>NC_054373.1:12319060-12926560 GCF_017654675.1 Xenopus laevis
AACATAAACTTCATATAGTGGTTCCACAATCCTTCCCTCCCATAGAAGATAAAGTTAATTTGGTCTGGTTTTCCAGATAAGGGATTTTTCCATACTTTGGATCTCTATACTTATTTATCAAAGTCCGAATTTATCTCAATATTTTCTGCTACAAACTCCAATCTAATCCGCTCGGGTTTTTTACACTTATTTATTATTAAATTTTCCATAAAATTAGCTTTGCGAGAAAAAAAATCAGAGTTTCATGATTTTTCATCTGATTTTCACGATTTTTTCGGATTTTTCACCCGAAAACTCGGATTTTTGCCCAAAAACATTGGGGTATTGCACAAAACCCAGCACACATCAAAAAATCATTGGGACTTCTCCCATTGACTTATATGCAACCTCGACAAGTCTGAGATGCCAGATTTTCTGATTCGGACTTAACCATCCTCGGGGTTTAATAAATTCCGAAAAATGTGTGTTTTTTTTTTAAAAGTCCGAAATTTTTCGTGATTTTTGCATTTGGCGTTTAGTAAATAACCCCCTTAAAATCTACTAGAAAATCATTTTAAATTTAATGAAACTCGGCAGCATTGTTTTGCACCAATAAGGATTAATTATATCTTAATTGGGATGAAGTACAAGATACTGTTTTATTATTACAGCAAAAATAAAAATATCAATAAATTAATTACAATGGAGTCTATGGGAGATGTCCTTCCTGCAATTTGGAGCTTTCTGTATAACAGATTCTATATATATATATATATATACACATGGGACCTGTTATCCAGAGTGCTCGAGACCTGGGGTTTTCCAGATAACTGATTTTTCTGTAATTTGGAGCTTCATATGTTAAGTCTACTAGACAATCATATAAACATTAAATAAACCGAATAGGCTGGTTTTGCCTCCAATAAGGATTAATTATATCTTAGTTGGGATCAAGTACAAGCTACTGTTTTATTATTACACAGAAAAAGGACATCTTTTTTAATAATTTGGTTTATTTGGATAAAATGGAGTCTATGGGAGATGGCCTTTCCGTAATTTGGATCTTTCTGGATAATGGGTTTCCGGATAACGGATCCCATATGTGTGGGTATATTTTGTAATTTTATACAACAGAGAAATAAAAAATATTAAAAAACATTTTTTTTTCAGTATTTGCATAAATATTTCTGATATATATAATAGGAATGCCTTTCAGAAGATCTGTTTTTCTTGACTGGATTATTTTAAGAAAAAATATTTTTCTGCACACAGTGATCTCCAGCGCTAAATTATTCCAGAGAAAGGAAAGAAATGCACCGAAAAAGGAGAATTTTATGTGCAATTAAATGTAATTTCATCCTTACATGGTGTGCGTGGGCAATTCATCATGGTTTTTTTTTAATACAATAAGAAAGCATATTTAAACAGTTTAAAAAAAAAAAAAACAGAAAAATAAATCCAGAGCAACTTCTGATATTCATAGTAAAAACTGAATTATTAAAAAGTTATTCATTATAAATCCTGTTTCTTTGTGAACCAAATCCTTAAAACAAAACAAAATACAGCATTTGCGCATGTTTATTTATTTATCGACCATTAACCTTATATTCATAATTAAAACGACTCTATTTTAGCGAACGAATGAAATGTTCCATATTAATGAGACCTTATTGAGATATTTTTCTGTACAACACAGAATAAAAGTAGAATTTTAGAGTTACTGGCTACACTTGTGATTTATGAGATTTCTTATGGAAAAACATAAAGTCAGCAAAATATCGATCCATGGCTTTGTATGGGAGCAGCTAAATGTGCGACTGCTTGGTCTGTACCTACTGTAGCTGCAACTGTCTGATTGTATAAATCTGTGCTCAATAAAAGTCAATAAATGCAACATAGTTGCGTAGTTGTTGTTCGATTAAACACAGTTGCGTGGGAAAAAATGAACTCTAACCAAAAGGAGGGTGAATTATTTACAGGTACCGGTATGGCATCCATTATCCGGAAACTTGTTATCCAGAAAGCCCTGAATTACGGAGAGGCCGTCTCCCATAGACTCCATTTTATCCAAATAATTAAATTTTTTTCCGAATTATTTCCTTTTTCTCTGTAATAATAAAACAGTCGCTTGTACTTGATCCCAACTACGTATAATTAATCCTTATTGGAAGCAACACCAGCCTATTGGGTTTTTTTTAGCATTTCAATTATTTTTTAGTAATCTTAAGGTATGGAGAACCAAGTTATGGAAACATCCCTTATCCGGAAATCCCCAGGTTCCGAGCATTATGGATAACAGATCCCATACTTGTGTAATAGGAGGTGGTTGGGGGAAAGATTTAAGTCCCCTTGGTAGTCGTGTAGTAAGAGATACATTGGGCATGTATTCAAGGGAAACTATCATTACTTGAAACTGGGGTCTGTTACCCAGAATGCTCAGAACCTGGGGTTTTTCCAATAATCATTCAGTGGATTGTCATTCCTTAATTCTACTAGAAAATCATGCAAACATTAAAAAAAACCCAATAGGCAGGTTTTGTTTCCAATAAGGATTAATTATATCTTAGTTGGGATCAAGTACAAGCTCCTGTTTTATTATTACACAGAAAAAGGAAATTATTTAAAAAAATTTATTATTTGGATAAAATGGAGTCTATGGGAGACAACCATCCCATAATTCAGAGCTTTCTGTATAATGGGTTTCTGAATAACAGATTATATACCTGTAGTGATAATAATAATAATAATTATTATTGTTATTATTAATAATAGGGCCTTATTTTCCCTTTAGAGATGTTTAGGTTTATGTGAGTAGAGGCAAGCAACAGGGCACCTTACACTCATATAAATGTAAATACAGAGAGAATATTACTATTTTTTGTCTCCTACTCAATGTAACTGAATGTGTCGCAGTGGGACCTGGATTTTACTATTGAGTGTTGTTCTTAGATCTACCAGGCAGCTGTTATCTTGTGTTAGGGAGCTGCTATCTGTTACCTTCCCATTGTTCTTTTGTTTGGCTGCTGGGGGGGGGGGGTTGATATCAGTCCAACTTGCAGTACAGCAGTAAATAGTGATTGAAGTTTATCAGAGCACAAGTCACATGACTGGGGGCAGCTGGGAAACTGACAATATGTCTAGCCCCATGTCAGATTTCAAAATTAAATATGAAAAAAAAATCAGTTTGCTGTTTTGAGAAATTGATTTCAGTGCAGAATTCTGCTGGAGCAGCACTATTAACTGATGCGTTTTGAAGAAAAAAAAATCCCATGACAGTATCCCTGAATTACCAAGACACATGCTGCCCCCTGTGGCTGGGAAATGATAAATAAACAGGAGGAATGGTTTGGAGGAATTTACCATCTTCATGGCTGGTTTCAGAGGGTGGAAATGTGCCTTTCCTCACTCTTTACTAGGATGTATTTACATAAATACTCTTGCAGACTGAGGATTCTGGGAGATGTAGTTCCCAGCAGCTGTAGATGTGTTTAAATGCACATTCAGATTTTAGAAATTGAAACAAATGTGTGTGAAATCAGGGCAGGAATGAACCACACGTCTTTGACATTGATAAATAGCCACATTTTTCCCAGAACGCGGATTTTTCTGCTGTTATTGTTTGTTTTCTCGCACACGGCCGCGGCAGCTGTTTATTTATTGAGATTTCTTTTCCCATTCCAAAAAGTTGTTGGCTGGGATTTAGTGGGATGAAATGTGGAGTGCAAGGCGGCCAGGAGCGGACGCAAGTGAAATGTTCATTGAAAGGAATATTGTGCTGGGGCCGAGTGTCAGCTGAGGGGTTCATACACGGGCGGCACAACACAAACACAAGCTCCGAGGCTGAAGAAGAATAAACTTTGCCTCATTGTTGGCCACTCGGCCCTTGTGACCACAAACATGAAAAGAAGTGCGACGGGCGCTAATACTTTGGCAGCCTTTTCCCTTAATCTCTGAGTGTGTTTTGGGCTCTGCGCCGTCATCTGCACAAAGTAACAAGTCTTCTTTTGTTCCTTCTGTTAAAGGGGAAGTAAACCCAAAAATACAATTTTATCTCATAAAAGTAAAAGGTCTAAGCAACTTGCCAATATACGTTCCTGTTGCAGCTTCAATGGCTTAAACATCAGTGGAGTAACTTGCCAGACCCCTCCGGACTCACCCCCAAAACCCTACAAATGCCATGAGAAAAAAAAACCCTAGCCCTTCCATCATCAGCTCTGGCGGCCTCTAGCATTCATGTTGGGTTTTCAACTCAGCTTGTAGTTTTAGTCTTTTCCCTAAGTGATGCAAAAATTTGCATCGAAACAAAAAATTAGTTTGATGCATTTGAGAGAAAACTTGAGGGAGAACACTAATTGACTAATGCATTTGGAGTAAGAAAAAAAATGCCCAATGACTTTAATGTGTTTGGAGTAGAGACACACAATCAGATTTGGGGAGATTAGTAGCCCGGCGACAAATCTCCTCTTCTTCAAGGCGACTAATCTCCCCGAACTGCCTTCCCTGCTTTCCCACCGGCTAAAATGTAAATCGCCGGCAGGATGGCACTCGGAACGCTTTGTTTTCCAATGTCGCGCAAAACTGACTCACAAGGAAACCGAGTGCCATCTCGCTGGCGAATCTGAAATAAATTGGAAAACCAATACCCTTTCAAAAGTGGGGTGTTCCCAGATTTATTGAATGCGCAAGACACACAAGTCATGTTCAAACGTTTTGGAACACCAACTGCCCTTCCTCAAGTGAGTTTCTGCCCTAATGCATTTAGAGTGAGAAAAAAAACCCATTGACTAATGCGTTTTGAGTGAGAAAAAAACTAGAAAAAAAATGGCTAATGGCGTTTAACACATTTAGAGGGTTATTTATCAAAGTCCGAATTTATCTCAATATTTTATGAAAAAAACAAATCCGCATGGGTTTTTTCAGCTTATTTATTATTACTCTTTGTCAAAAATTTTGTTTGCAGAAAAAAATCTGAAAAAATTGTGAAAAATAAGAATTTTACAATTTTTTCAGAATTTCCACCCGATTTTTTCCTCGAAAACTTCAGATTATTGCATGAAACCCAGGGCAGATCAAAAAATCTTTGGGACTTCTCCCATAAGGATATGCAACCTCGGCAGGTCTGAGATGTTGAATTTTCTGATTCTGGCTTTTTCCATCTTTGGGGTATAATAAATTCCGTAAAAATGTGCGATTTTTTTTTTCCTCTAAAAATTCGAGGTTTATACAATAATATAAATAACCACCTTAGAATGAAAAAAAAAACGCCAATTGACTAATGCATTTGGAGTGAGAAAAAACTTGGGATAAAACAACAACTAACTTTTCTGCATTTGGAGTGAGAAAAAAAACACACAGAACCTCTAATATATTTTGCTACAAAAAAGTTGCCTATAGAACAAGAAAGTTGCTTGTAGACTTTCACAATTTTTTCGCAGTTTCGCAAATTTTTCAGCAATTTCCCTAAGTGAGTATGGTGTGGGCCCTTTTTGTAAAGTTCTCTGAGGACCCCAGTCTGACACTTACCCTATTTATCACCCACCAGTGTCATTGGGAGTCTGGCCAATCAGAAATAGCCAATGAGAATACAGCTATGGGACCTGTTATCCAAAATGCTCCAGACCTGGGGTTTAGCAGATTAGGGGTCTTTCTGTAATTTGGATCACCATACTTTTGGGGTTTATTTATTTAACTCTGGTCGGGCTTTTTGGGGCAAATCTCAAGTTTTGAGGTTTTTTTTAAAACTCAAATTTTTTGAGATTTATTAAAGCTCGATAAAGCAAAAAGCCCAAATCTGAAAATTCAGCATCTCAGACCTGCCGAGGTTGTGCATAAGTCAATGGCAGAGGTCCCTATTCTAGTTTGAAGTTTCTGTGGCCTGAACTGGAATTAGCCTTAAAATCTGACCTTTTTGGGCAAAAATCAGAAAAATGTGGGCTTTACAGGAAAAAGCCAGAAAAAATCGAGCGATTTGGGAAAGACTTCAGAAAAAAAAACAGGTTTTCATCCAATTTTATCGAGTTTTTACCCGAACAGATTAAATCATGCTTTTTTACTAATAAATAAAGTAAAATCGGGTATTAGCATTTGGTCACGTTTTTTTTTAATTCAAATAATGAGATCAATTCAGATTTTAGTAAATATCCCTCAAAGTCTAGTAAAAAAAATCATTGAAACATTCATTAAACCCAATATGAATCTTTTTCCATTAAAAAGGATGAATTTTATCTTAGTTTGGATCAAGTACAAGGTCCCGTCTTCACTTCAATACTTTCTAAAATGATCCAAAGAGGTATACACGGTATCTACATGTGTTTTCTCCTCATCCGTATTCATTTCTGCGCAGGAGACCATGAAACTGTTAATAGTTCAGACCATGAAGCAGCCGCTCTTGTTGCTGGAACTTTGGGGAAATCACAAGTCGTTCCCAGCAAGGATTCTTTTGGACAACACAATATGGTCGCTCCATGAAACGAAATAGCTTTCTGGTTCCTTGACATCTGGTGTAATATTTGGCCATATTGGATTTTACTCATCGGAGGACATAAAAATTGGATATTGTTTAAACTATAAATGTCTCAAATATTTTCTTTGTAGTTCTCTTGAAAACAACATAAAACATTTAATATGGCCTTACCCTCCATTCTCGACACTGTTTTTCCCTCGTTCTGTTGCGCTTTATATTTCCTTGGTGTATCCAGAGTTTTCTGCATATTTGATATAGTGAAATGTTATCTATTTCTGTCGCATGTACACTCGCATTTCCCTGCAGAATTGTGTTTAGCACAAAGGTAAGACTATGTTGTCACACACTTACTCAGTACAAACTATGAGCAGAGTAACAAGGCTGTTCCTGCTGAATTGTGCTTGGTCCAGGTGATTCTTTAAGTTATCTCTCTATGCAGGCTTTTCCTGCTTAATTGTGCTGGTCTGGACCTCACTTAGCTCATGACTAGTGATGGGCGAATTTGTCCCGTTTCGCTTTGCCAAAAAATGTGTGAATTTTCCGCAAAATTTGAAAAAAGGCGAAAAATTTGCGAAACTCTAATTTGACGCTCACATCAATTTTGACGCTGGCGAAAAAGTCAATGGGCGTCCGAATAATGTTGACACGTGGCGGTCTTGACGCAAGCGTCGTTTTGGGCTTTTTACGCAGGTGAATTTTTTCGACAGTTTCACGAATCTATTCGATGCCAGCGAAACACAGAAATTTGCTGCAAATCCTCGTCTGGTGAATTTATTCGCCCATCTCTTCTCATGACAAGGTTTCAGATGTATAAAACATGGCTGTATCTAGATTTGTGGAAAGGCCACATAGGCTGGGCCTAGGGTGGCATGATTTTAGGGGGGCGGCATGCTGTCCAACCACACCCACATTGGTTCAAAAATACTGGGGATACGCTGGAGATATAATCGTTTCTTAAATTTCCCATGTGCCAATCCTCATTGCTCCTGTCCCCCTGGAGGGGACAGGCGACAAACGACAGTGGGCCTAGGGGCGCCCACTATGTAATCCACTATGTATCCACACAATACTCAAAAACTTGGGACAGAAAATAGGAATTTATCCTTACTGGGCTTTCAATGGTATCTAAGAGAAGAAATAGGCAGTCTACCCAAATCTGACCCATGATGTCTAGATCAGTGGTCTCCACCCAATGGCACAGCCCCAGTGGGCCTGGACCCCCCAGTCCGATGCTGTTCCTAATTGCTTTCTGTAGTCCTCCTATTGTGTTTTAAATCCCAAAGTCATGAAAAGAGAAATGGGTTATAAATGAACCACTTAGTGGGTCCTAGAGTATTAGCAAATAGGATCTATGTCAAGGGTCCCCAACTTTTTTTACCCTTCAGTCATATGTGAAAAGTGTTGAGGAGCAACACAAGCATGAAATAAGTTCCTGGAGATGCCAAATAAGGGCTGTGATTGGCTATTTGGTTACCCCTATGGGCACTGGCAGCCTACAGAAGGCTATGCTTGGCCTTAAACCTGATCTTTATGCAACCAAAACTTGTCTCCAAATCAGGAATTCAAAAATAAAAATATGCAACATCCAATGGGTTGGTGAGTAACATGTTACTCACAAGCCCACACCCACCCCCCTGGTTAAACAAGAAGGTTGAACTGAAGGTGCAGAATACAGGTAAATGGTGAAGGAGAACCTGTTTCAGTCTACTGTTCATGGTCCAGCAGAAGAATGACCCCAACCACAAGGCAAAGTAACACTGGAGGATTTGGCCTAGTGAAGGTTCTAATCTCAATCCCATTGAGAATTTCTAATAGAAGTTGAAACTTGCCGTGCACACACAGGCATCATATATATATATAATATAGCATTATTCTGGGATTTAACACCCAACGAGAGTGAGTATCAAAAACATAAACCAAAAAAATCCAACCTCTTTGAATCAATGGAATTACTCTGCTATTGAGATTGCCTCTCCCAGATACACAGAGAGCCGTCCCTGGGCAAAAAAGAAAAAAGAGACAACAATTTTCTCTGTTTTTCTTGTTTTTTCCTAAATGTGTCTTTGATCAAAATACCATCAAAGTTCTCTTTTCCCATTGCCAGTGACTCACCGTCACCTAATGTCTTTACCATCCCTGAACATTGTATATCACCTTCTTCCAACAAAAGCAGTCCCTGTCAGGGTCGGTGGGAAGACTTTCCAAGTTGTTTCCTACGGAATCCTAAAGGTGGAATAAATCAAAGAATTTCAGTCGTTTCTTTAGTAGAGAATTCACGATAAATTTGCGTGATTAAATTTCCAAACACAAACTCATCCAATGATCCATTTCTCTGAGAACCAGTAGCTTCCAGCACCCTCTGAAGGCACCTGAAAGCTGGGGAGAGTTGCTGGTGTCCTTAATCTTGAGGGACGCTGGATCGTAATAAAGGTCTATGCAGATCTGGGAGGAAAGGACCATATGAGCGACCTGATCCAGTCTTGTCCAGTGGGACTTTCTAATCTGCCTGGTAGAGATCTATCTTTCCTAAAATACATTCATTTTAGACATAAATATCAGAGAATAACACAATAGCTCCGCTTTACCCCCTACCGTAGCAGTAAGAATTCACTGCCTTAAATGACCCTTTGGCAGAGCACCGAAGAAACAAGTCTCTGACGTAGGAGGTGCTGATAAATAATGTTTCAAAACATGTTTGTACCAGAACATTTGCTCAAAAAAAAAAATCTGTAACTGAAATTTGTCTTGAAAATTGTCATTTTTTTTTTCTATTGAGGGATTTTGTAAACCTTGTGTATTAAACCTCATAAAGCAACGACACAAGGGCTGTGTAGCCTGAAAATCAAAGTATAAATAAAAGCCACTCCATTGACCCTACACATTCTTGAGAAATTGGGGCTGCGATGGGGGTAGGCGGGAGCGTTATTGATGTAAAATCCAGATCTGCCAAAATAAATGCGCGGCTGAGCCATGAATATGTTATGTTACAAGGCAGCCTGTACAATAACAGCTAAGAACAATCTTGATTGGAGGCCAAAAATACTTTTTGGGAGTTTTTCCTCCCATGATTTCATGTGGAAGCCGCACAACACCTCTCTATGTCACTGTGTTTGTGTGTGTAAGTGTTATTGTATGCACCTCGCCAGGATCACGTTGGCTTCATGGGGAACCTGGAAAAGCACAATTAGTTATAATACGGGGCTGGAATATGTTACTAGTGGTCAGGGTTTCAAGCTGGAAGCCCAGGCACTTTACAAAACAAACAAAAACACATACATACTTCCCAATATTTACATAGCAGCTGAGGATGAAGTCCATGACGTTTAACCTTGCAAGAACCCGGCTCATATGATGAAGAATAAGTCCAACATGGCAATACCGAGAACTTACTCAGGATAATGCCAAGGCTGGAATTGAATCTAGTATCAAGTAATTTATACCTTTACCCTCTGAATAAGCTTAACTGACCAATAAGTTGTTCTAATTTTATCAATCTATAACCTTCATTTCTTCTATATTATTACTCTCTGGACAAGCAGCCTGGTACTCAAGCTTTTGGTGTAGTTACCTGTTGATCAATGCACCTTCTAGTGTAGGAAGAGCTATGGAATCCTGTGTGGTCCAAATGTTAATGAGAGCAAAGAGCTGGTAAGGGAGGGTTGGCAACTTTGCCGGGTTGCAAAATCTGGTAATAGAGGTTGGGACGATGACATAAAGAGGAGCAATGATTGGCTAGTGACTGGGGCTGGCCAGTGACATTTGCTATTGGTCTGATTTTTGAATGGGTTTTAGCATGATAGTTTTTTCAGAGAGGGAGTTTTCAAGTGGACAGCAACCTTAAACCTTGAAAATTTGGAAACCCAGTGGTAAGGCAATTGGTCCTCCAGGGCTTGTTGAGTGGATTCAATGTAAGTCTATGTGGAGTTCCCACTTTTGGGCCACTTTTTTTGGAGGACAGGACAGGAGGGAGGATGGGTGGGTGAGAGAGAGGGAGGATGAGAGAGAGGGAGGGAGGATGGGTGGGTGGGTGAGAGAGGGAGGGAGGGAGGATGGGTGGGTGCGTGGGTGGGTGAAAGGGGGGGATGAGAGAGAGGGAGGGAGGATAAGTGGGCAAGAGAGAGGGAGGATGGACAGGTGAGAGGAAGGGAGGGAGGATGGGTGGGTGGGCAAGAGGGCAGGCAGTTGAGAGGGAGGGAGGATGGGTGGGTGCATGGCCATAAGGTTGAAGTGTGTGTCAGGCTCCCCCCACAAAAGAACTAAAGTGGGTCCCGGAACACACTACAACCTTACAGCCAGTTACTGATGCGCATAACATTCCTCCCAAAGCCTTAAAGTTGGCAACAATTGTAATCTATTTCTACTTGAATTTTTGCTTCTAGATGAATCACATTTGACATTGCATTAGATATAACTCCCCCTAGTGACAGCAATTACACTGATATTGTGGGGGAAACACTGCATTTTGAGTAAAAAATGGTGCATTGCTACCAAATTGGAATTCGTAAATGTTTCCTATTCCTTTCTTTCAAGCACTGCTCTGCTCTTCTATATACAGGTATGGGACCTGTTATACAGAATTCTCAGGACTTGAGGTTTTCTGGAGAAGGGTTTTTTTTCTGTAATGCGGATCTACTAAAAATCCATTAAACATGAAATAAACCCAATAGGCTGGTTTTGCTTCCAATAAGGATTAATTATATCTTAGTTGGGATCAAGTACAAACTACTGTTTTATTATTACACAGAAAAAGAAAATCATTTTTTATCATTGGAATTATTTGATATGGAGTGTACGAGAGGCGGCCTTTCCATAATTCAGATCTTTCTGAAAATGTTTTATTTGATTTTCATATTAAATAAGTAATAACATTATGACAGCAAATATTATGCAGATGAAGAAAGACATGTATTCAATAGAGATGTCGCGAACTGTTCGCCGGCGAACTTGTTCGCGCGAACATCGGGTGTTCGCGCTCGCCGGAAGTTCGCGAACGTCGCGCGACGTTCGCCATTTTGGGTTCGCCATTGTTGGCGCTTTTTTTTGCCCTCTCACCCCAGACCAGCAGGTACATGGCAGCCAATCAGGAAGCTCTCCCCTGGACCACTCCCCTTCCCTATAAAAACCGAAGCCCTGCAGCGTTTTTTCACTCTGCCTGTGTGTGCTGAAGAGATAGTGTAGGGAGAGAGCTGCTGCCTGTTAGTGATTTCAGGGACAGTTGAAAGTTTGCTGGCTAGTAATCGTTTTGATACTGCTCTGTTATTGGAGGGACAGAAGTCTGCAGGGGTTTGAGGGACATTTTAGCTTAGGTAGCTTTGCTGGCTAGTAATCTACCTTCTACTGCAGTGCTCTGTATGTAGCTGCAGTGGGCAGCTGTCCTGCTTCTGATCTCATCTGCTGACTGCTGCAATAACAGTAGTCCTTGTAAGGACTGCTTTTATTTATTTTTTTGTTGTTTTACTACTACTACTACTACTACTACTATAAGAGCCCAGTGCTATTAGTCTAGCAGTGTTGGGGAGTGGGACTGGTGTGCTAATCTGCTGCTCCTAGTAGTTCAGCAGCACCAACTTTAATTTTTTTTTTTTAATATTCATTTTTTTTTTATTTTACTTTTTTTATTTTACTACCGCTGTAGTAGTGTATAAGTTGACCTTTTAGGCATTATTTGCCCTGTAGGCATTATTTGCACACTGTTTTCTTCAACCCGCCATCGAGCTGTGTGACCTTGTTCCCATTCTGTCTAAATATCCATAATATTACCGTCTCCAGAAAAAACACCGGAGTCACTTTTTTCAAGCAGCATTCATATATTTTACGTAATCCGTATCCACCGCTGTAGTAGTGTATACGTTGGCCTTGTAGGCATTATTTGCACACTGTTTTCTTCAACCCGCCATCGAGCTGTGTGACCTTGTTCCCATTCTGTCTAAATATCCATAATATTACCGTCTCCAGAAAAAACACCGGAGTCACTTTTTTCAAGCAGCATTCACATATTTTACGTAATCCGTATCCACCGCTGTAGTAGTGTATACGTTGGCCTTGTAGGCATTATTTGCACACTGTTTTCTTCAACCCGCCATCGAGCTGTGTGACCTTGTTCCCATTCTGTCTAAATATCCATAATATTACCGTCTCCAGAAAAAACACCGGAGTCACTTTTTTCAAGCAGCCATAATATATTTTACGTAATCCGTATCCACCGCTGTAGTAGTGTATACGTTGGCCTTGTAGGCATTATTTGCACACTGTTTTCTTCAACCCGCCATCGAGCTGTGTGACCTTGTTCCCATTCTGTCTAAATATCCATAATATTACCGTCTCCAGAAAAAACACCGGAGTCACTTTTTTCAAGCAGCATTCATATATTTTACGTAATCCGTATCCACCGCTGTAGTAGTGTATACGTTGGCCTTGTAGGCATTATTTGCACACTGTTTTCTTCAACCCGCCATCGAGCTGTGTGACCTTGTTCCCATTCTGTCTAAATATCCATAATATTACCGTCTCCAGAAAAAACACCGGAGTCACTTTTTTCAAGCAGCATTCATATATTTTACGTAATCCGTATCCACCGCTGTAGTAGTGTATACGTTGGCCTTGTAGGCATTATTTGCACACTGTTTTCTTCAACCCGCCATCGAGCTGTGTGACCTTGTTCCCATTCTGTCTAAATATCCATAATATTACCGTCTCCAGAAAAAACACCGGAGTCACTTTTTTCAAGCAGCATTCATATATTTTACGTAATCCGTATCCACCGCTGTAGTAGTGTATACGTTGGCCTTGTAGGCATTATTTGCACACTGTTTTCTTCAACCCGCCATCGAGCTGTGTGACCTTGTTCCCATTCTGTCTAAATATCCATAATATTACCGTCTCCAGAAAAAACACCGGAGTCACTTTTTTCAAGCAGCATTCATATATTTTACGTAATCCGTATCCACCGCTGTAGTAGTGTATACGTTGGCCTTGTAGGCATTATTTGCACACTGTTTTCTTCAACCCGCCATCGAGCTGTGTGAGCTTGTTCACATTTTGTCTAAATATTGATAATATTATCGTCTCTAGAAAAACCACTTGAGTTACTTTTTTTCAAGCAGCATTCATATATTTTACGTAATCCGTATCCACCGCTGTAGTAGTGTATACGTTGACCTTGTAGGCATTATTTGCACACTGTTTTCTTCAACCCGCCATCGAGCTGTGTGACCTTGTTCACATTTTGTCTAAATATTGATAATATTATCGTCTCTAGAAAAACCACTTGAGTTACTTTTTTTCAAGCAGCATTCATATATTTTACGTAATCCGTATCCACCGCTGTAGTAGTGTATACGTTGACCTTGTAGGCATTATTTGCACACTGTTTTCTTCAACCCGCCATCGAGCTGTGTGACCTTGTTCACATTTTGTCTAAATATTGATAATATTATCGTCTCTAGAAAAACCACTTGAGTTACTTTTTTTCAAGCAGCATTCATATATTTTACGTAATCCGTATCCACCGCTGTAGTAGTGTATACGTTGACTTTGTAGGCATTATTTGCACAGTGTTTTCTTCAACCCGCCATCTAGCTGTGTGTATTATCGTTTCCAGAAAAACCAACTGAGTTTTTGTTGTTGTTGTTGTTTTTTTAAAAATAATGCCAGGCAAAGGCAGGCCGCCACGCAGAGGCCGTGCTAGGGGCCGTGCTGCTATGCAATCCTGTGGCCCTAGCAAATTGCCCAGTTTTAAAAAGCCAATGACCCTGAACTCCCAAAATGCTGAAGAGGTAGTTGACTGGCTTACACAGCACACCCCATCCTCTACCGTTTCTAACTTTACCACAACATCCTCCTCATCCTCCACTGCTATGGCCACCCCACGTAACACTTCCTCCACCACCGGTGCCCCTTCTTCACTGGGGTCAGAGGAGTTATTTTCCAATGAGTTTCTTGAACTGAGTAATGCGCAACCATTATTGCCAGAAGAAGATGAAGGAGATGAGGACCTTACACCAGATTTAATTCTGGCAGAGAACACGATAGAGATGGACATAATGAGTGATGAGGAGGAGGTCCCCGCTGCTGCTTCCTTCTGTGATGTGTCAGAAGAAATTGATGCATCTGAGGAGAATGATGATGAGGAGATTGATGTTTTGTGGGTGCCTAGTAGAAGAGAGCAAGAGGAGGGTAGTTCAGATGGAGAGACGGAGAGTCAGAGAGGCAGTAGGAGAATAAGACTTAGAAGAAGCAGGGAGGACAGCCCGCAGGGATCAGTAGGGCAACAACATGTATCGGCACCTGTGTTCAGCCGGCCAACGCACCCGCCATTGCCGCCAATACCGCCAACTCCGCCAACTTCTACTGTTACCGCCAGATCGCACACTTCCAAAAAGTCAGCAGTGTGGGATTTTTTTAATGTGTGTGCCTCTGACAAAAGCATTGTAATTTGCAATGAGTGCAGTCAGAAACTGAGCCTTGGTAAGCCCAACAGCCACATAGGTACAACTTCTATGCGAAGGCACATGAGCGGCAAGCACAAAGCACTTTGGGAGCAACACCTCAAAGGCAACAGGCAAACTAAAAGCCACACTCCTTCTGGTCCAGCATCTTACTGCTCTACCTCTGCTCTCCTTGACCCGTCTGAACCACCCTCCACTCCGCCTTCCACCTTGACCACCTGTTCCCATTCCCAGTCATCTGCCACCAGCCAAGTTTCTGTGAAGGCCATGTTTGAGCGTAAGAAGCCAATGTCTGACTGTCACCCCCTTGCCCGGCGTCTGACAGCTGGCTTGTCTGCACTCTTAGCCCGCCAGCTTTTACCATACCAGCTGGTGGACTCTGAGGCCTTCCGCAAATTTGTAGCAATTGGGACACCGCAGTGGAAGGTACCCAGCCGCAATTTTTTTCTAAAAAGGGAATACCACACCTGTACCAACATGTGCAGAGCCAAGTTACCGCATCTCTGTCACTTAGTGTTGGGCCAAAGGTCCATATGACTACTGACGCATGGTCCTCCAAGCATGGTCAGGGCAGGTATGTCACCTACACTGCCCACTGGGTGAACTTGGTAATGGCTGGGAAGCAGGGAATGGGTAGCTCAACAACAACAGTGGAGTTGGTGTCACCGCCACGGATTGCACGCGGTTCTGCCACCACCTCTACTCCTCCATCGCTCTCTACCTCGTCTTCTTCTTCTTCTTACTCTGCTGCTGGGTCCTCCTTCTCCTCCTCCACACCTGTGCACCCCCAGCTCCCCCTAGGCTATTCGATGTGCCAGGTACGCCGTTGTCACGCTGTCTTGGGGATGACGTGCCTGGAAAGCAAAAACCATACCGGATCTGTACTCCTGTCATCTCTGCAGTCACAGGCCGATCGGTGGCTGACCCCACACCAACTGCAGATCGGAAAAGTGGTGTGTGACAATGGAAGCAATCTGTTGGCAGCGTTGAGACTAGGCAATTTAACACATGTGCCCTGCATGGCACATGTGTTAAATTTAATAGTCCAACGTTTTGTCTCCAAGTACCCAGGATTCCAGGACGTTCTCACCCAGTCCAGAAAGGTGTCGGCCCATTTCAGACGTTCCTACACAGCCATGGCACGCCTTGCTGACATTCAGCAGCGCTACAACATGCCAGTCAGGCGTTTGATTTCTGACAGCCAGACTCGCTGGAATTCAACGCTCCTTATGTTGGAACGTCTGCTGCAACAACAAAGGGCCGTCAACGAGTACCTTTTTGAACTGGGTGGTAGGACTGGATCTGCACAGCTGGGGATTTTTTTCCCCCGTTACTGGGTGCTTATGCGCGATGCCTGCAGGCTCATGCGACCTTTTGAAGAGGTGACAAATATGGTCAGTCGCACCAAAGGCACCATCAGCGACCTAATACCCTTCGCTTTCTTCCTGGAGCGTGCCGTGCGACGAGTGACAGATGAGGCTGTAGACCAGCGTGACGAGGAGCTGGAAGCGCACGATTTCTGGTCGGAATCACCAGAACGAACCCAGGCACCTGCTGCAACGCAGGGAGAGGTGCCAGAAGTGGAGTCAGAGGAGGAAGGTGGCTTTGTGGAGGAGGAGGAGGAGGACCAACAGGAGCAGGCTTCCCAGGGGGCTAGTGGTGACCTTTTGGGGACCCCTGGTCTTGTACGTGGCTGGGGGGAGGAGACCGTGGATGATGCAGTCCTTGATAATGAGGAAGCGGAGATGGATAGCTCTGCATCCAACCTTGTGAGAATGGGGTCTTTCATGCTGTCATGCCTGTTGAAGGACCCCCGTATCAAGAGGCTTAAGGAGAAGGACCTGTACTGGGTCGCAACGCTACTAGACCCTCGGTACAAGCATAAAGTGTCAGAAATGTTACCAACATACCACAAGTCCGAAAAGATGCGGCATTTACAAACCAGCCTGCAAAACATGTTGTACAATGCTTTTAAGGGTGATGTCACTTCAGGAACTCATCAACATTCCAGGGGCAGAGGTGCCAGTAATCCTGCCACGAGCACACCTGCAAGGACAAAGCCCTTTGGCCAGTCTGTAACGTCAGACATGCAAATGTTTTTCTGTCCAAGGCAGCGCCACAACCCTTCTGGATCCACCCTCAAAGAACGCCTCGACCGGCAGGTAGCGGACTACCTGGCATTAACTGCAGATATCGACACTCTGAGGAGCGATGAACCCCTGGACTACTGGGTGCGCAGGCTTGATCTGTGGCCAGAGCTGTCACAATTTGCCATGAACCTCTTGTCTTGCCCAGCCTCAAGTGTGCTCTCAGAAAGGACCTTCAGTGCAGCAGGAGGGATTGTAACTGAGAAGAGAACTCGCCTAGGTCACAAAAGTGTCGATTACCTGACCTTTATTAAAATGAATGAGGGGTGGATCTCGGAGGGTTACTGCACGCCGGAAGACTTGTTCTGACTTCTATGCAGCTGTCCTTCTCTTCAAGCCTCATGACTCCACACACAGCTGTCCTTTAGCGTCCTCCTCCTCCCTCCGCCACCGTTACAAACTAGGGTGCAAACCCTACTGGTTTAATTTTTTCTGGCCTCTGTGCTTCAGTGGCTGCAACCAAAAAAATGCATATTTTCTGCATTTATATGGCATAATTTTTCTGGCCTCTGTGCTTCAGTGGCTGCAACCAAAAAAATTTATATTTTCAGCATTTATATGGCATAATTTTTCTGTCAACTGTGCTTCAGTGGCTGCGACCAAAAAAATGCATATTTTCTGCATTTATATGGCATAATTTTTCTGGCCTCTGTGCTTCAGTGGCTGCAACCAAAAAAATTTATATTTTCAGCATTTATATGGCATAATTTTTCTGGCAACTGTGCTTCAGTGGCTGCGACCAAAAAAATGACTATTTTCAGCATTTATATGGCATATTTTTTCTGGCCTCTGTGCTTCAGTGGCTGTGGCCAAAAAAACTGGGCAAACAATGCCTACAAGGTCAACGACGTTGACCTTGTAGGCATTGTTTGCCCAGTTTTTTTGGCCACAGCCACTGAAGCACAGAGGCCAGAAAAAATATGCCATATAAATGCTGAAAATAGTCATTTTTTGCCATACGTTGACTCAACGTATATGGCAAAAAATGACTATTTTCAGCATTTACGTGACATATTTTTTCTGGCAACTGTGCTTCAGTGGCTGCAACCAAAAAAACTGGGCAAACAATGTCTACAAGGTCAACGTATGGCGAAAAATTACTATTTCAGCATTTATATGGCATATTTTTTCTGGCAACTGTGCTTCAGTGGCTGCGTCCAAAAAAACTGGGCAAACAATGTCTACAAGGTCAACGTATGGCGAAAAATGACTATTTTCAGCATTTATATGGCATATTTTTTCTGGCAACTGTGCTTCAGTGGCTGCGTCCAAAAAAACTGGGCAAACAATGCCTACAAGGTCAACGTATGGCAGTTGTTTAAAGAGAACAGTAGATTACTAGCCAGCAAAGCTACCTAAGCTAAAATGTCCCTCAAATCCCTGCAGACTTCTGTCCCTCCAATACAGAGCAGTATCAAGCAGATTACTAGCCAGCAAACTTACTATCATCTGTCCCTGAAATCACTAACAGCTCTCCCCCTACACTATCTCTTCCAAGCACACACAGGCAGATTTTTCAGATACATTTTTGCCCTTGATCCCCCTCTGGCATGCCACTGTCCAGGTCGTTGCACCCTTTAAACAACTTTAAAATCATTTTTCTGGCCAGAAATGTCTTTTCTAGATGTTAAAGTTCGCCTTCCCATTGAAGTCTATGGGGTTCGCGAACCGTTCGCGAACCGCTCGCATTTTTGCGCAAGTTCGCGAATATGTTCGCGAACTTTTTTTCCGACGTTCGCTACATCCCTAGTATTCAATATGATGGCATAGTTCTTTCTAGATAACAGGTTTCCGGATAACGGACCCCATACCCGTGCCAGAATACATGATTTATCGCTTGCAAATATTTTCTCCTTTTGATAACAATGTGCCTGTAACGGAATGATTCCCAGCATAGAAATACATATATATACATTGCTGTGAAAACCATCTGAAATCCCCACGCGGCCTGGGCGGCTAAATGTGTCATTATACCTACACAATAACACTTTGAGACTTTCACAAGATAATCCCTGTTCCTATTAAAGGAATGCCGAATGGATGTTGGGAAACGTTTAATGGTCCATTAAGTGGGAACAATGTGGCTTAACTCTTTCCACTTCTCCTCCGTGTGACCCACAAGCTCTAATGACTATTTCCTTGTCAGCCCCTGTTACTAATGCAATTTTTATACTTGTGATGTAACGACCTCGGAGCTTTGGATCCGGCCATCGGAATCTGGGGAGGATTTTCCCCTGGAATAACGTCATGGTACGATTTAGCCAGATGATTGAGTGTTATTCCGGGAGCCTGTTAGTGCCTTACATTCACTCACCATGTCAGAAAGATGTATTCAGTAGGAGCCATAAAAAAGGGATTTAAGGTGAGATGCTGACAAATGAGGCTTTCTAGCAAAGGGGGCGTTTGTCCAGGGCTGTTCTGGGCCAAAAATGACTTTGCAGGTTCCCATTTTTCTTTATATCAAGAAGAACTATTTGACCTATGGCTTTTAAGTTATTTTGAGACTACAATTCCCATCAACACCCCTGATAGCCTTCATCTGGCTGAGACTACACCAAGGGACAGATTTACTAAGGTTCGAAGGGTAAATGAAACATTTTTAATTGTGTTTTGGTCAAAATTCACAAATTCAAATATAAAACCCGTAAAGGATGTGTAGAAGACGCAGGGCCGACCGGCACTCAAACGGATCCACAGGACCAGAGAAAATTAGTTGAAAAATGATTTTATTTATGCAAAGTAAAAAAATGTATATTTGCATCTCCGTCCGCCCTACACGTTTCGCACCCACTTACGGCACTTAGTCATGGGCTCTGATGTCAGCCACAGGATATGAGTATTTATACAAAAAAACAACTAATCAAAACACACATAAGAAAATGAAAAAAAAACAGCCCTTAAACAGACAATGCCTCTTACATGTCTCTAAAAGGGCAGATATCACAAAAAAATTACAAAAATATTTGTAAAAACGAGTCAAAAGTATATTACTTATATAGTATACTTATATTATTATATATTATAATATACTTATATTATTATGTAGTACAGGTATGGGACCTGTTATCCAGAATGCTCGGGACTTGGGGTTTTCCAGATAACGGATCTTTCCGTAATTTGGGTCTTCATGTCTTAAGTCTACTAGAAATTCATGTAAACATTAAATAACCCCAATAGGCTGCCTTTGCTTCCAATAAGGATTAATTATATCTTAGTTGGGATCAAGTACAAGCTACTGTTTTATTAATACAGAGAAAAAGGAAATCGTTTTTAAAAATTTGGATTATTTGTATAAAATGGAGTCTATGGGAGACAGCCATTCCGTAATTCGGAGCTTTCTGGATATTGGGTTTCCTGATAAGGGATCATATACCTGTATACACTTTTGCCTACATTAAGCATTAATTATATCTTAGTTGGGATCAAGTACAAGCTACTGTTTTATTATTACACAGAAAAAGGAAGATTTTTAAAAATTTGCATTATTTGGATAAAATGCGTAATTCAGAGCTTTCTGGATAAGAGGTTTCCTTTTCATACCAGTACACAGTGAGTCATGTGACAGAAATGATATCTTAAGGATATAATTTACAGGATATTGATGGCTCTTGTGTATTATATAAATATACTGTAAATATCAGAACCATGTGGGGTTTGTTACTTCGGGATCATAAACTGGTAAGTATGATCCTGTTTTTATCACTAAAATAATATGGGACCAGGGAATGTGTATTGATAAATCCCTTTATGATTTGTTTATGCAGCCCCGTGATGCATAGATATAATAACATCGTACCCCCACTTTAGTATAGACCCCATTTAATACTGAGCTCCAACACAATCTCATTTAAAGGTGCAGCATTTCTGTGCATAGAGAGCTGCCCGTAGATGTTTCTATTTAAATGGAGTTGCTCTGATTCGTAGTTAGGAGGCCCAAATTCTGGGGCTGGATAAAGTCTTGCCAGTAGCTGTTATTAGCCACAATGACAGGTTAATTGGCCCTCAGTGCTTCCAGGTGTGAGGCGCACTTTGGGGTCAGGGAGGGCTCGGCAGTTCCATGTGGGTTCAATCAGTTTGGGAGAGGACCACAGTGCGGCCATTATTGAATTACCAATCATTTAAGCCCGACAACAGAACTTTCCTCTTTCAGCTTCACAAGTGAATAGTAATCATTTCCCATGAAGGGACCTGTGAGTGGGTTACTTGTGTATATATACTCGCACTTGTTACTAACAACAGCAACTGGCGGGTATCCCCACTGTTTCTATAGACACCATCTCTCCCTACTATACCTGCTATCCCACAGTCACACTCCCTTCCCAGAGACTATTATCCACTGTTACTATAGACACCATCTCTCCCTACTATACCTGTTATCCCACAGTCACACTCCCTTCCCAGAGACTATTATCCACTGTTACTATAGACACCATCTCTCCCTACTATACCTGCTATCCCACAGTCACACTCCCTTCCCAGAGACTATTATCCCACTGTTACTATAGGCACCATCTCTCCCTACTATACCTGTTATCCCACAGTCACACTCCCTTCCCAGAGACTATTATCCCACTGTTACTATAGGCACCATCTCTCCCTACTATACCTGTTATCCACAGTCACACTCCTTCCCAGAGACTATTATCCCACTGTTACTATAGGCACCATCTCTCCCTACTATACCTGCTATCCCACAGTCACACTCCCTTCCCAGAGACTATTATCCACTGTTACTATAGACACCATCTCTCCCTACTATACCTGCTATCCCACAGTCACACTCCCTTCGCAGAGACTATTATCCACTTTTACTATAGGCACCATCTCTCCCTACTATACCTGCTATCCCACAGTCACACTCCCTTCCCAGAAACTATTATCCCACTGTTACTATAGACACCATCTCTCCCTACTATACCTGCTATCCCACAGTCACACTCCCTTCCCAGAAACTATTATCCCACTGTTACTATAGACACCATCTCTCCCTACTATACCTGCTATCCCACAGTCACACTCCCTTCCCAGAGACTATTATCCCACTGTTACTATAGGCACCATCTCTCCCTACTATACCTGCTATCCCACAGTCACACTCCCTTCCCAGAGACTATTATCCACTGCTACTATAGACACCATCTCTCCCTACTATACCTGCTATCCCACAGTCACACTCCCTTCCCAGAGACTATTATCCACTGTTACTATAGGCACCATCTCTCCCTACTATACCTGCTATCCCACAGTCACACTCCCTTCCCAGAGACTATTATCCCACTGTTACTATAGACATCATCTCTCACTACTATACCTGCTATCCCACAGTCACACTCCCTTCCCAGAGACTATTATCCCACTGTTACTATAGGCACCATCTCTCCCTACTATACCTGGTATCCCACAGCCACAGTCTCTTCCCAATATTACTATAGGTACCATTAAGAGGTAAAATTATTTAACTTTACTGCTGGTGATACTTTGGAAGTCCCACTATACAAAAACATACAATGTCAGGACAATAGACTTTTTTAGAAGTAATGTATCTGTCACTCTTTTCGGACACTTGAACTTTCTGCACAATAAATCCCGGATTTAAGAACAGTGTACAGAACTCCAACATTGTCTCCTCAAACAAACCAGTGATTATATGCGCTCACATGAAAATGTCATTAGCAATTGGCAATATAATCTGACTGCAAAGCCTCTTACGTTTCCATGGTTCTCTTAATTGTTCATATCTAGTTCTGTTGTCATTCAAGGTTGAGGCTGATAAGAAGATGAGATGGTAATTATGCAGCTCAAACAATTCATTGTCATTGTACTTCTGTGCCCCGCTCCAGACATGATATTTTTGTTTGATACTCTGGGTACAACTGATGTCACAATCAATACATTTAGACATGGGCTATTAACATCTTAATGAGTTGTTCTGTAATATTTTGAACCCCAGCATGTCCCAGAGATGACAGCAGCATCTCAATCCAACGTACGACTTGGTAAATAGAGGCTCTTTTTTTGAATATTTGCATGCTCTTAATGGATTCAAAACCATGGACAAAGGTTAGAGTGTGAGCGCAGTCGAAAGAATTAAACAAAGCAGGGAAATAGGAACATGCAATGATAAGGTCAGACACAATCATCACCAAGTAGAGGTGGGTTTAGGGGGTGCATATACAGAAGACTACACTTGGCTTTGCACATGGTAGGACTCTGTAAGTCAACAGTTGGAGATAGGAAAAGTTTCAGTAGTGATAGTAGGGGAACATTGTGACAGTAGGGCAGACAAATGGGACCTGTTAAGCAGGTTCTGCCATGTGTATCCAATAATCATTAAAAACTTGGTGCTGTACGAAGAACTTTATCCAGATATTTTGCAAGTGGATGGTGGACCACTGGATTTACGCGCACCAGATACCTTCATGTACTGGATTGGAGCTGATTCAATTGAATCTAACAGTGAGAACAGTAACATTTTATATCAATGATTATGGCTTTATATCAATGATACTGGCTTGCCTAGTTATACTTGGTGAGAACATTAGGTCTATTAACAACTAATGCACCTGAGGCACATCACATCTTCTGAGACCGGATCTTGCTCTACAAGTATTTGAATAACACAAGACTTATGGCAAAATGGTTAACAGGTAGATGTCAGAACTTTTTTTATCAGAACCGGGCAACAGGCTGATATCAAACCTGATTGATCATAATTGAACAAAAGGTACAGTAGATATGATACCTGTTTGATTAGAATTTGGAAACAGGCAGATATCAGACCTGTTTGATAAGAACCGGGCAACAGGCAAATGCCAAACCTGTTTGCTCAGAATTGGATGACAATCAGATATCAGATCTGTTTGATCAGAATTATATGACATCCAGATATCAAACCTTTTTGATCAGAATTTGGAAACAGGCAGTTATCAGACCTGTTTGATCAGAGCTGGAAGACAGACAGATATTAGACCTATTTCATCAGAATTTGGAAACAGACAGATATCAGACCTGTTTGATACGAACTGGGCAACAGGCAGATCTCAGACCACTTTCATCAGAACCGGCAACAGGCAGATGTCAGACCTTTTTGATGAGAATTAAGCAACAAGCAGAAGTCAAACCTGTTTGATCAGAACTGTAAAATATTATCTTGCCCATGTGCTAAAGCCCAAATCAAAGGTGAGCCAAGACCAAAGAGAAGCCTTAGACCAAGAAGCCCCCTACACATTAAATTAAGTGATTTTTTAAATCTTAGCATTACCAGTGGTGGAAAATCAAATTAAAACCATTGGGTCTGAGCAGGAGAAAACATCATTGTAAAATAAACATATTCAATCAGATCTGGGAAAGGGTTCATGGAAATAACGTTTGTATAAGCCAAGTCCTCTTGTTTAAACTCTTTATTGCATATATATACTGTATATATATCTGAATGAGACTTATCTATCACGCACTAAATAAGCCCATAAGTAATGAGCAGATTGTATGATCCTAGGAAATTTCTAGAGCAAATAGAGAACATGTTGGCTTATGCAAACCCCTCACATTTTTCAGACCATTTTTTTTTATATAAAAACAAACGATCAGACGGGACTTATCCCACCACAAACACATTCGGGTGGTTCCACTTCACAATCTATTTTAGAAATACACTATTTGTGATATTCTCACATTACAGACAGACCCGATTCCAGCTGCTCAGATGCATGTCAAGGTTTTAACTCCCGACGGAGGGGAAGAAGTTGTTGTAACAATGCACAAATTATGCTGAAATCCAAAATTCATAATTTAGCTTTAAGGGCTTCACATTTTTAGACAGATGAGCAGTTTTAATGTGCCATGTCTAATTTCCTCTGAAACCTACTTCTCGTACATTTTGAATGTAATCTGGGCAAATGTCCTGAATCTTTTATCATAAATAGAGAGATATGGCCTGCTGGGGTTTCTATAAAATACAAGAAATTCAGTAATAACTCAATGGCAGTTGAAGAATGTAGCACAGAGACTTGATCAGTTGACTTGATGTTATTGGGCCCCTAGCAAGGAATTATTGCCAGTCCCCATGACATAGTGAGTCAAGGCTAGTGATGTGTGGGTTGACCATGGGTTGACCACAGGTTGGACGGGTTCTGGTTAAAATTTGGTCAACCATTGCAGGTTAGGGTTTGGTGCTGGTCAGACTGGAGAAGTACCCTCCTCCAATTCTCCTGAAGATTGGAAATAGAGTTGTGTATGCACAGAGCGAGAAGATGTAAAATTTGGTCAACCATTGCAGGTTAGGGTTTGGTGCTGGTCAGACTGGAGAAGTACCCTCCTCCAATTCTCCTGAAGATTGGAAATAGAGTTGTGTACGCACAGAGCGAGAAGATGTAGGTATAGGTTTGGTGCAAGTACTACAATGCCAACATTTTGTGGGTTAGGGTCGGATGTGGATTACAGTTTATAGGTTAGGGTTGGGTGTGGATTACAGTTTATAGGTTAGGGTTGGGTGTGGGTTGAGTTTTTCCTGACTTCACATCACTAGTCAAGGATATCATGGTATAATGACTACCAGTACATAATGGAAGAGTGGTCCTCCATATAATGGTACAAAGACCTCAAACCTACTGCAATAATGGTCATGCAGAACACCCATTGGTCTCCTATATAAAGGAACAAGATACTTGCTATTCATGTCTTCCATTGTCTGTTGCATAAGTATACCATGGACAGAGCAGAGGATATGAAAGAATGCGCAGGAGGGGCAAGCAAATTGTATTTTTGGGGCCTTCAGTGAGCCCTCCTTCCCTCTAAAGCCACCCAAGTAGTTGGTTGTTCTTCTTGCTGTCCTTCTTTCTGATTTTGTGGTTTTTTTGGACACATATACTCGGCTAAATGAAAAGTGGGTGGGGTTATGAGATGTTCTGTGCCTGGCAGATCTAGATGGAGTTTTTGTGGAATGGTTAATAGTTAAAATATCCACAATTGTCATTACAGAGACAGGCTCATAATAATCACCCATCGGTGCTCCATTTATTTCACAACTACTCCTTGAGGTGCAAACGCTTTCCTTCAACTTTTGTATCTAATTCTCATATTTTGAAGTCATGTAGGTCCACCTGTATATAAATAATGATGTGAATGTCCTAAGAGGGTATGTGAGGTAGCTGAGCAATTTATACAAAGTGAATTGCCTATCCTTCAAACGCTTCTGTTGATAACAAGGGGAAAGGGCGAGGTGATGCATAAAAAAGAGAAGAAATTGAATGAATAGTTAAGCAGTATTTATTTGGTATCAAAGTCAAAACCAAGGGAGCAAGACCAAAAACCTTCGGAAAATCTCTACTGGTGTAATTTTGTCCAAATGTGTCTACTGACATGTCTAAAATTTCATCTCAAGACCAAGATGCAGCTATACTTGTGCCATTCACTTATCGAGCACATTGGGGGTGCAACATTTTACAGTAATATAAAGCTTGGGGTGCTGCAAATTCATGATCCATTGGATGCCACTTGCCAAAATGATGTGGAATTGAATCCGAATTTTTAGTGTCTGCTCATTAAAGTCCGTACTTTGCACACTTGTTCCAGAACATAGTTTATCTAGCAGAGAAAATAATCAGATTGTATTTCTTTAGTAAAATATATTTACGTATCAGCAATGGAAGAGAGACTGGAGAAACAATGTTTAACTCAACAATTATTACCAGTTATGACAAATTTAAATTGAGGTCGAGCTTTTTCAGCTAGAACAGTCATTTTTCCCAAATTTTGTGATTTTTTTTTCAAGTCCAATCACTTTTATCTCAAGGGACACATTTACTAAAGGGCAAAGTGGGCTTTTCTAGCAAAAGTTCGCCAAATTTCAGTTCGATAGTGAAAAAGCTCAGCGCTAGAGAAAAAGCTCAGTGCTTGAGAAGTTTCACTCTGTTTCACCAGGCGAATTTATCAAAGTTCGAACTTTCCACTACGTTACCCTTTTCTCCAGAGACTGTTTCGCCAGGCGAATTGATAAGATGAAGTTACATCCTCAATAATCTTATGTCAGTGACATCATATCCTTTATGCCGAAAAGTCATAAAAAAAGATAAAATGCTGGCGTCTTTTCATTTTTGAATGTGGGATTATGTTTGCAAATTTATTGAACTTTTTTTTTTTAACCATTTGAAGCTCATGCCACATTTGTTTTAGGGTGTGCTCATTTCTAGGATTAGAAATTAGAGGATCTCTTTTGCCTTTATTTTGCTTCATTGGGTATTTTTTATAATAAGTGGCCACTTCCAGCAATTTCACCAACACTCACTAATAAAGACACATATATATATGACCTGTATGTATTCCCCATAGCTAAAATGATGTAACGTAAGTATGTTAATGAAGTTTCACTAGGAAGAAAGTAACGCTAGCTAAAATTCACTTTCATTGGCGAAAATTTGCCAGCATTCATCTCCCGAGTCAAAACTTCGCATTTTGATAAATACACGTATTTGCAGCGAATTAACGTCTGAGGAAGTTGTGCGAAGTGTGGCGGAGACTTCCAAGGCAAAAAATCGTTTTAGTTATCCTTTAGTAAATTTGCTCCATTGTGTCTAAATTCCACTATAGATTTTCTATAGAAAATGTCGAGCAGCTCCAAGATGGCGAGAACCATTATATCCTCCGGTTGCAAGTTTATAAGAATTCTTTCAGTGAACCAAAGTGAATCCTTCACTTCGCCAATCCACCTTAGGCACGCACTCCAGCAACTCCTCAGACGCAGCGTAAGATCGGCACAATAAAATGTTGACTAGCGCTTGATAAACGCTCATTATGGCAGCCAAGGGGAAAATTGCCCTTTTCAAGAACAATTTCCTTAGACAAAGGTGAATCTTCTCCCTTGCCCATGAAAAGCAGGATATAGAACTTGAGTTTTATTCCAGTGGCAAAAAAGCAATGGAAAAAACATCAGTCTCTTAGTAAATATGCCCCTCGATTTGAATCAATTATTGCATCCAAAGTGCAAGCTGTTGGTGCTATAAAAGACGAAAGTGGGAAATAAAATGATTTTGATCCAATAATGGATAGGGACATTGGTGCAATGACATTATCTCCTGCCCGATCAGTTTTATCTCTGCTAATCTGCAATTTCCTGCTTTCCTTATCTGAGATTTCTGTTGGTTTAGCCCATATGGTTCCAACTGCAGTGAGAAAAAAAAATCAACTGAATTCAATGAGAGTTTTTAATGAATTTCCGTTATCTGAAAATCTATCTCCATGGCACGTGCTCTAACCTGCTGACCTGGAACTTGTATTTCTATTAAAGTTAATTTCACACTTAGGGGCTGATTCACTAAGGGTTGAATATCGAGGGTTAATTAACCCTCGATATTCGACTGGGAATTGAAATCCTTCGATTTAGCGCAGATAGTACGATCGAACGATCGAAGGATTATTCCAACGATCAAAGGAATATCCTTCGATCAAAAAAAGTTAGCCAAGCCTATGGGCGAATTCACTAAAGGACGAAGCGCCTAACGCTAGCGTTAATTCACTAGCGTAGCGCATATTCGTTAATTTGCCGATTCACTAACGGATGCTGGCGTAAATTCGCTAGTGTTACTTCGCACCCTTACGCCTGGCGAATTTGCGCAACGGACGTAACTACGCAAATTCACTGACGTGCGCATTTTTCTGAACGCTACCTTTTACGCCAGACTTCCTTCGCCACCTCAGACCAGGCGAAGTGCAATAGAGTAGATAGGGATTGCTTCAAAAAAAGTTTAAAAATTTTCTATGTCCCAAAAAACACTGGCGTTTTTTCTTTTTTTATGGGTGATAGGCTGAAAAAGTTAAAAAAAAAATTTTTTGGGGCTACCCTCCTTCCCCCCTACATTTCCTAACTCATGGCACCTTAACTATACAGTGGGCACATGTGTAGGGCAAAATAAACATTTTATTTGCTGTTTTGAAGGTTTCCCAGGCTTGTGTAGTGATGCTACATATACCTCCATTGTAACTTCAATTTGCCGCCGTATGCGAATTAAGCATCGCTAGTCTAACTTCGCTTTGCTTGGCGAATTAACGTTAGCGCAACTTCACAACCTTACGCTTCCCTCTGATTTTAGTGAATTTGCGTAGCGCTGGCGAAGTGCGGCGAATCGGACGCTGGCGCAACTACGAATTTTAGTGAATTTGCCCCTAAGTCTCTTACCACATAGCACTTAAGCTCTTTGTCCTGATATGATTCTGTATATATTTATTAAATGATTTGTCATCCCTGTGTATACTTATATATATATATATTGTACTTTATGCAATACATACATACATGTACCTCCCAAACATATCTCAGGCACGCGATTCCCTACTCCTAGCTACTAGCAAGTTGGGATGAATATAGAACTATATTACAAAGCACTGGATCACTTCTATGCAAAACAAAGTTGAGTAAGGCAGGCTGACTTGCACTTGCATCTGGGGTACAAGTAAACGAGTTTTAAAATGCCCAAACCACCTAAAAAGCTGTAATGTTCATTTCAGTGGTGTAACTAGATGTTATTGGGCCCCACAGCAAACTAGTTTAGGGGCCCCAACATATCCAGTGTTTTTCCTGTTTTACTAATATATGTTTAAATTGCTCTTTATTTAGTCCTCATGGAGACCCATATACCTCCCGGGCCCCTCTGCAGCCGCAGGGTCTGCTTCCTCTGTAGTTACAGTTTACAGTTTATTTATTTCTATCCCTGCTGCAATAAGCGTTCCCCAGGAACACACATATGCAAATCCTTTGTTCTTGTGTCTGGAGTGGAGGGGGACAGGTCCATATAAATTTAAATAACTGGCAAAACTCCTGTGCGCTAGTCCCAAGTGCTCTGGATGTAGACAAGGTTTAGGTGCGGCTGGGTGGCATGCCACACGCAAAACAACAAAAGCCGGATAGACTTACTGTTAGTTGAGAAAGGAGCCCAGATGATATATAAAGTAGAAAATCTTTATTGGGACATATTCAAACCTGACGCATTTCATGCCAAGGATGGGCACCTACTCATAGGCATGCCACCCCTTCATTTGTTCAATGTTTCAGGGGCCTTCCATCCCCTTTGTCAGTGTTGTACTACACAAGTGTAAGTGAAAGCAGCCTATGACGTCCCTGGTAGACACGAAATGCGTCAGGCCCTGGTTCTTAATTATGGAGAATAAAATGTAAGCTTTTTAACCTTTTACAATCTGACTCTGGCTCTACTACTTTGTGGGAGCAGGTTTGTGCCAGCCTCCTTTGATGTTCCCCAGTGTCTGCTCCCCTTGCTGAAGGTCTGGAGCGTTTGCACCCGAGCCCACCGCGTATAGTGGTCAGCTCATTCTACACATTTATAACACTTCTAATATTCGTTACATAACCGTATAGACTACACAAGTGTAATCCCAACCCGAGCTCTGTTTGTAGAGACCTGTAGCAGTAGCTCTAAATAAAAACAGCAGGTTTAATGGAAGCCAAGTAAACAGAACCCCCGGTTCACACCTGGTTAGATGGACTTATTCCCTACAATAATCATTATTACTCAGCCTCCAGATCACATTGGATTCCTTCATTCACTATTACTAATCCAGGAGAATTCCCTACCCACGTGAGCCATAAGAGTTCAGTCTGCTGCACTTTAGTGAGCGCTACTGCACATACCAGGGAATTAGCAGACAATCTGTCAGTTGGATACACAATATAGATCAGCAGACTTTATCCGAAATTCAATTCTCATCATAATGATACCAGTGAAATAAAATAGGTGCATGCGGCAGAATATTGATCACATCCATCCAAATCCCTTAAAGGAGAACTTAACCCTAAAAATGGCTAAAATACCATATTTTATATACTGAACTTATCCAGCCTAAAAGTTCACCTTCTACATAGTAGTAATGATCCAGGCCTTCAAATTAATTACCCATCTTGGAGTCATTACAATCAGGGGCAGAGAAATAGACAATATTTGCAACAAAAGCATTTGGACCGTTAACTGGTTAATGAATAACAAATCTTACAACAGTCTTATGTTTTTGGACCTCAATGTGACATTGACTCAAGATTTTGAGTTGCATTGAGATCAGAACTTTGTAGACATTGGCCTATTTTTTGTTCTTGAGTAAATACAGTGTTTCTTTTGCACCATTCTTCTTCTATTCTTGTCCAGCCCAGGAATGGGACCTGTTATCCAGAATGCTCAGGACCTGGGGTTTTCCATATAAGGGATCTTTCTGTAGTTTGGATCTCCATACCTTTTAGTCTGATAAAAATTATTTAAATATGAAATAAACCCAATAGGATTGCTTTGGCTCTTAAGGATTAATTTGATCCTAGTTGTGATCAAGTACAAGGTACAGGTATGGGATACGGAAACCCGTTATCCAAAAAGCTCTGAATTAGTGAAAGGCCATCTCCCATTGACTCAATTTTATCCAAATAATCAAGTTTTTAAAAAATGATTTCCTTTTTCTCGTAAATAATAACATGATCCCAACTAAGATATAATTAATCCTTACTGGAAGCAACACCAGCCTATTGGGTTTATTTAATTTTTACATGATTTTCTAGTAGACTTAAGGTATGAAGATCTAAATTACGGAAAGGTTTATTATTAAGAAAACCTCAGTTCCCGAGCATTCTGGATAACAGGTCCCATGCCTGTATTGTTTTATTATTACAGAAAAAAAGGAAACGTTTGAAATGTTTTCTTGTTATTTGATTAAAATGACGTCTATGGGAGACCTTCCAATAATTTAGAGCTTTCTGGATAATGGATTTCCAGATAACAGATCCTATACATGTACAATATTTCCCTACCAAGAAATGTGGTACTGACTGATCCCAAAATGAGTTAGGTTGGCCTGTTTAGGAGGAACATGGATTATGAAACAAGAGAAGTTGATCCAGGGAACTTTCCTCTTTTTGCTTTAGGAATGTATTTTATTCCCCAGGAGATGTAATTGGCAGTGGGGTGGCTGGTTGATTTTCTTTCCATGATATCAGTTTATAATGGATCTCAGATAGATTTGGACCTGATACTTCACCAGTATCTAATGGACTCCCTGTACTGAACTCATGGTCAATGGCAGGTATAAAAGTGCACATTATTCCCAATATAACCTGTCACAGCTGAATGGGCACTGAACATGGGAAGGGTTATTTACTAAAAATCCAAATTCGTCTAATGTTTTAAATAAAAAACCACGACCAAACTCCAATACACAATTTTACTTTTATTAAAAAAAACATGATTTAATCATTTCAGATAAAAACTCAAAAAAAAAACCCTGAATCGTACAGTTTTTCCTGGATTTTCCCTGAAAAGCCCAAATTTTCAGATTTTCGCCCAAAAAGCCTGACATGGTTTGATTTTCTGGCTAATTCCAGCGCAGAAAATTCCAAATAGGATAGGGACCTCAACCATTGACTTATATACAACTTCGGCAGGTCTGAGATGGCGTAATTTCGGATTTGGGCATTTTGCAGCATCGTGTTTTAAAAAAAAAAATGAAAAATTAGAGTTTTGCCCCAAAAAGGCTGACCAGATGAATCCAGAGTTTAGTAAATAACCCCCTTGTGCCTCATGTTGTACCGACTAAGGGGTATATTTATCAAAGAGTGAAGTCAGAGATCACCACGGTCCTCTAGAGTGAAATTCCGCCACTCTCCATTCATTTCTATGGGATTTTTAAAAGAGTACTTATCAATGGATGAAAGTGAAAGTTTAATCTTTTATAAATATGCCTTTCAAAATCCCATAGAAATGAGTGGAGAGTGGCGGAATTTCACTTTAGTGGACTGTGGTGATCTCTAACTTACTCTTTGATACATATTCCCCTATTAGTGAATGAGGCACAGGGGCAGATTTACTAACCAGTGAAAATTCGCCAATGTCAGCTATGCACCCAGCGCAAACGACACTAATTCACTAAAATGGCGAGTTTCGTCATGGGCGCCGAACGCTGGGGACTTTTTGTTAGCGTTACTTCAGCAATGCGAGCATTTGATAGTGAAGGTGCGCTAGCGTTCATTTCTGCCTAGCGAAACTTTTATAGGGATCTTGCACTCAGGTCAATTTACATAGGGCAGGAAATTTAAAGTTGTATGGACGTCTTTACGTTAAATGTTGGTGACTATACTTACAAATTCCACTTTTAAAACACATGTCAAGGGAACCTTAATAAAGACAGTAGAGTTAATATAATGCCCTACACATGAGCTCAATGTAAAATTAATGTTGCTTAGGCAACTCTGGCGAAAGAGGTAACGTTCAGTAAAATCCGCACGTTAGTGAAATTGCGGAGTAACGTCCATTCGCCAGAATTTGCCCGGAATTCAAAGAGACAATGTGGCAATGGAACCAGTTCTAGGGTTTAACTGGCAGGGAGATTGTTATTAATAGACCCCCTTAGCTGATGCTACAGGTTTGCTGATTATTAAATTCTGATGCTAATTGCACTGGTTTCTGTGCTGCCATGTAGTAATTATGTGTATTAATTACTAATCAGCCTTATATTGTGACATTTCTATTCTATGTGTACTGTATATTGTGAGTGGGTCCCTAAGCTCAGTAAGTGACAGCAGCACAGAGCATGTGCAGTGAATCAGCAGAAAAGAAGATGGGGAGCTACTGGGGCATCTTTGGAGACACAGATCTTTACTGCTAAAGGGCTGTGGTTGCCTTGGGCTGGTACAGAAGCCCAAAACATCATGTACAACATTTCTAGCTACTTCTTTAGTTAAGCTTTAGTTCTCCTTTAAACTTACTTTGTAAAATGATGCTCATTACGGTGGAAAGTATAGGCTGCCATAGTGTTAAGAGTCGTCCTTGATATAGATTCAATTTACAATCAACTAAGCCCTAAAATCAGATGACACCCCCTAGACATATAGACCCCAATGCTTTATGTAAGAGAATGGTAAAACTATAAAAGAACTGTTGCAAGAGATGTTTTGATCACAGAGACTGTAAACAATGGAGTTTTACTCAGGGCTGAAACTGCATGTCCATAAAAGCTAGAGCAAAAAAAAAGCCAGAAGCAAATCTTAAAGGGGAAACTATAGCGAAAATGAAAATTTTATATAAGCTACGTCATACTGAATTAAGACGCTTTCTAAATACAATCAATTAAAAATGCTGTAGTGTTTCTGAAATAATTAAGTTTATATTCACTATTCGTCTCTCAGCATCTGTTTCTCTTCATTCTGTCTTCATGCAGCAGTTGGGTGTCAGATATTCATTGACAGTTAGATCCAATATATCTTATAGGGGGCTCCTTTTGTCTAGAAGATGTATTAGAGCTCACTCTATTAAAATCACCAGACATCATGTCTCTCTACATGCAGGATTTGTGCAAAAGGCAGTTATTTTGTTAGATGTTGTTTGTACTGGAATCAGTTATTTTAGTGCAGGGCCGGAACTAGGGGTAGGCAGAGTAGGCACATGCCTAGGGCGCAAAGCTGGGGGCACGCACCTCCTCTGTCGCCTACCCCTAGTCCGGTGCCCGACTCTTTGTGGTTTTTACGTCTTCTTGCGCTCCGGCACATACGCGCAAATGCATTTCTCTGCAATTTCTGCATGCCCACATTTGCACCAATTCGCGCATGCGCAGAAGCGACACCTTGCGCATGCACACTTGGGCTAAGCCGGCGCCGCGTCCACCGGCTTGCCTTGCGCGCCTGTGCGGCGTGGCCCGGCCCTGTTTGAGTGAGGTCTAATTCATCTGCTAAGAAAGGAAGCCCCCCTATAAGATAGATTGGGTTTAAAGGTCAATAACTATCTGACACCCAACTGCTGCATGAAGAAAGAATTAAGAGAATCCGATGCTGAGAGAGGAATAGTGAATTTAGAAAGTTTCTTATTTCAGTATGAGGAAGCTTATATTAAATTTTCATTTTTGTGATTGTTCCCCTTTAAGATATCCAATTAAAGGTTGTTTATGATGGGGGAAGTATATTGACAGTATTGCGTCCAGGTCCCATGGCAATAGTCCCATGTACTAGAAGTTCTCCTGTGGTCCTGACCCAATGTGCATGTTATTGGTCGTTAGTTACAGAGTAAAAGAGACAAACAACAAACAACAGGTTGGGATCCAGTGGTGGGGGGGTGAAGAGGTTGGGGAGGGAGCACTGGAGGCAACAGTTAAAAATTGAGGGAGGCAGTTTAAGTCTGGTGCTATTAATTAAACCCCAGTGAGTCAGACAGCCAATCAGAACCCTGTGTAAAACATGCTTCTCCTGTACTTTAAACCTGATAGTTAGTATTTTTCACTGCAGCTACTGTTATATTTTGGGCTAAAACTGAACAAAACAACCCAACAGATTCTCTCCCATTAAAGTCGCGCTGAGCCCTTGTGCCAAATAGGCTTTTCTTGTTGTTGCAATAAGTTCTCATTCATTGGCATCAGTTGTTATCCACACAGGGCAAATCCACGCAATACTGGGGCTCATCTTGCACAGCTTTGCCTGATGTCTATTTGCACAGAACATTTTTCAATTAGAAGTAAAGGGGAGGCTTAACAGATCCCCGTCCATCTCTATAGGGAACAAAGCTGTGTGTCATCAGCCTCTCAAAGGCAAAGAGGGATCTGATGCTCTTGGAATCCCTTTGTAACTGCGATAATAAATAGAAAAAGCATTTCATGTCCCGTAGGCTCAGATTTGATGACTGAACATTACAGACCTTTCTAGAGGCTAAAGATGTTGGACACTGGCCAGATGATTAAGAATTAGGATTAAGGAGGGATCTGAAACATTATGTATTGCTGCTCACAGAGAAATGTACATTAGACTCAATGACTAAATGTATCTCATATGAGCCTCTGGTAGCACCTATGAAGGTAAACTGTCTAGGTGCAAATGAAAGTGGGTACATTAGTCTCTGGGAAGGGAGTGTGACTGTGGGATAGCAGGTATAGTAGGGAGAGATGGTGTCTATAGTAACAGTGGATAATAGTCTCTGGGAAGGGAGTGTGACTGTGGGATAGCAGGTATAGTAGGGAGAGATGGTGCCTATAGTAACAGTGGATAATAGTCTCTGGGAAGGGAGTGTGACTGTGGGATAGCAGGTATAGTAGGGGGAGATGGTGTCTATAGTAACAGTGGATAATAGTCTCTGGGAAGGGAGTGTGACTGTGGGATAGCAGGTATAGTAGGGGGAGATGGTGTCTATAGTAACAGTGGATAATAGTCTCTGGGAAGGGAGTGTGACTGTGGGATAGCAGGTATAGTAGGGAGAGATGGTGTCTATAGTAACAGTGGATAATAGTCTCTGGGAAGGGAGTGTGACTGTGGGATAGCAGGTATAGTAGGGAGAGATGGTGTCTATAGTAACAGTGGGATAATAGTCTCTGGGAAGGGAGTGTGACTGTGGGATAGCAGGTATAGTAGGGAGAGATGGTGTCTATAGTAACAGTGGATAATAGTCTCTGGGAAGGGAGTGTGACTGTGGGATAGCAGGTATAGTAGGGGGAGATGGTGTCTATAGTAACAGTGGATAATAGTCTCTGGGAAGGGAGTGTGACTGTGGGATAGCAGGTATAGTAGGGAGAGATGGTGCCTATAGTAACAGTGGGATAATAGTCTCTGGGAAGGGAGTGTGACTGTGGGATAGCAGGTATAGTAGGGAGAGATGGTGCCTATAGTAACAGTGGATAATAGTCTCTGGGAAGGGAGTGTGACTGTGGGATAGCAGGTATAGTAGGGAGAGATGGTGTCTATAGTAACAGTGGATAATAGTCTCTGGGAAGGGAGTGTGACTGTGGGATAGCAGGTATAGTAGGGAGAGATGGTGCCTATAGTAACAGTGGGATAATAGTCTCTGGGAAGGGAATGTGACTGTGGGATAGCAGGTATAGTAGGGAGAGATGGTGCCTATAGTAACAGTGGATACTAGTCTCTGGGAAGGGAGTGTGACTGTGGGATAGCAGGTATAGTAGGGAGAGATGGTGTCTATAGTAACAGTGGATAATAGTCTCTGGGAAGGGAGTGTGACTGTGGGATAGCAGGTATAGTAGGGAGAGATGGTGCCTATAGTAACAGTGGGATAATAGTCTCTGGGAAGGGAGTGTGACTGTGGGATAGCAGGTATAGTAGGGAGAGATGGTGCCTATAGTAACAGTGAGATAATAAGGCTATAGTCTTGACAGTGATATTTGATATAATAAACATGCTCCCAATGTCTCTTTTGCCCTGGTTGCAGTCTCCAATCAACACAACATTCTAGAATTGGTTTCTTGCAGCTTTTTACTAAAACCATCCAATTTCACCACTTGATATTCCCAGTCCAGGAATTTTTTTTGCAGGATTCCATCTCTTTTGGCCTCCAGTTGTGTTTTCGCCCACAAGTGCTTTCATTTTTCCAAAGGGCCCAACGCCGCTCCCGTCTCCATTTTCTAAGATTAATTTAGATTTTTCTATTTCAGGAATCCGGGCTCGGAGTCACGTGACCCCGCGTCCCTTTGAAACCGCGCTTAAAGCCTGTAAAGAGGCAGCTGTGTTCTTGCCACTTTGAACAGTGCTTCTCAGACGAGAGGAGAATGACTAATCTGTCGGGCAAACACAGTTAGTGGAGACCAGTAATCACTCTCTAAGTCTGTCCCGGGAATGAATGTCTCAATTTACCTCGGGCCGTGCACTCCAGAATCCCACTATGAACTGGGAGCGTTTCAGAGTTGGCAAACAGGCCCTTTCTCACAGCAACGTGTTGGCTGATGGATTTTCCTTTTTTGGTTACTGTTCTTAAGAAAGGCAATTTAAGGTATTCATTGCCCCCCCCCCCCCGGCTGAGACTTCACACAATTGAGGTAATGTCATGAGAGAGGCACAGTTTGAATCCCAGGGCAATCACTTGTATATTTATGTTTATTAAACAGCTGATCGGAATTGGTTGCTATGGGTTACTAGACCCGATCTAAACTTTGCCCCTTTCATAACATGAGCCCTTAACCCTAGAGGCCAAGTTACTTAATATCTACTTTTTTTGGCTCAATTATAATATGGGTGAATCTGACCCGTTTCGCTCCGCCGAAAATTCACAAAATGGAAAAAAAATTTTGACACATAACTATTTTTTTCACCCCGATGAGTCTCTGTTTATTTGCTTTATTTGGGAAGGTTTGTTTTCGAATTTCACCAAAATTTGTAATATTTTCAGCAGGTCTGAGATGGTGAATAAACAGTGTATTGAGGTACAAAGACCCGACCTTTGCTTAATACTTTTCCTAGTATTGTTCCCAATAATGGTCAATAATACTGTAAAAATGTCACCTGCAAAATTGAGTTTGTTTCCAAGGCAAGGAAAATTAAATTATCTCAAGAATTTCTTTTGCTCAATTATAAGAACTAGTTTATGGAAAAGCAGTTTTATAAATTTCAACAAAATTTGAAACAAAAATATTTAACGAAATGGTGAAATATCAAGTGGATCCGGGCAAAAAGACCCAAACCTGTGCTTGATACTTTTTTCTATCAGGATTGTTCCCATTAATGGTAAATTATGCCCTAAAACAAAAAATTCACCTAAAAAAAATGTTGTTTCCAAGGCAAGGAAAGTGAAGAATCTTGAAAGTTTCTTTTGCTCAATTATAACAATAAATTGGGGCAGATTTATCAAGGGTCAAAGTGAATTCGAGGGAATTTTCAAAGTAAAAAAATTTGAAATTCAAAGTAATTTTTTGGATACTTCGACCATCGAATAGGATACTACGACTTTGAATTTACTTCGACTTCGATTTGAAGTAAAAATCATTCGATAATTGAAGTACTGTCTCTTTAAAAAAACTTTAACTTCAATACTTCGCCAAATTAAACCTGCCGAAGTGCTATGTTAGCCTATGGGGACCAGCCAGAGCATATGTCTACGTTTTTTGTATTTGAAGGAAAATCGTACGATAAAATCGTTTGAATCGTACGATTCGAAGTACGAGCGTACGACCGTACGAGCGTACTACGATTGGAATATGATCGTACGATGCAAAAAATCCTGCAAATTCTACTTTGAAATTTGTAGTATTCAATTCAATGGTCATATTTCAAAGTATTTTCCACTTCGAAATTCGACCCTTGATAAATCTGCTCCAGAAAGTGACATTTTAAAATTTCACCAAAATTTGCAACAAAACTTTTCAACAGGTCTGAAATGGTAAAAAAAAAAAACTAGTGAATTCAGGCAAAAAGACCAAACCTGTGGTTAATACCTTTTCGTTTGCAGATTATTCACATTAATGGCAAATTATGCCCTAAAAAAAAAATTTCACCTCTAAAAATTGAGCATGTTTCCAAGGCAAGGAAAAGTGTAGAATCTTGAGAATTTTTTTTTTGCTCAGTTATAACAAATGAAATATGTTTTGCTCTTTTGGGGAAAACAGTTATCAAATTTCAACACAATTTTAAAAAAAAATTTCAACAGGGTTGAGATTATTCCTATTAATGGTAAATAATACCCTAAAAAAATTTAAAATTTTAATTTGTTTCCCAGGCAAAACAAAGTTAAGAATGTTGAGAATTTTTTCTTATTTTTAATATATCAGCCCTTTAGATTTGGCAGCTGTCGCGGGTAATGACCCATTCACAGGAATAGTTATGATTTATACAAGTGCTGCTGCCCACAGTGAGGGCAAGTAGGAGGGAGAGTCTGTAGAGGCTACAGCGCCATCTAGTGGATCTATAAAAAGGATTGTGCAATGGGAAACTTGCTTTGAAGGCTTTCAATGAATGACTAATTAAAGGGGTGGTTCACCTTCAAGTTAACGTTTAATATGTTACAGAATGGACAATTCTAAGAAACGTTTTAATTGGTCTTCATTAATTATTTTTATAATTTTTTAAAATTATTTGCCGCCTTCTCAATCTTCCCAGCTTTCAAAGGGTGGTCACTGTCCCCATCTAAAAAACGCATGCTCTGTAAGGCTACACATTTATTGTTATTTTTGTTGCTGATTGCTGAAATTGCAAACTACAGAGCTGCTGAATAAAAAGCTAAATAACTCAAAAAACGCAAATAATAAAAAATAAAAACCTATTGCAAATTGTCTCAGAATATCACCCTCGAATGGGCAAATTTATTCACCAGGCATTGACTCACGGAGAATTTTCGCACATTGCCAACTGCGAATGTTTTTGCGAAGACTGCTGCTGCAACAAAAAAAATTGTTGGGCATCAAAACTGTCGCACATCAAAATTATTGACTTTAATTCCGTTGGACCAAAGAGAAGCTGGCGTCAAAACTGACTTCAATGGTTTTCGCTAATTTTGCTAGAGTTTTGCGGATTTTTCGGCAAACCAAAACAGGACAGATTTGCTCATTACTACTCTCAAATGTGAACAACCCCTTTGAAAAGAAAATATATTCTATTTATTAAAGGAAAACTATACCCCCCAAACAATGTAGGTCTCTATAAAAAGATATTGCATAAAACAGCTCATATGTAAAACCCTGCTTCATGTAAATAAATCATTTTCATAATAATATACTTTTTTAGTAATATGTGCCATTGGGTAATCATAAATAGAAAATTGCCATTTTAAAAAATAAGGGCCGTCCCCTGGGATCGTACGATTCACGGTGCACACAAACATACCAACAAATCATACTTGTTAGGTCACATGAGCCAATTAATAGACAGAGTTGTGTCTTTTGCTCCCTCACGTCTTCCTGATACAGTTAGTGTTGTAGTATTTCTGGTCAGGTGATCTCTTCCTGTTACAGTTAGAGCTGCAGTATTTCTGGTCAGGTGATCTCTTCCTGTTACAGTTAGAGCTGCAGTATTTCTGGTCAGGTGATCTCTGAGGCAACACACAGACCATCACGAAATGGGGGCTCAAGGCAAGAGATGTAAAAGGGCAAGATTTACTTAAATATATATTCCAGTTTGGTAAGATTCTATCATATGCCACTTAATATGATATAAACAATCTGTTGCTCAAGTATTCATTTTGGTAGAGTTTTCCTTTAATAGGGTTCAAATCAGACAGACCTGGAGCAAAGTTTACACCTAATTTAGGCAAACTGATTTCTGCTTATAGGTTGTCACCTTATTTGTTCAGTTCAGTTTTCTCTATTGGCCGTGGGGCCAGGGACAAACCAAATTTGCAGTTCAGCCAATGGGGGTGTCATTTCCACCAATTTGGCACCACCACCTCCTATGCAAATAAATAACCCAGGTGCCAAAGCACATTCAAAATCAGTTTGCCTGGGTAAATATAGACAAGTAGTGCTGTCTAAATTGTGCTCGCTGTTATTTGTGCTCTTTAGCTTGAACATTAGGGGGCAGATTTATGAAGGGTCGAATTTCGAAGTAAAAAATACTTCGAAATTTGGCCATCGAATTAAAATAGCGAAGTCGAAGGATTTTTCACCGAATTTGGTAATCGAACGATCAAAGTAAAAACGTTCGATCGTGTGATTAAATCGTTGGGATCGAACGATTCGAACAATTTCAGCGATCAAGGATTTTCCTTTTGACCTCTAAAGACTTAGAAAAATGTTGTAGAAGGTCCCCATAGGCTAACATAGCACTTCGGCAGGTTTAATTTGGCGAAGAATTGAAGTCGAAGTTTTTTTAAAGAGACAGTACTCCGATTAGCGAATGGTCGAATATTCAAACGATTTTTACTTCAAAACGAAGTTGAAGTAAATTCGAAGTCGTAGTATCCTATTAGATGGTCGAAGTATCCAAAAAATTACTTTGAATTTTGAATTTTTTTACTTCGAAAATTCCCTCTAATTCACCTGGACCCTTGATAAATCTGCCCCTAGGTGAATATGTGGCAAATTCCTTATTAAGATTCCAGAAGCTGAACCAGGCACTATTTTCAATACAGACTCCCAAAGAGCAGTGCCTAAGGTGACAGCTTCAGACCAGCATCCTACAGATATATATATACAGGTATGGGATCCATTATCCAGAAACCCATTATCCAGAAAGTTCTGAATTACGAAAAGGCCGTCTCCGATAGACTCCATTTTATCCAAATAATCAAAATTTTAAAAAATGATTTCCTTTTTCTCTGTAATAATAAAACAGTAACTTGTACCTGAACTAAGATATAATTAATCCTTATTGGAAGCAAAACCAGCCTATTGGGTTTATTTAATGTTCAAATGAATTTCTAGTAGACTTCAGGCATGAAGACCCAAATTATGGAAATATCCGTTATCCGGAAAATACCAGGTCCCGAGAATTCTGGATAACAGGTCCCATACCTGTATATATAAATATACAGGTATGGGATCCGTTATCCAGAAACCTGTTATCCAGAATGCTTCAAATTATGGAAAAGCCTATAGATCCCATTTTTATCAAATAATTCTGATTTTTAAAAATGTTCACTGTGATAATAAGACAGTATATTGTACATGACCCCAAATTAATGCTTATTGTAGGCAAAATAATCTTTTTGGTTGTACTTAATGTTTAAATGATTTTTAACAGACTTTCACGCAGAGATCAAAATGACAGAAAGATCCCTTATCTGGAAAACCCCAGGTCCCAAGCATTCTGGATAACAGGTCCCATACCTGTGTACAAGAAATGTCATTTTTTTAACCCCTAAATAAAAAAAATTTTTAACCCCTAACCCTAATTTTATTAATTGATTTTATTGATTTTCACTGTAACAATAAGACAGGATATTGTACATAACCCCATATTAATGTTTATTGGAGGCGAAATAATCATTGGTTTTATTAAATGTTTAAGTTGTTTTTGTTTGCAGCCTTCCAAGCAGAGATCCAATTACAAAAAGATCTCTTATCCGGAAAACCCCAGGTCCCAAGCATTCTGGATAACAGGTCCCATACCTGTATATAAGAAATGTCATTTTTTTAACCCCTAGCCCACCTTGCCACAAAATCTGGCAATGGGGCTGAGGTGCTAATGGGGTACAGCACTCCTATACTGTATACCTCTGTACTGTCTGTGCACCCACAGGTAGGAGAGGGGACAGGACAAGAAGGGTGCCATGGGCAGCACCCCATATTAATTCATTACTGTAAATGATTATAACTTGCCAAATTATTGCATTTCAATGGAATCAGCATGAGAATTTGCCATTGGATAAAACTACATAGAGAATGCAGAATAAATGCTTTATAAGCAGTTCTAGGCCGTGCGACTGCTGAAATGATTTCCCAGCAAATGAAAGGCAAAGGAGCGATTGAGAGGTTTCATTTACAGCAGTGGCCGCAGCATTCGGACTGAATAAATCAGCGGCGTTTCCAATGCAGGGTTTGTACATGTGATGACATCTCAGATCTATGGGGAGAGACCTTCTAAATGAGAGCCTGCCAGCGGATTCGAGAGCTAAAACAAACATTAGTAGAAATGCCCTAAATATCATTAAATTCACCCAATACTGGACAGAGGCTAAGGATGAAATCCCTAGAGCTAAAGTAATCCCTTAGGTAGAGAATCATAGATAAAAGGACAAGGGATCTACTATACTGTTTAAAAATGTATTTTATATGTGCACATTAACCCTTTTATCTTCCGCACCCTGAGTTACCATGAAAACCTCACCGCATCCTACGAAGGGCCAAATGGAAACAAAGACCTACACAACGGTCTTTTATTAGAGCCAGTGCCATAGATACTACAACCCACAGCACTTAAATGGTTAAATGCTTTTTAACAAATACCGTGCATCAGCAGTGCAGGGGGGATGGTTGACTGGAACCAGCCAATTAGAGAAGGTGAAATCTGTCAGTGACTCACAGCATGGTTGAGTTGGGTGCAGCTGGGGAAAAAAGATAGGTTGAATATTGCATTAAATATAATAATGACTATTATTATTTAACTTTACAATAACTTTTGTTAAATACTGTATGACAGTCCAATGTACATGCCTTCAGCCAGGGTCAGACTGGGGGGGGGCACAGGGGCTGCTGTCTCAGGGGGGCCCCTCTGACCGCCTCGTACATTTTGTTGCAAGGAGGAGGAGATTCACAGCAGTAGTGATCTGGGCCAGTGGGCCCACAAGAGCCAGGGCCCAATGGTTTTAATTTTTCTTATTTTTTGTGGTTTTTGAGTTATTTAGCTTTTTATTCAGCAGCTCTCCAGTTTGCAATTTTAGCCATCTGGTTGCTAGGATCCAAATTCCCCTAGCAATCATGCATTGATTTGAACAAGAGACTGGAATATGAATAGGAGAGGCCTGAATAGAAAGATGAGTAATAAAAAGTAGCAATAACAATACATTTGTAGCCTTACAGAGCATTTGTTTTCAGATGGGGAAAGCTGGAAAGAGTCAGAAGAAGAAGCCAAATGATTTGTCAGGACATTCTGAGAGTTCCAGTTCAGAAACAGTTGATTCTTGTCGGTTGAGATTTATGCAATACTCCCCTCTCATCAGGAGGGACCTCAGCCTTGCTTTACTGCCAAGGACCCCCCTGTTTCAAAACTCTGGCTCTGCAGTTCCATTTTTCGCATTAGGAAAAAAGAAACTCTAAAATATGTAAATTGAACAAAATCCAATATAATAATTGGCCTGCTGTTTCCTTTAGTTAAAGTGGTGAGATATGTAGCAATGAGGAGAATAAGTGCTTGGCGGTTACTAAACAAATTCACCTTATTGTGTCGTGATTTCAGCAAATGCAACTTCTTGTCTTGTAAGATTTGAAATGCTAAAAGATTCCAGGGCTATTCGGTCCTGTTGTGCAATTCAGCAAGTACATAGAGCGGTTCTCAAGATCCCCTAGGGGGACTTGGGGCAGCAGTGGGGGAGTAACCTGAAGGCCATTTAGGGTGAGATTTGGGGAAAATGCTTATTTACTCTCCTTGATACTCAAGGAAGCTGAGCTTGAAGGTCGGTTAGGGTAAAATTTGTAATAAAACAATGATTTACTGTCCTGGATATGTATTTGGACAAAGATAAAGCAAGTCAAGGTGTTGGCTGGCTGACTGTGCCTTGAAAGGGACATTTTATAGAAAATGGAAAAATGTAATTTAATGACAAAACTTATATTGAGGTTTATCTCATGCAAACTCAGTGAAAGCCTATGGGGAAATCTGGAGCTGAATTAGTAGATAAGGTTTTCTCATTGAGGTAAGTTTAGTCCATAGTCTGGCAACCATTGACTTTAGTCTCACTGAGTAATATCTGTACATAATAGAACGGAAAACAAATGTGCATTGAGATCATAATGGAAGACAAAAACAGTGGTTCATGTTTATCTACCTGTTGCTGAATGGAAAACAAAGGTTAATGGTCACTATGGAGGACAACCCAACATTGTCTGCTGGCTGCCATATATGTTCCTTGGTCTACAGAAATCTTTCAAATTTGCACGTGAAGCTGTTTGGTCCCTCTATGTTACCAGCCACTGCTATTTACAAATAGAACAAACTGTAGGTATCAGGGGTGCCAGGTCCCAGTCCACTGCTAGATCTTCTGTTCTTTGGATTTGCTCCGACTGAGGCCTCTCCTGACTGCCTGAGACTTCATCAGCTTAGAAGTCATATAATGATCATTTTTTACATTATTTTGGTAGTGGGCATTTACTGGGACACACAAGTGAGGCCTTAGTGAAAAAACACAGCAAACCTTTGCTTTAGTGTCATTACCTGCTAATATGAAAATGCTAGGACTAGAGCAGGGTCCCCAACTCTTTTTTTACCTGTAAACCACATTCAAATGTAGAAAAAGTTGGAGAGCAACAGAAGCGTAAAAAAAGTCACAGAAGATGACTTTTAAGGGCTAAGATTGGCTATCTGGTAACCGCTATGTGGACTGCCAGCCTACAGGAGACTCTGTTTGGCAGTACAGTTTTTAGCCAACCAAACTTTGCATTTAAGCCTGGAAATCAAAAATAAGCCCCTGCTTTAAAGGGCACCTGTTGGGCAAAAATATTTCCCCCCACCAACGCTAATAGAGCTCAAACTGTGTTTGGGTGTAACAGTAATTTTTTTAAAAAAAATTGCCACCAGCCAGCGATAGGACAGCCATGTTGGGGCACACCCATGCAAATAATGAGTGAATTCCGCAACCCGCTGCTGGCTTGGCCAATTTTTTTAAAGAACAACTACTATTACTCCCAACCAGAGTGCGGCTCTATTAGCTGCACCTGTGGTGGGGGAAATTATTTTCAGCCAATAGGTACCCTTTAGGGCAGAGACACATGCTCAGATTCGGGGGGATTTAGTTGCTTGGCGATAAATCATCTCTTCATCAGGGCGACTAATCTCCCGAACTGCCTCCCGCCGGCTAGAATGTCGCCGGCGGGATGGCACTCGAAGCACACCAATTGGCATCCCTCCAGCGATTTACATTCTAGCCGGCGGGAGGCAGTTCGGGGAGATTATTCGCCCTGAAGAAGAGGAGATTTGTCGCTGGGTGACTAATCTACCCAAATCTGAGCGTGTGTCTCTGCCCTTAAGGTCAATGAGCAACATCCAAGTGGTTGGTGAGTAACATGTTGCTAACGAGCCGCTGGTTTGGGATCACTGACTTAGAGACTGATCTCTGGAGCTCGTCCAACTTGAGTGGGGCTCAACAACGGGTTTGTGCAATTTGACACAAGAGCAGTTGGCAACTTTAAACCATATAATGATAACTCCATACGGAGAGGAAAATATTCCAGTTCTTTAGGTCATTTCAAGTGGCATTAATGGAACCACTAGTGCATTAAGAGAACATGAAGGAACCAAACATGTAAAAAACAAAGGACACAGAGTATACACTACAATCAGTTTCCTTTGGGGGAGGGTCTATTATTATAATACCCCTATCAATGTATCAAAGTAGAAGGTTTCCATGGGATTAAACCAGTGATTTCCAAACAGTGTGGATATTCCTTCTTTGGGGACCCAACAAAGAAGAAGAAAACCACTGAAAGAAAAAGTGCAAGAGTCAGAGACAGTTGGGGTGAAAAAATGAGAAGAATGAGGAGGACTACATTTTGGGGTTGGAGAGAGACGGGGAAATGAAAAAATGTTTGGGAGAAAAAATTGGATACATTAAGAAGAAGTAAAGAAAAGATAATTAAGCCGGAGAGAATGGGACAGAAGAAAATCAATTTAATACAGCCATCATGTTTGATGTGGTAGGTGGGCCCAGGCATACGTTTCTCTGGTGGCCCCAGTCCAACACCCCTCAAAGTAGCCTTTGGAGTGCCAAGCCTGAACGCAGTCAGTTTAAGATCTAGGGTAAATTCCTTTGGCTCACTTGGATATCCCCATAACTACAGCTTGGTGACTGTTAAGACCATATTTTCACGTCTTCTTAGCAAAGTGGGACCTGCTCATACATCACGTCTTAAAACTGAAGCTTTGGCCCAAAATCTTTGAATTCAACTAAAACTAGACAGCGCTCGTCTAGCTTTAATGCAAAGAGAAAACTATTTCTCAATAATACTCTAGAAAAAAAATGAACATATCATGTTTCCATCTTTCTTCTAAGGACATTTATTGAAGCCCAGCGCCTTCCCCCCCATCAAATTATCCAAACAGAATTGAGCATTTACTGCATAATTAGGAGATGTGTTAGTCCTCTAATTAAACCAGTGAGAAAACAAGCCCTTCTTCAGGCTGTTTATATAGCTGAAAGCACTTAAGATAACTCTTACAACGACATTAAATTCCATGCTCGCATATAACAAGGGATATGTTTACATTACATTATTTATTTTAATGGGCCAGAAATATTTTCAGCAGAGACTTCTGTGTCTTGTTTGATGTCAGATACATTTTCTAATAAAGAAAACAGATCAGCCTGGTAATGTCCTCCCAGAAATACCCTGACGCAGGGCTAATATAATGGAGATTTCAACATTCTAATGGCTGGTCTTGATTGGCCCATGGAGCACAGCAGGCAGAAGTATTCTCAGTATAAAGAACTAAGGGGTTCACTATTGCTCTGTGTAAATGACCCCCATAGTATCCTTATCCCCTTATATTTTATAATGGGCATATTCGATTCACTATATCCTGGACACCCAAAAGGTTGACTGTGATATATAAACAGATACTGAGCCGGTGATCACAGCCGCCCAGAACTGGTCAACAGAGTTGTATTAGATCACGTTTCTGGGCACTTTGCGTTATTCAGATTTTAAACAAAATGATTGTTTATTTGAATACACAAAAACATGTATTATTTTCATGCAATGAAGTTACATCTTTCCATGACAGTGTAACACTCGAGGTGGTAAATCCTGATGACTCAATTAAAAAAAGACTGTAATGTAAATTCTAGGCACAATTTAAAAAATATATATGTAAATAACTGTGCAATATATACTATATACAATATATACGTCATGACACAGTCTCCGTCCAAAAAGTGTCCTTACATGTATTGGGCTGATATCCAGATCTTATCCCTTAGCTTATAATACATGAGTGATACTCAGAGTTCCCTGTATAACTCAGCCTGCAGCCTTGTGCCTTTATATGGTCACAGAACCCCTCAGTGACTTCTAATATCCTTATCATTTACAGTAGGGGGCACATTATCCCTTATAATACATGAGTGATACTCAGAGTTCCCTGTATAACTCAGCCTGCAGCCTTGTACCTTTATATGGTCACAGAACCCCTCAGTGACTTCTAATATCCTTATCATTTACAGTAGGGGGTACATTATCCCTTATAATACATGAGTGATACTCAGAGTTCCCTGTATAACTCAGCCTGCAGCCTTGTGCCTTTATATGGTCACAGAACCCCTCAGTGACTTCTAATATCCTTATCATTTACAGTAGGGGGTACATTATCCCTTATAATACATGAGTGATACTCAGAGTTCCCTGTATAACTCAGCCTGCAGCCTTGTGACTTTATATGGTCACAGAACCCTTCAGTGACTTCTAATATCCTTATCATTTACAGTAGGGGGTACATTATCCCTTATAATACATGAGTGATACTCAGAGTTCCCCGTATAACTCAGCCTGCAGCCTTGTGCCTTTATATGGTCACAGAACAACCCCTCAGTGACTTCTAATATCCTTATCATTTACAGTAGGGGGTACATTATCCCTTATAATACATGAGTGATACTCAGAGTTCCCCGTATAACTCAGTCTGCAGCCTTGTGCCTTTATATGGTCACAGAACAACCCCTCAGTGACTTCTAATATCCTTATCATTTACAGTAGCGGGTACATTATCCCTTATAATACATGAGTGATACTCAGAGTTCCCTGTATAACTCAGCCTGCAGCCTTGTCACTTTATATGGTCACAGAACAACCCCTCAGTGACTTCTAATATCCTTATCATTTATAGTAGGGGGTACATTATCCCTTATAATACATGAGTGATACTCAGAGTTCCCTGTATAACTCAGCCTGCAGCCTTGTGCCTTTATATGGTCACAGAACAACCCCTCAGTGACTTCTAATATCCTTATCATTTACAGTAGGGGGTACATTATCCCTTATAATACATGAGTGATCGTTCCCTGTATAACTCAGCCTGCAGCCTTGTGCCTTTATATGGTCACAGAACCCCTCAGTGACTTCTAATATCCTTATCATTTACAGTAGGGGGCACATTATCCCTTGTGTCTTTATATGAGTTTGTAGGTGCAGCACCAAGGAATCCAGGAAGTAGAAAAATTAAAAATATAAACCTTTATTCAAGCATTTTAAAATGGTAGTAGGAAAAAGCATGCCCCACACTAAACAATGGGCTGTTCACTCAACGCGTTTCATGGCTCTTGCCACTTCCTCAGGAGCGAGAGCCATGAAACGCGTTGAGTGAACAGCCCATTGTTTAGTGTGGGGCATGCTTTTTCCTACTACCATTTTAAAATGCTTGAATAAAGGTTTATATTTTTAATTTTTCTACCTCCTGGATTCCTTGGTGCTGCACCTACAAACTCACTTTTTCTCTGGAAGCAACCGTTGGGATCTTCGGTTTTGTGACATGCACAGGTGAATCCTAGTACCTGGTAAGTGCTCCCACTATTTTTTGCAAGCTTGTGTCTTTATATGGTTGAGCCAAAGGTGAACAACCCCTTTAAAGGGATCACTTATCAAGAGTATGGGACTTCAAAAGTTACACTCAGCTGTAAATGCCACATTGGGAGACACAACTTGTCCCCCTCCACTGAATGGGCTGCAAGTGGATGTAATACAGATATCCCACCCCCTCTCATTCCCAGGGCACTGCTGTGGATCAGGTGTATGTTAAAGGAGAACTAAACCTGCCTAGTAACAAAAGAGAATGTGAACAGGCAGAAGATGGTGCTGGGGAGCTGCTCTGCATTTTAGGGTCAGGTTTTTGTCAGGAGCACCTTTTTGACTAATGCACAGTGCGGGGAGGGAGAAGTGGGGTGCTGGCAAGCAGTTAAGGGGATTATTATTACATGGGGGGTTTAGTTCTCCTTTAAGTACAGACTTCTAGCTCTACAGAATTAAAGTGACAGCCAGTGGCAGAGCTGAAAAACAACACCTTATTGGTTGCTACGGGTTAACTTTTTGCCTTTTATCACATATGAGGGGGTCGCCAAACACAAAGGAGGACCTGAGCTGGGCCGATAAATTGTGGCACCCAAGGCCAGCTCAATCCCTGCCCCCCCTCCACCTGTTGAAAGTCACCAATCGTCAGACCCGATCCACCTTTCCCCCACAACCAACTGCCAGAACCGAACCCCCTTCCCAAAACCACTTTCCCCCAAGAACAAGCCACAAGACCTGGCCCTACTCCCCCATGCCCACGGTTTGCCGCAGCCGCTGTTCCCCTATGCCATACACAAGAAGTGCAGACAAAGTTGTAGACAATTTGCCATTTTCTCCACTTAATTGCTTCCCCCCCTTCAAGTTGCACCTTAGGCATCTGCCTACTCTGCCTTCCCCTAGTTGTGGCCCTGAGGAGGACTCATCTCCGGCTGCTGAATGTATCCGTGAAGGGGCTGTAGCAGTAACTTACCCTTTACTCAGCAAGCAGGATGTATTAGCTGTTGATATTACTACTCACTGTCTGGGCAGCTTGATTGGTCTATTTTTCCCGAATTCCCAGCTGCCACACACGGCGCTACAAGGCCTTGAGTCACGGCATGTCCTTAATCTGCAGTCTGATGCCTAAAATATGACTTTTTAAGGGTAAATAAACCCTTGCAGCTACTGCTTTTAATCCCTTATTTGATTGGAAGTGACAGGTCTCCATTTCTTCTGCATGTAAATGGAGTTCTGCAAACGGGATATGGAATTTACATGGGCAACAGGTTATTTAGAGAACATCGTTTTGCTGATGAATTGGCTCATTGTGAACAAACAGCGCTGAGAAGCCGCAGGATCTCACACGGCATCAGACCAAAGCTACGAGACGTCTCGTTCAATCAGCCTCACGCCCAAATCCACCTCCACGTTTCATCCTCACTGTTTTCCTCCTTAAAGACCCTGAGGCGTAATGGATTGTGACATTTTTTGCATAAATTTGCATTTGGCAGTGATTTTTTTATTAGCAGCTCCAGGATTCGGTTACGCTGGTCGCCCCGTGGGGAATAGTGAGCTGAAAGGCAAAAAACATTGCTCAGTCTGACATCAGTCACTCACTCACTTTTTCATTTTTTATTCTTTTTATTATTTTTTATTATTATTTGTAGTCTTTGAGTTATTTAGCTTTTTATTCAACAGTTCTCTAGTCAATCTGGTTGCTAGGGTCCACATTACTGTAGCAACTATGCATTGATTTGAATAAGAGACTGGAATATGAATAGGAGAGGCCTGAATAGAAAGATGAGTAATAAAAAGTAACAATAAGGGGGTTATTTACTAAGCTCCGAATACCTGAAATTCTCCGAAATCCGAAAAATTCGTGATTTTTTTTTTTTTTAATAACATCGGACTTTTAAAAAAATCACAAATTTTTTCGGAATTTATTAAACCCTGAGGGCTAAAAAGCCTGAATATAAAAACACGGCATCTCAAACCTGTCGAGGTTGCATAAAAGTCAATGGGAACAGACCCATTGATTTTTGGTTGTGTTGGGGTTTCGGGCAATTTCACAATGTTTTCGGAGCTTTCGGGTGAAAAATTCACTTTCATTTTCAGGGGAAAATTCACGAAAAAATCTTGAAAAACTGAGCTTTTCCAGCAAAGCAAATTTTCGGGAAAATGTAATAATAAATAAGTGTTAAAAACCCAAACGGGTTAGATCGGAGTTTGTAGCATCCAATATTGAGATAAATTCGGACCTTGATAAATAATCCCCTAAATGTGTAGCCTTACAGAGCATTTGTTTTTAGATGGGGTCAGTGACCCCCATTTGAAAGCTGGAAAGATTCAGAAGAAGAAGGCAAATGACTATAAAAGAGTAAAAATGAAGACCAATTGAAAAGTTGATTAGAATTAGCAATTTTATAACATACTAAAAGTTAACTCAAAGGTGAATCTCCAATTGTGTAAATTGTGTAAATTTTGGCCAAAATAAAATTTGCTGAATTATTATCTGAGACCAGCAGAAAGTAGAATAATTATGAATAACAGGACAACGCATTTATCAAACTCACTTTGGGCGAGTGAAATGAAAAGAAAAGAGTTTAGCGTTCAGTTCAAAATAGATTTCCAGAAAATTTTTGGATAACACTACCAGTCAAAATCTTGAATTTGTTTGCGTTTATTTTTTCTTTCTTTCTTTTGGCTGCAATAAAATAAAAAAAAGTAAAACAATTCCAGCAAAATATGAAAAAACTGGCATTGAGGGAAGAGTATATAAGTTGATTTTGTCACTCCATATGCACACATGGGGGCTGGTTTAGATTGTAAGCTCTTGTGAGTAGGACAAGTTCCCGGTCCGTTATGTATGAAAGTGAAGTGCAGTGTAATTTGCTGGCGTTAAATAAATAAGTGATGATGATTTATTATCAATTATGTTTCAGAATCGTGTCTTTTAAAGTAAAAAGGGGCAATGCAAAAAAGGTAAACTTGTCCTATTAATTTGATGTACTATAGGGTAGTGATGAGCTAATCTGTCCCGTTTCACTTTGCCGAAAAAATTCGCAAAACTGTGGAAAAATTTGCAAAACGGCGAAATTTCGCAAAACACATTGAAGTCAAGGGGCGTTCTTACACGCATCAATTTTTCTCGCGTCAGATGCATTAAAGTCAATGGACGACATTTTCTTATGGCGACTTTTTTTGTCCTAATGCATTAAAGTCATTGTACGGTTTTTCTTATGGCGACTTTTCTCTCCAAATGCATTAAAGTCAATGGGCGTTTTTTCTTATGGCGACTTTTTTTGTCCTAATGCATTAGGGCAGGGGCACATGGGCAGATTCGGGGAGATTTAGTCGCCTGGCGACTAATCGCCTCTTCTTCGGGGCATCAATCTCCCCAAACTGCCTTCCCCCTGCTAAAATGAAAAATCGCCTGCGCCAATGCACTCGCGTAGCTTCGATTTCCAAAGTTTCCTTGTGAGGCAACTTCGGAAATCGAAGCGCAGCGAGTGCCATTGCGCTTGCGTTTTCACATTATAGCAGGTGGAAGGCGGGGGGAAGGCAGTTCAGGGAGATTGTCGCCACGCAGAAGAAGCGATTTGTCACCAGTCGACTAAATCTCCCCGAATTTGCACGTGTGCCCCTGCCCTTAAAGTCAATGGGAGTTTTTTCTTATGGCGACTTTTCTCTCAAAATGCATTAAAGTCAATGGGTGTTTTTATAATGGCGACTTTTTTCTCCAAATGCATCAGTCAATGGGTGTTTTTTCACTGCAAATTTTTCAGTGGTAAACTTTCATCGCAGTTTCATGAAAAAATTTTGCGCATGGCAAAATTTGGAATTTCGCTGCAAATCCATGGCTGGCTAATAAATTCACTTATCACTAGTGTAGTGTGCTTCTCCACAGGCTGCAACTCCCGTGCGTGTTGCCTATCACTCCAAGGGGCCCATTTACTTAGCTCGAGTGAAGGAATAGAGGAAAAAAAACTTAGAATTTTGAATGTTTTTTTTGGCTACTTTGACAATCGAATGGGCTACTTTGACCTTCGACTACGACTTCGAATCGGACGATTCGAACTAAAAATTGTGTGACTATTTGACCATTCGATAGTCGAAGTACTGTCTCTTTAAAAAAAAACTTCGACCCCCTAGTTCGCCACCTAAAACCTACCGAAGTCAATGTTAGCCTATGGGGAAGGTCTCCATCATAGGCTTAGATATCTTTTTTTGTTTGAACAAAAATCGTTCGATCGAATAGCGCTAAATCCTTCTACTTCGATATTCGAAGGATTTAACTTCGACAGTCGAATATCGAGGGTTAATTAACCCTCGATATTCGACCTTAAGTAAATTTTCCCCCAAGTATAGAGAAAAGAACTCTGATGAAGTGCCAATAGAGAGGGCACGAAACGCGTTAGTTCGCACCACTTACCCACTGCCTGTTATCACTCATTGCAATTCGAATAAAGCCGCTTTTTCAAAGAACAAGTGTGGCGAGTCTTGATGTGGACTGGCCAGCGCTGAACAGCGATACACAGTTTTGTCCTGCAGATGCCGGCTTGGAGTTGCCGGAGTATCGCGAGAGCTGCGGCCGAGACGCCACAAGGAAGGGTGAGCTCCGCTTTAATCTTTCACCACCCGTGTTTCTGTTTCATATAGAAAAGAGTACCCGAAAAGTACAACATGTGTGCTCTGCTTTTCGGTACGTTTTACTCTAAAAGCACAAGTGAATTTTTTAAATCTTGTTTATGTTTTTTAAGCTTTTTTTTAATTTATAGTGTTTTTTAGGAAATGTTTAAAATGCCACCTAAAACCCGGAGAAGATTTATTCTTTTTAAAGGAGAAGGAAATCATTATTTGTTTAGTACACATAAAAAAAACAAAAAAACATTTTCGAAATCCCCAATTCCTACAACCGCAGATAAAAATTTGGAACTCACGTTCAAAACTGACAGTTTGACTGACTTTTCTGCTCTTGAGAACTTCTTTTAGAGCAGGCGACACATTTTATGGAAAAGGAAAACAAATGTTTGCAATGAATATTGAATAATAATAGTACTGTATTGGAAAACAATACAAATTAATTTACTGTACAGTAAGGGGCATATTTATCAAGGGTCAAATTTCGAATTGAAAAAACGTTGAAATTCGAATTCAAAAAGACCAACCGAAATGAAGTCGAATAGGTCCGTTTTCAATCTAATATGTCCGTATTCGGCCAAATTCGAAACGTAAGAATCAAAGGAATAGCGAATTAGATTCAAACTTTTTCCCAAAAAAAACTTTTATTTTTTCAAAGTCCACTAATTGACTCCAAATAGATTCTAGGAGGTCCCCCATAGGCTAAAACAGCAATTTGGCAGGTTTTAGATGGCGAATGGTCGACGTTGAATTTTTAAAGAGACACTACATGATAAATTTTCGATATTCGAATTTTTGAATTTTTTTCAAGTTCAAAAATAGCTCGAAATTCGATTTTTTTTTCATTCGCAAATTCACCTCGACCTTTGATAAATCTGCCCCTAAGTTTAACAGATGAAAATGAGAAATAGAAGTTTTCAAGCTAAAATACTTTGATAAATTTAGCCTTCTCGGTTCTTGAAAATGATGTAAAAACGTATTGACAGAGGGCTTATTGTGCAGCCAATCAGACACCAGTAGGGGACGTCTCTTGGGGCCCCAGGCACTTATATGTGATTACAGGGTGTCAGTTGCAGCAGAAATGTAAGGAAACAGCAGACTAATCAGCCACAATTATACCCCTGGGCACCCAAGCAATTTGCACAAATCAGGAATCCACAATGGGACACAATGTACTCAATGTAAGATGTTTGGGCAAATATTGCTGCTCATATGGGACCGTCCAAAAACACTGGAATAAAACCTGCCTGGACAACAGTCTTACAGAACATAAGCAACAAGCTGATGTGTGTCTTACATACAGAGTCGGCTATTAGTGATGGGCGAATAAATTCGCCAGGCACGAATTTGCGACGAATTACCACATTTTGCCGCAGGCGAATAATTTTGTGAAACTGCATCGAAAATTCGCTGGCGAAAAATCCGCGCGCATGAACATTGTCAAGCGTCAAAATTATTCGGACGCCCATTGACTTTAATGCATTTGGCCAAAATAGACGCGCGTATAACAATTGTCACGGAAAGTAATTATAACGTCCATTGACTTCAATGTCTTTTTTGTGAGTTTTTTAGGGTTTCGCGAATTTCTCGGGAAATCCACAAATTTTTCGGCAAAGCAAAACGGAACAACTTTGCCCATCACTATCGGCTATAATTACTATTTTGCGTCATTTTTCCGCCAAAAAGGATTAGGAGATTACATGGCCAATTCTGCCCAATTTCGTTAACCAAAAACAAGGCCTTTTTCACCATTATTCTAATTGCACTTGAACTGAGAGGGCTGCTGCTGATACTGGTTAAAGGACACAACAAATTGTGACCAGGTTACTACAACACTGAGGGACCTATTTCTAAAAAAAAATCAAGATTTTCTTCCCAGCACAATTCGAGAAAATCGTGGCAAAAAGACATGATCCCAAATTTTTTTTTTTTTTATAATAAGAGATTCATCAACTGACAAAATCAACTTCAAGTACAGGTGTGGGATCTTTTATCCAGAATGCTTGAGACCTGGGGTTTTCTGGATTAGGAGTCTTTCTGTAATTTGGATCTCTCATACCTTAAAGGAAAAGTACAACTTTAAATTAACTTTTAGAAAGTGATATCCTGAGACAATTTGCAATTGGTTTTCCTTTTTTATTATTTGTGGTTTTTTGAGTTATTTTGCTTTTTATTCAGCAGCCCTCCATTTTGTAATTTTGGCAATCTGGTTGCTACGGTCCGAATTACCCTAGCAACCATGCATTGATTTGAATAAGAGACAAGAATATGAATAGGAGAGGCCTGAATAGGATGACAGAGCTTTTTTTTTTTATATGGGGTCAGTGACCCCCATTTGAAATCTGGAAAGAGTCAGAAGAATAAGGCAATTAAATAAAAATAAATAAAAATAATTAAAAAACTATAAACAATATATAATGAAGACCAATTTAAAAATGTCTTAAAATGATCTATTCTATAACATACGAACATTTAACTACCACGTAAGCCTTTTAAAAATCTTGAATGAATCCCAGTAGGTTGGCTTTGCCTCCAATAAGGATTAATTATATCTTAGTTTGGGTCAAATACAAGTTACTGTTTTATTATTACAGAGAAAAAGGAAACAACATTTTAAAATGTGAATTATTTGATTAAAATTGGGTCTATGGCAGATGGACATTCTGTAATTTGTTGTTTTTCTGGAAAACAGGTTTCTGTTTAATGAATCCCGTACCTGTATTAATATTTGGCAACTTCAGGTGTCAATGGGAGGAGCATTTTCCCAATGCAAACGTTGAGGTTTCTGATAAAATTCAATATATTGCAGACAGTGAATAGTAATGAACAGTAGAATGTCATTTTGATACAATCGACTTTTTTCCTGTGATTTAATGTGATGGAGTTTTTTTGATTTTGTAAATGCGCTGGAAAACATGGAAAAATTGTGTTTCATTTTTGAGGTTTTTCTCAAATTTGAAAAAAAATTTCCTAGAAAACCTTGCACAGGGATTCCGTCTGAAACAGGCACAATCACAACTAAAATATAACAAAAGGGAATCTCTGGCCCCCAAAGACTTTCCAATATTCATTTATTCCATATATTCAATTGTTCTAAAGTTCCAGTGGGGCAAATTCTTTAATCGACTGACTTCTGCTACATTGCTTCAGGAGTCACAGCCAGCAGTGCGGAAATTATAAACAGACAGACGCTTTCAATAGCAATTCCCCTTACAAACCACTTTAAAACCATTACAAATGTATCATGAATGTGTATTGGAAAATTGCAGAGAATATTTTTTTTTTTAATTGTGCCAAAATAAAGCACAGTTTTTGGGTGACGTTGCCCTTTAACTAGGAAAAAAAAAAGACCAAATGATTTTTCCAGAGACGAGCGTATGGAATAAGCAGGAGGATTTCAGGCTGTGGAGTTTGTATTGGCAGCACAGAAGTGAGTGGGCAGTTGTGTAATGGTCGGATAGTAAGTAACACTGTCTCCAAATAACACACATTCCTCATTCCTCATTCTTATACCCAGAGCAATATCAGAGAACCTCAGCAGCAGGAATATATTCCATAGACTTGTCGTTATCTAATGGCAACACCAGTATCTTTCTTTTCCTTCCTTTTTTATACTCTCTTTATATTAGGAATGAGAAACCCTGTCTATTTCCCCCCATACTTGGCACATAAAAGCCTATTGCAAACCGAAAAAGAACCTTAGAAACCCTCTGAGCCAGCACTCGGCCCTATAATCAACTGCAAATGTTGCCGAGTGTAAGACTGATGAATTTACTAATTCCACCGTATCACTTGTTGCAACTTTCCCGGCCTTCCTCTTCCTGACATGTTAGAGAAATGCTGAGCATACAACATTAATGTTCTTATATGGAAGAAATTACTCTAATATTAGGAAATATGCTTTTATATGGAAGAAAATACTCTAATATTGGGAAATATGTTCTTATATGGAAGGGAATACTCTAATATTAGGAAATCTGCTTTGATATGGAAGGGAATACTCTAATATTAGAAAATATATTCTTATATGGAAGAAAATACTCTAATATTAGGCAATATGTTCTTATATGGAAGAAAATACTCTAATATTAGGAAACATATTCTTATATGGAAGAAAATACTCTAATATTAGGAAATATGTTCTTATATGGAAGGGAATACTCTATTATTAGGAAATATGTTATTATATGGAAGAAAATACTCTAATATTAGGCAATATGTTTTTATATGGAAGGGAATACTCTAATATTAGGAAATATGTTCTTATATGGAAGGGAATACTCTAATATTAGGAAATATGTTTTTCTACGCAAGGGAATACTCTAATATTAGGAAATATGTTCTTATATGGAAGGGAATACTCTAATATTAGGAAATATATTCTTATATGGAGGAAAATACTCTAATATTAGGCAATATGTTCTTATATGGAAGGGAATACTGTGATGTGTCAAAATTTCTAACATAAGGGATGATATTGCAATTTATAGTGATAACTAGAAAGAGGAGATTAATATACATATATGTATGTGTACAGTTTGTATATCTATATATCTATATATCTATATATATATATATATATATATATATATATATATATATATATATATATATATATATATTTATATTATTGGTTATATTCTGAAGGTTGAGTCTTTTCTGCTCATTTTGCCCTTCTTGATATATGTATGCCTTCTACTCAGAAATCTTGTTTCCTTAAAAAAAAATCAAATCCTGTTTCAAATTCCTCTGTCGTTTGTTTTCTATTTATATTTTTTTTTTTAGTAAAATCTCATAGGTTATTATTCTAATATCCCTTATTTTGGGAGAGATTAGGAGATCTACTTCTATTACACATGCCTATCCTATATTTATACAGTATGTATTACAGACCCATCATTTTTTTTTTGAATCTGCCAAGCAGCCCAATCCCATAATTCAAGCCTCGCTAAGAGTATTTCAGTGAAATGTAAACAGGTTAATATTAAATTATTCGGAGGCCTCTTCTGAGCACTTTTGTAATTGGCATGATTCTTTTTGTTTTTCTAGCTTTCAAGATTTTGGCAGTTTTTTTTTTACACAGCTAATATAATGAATTTGAAACAACAGCGCCCCCCACTGGTAAATTCAGGCAACTGCCTGCAGTTGAAAGAAAATCTATTGAGTCAGAAAGTATGGTTTCCCTGCAGAGCAGTTAGGGACCGTCTGACAATTCCTATCCACAGCAGTAAATGAAGGGAGAAATTCACTGCATACAGTCAGGTTTCTTTTAAAAACGGTACACATTTTTTAATTAAAGTATATTGTATTTTTTTAATATTTTCATTAAAAAAAAAGAATTGGATTTTATTTCTTTTTGCTTTTACATGTCCTTTCACCCTTTCATAGGCACAGCTGCCCAGGCCAACGCACTGCAGGGCTGCCACATACGAGCTGAGTGAGGAGAAGGAGGGCCGACTGATGGGGGAAGCTGCAACACTAACCTGGGTAGAAAGCAGATAAATCCACATACAGAGATGCAAATAGTCCCACAGAGGAAATAGACTCACGTACACTTGTTTCAGAAATTGGTTAGGTCAGAATAGAACTCATGATCCCAGATAAGAAATTAGCCCCTGATAAACCACAGATAAACAGAGAGATGAGAGACATTTAGATAGAGAGAGAGAAAGAGAGAGAGAGAGAGCAAGAGAGAGATGACAGACAGATAGAAAAATATATGACAGATTTATAGATAGATAGATAGATAGATAGATAGATAGATAGATAGATAGACAGACAGACAGACAGACAGACAGACAGACAGATAGATGATAGATAGATAGATAGATAGATAGATAGATAGATGATAGATAGATAGATAGATAGATAGATAGATAGATATGGATAGATAGATGATAGATAGATAGATAGATAGATAGATGATAGAGAGAAACAGACATATAATAAATAGATAAACAGAAAGACAAACAGATAGATAATAAATATTAGATCTACAGATAGACAGATGACAGACAAATAAATATAGAAAGACAGACAGATAATGATATTAGATAGATATATGATAGATATATGATAGATAGATAGATAGATAGATAGATAGATAGATAGATAGATAGATAGATAATAGATAGATAGATAGATAGATAGATAGATAGATAGATGGATGGATGGATGGATGGATGGATGGATGGATGGATAGATAGGTAGGTAGGTAGATAGATAGATAGATAGATAGATAGACAGACAGACAGACAGACAGACAGACAGACAGACAGACAGACAGACAGACAGACAGATAGATAGACAAACAGACATATAATAAACAGAAAGACATAGAGCTAATAGATATTAGATAGACAGACAGATATATCTAGATCTAATAATAACTGATGGTGCATATTGTACTGCTGGATGTGCTTATGCTATAACCAGGGTGGTGTGTGACCCAGACTGAGATGTCTCATTGTATAGAAAGCTGTGAATCCCAGTGACTGTGCCTATGGAATGTGGGATAAGATGACAGTCAGACTCAGGTTGGGCAGTGCATTATTTATGGGCCAGAGGTGCCTGGGAGGTCCTGGAATCCCCTGTCCCACAAGGGTTAATTAAAACCAGTTCACTTGCTCCAAACAGAGGGAAAGTTTCCTGAAATGTTGCCTGGAGGGGATGAGCCTTCAATGCTGAATTGAGCGCAGGGGATAGGGGTCTGGTAGCAATTAGAGCGCTTGTCTGGCCCGTTCCCAGGGTGCACCTGCCCCTCTGCAGCACATTTCACCTGTTGCCCATAAAATAACACAAGAGAAAGCCCAGGGGATACATTTTATTGTTCCTTTAACTGGGCCTGGCAGAGAGAAACAAAGAAACAGCTTACTTACTGGGCAACCCCGGGCACTGTTGGAGCTGCCTTCATACCCTCACATCAGGCCAAAGCACATTATTTAGGTCTAGTTACCCATAGCAACCAGCCAGTTGTTTGCTTTTAGCATTTAGACTGCAATGGACAAGTAATTGATTAAAAACTAAATTAGATCATGTCAATGACACACAACTGCCCATTCATGTCCCACCCACTTTCTGCCTCTTCCCTCACGGGGGCAAGTTTCTTAATCGTAATTGGCTGCTACGAGTTTATTTGATTCAGAGAGTAGTATGTCAGTGAGTTCTTACTGCTGATTGGTTGGTTTGAACTTGCCTTTTACAATTCAAGTTTCAATGGGCCAATACATGTTAACTAGCGATGGGCGAATTCATCCCGTTTCGCCAAAAAATGGCGAATTTCCTGCGAAATTTGCATAACGGGAAAATATTTGCTTAACACATTGAAGTCAATGGGCATCAGAACAATTTTGATGTGCGCAACTATTGTGACGTGCGCCCACATTTTTTTTACGCGGCAGATTTTTCGCCAGTGAATTTTTGCCGCAGTTACGTGAATTTATTCGCTGGTGGCGAAATGCGGAAATTCGCAGTGAATTCACGCCTGGCGAATTTATTCGTCAATCACTAATGTTAACGGCAGATTGGTTGCCGTTGGTTACTAGAAATGGAGCAAATATTTGCTATGCTACTTTATATCCTTTTAAAGGGAAAGGAGAGAGGCGCTGACTCGGAGCACATGTATGGGTTTAAAGGGGTTGTTCACCTTTGAGTAAACTTTTAGTATGACGTAGAGAGTGATATTTGCAATTGGTTTTCATTTTTTATTATTTGTGGTTTTTTGAGTTATTTAAAAATTTTGAATTTCAGCCATCTGGTTGCTAGGGTCCAAATTACCCTAAGAGAATGGAATATGAATAGGAGAGGCCTGAATAGAAAGATGTGTAATAAAAAGTAGCAATAACAATACATTTGTAGCCTTACAGAGCATTTGGTTTTATATGGGGTCAGTGACCCCCATTTGAAAGCTGGAAGGATTCAGAAGAAGAAGGCAAATAATTCAAAAACTATAAAAAAAAATAATGAAGACCAATTGAAAAGTTGCTTAGAATTCTATAACATACTAAAACTTACTGGTGAACTGCTCCTTTAAGGCAGACTCACTGCTAGGGTGGTCCCATGTTTCCACACTTTTCCTTGAACCAAAGAAACGTAAGCCTGAACTGTCAGACCCTCTCGTCTTCCCTGAAATGTGTTTATGAATTGAACTGATTCGTTTGGATTTCGTTATTGGATTTCTGCGAAGCATATTTCCATTTCCTATCAGCAAATGAGTCTTTCCATTTTATGTTAAATATATATATTTCTTGTTCCTAATCAAAGGAACAATAATATTCCCATATAATCACTGCAGTCTTTCCTTTATTATCATTTCAATCAGTGAGCCCTGAGCTCTGTTGTATTCACTTATAATTCTCCTTTCCTCTGTCTCATGAGATTCCCTTTATATGAACAGAAGGTTATAAACAAAACTGCAAAGTACAAACTCAAATACAGTAGAACCCCCATTTTACATTTTTTAGGTGACCAGGAAAAAATTATGTAAAATCCGTGAAAATGTAAAATCAAGGAAATGTGATAAAGTAACTTTTTCTTCAAGTAATGAAAGGATATTAGCACAGTAGTCTGTTTTACTTTGAGATACAATATTTAGTGTGTTAATAATAAGGGTTAAACTTTGCAGGGTTAATGTTACACTATGGGGGTCAAGTGCAAGACTCTCTGTCAGTCACATACACAACCTAAAGCAATAAGTGATTGGTGCAGGACTGTATAAGGGACAGACTAATTGGTATTGACCATTTACAGACAGAACCATGGCACAATATACATCTGGTTAGTATGTTAAACCTCTTTATTTCACAAATAATAACATTCATAGAGGAAAAAGCAGTTTTTTGGAACATCCGGACAAAATTTTAATGCAAAATCCGGGAAAACATTACTTAAAATTTAGGGAAATGCACCCATTGAAATGCATTATAAATTGGTGGGACCACACATAAAAAATTTAAAATGCGGGAAAACTTAAGAAAACTTAGATCAGGGTACTTAAAATCAAGGTTTCAATGTTATCCCTTATAATATATCAGTTCCCTGTATAACTCAGCCTGCAGCCTTGTGCCTTTATATGGTCACAGAATCCCTCAGTGACTTCTAATATCCTTATCATTTACAGTAGGGGGTACATTATCCCTTATAATACATGAGTGATACTCAGAGTTCCCTGTATAACTCAGCCTGCAGCCTTGTGTCTTTATATGGTCACAGAACAACCCCTCAGTGACTTCTAATATCCTTATCATTTACAGTGGGGTACAATATCCCTTATAATACATGAGTGATACTCAGAGTTCCCTGTATAACACAGCTGTACAACAGTAATAAAGGGCACAGAATTCTAGTTTTGTGAACATTTTTGCAGTTTGAGGCGACATCTAGAGGAAGTTCATGGAATTGCACCATTTGTGCCTGTGGGACTCAAATTACCCTGGAATAGGAAACTACAAGCAGTCAAGCCAGACTAATGTTGGGGTCTTGTCTCTCCTAATATGCTTCCCCCAGACTATGGACTGCAATGTTGTCTAATGTCAGACACTGGATAATCAGTAGGACATGTTTGGGTTACCTTTGCCCCAGTCCCCGGTAAAAACCAAATAAAAAAGGGTAAAATCGCCATGATAATGAGTCAGTGCCATATAAATACAGGTCAGAAATAAAGTGGGTTTGTTGGAATTTCCCTCTGCTTTGAAACCAAATCATTAATTATTAGATGCATTGTAACTACACAGACGTAGCAGTTAACTCATCCCATCTCCAAACATTATCATTAACCCAGTGTCAGACCGGGATACCAGGGGCCCACCAGAAAACCTCAGACCCTGAGCCCACTTTCCAAATATTATTTTTCCTCTCTTCACTTAACCTCTTTATTCTCCTAGTCTTTTATATCTACTTACATACTCTATTCTTCCACTATTAAGCCTAAGTATAAGGGAATGACCATGAAATAGGCCAGATGGTTAGACGCAAGAGGCCCACTGATACCTGGGCCCAACCGGAGTTTTCCTGGATCTGGAGCACAACTAGAAGGTTGGTTAGGTTCCTATACAAACACCCACCATTACCTTTATAATGTCAGACACCAGTGAATGGCAACAGAAGTAACCATCTCATGTGTTGGAGTTCAGCTAAAACAAGGGGAGTCGGCTCACCCATTGCCCTGTACCCACCACGTGCTGCATTCTTTATCATCAGTGGGGTCTCAGCTACCCTTGTAACATGTATTTACTACAGAGCCCCTAAGACTTGGGGCAGGGATAGAAGGGAATGGTCAGAAGTGCTGAGATTTATAAACATCTTAGGGAATTGCAGTTGACCTCCAGGAACCACCTGAACTTTTTTCTTTAGCCCTCAGTTAAAACGTTTAGGTCAATTCTTCCCATGGACACTGGGTCACTGACCCCTCTATCCCTCTTCACTGGGGCTCAAGACTATACAGCTCAATAACCCTCTTTATATCTGTAGAAATAACTCATATCAACTGGACTTGCTGTGTTTTTTCTTGAAGACGTTTCACCAGTCATCTGAATGGCTTTCTCAATTTATAATGACTTGTAATTAAGATCTTTCTGGAATAAATACCCTGGAATGTTGCTCCAATCAGCATAATCTGTTTATCATAATCAGGAAGGATATCATGAAGTTATATGCTGATTGTATTAGCAAGATTGGAGCTTTGAGTCATTTTGAATTGATAACAACCCGCTCAACCCGATCTTCAACTTTTCTTTGACCAACTACAGGGCCATAGAGTGGGGCCTAGGAACCTTATGTACATTCTCCCACTAATGAAAACTGAACCCAACTCCTACTGAGTAGTGATTGGCGAATAAATTCCCCAGGCGTGAATTCGCACCGAATCTCCGTGTTTTGCCACCGGTGAATAAATTAGTGAAACTGCAGCAAAAATTCGCCGGCCAAAAATCCACCGCGTCTGAATAGTCTCGCGCATAAACTTTGTCGAGTGTCAAAATCATTGGACTTTAATACATTGGAATTTAATACATTTCACTTTAATACATTTAATACATTTGGCCAAAATTGGCGCGCTTATAACAATTGTCAAAATAATTTTGATGCTCATTGATTTCAATACGTTTAGTCAATTTTTATACCGTTTCACTAATTTGGCGATTTTTTCGGCAAAGCGAAACGGGACAAATTCGCCCATTACTACTGAGCCCTTTTATGTCCAACCTTAAGCCCCTGGTAGGGCTAAACACACTTTCACAGGAAGACCTTGGCAATGAAGCCTTCCTATTGGCTGGTAGAGACTCCTGTGCCCCCAAACTGCCCTCTTACCCTCTCCCTACCCCTGTTGTGCCAGTACACACTTATCCATGCTCCACCCTTATCTAAATGTGATAGGCCTGGCCATGTTCCTTTTTTTCAAGCAGTTTCTTTCCCATCCCATTTATCCCAAATACTGAGCAACCAACCCCAAAAGTGCTCCACATGGACAAAACAATAGGTGTTGGTCCCTCAGCAAAGTTCTACCTAATGTTGTTCACTACTCACAAACTGGGCGAGTATTCCCTGCTTGTAGTGGCAGCTGTCCTTGTACCAATATTAATTTTCTCAGTGCATTGCTAATTAATCATAATATAATGTAAATCCAGCAAAAGGGGGAACTGGCCCAGCTTTGCTTTTCCTAGAAACGTAATCCAAAAATCAGCTGTAGCCATGCTCCCCACTGGGCTCTGGATTTGGGTTTCACTTCCCATGGCTAATTATTATGATGATGATTATTATTAGAATGAGTGAAACCCCTGGGGCGGATCACAGCCCAGTAACACTATATACAGTAACAAAGGGTAAATAGGCCATAGCTGTAAATGTGGAGGCAATGCACAAAGCAACAGGAGTTGTACAATATTCCACTCCCCCCGGGGCTGCACTTAATTTGCCTTTGGATTTGCCCACAGGAGCAATTTCATCTATTCCCGCTCCAACCGCATATTATAATAAAGTTTTATGAGCCTTTCCCAGAGTTCCTGGCTCTCTCCTGCCATTGGCTTCTGCTCTGCGCTGTCCCATCCACAGTGTAACATTATTTTTATGGAGCGGTTTCTGGGCACAGTTACATTGATCTTCCCATCTGCATAATGTAAGCGCTTTGATTTGTTTCTCCGCGCTCATATTGTCCTCTGTTCCTGGTTATGGTTATGCAGTGAGGTCAGTGAGGTCAGTAATGGACTAGTAGGGCTAAGCTCTGTCTAATGTGTCCCATGAATGTGCTGCTCTGAGTAAAGAAATATGTTTTATACCTCATTATTGCTCAAAAAACAGGCATCATATGATAACAGATCCCATTATTCTACCTAATCGTGACCTACTCAATCACTACTATGGAGCCAGATCATTCATCCCTTTGATACACAGGCATCGTTACTCTACCCAACTAACAATGAGCTACTCAGTCACAACTATGTTACCAGATAATTTATCCCTTTGTTACACAGGCATCATTACTCTACTCTATTAATATTGAGCTATTCAATCACTACTATGGTAATATATAATTTATAACTTTGTTAGCCAGACATCATTACTCTACTAATATCGAAACTACTCAATCACTACTATGGTGCCAGATCATTCATACCTTTTTCACCCAGACATCATTACTCTACTAATACTGAAACTACTCAATCACTACTATGGCACCAGATCATTCATCCCTTTGATACACAGGCATCATTACTCTACTAATACCAAAACTACTCAATCACTACTATGGCACCAGATCATTCATCCCTTTGATACACAGGCATCGTTACTATACCCAACTAACAATGAGCTACTCAGTCACAACTATGTTACCAGATAATGAATCCCTTTGTTACACAGGCATCATTACTCTACTCTATTAATATTGAGCTACTCAATCACTACTATAGTACTAGATCATTTACAGTATACCTTTGTTAGCCAGACATCATTACTCTATGAATACTGAAACTACTCAATCACTACTATGGCACCAGATTATTCATACCTTTGTTACACAGGCATCATTACTCTATTAATACTGAAACTACTCAATCACTACTATAGCACCAGATCATTCATACCTTTATCAGCCAGACATCATTACTCTACTAATATTGAGCTACTCAGTTACTACTATGGCTCCAAATCATTCATCTCTTTGATACACAGACATCATTACTCAATTCTACTAATACTGAGCTACGCAATTACTATTATGGTGCCAGATCACTTATCTGTAGAGAGTTTTTGCTATCCGTTCAGCACATGCGCAATATAGTTTCTCTAATGCACATGCCTCAAGCCAGTAGCAGAGGAGAGGAGCCATGATTCAGGGCAGCACAGCAACATTCCCCCAGTTGCACCCTATGTTACCCTAGCATTGTTACTCTACGTAACCTAAAAATTACTATGGTACCTGCTCAGTTACTCAGGCATCAAATATCTCTGAGATGGGCAGAAATTACAACAGCACCCACTTACTTATCCCTATGTTCCCACAGCATTATTACCCTGCTCATGAATGACTGAGCTGCCCAGTCACGATTTACTATCGCATCCTGAAATAATTACTCTGTCCATGTATTACTGAACTCCTGAGCCATAACTATGATACATACTATGTTACCCGGTCAGTTACAGTCTAATTACATTACTATTTAAGGGCAAGTTAGGAGCAAGAGTAATAACCTGTTCCTAGCTGCTAGTATTTGCCATGTCTGGAAAGCTACAAGGTGTAATGGTGGTTGTGCATTACATTTCAGCCAATCTGGAAGGGGATTTAGGTAAAGCAGCCATGGGGCATCATGGAACACAAGGTTTGGGTAATGTTTTGCACTAAATAAACTGCTTGGAAACAAATATGTTCCATTAGCAAACAATGATGAGACGTGAAGAGCAATTAGCGCAGCACCCAGCCCACCTAGCACCCTGTTCCATACTCGCCTTCTATATTTAGCAACTTCATTTGAAAATGAGGTATAAAAATAGCAGCTTAATGGGGTCTGTTTCTAAATATATCTACAGCCATTAGGAAAATGAATATTTAACTGCGACCACAACAGCCCTTCATTTCCTCCGGCTGCACCTTTTAATCACCTGCCGTCTCACTTTAGATCCCCCCCCCCATTCCGGGTTAATGAACGACCTTGAATATCGTTCTGTGATCATTGTGCAGCTGTTAATGATGAGATTTGGGGATGTTTAAGAGGGGATTTCTATGTAGAATCTCTTACGTTGAGCCCAGAGTTAGGAAATACAAAAGAAAAGAAAACTGTTTGATTATACCCAAGAATGTTATATACTGTTATATGTACTGTGTATAAACTCACATACTGTTTATTCTACATTAGAGTTGTGCAGTGCATTATATCCTCATATGGCTCTAATGCCAGTGACAAAATATATATATATATATATATATATATATATATATATATATATATATATATATATATATATCACAAGCAAACTGGAGCACTCACATGTAACCTAGGCAACTGCTGGGTGCTGGTTACATAATAATACAAATAGCAACCAAAAAAACCGCACTCACAGGACTTGATTTGTGCAAACAAAAGTGGTTTTTATTCCGACGTTTCGGCTCTAACACTCGAGCCTTCTTCACTTCCTGAAGAAGGCTCGAGTGTTAGAGCCGAAACGTCGGAATAAAAACCACTTTTGTTTGCACAAATCAAGTCCTGTGAGTGCGGTTTTTTTGGTTGCTATTTATATATATATATATATATATATATATATATATATATATATATATATATATATATATATAAATATATATAAATATATTTACAGTCTCCCTTCAGAGAGGCATAATGATAATTGTTTTATATGGAAGATAATTGTTTTACAAGGCCTGCCATGTAGGGTGAGTATCATTATTTTACCCAATCAGAGGTCTATGAATCCACCCACCTAATCAAGCAAATCGATGATGTTCATATTGATCATGTGCACTACCATAATGTACATCTTACTGATAGATTAGCAGGGTGGCAAAGAGTGGCATGGATAGAATATATTGGGCCCCCAACACAATCTCTTTAGGGCACTTCATTCCCCCTGGTACCTTGAGGAAGACCAGGTAAATTCAAGAAACACAAGTAAAAGAGTCCAACAGCAAATACTTTCAGAGACACTTATGTTAAGACAGCTGGTTTCCTGGGTTTACCTGGACCACTTTTAGGAACTTCATGCTATTCTTACCCTAAAGCAGTGATCCCCAACCAGTAGCCCATGAGCAACATGTTACTCACAACCCCTTGGATGTTGCTTCCAGTGGCCTCAAAGCAGATGCTTATTTTTGAATTACTCACTTAGATGCAAGTTTTGGTTGTATAAAAACCAGATGTACTGCCAAACATGGGACTAACAAATAGCAAAACACAGCCCATATTTTGCACCATCAGGAACTTTTCTCTTTCATGTGTTGCTCCACAACTCTTTTTATATTTGAATGTGGCTCACGGGTGAAAAGGGGTTGGGGGTCCCAGTCCCAAAAATGCCTGGATCCCTTGTCTGGTGAGAAACAACTAAGTTCTGATTGCTAGCTGTAAGGGATAGTAAGGAATCTCTTAAGAGGATGAGTTCTTTAGACAAGATATTGTGCACAATAAGGGGTGATGGAGGAAAAGGATCGTGGTGAAGTGTTAAGTTCAGAATAGGGACAGAGTGGGTGAAGAGAACATGAATGAAACAAAGCAGGTGGGGAACTGGGACTGGATAGAGTGGGAGTAGAGATGGGACAGGAAAAAGAGACAGAATCTGGAACAGTAAAAGAACTAGAGTAGGAAGAAGAGCCAAACTGGAGCAGGACAAAAACAGGTCAAGGTGCAGGATGAAGCCATAGCAAAGAACAGAAGAGATTTGGACATGCCACAGTGCTGAGGAAGCTATTCCAATTCTCAAGCACCTGCTGTGAGAAGGGCTGGAATTTTATAGGGCAGTCAGCCCTGATTGGCTGACCCCACCCAACCAATAAGGATGCTGAGGTGATACAATGCAACTAGGGAAATAAGTGGAAGGACGATGAGCACTCACCGGCTGTTCTCCTGATCCAGTGTTTAAGGAGAGCAGTCAACAACCAGTAGAACCTGGGTTTGAACCCCGGCAGAGCCTTACACTGGCTCCCACTTACACATGCTTCTTTATCACTACCTTGCGTGATCCCCTTTCTTGCTCTTCTTCTGGGACTTATCTCGTACCAGGCTCTACATGGATCCTCCCTACACACCGACTGGACACAAGAGGAAGAGTCTGACTCCAGCCTGGATTTATTAGATATTGGGGGAGTCACCTGAGTCCAAGTTCTCACCCTTACCCATCCCTTTCCAGCAACTGCTGCTGGGTCTGCTTTCTCTGATGTTACAACTCTGATGGTAAAGGAAAGCCTACATTGCTAGTTGCTCACATTACATTAGATGGACTATTGGAAAAAAGTAGGTATCACTTTGGGAACCATTTTCATTTGTTTTTGGGGGCAGAAAACAAATAAGTATTAGGTCTGGGGTAGAGTTTGTATAGACAACAGATGAAAGATGGCTGGACTGAGCAGGCTCTAAGTGACTGGACTTCTCTTCTTAAGTAACCGCATGGCCCCTCTGAAACCATCCCTGAAGATGAGATCAAAGAGTTAAAGTGTCATTAAGCTCTACTTATTATTGCCTCATTTATAAGATTATATTCATGCTTTTATGTATTATTTCCTACAGGGAGTCTATGTGACAGTGACAACCTACTCTTTTATATCCCTTTTAATCACATGGAATATTAATAGCAGCATTAGCCAGTAATTATGAGCTGTGAGAAGCAAGACACAACACAAGAAAGAAGTTTATATGGAACTATTTTACAGAATATTGCGTCTTTCTTTAGAGATTGAAGCATGATTTGGAAAGCCATAAATCAGGCCGCCCATTAGAATGTGCAATAAGTATGCTAATGGCCAAGCTAATACCTTTTTGTCAGGATCTTACTGGTTGCAAAAATAACACATTCCAATAATATTTAACTTCCTCCTAAGCTTGTTCATTAGTGCAGGAGAGAAATGAGAAGCCGGCACAAGGAGCTGAGAGTTGAGAAGTCTCGGTGAAACGGTGAACATGGCAAGCATGGCTTTACAGCTCCTGGGGTTCTCTGTGGCCCTTATTGGTTTCATCGGGACCGTTGTTGCAACGGTGTTGCCCCACTGGTGGAGGACGGCTCACGTTGGCACCAATATCATCACTGCTGTGGCATACATGAAGGGTCTGTGGATGGAGTGTGTGTGGCACAGTACTGGTATCTACCAATGTCAGGTCCACCAGTCCCAGTTGGCACTTCCAAGAGATCTTCAGGTAGCACGAGCCATGATGGTGGCATCTTGTGTTCTGTCGGTTCTTGCTTCAGTCGTATCAGTCTTTGGCATGAAGTGCACCCAATGTGCCAAGGGATCCTCATCCAAGAGGGTGATAGCTGCTTTTGGAGGGGTCTTCTCAGCACTGGCCGGCCTCATGTGCTTGATTCCAGTTGCGTGGTCAACTAATGATGTGGTTCAAGACTTTTACAACCCAGGACTACCTTATGGAATGAAGTATGAGATTGGGCAGGCTCTTTACATTGGCTTCATCTCAGGAGGGCTATCAGTCATCGGAGGTATCATGATACTTTCCACATCATGTCAAAAGGACAGCACTCCTCTACCCTACACTCCTCAGAGACGCTACCCAAGAAAAACTCCAACGAGCAGATCTCAGCCGGTCAACAAAAGCAACCATGTACCGTCATGGTCATCTGCTTCTCACCATGGTTATCACCTTAATGACTTTGTATAAAGACACAGCTATTTAAGAATTTCCCATGGTTCCAAAATAAGTTATTTATGCCAGTGTTTTCCTAATTTCAATGTTTACTTTGCAGAAGGAAGTAAAACCCAGTTGTGCCATTTGGGCTCCAGACTAGATCAATATATTGTCTGCCAACTCTCAATGCCCAATCATTTGACATCTGAAATAGAATTTTCATTACTGCTATTTTATTGTGGTCACTTTGAGGTGTTACTGTAAATTTGGTGGCTTTAAAGGGCACAACATGGAATGGAGAACCAGACGGACCATCTCGGGTCCCTATGTACAGTAAAGTGGACCCTGTTTTATTGCATCTCAGCCTGAGTATGTGCGGTGAGATCGTATAAACTTCAGTTGCTGTTTTTATTAACTGTCGGGGGGGGCAATAGTGTAATATTTTGTACAGGGGGGCAATTTCCCCCGGATAAATGATCATTTTTCTTGTATTCCAAGTAAATGTTAATGTAATATACACCAGATCAAATGTAATGTATATACGAAAAAAAGGCTATATGGAATAAAAGAAAGATGCGTTATTAAGAAAGCTGAAATAAATATGTTTCTGTGGAGCAATGTAAGGTGGAGCAGGGCTATAGGAAACCTGTTTATGTAGCAAATTACAGAAGAAATTACAGAAGAAATTACAGAAGAATACAATAGGGGAAGGGCTGTTTCTGGTCTCATGTTTCCCTAGACAATGGGCCTCAGCCCAATCTGTTGTTGCAATTGGCACCAGTGCAGGACAGATGGACCAATTGCGTAGAGAAAGGGTCAGTTGCAGCAGAGGCAGGTACCACCACCTATACGGGAGGGGAGGATTTTTTTATTTTTTATTTTAACACTTACTGGAACCTGAAGGCTGCCCACCTAAATTATCCACCAGGAGCCATCACTCAAAGACCTACCATAACTGTTGAAGAGCTCCTGTCCCACACCCACCCGCCAAACACCAACCCCCAATACCCAGGCAGCCAGCTGGTCTTGGCTGGCTGGGCCCATGAGGGCTGGGGCTCATTGGGGTTTCTCCTGGTAACCCAGTCCAGTGTCTGCATTTGCTTATTATTCTCATAGCCAACACCATAGGCTAGTAAGCAACACTGACTTACATGGCAATGAGTGGCCAGTTACAAGGGGCGGCAAAAAGCCGCCTCTTGTAACTTTAAAGGAGAACTAAAGCTTAATTAAAGAAGTAGCTAGAAATGTTGCACATTATGTTTTGTGCTTCTGTACCAGCCCAAGGCAACCACAGCCCTTTAGCAGTAAAGATCTGTGTCTCCAAAGATGCCCCAGTAGCTCCCCATCTTCTTTTCTGCTGATTCACTGCACATGCTCTGTGCTGCTGTCACTTACTGAGCTTAGGGACCCACTCACAATATACAGTACACATAGAATAGAAATGTCACAATATAAGGCTGATTAGTAATTAATACAGATAATTACTACATGGCAGCACAGAAACCAGTGCAATTAGCATCAGAATTTAATAATCAGCAAACCTGTAGCATCAGCTTATATTACAGGGGAAGCTCAATTTCTGCTGGATAATTAGTGACGAGCCCTAAGCTTAGCTTCTCAACAGCCAATCAGAGCCCACTGAGCATGTGAGTGTCACAGACACTTTCCAAGATGGTGACCCCCTGTGACAAGTTTGAAGTCCTGGATCATTGCTGCTATTGACAAGCTGAAACTTTAGCCTCGTGCAATAAGTTCAGTATATAAAATATGCCATTTTTATCCATAATAATTTTTAGGGTTTAGTTCTCCTTTAAGAGACACATTTCTGTTTTTTAACCTAGAAATTCAGCTTCAATAGTGTAGAAAGCGATATATCACTCATTGCACTAGCGATGCGGCCCCCTTTGACCAGTAATGTAACTAAGGAGGGGCAGGCCCAACGGCGCCAGAGGCGGCTCCTGCAATGCCGCCCCCCCCCCCTCGCCGGCTTACCTGTCGGGAGGAGAGGCAGGAACACTAATGTGGAGAGCGCAATTGCGCTCTTTTGCATTAGTAAAGCCGAATTTCCGGTTTAAAAAACGGAAATTCGGCTCTTAAAGGTACCAGGAGCAGCTTTTTGCTGCCCCTGGAAACCTCTCCAGCGTGAGAGGGTGGGCTTGGTGCACCCCTGGCAGTTACTCCCCTGCCTTTGACCCACTCTGAAGCTGAAGTTTTACTCCTCGAGCAAAAGAGGAGGAGCGGAATTGATTGCCCCTGCTGACTTGTTACATATTGTGTTGTTGTTATAACATAACAGGAGGGCTATGGTTAGTGCTACACTGCAGTGAGCAAAGAAAGTGTTTTCATGTCCATTACACATTCTAGATCTAGAGCAACCCATTATTAATGGAACAGTCTGACCTATATCTAGTTTGGTAATAAATCCCACTCTGGGGGCACAAGTGAGTCATGAATCTTTATAGAGACAAAAGGATAACAAGAGTCAGATGATTGGATCATTTCCAAGTAGAAGGCTGCACATTAGATCACACTCTTTTGTCACCATTACTGTCCCCTGGAAATAAAACATACTTGTTGCTCGTTTCTCCCAGCGCTGGGACCCCAATGTCACACGTTAAAGTGGGGGAGCCCTGCTGGTTGCAAGTGCTGCGCGTGCTTTAGAGTTAAACTCAATGCACTTGTATCATCGTAACTGAAGTGATGTCACAATTGCTCTCATGGAGTGCCAGCACTGGGGACAAATGCGCCACATTCTTATACACCAAGGCTCCATTATATCCCTTGGGCGGCTTCCCAAGGATCAAATGGCGACAAAATTTCATTGTATCGTTAGCCAAATTATAACTTTTTCCAGCCGACTAATTATACGATCCCTGCTGACTTCCCTTGTTTCACATCCCACTTTCCTGCTTAAAAAACCTGAACTGGATATTAACGACGTCCTGTGTCTGTCAGCTTCTCGGCTCTCAAAGAAAACAGAACGTCGAGAGAAGGGAATATTGTGCTGTTCTCATGCAGCCTGTGACTATAAAGTTGTGTTCCCATCTGCTAGTCATGGTGGCCAAGCAAAACAGCTCCATAGCACTGGGGAGAGGCTCGGCCGCTTTATGTGTATCCCTTATACAGGAAAGCTTTAATGTCCCGATCTTCAGGTAGCTTGGCTCAACTCTGCTGTAAATCAGCTAATGCCCCTATTTACTTTAACTGCACTGCCATTAGTACCTCACTTTATTTCAGGTGGCACAGACACAGAGCAGGAGTATTTAATGGCTTTGTCCTTTCAGCCCCGGCTAATTATGACTTCAGCTTTCAACCACAAGTATAATACTATCATTAATAAATATATCACTATAAATACTGTTACTATAGGCACCATCTCTCCCTACTATACCTGCTATCCCACAGTCACACTCCCTTCCCAGAGACTATTATCCACTGTTACTATAGGCACCATCTCTCCCTACTATACCTGCTATCCCACAGTCACACTCCCTTCCCAGAGACTATTATCCCACTGTTACTATAGGCACCATCTCTCCCTACTATACCTGCTATCCCACAGTCACACTCCCTTCCCAGAGACTATTATCCACTGTTACTATAGGCACCATCTCTCCCTACTATACCTGCTATCCCACAGTCACACTCCCTTCCCAGAGACTATTATCCACTGTTACTATAGGCACCATCTCTCCCTACTATACCTGCTATCCCACAGTCACACTCCCTTCCCAGAGACTATTATCCACTGTTACTATAGGCACCATCTCTTCTTACTATACCTGCTATCCCACAGTCACACTCCCTTCCCAGAGACTATTATCCACTGTTATTATAGACACCATCTCTCCCTACTATACCTGCTATCCCACAGTCACACTCCCTTCCCAGAGACTATCCACTGTTACTATAGGCACCATCTCTCCCTACTATACCTGCTATCCCACAGTCACACTCCCTTCCCAGAGACTATTATCCACTGTTACTATAGACACCATCTCTCCCTACTATACCTGCTATCCCACAGTCACACTCCCTTCCCAGAGACTATTATCCACTGTTACTATAGACACCATCTCTCCCTACTATACCTGATATCCCACAGTCACACTCCCTTCCCAGAGACTATTATCCCACTGTTACTATAGACACCATCTCTCCCTACTATCCCACAGTCACACTCCCTTCCCAGAGACTATTATCCCACTGTTACTATAGACACCATCTCTCACTACTATACCTGCTATCCCACAGCTACACTCCCTTCCCAGAGACTATTATCCACTGTTACTATAGGCACCATCTCTCCCTACTATACCTGCTATCCCACAGTCACACTCCCTTCCCAGAGACTATTATCCCACTGTTACTATAGACACCATCTCTCCCTACTATCCCACAGTCACACTCTCTTCCCAGAGACTATTATCCCACTGTTACTATAGACACCATCTCTCCCTACTATACCTGCTATCCCACAGCCCCACTCCCTTCCCAGAGACTATTATCCCACTGTTACTATAGACACCATCTCTCACTACTATACCTGCTATCCCACAGCTACACTCCCTTCCCAGAGACTATTATCCACTGTTACTATAGACACCATCTCTCCCTACTATACCTGCTATCCCACAGTCACACTCCCTTCCCAGAGACTATTATCCCACTGTTACTATAGACACCATCTCTCACTACTATACCTGCTATCCCACAGCTACACTCCCTTCCCAGAGACTATTATCCACTGTTACTATAGACACCATCTCTCCCTACTATACCTGCTATCCCACAGTCACACTCCCTTCCCAGAGACTATTATCCACTGTTACTATAGACACCATCTCTCCCTACTATACCTGCTATCCCACAGTCACACTCTCTTCCCAGAGACTATTATCCCACTGTTACTATAGACACCATCTCTCCCTACTATACCTGCTATCCCACAGTCACACTCCCTTCCCAGAGACTATTATCCACTGTTACTATAGGCACATCTCTCCCTACTATACCTGCTATCCCACAGTCACACTCCCTTCCCAGAGACTATTATCCCACTGTTACTATAGACACCATCTCTCCCTACTATCCCACAGTCACACTCTCTTCCCAGAGACTATTATCCCACTGTTACTATAGACACCATCTCTCACTACTATACCTGCTATCCCACAGCTACACTCCCTTCCCAGAGACTATTATCCACTGTTACTATAGGCACCATCTCTCCCTACTATACCTGCTATCCCACAGTCACACTCCCTTCCCAGAGACTATTATCCCACTGTTACTATAGACACCATCTCTCCCTACTATCCCACAGTCACACTCTCTTCCCAGAGACTATTATCCCACTGTTACTATAGACACCATCTCTCCCTACTATACCTGCTATCCCACAGCCCCACTCCCTTCCCAGAGACTATTATCCCACTGTTACTATAGACACCATCTCTCACTACTATACCTGCTATCCCACAGCTACACTCCCTTCCCAGAGACTATTATCCACTGTTACTATAGACACCATCTCTCCCTACTATACCTGCTATCCCACAGTCACACTCCCTTCCCAGAGACTATTATCCCACTGTTACTATAGACACCATCTCTCACTACTATACCTGCTATCCCACAGCTACACTCCCTTCCCAGAGACTATTATCCACTGTTACTATAGACACCATCTCTCCCTACTCTACCTGCTATCCCACAGTCACACTCCCTTCCCAGAGACTATTATCCACTGTTACTATAGACACCATCTCTCCCTACTATACCTGCTATCCCACAGTCACACTCCCTTCCCAGAGACTATTATCCACTGTTACTATAGGCACCATCTCTCCCTACTATACCTGCTATCCCACAGTCACACTCCCTTCCCAGAGACTATTATCCACTGTTACTATAGACACCATCTCTCCCTACTATACCTGCTATCCCACAGTCACACTCCCTTCCCAGAGACTATTATCCACTGTTACTATAGACACCATCTCTCCCTACTATACCTGCTATCCCACAGTCACACTCCCTTCCCAGAGACTATTATCCACTGTTACTATAGACACCATCTCTCCCTACTATACCTGCTATCCCACAGTCACACTCCCTTCCCAGAGACTATTATCCACTGTTACTATAGACACCATCTCTCCCTACTATACCTGCTATCCCACAGTCACACTCCCTTCCCAGAGACTATTATCCCACTGTTACTATAGGCACCATCTCTCCCTACTATACCTGCTATCTCACAGTCACACTCCCTTCCCAGAGACTATTATCCACTGTTACTATAGACACCATCTCTCCCTACTATACCTGTTATCCCACAGTCACACTCCCTTCCCAGAGACTATTATACCACTGTTACTATAGACACCATCTCTCCCTACTATACCTGCTATCCCACAGTCATACTCCCTTCCCAGAGACTATTATCCACTGTTACTATAGGCACCATCTCTCCCTACTATACCTGCTATCCCACAGTCACACTCCCTTCCCAGAGACTATTATCCCACTGTTACTATAGACACCATCTCTCCCTACTATCCCACAGTCACACTCTCTTCCCAGAGACTATTATCCCACTGTTACTATAGACACCATCTCTCCCTACTATACCTGCTATCCCACAGCCCCACTCCCTTCCCAGAGACTATTATCCCACTGTTACTATAGACACCATCTCTCACTACTATACCTGCTATCCCACAGCTACACTCCCTTCCCAGAGACTATTATCCACTGTTACTATAGACACCATCTCTCCCTACTATACCTGCTATCCCACAGTCACACTCCCTTCCCAGAGACTATTATCCCACTGTTACTATAGACACCATCTCTCACTACTATACCTGCTATCCCACAGCTACACTCCCTTCCCAGAGACTATTATCCACTGTTACTATAGACACCATCTCTCCCTACTCTACCTGCTATCCCACAGTCACACTCCCTTCCCAGAGACTATTATCCACTGTTACTATAGACACCATCTCTCCCTACTATACCTGCTATCCCACAGTCACACTCCCTTCCCAGAGACTATTATCCACTGTTACTATAGGCACCATCTCTCCCTACTATACCTGCTATCCCACAGTCACACTCCCTTCCCAGAGACTATTATCCACTGTTACTATAGACACCATCTCTCCCTACTATACCTGCTATCCCACAGTCACACTCCCTTCCCAGAGACTATTATCCACTGTTACTATAGACACCATCTCTCCCTACTATACCTGCTATCCCACAGTCACACTCCCTTCCCAGAGACTATTATCCACTGTTACTATAGACACCATCTCTCCCTACTATACCTGCTATCCCACAGTCACACTCCCTTCCCAGAGACTATTATCCCACTGTTACTATAGGCACCATCTCTCCCTACTATACCTGCTATCCCACAGTCACACTCCCTTCCCAGAGACTATTATCCACTGTTACTATAGACACCATCTCTCCCTACTATACCTGTTATCCCACAGTCACACTCCCTTCCCAGAGACTATTATACCACTGTTACTATAGACACCATCTCTCCCTACTATACCTGCTATCCCACAGTCACACTCCCTTCCCAGAGACTATTATCCACTGTTACTATAGGAACAATCTCTCCCTACTATCCCACATTACTTTAGATAAGTGTTGCTTTAACTCTAAAAAATGCTGTCCTTTATTGATACATTTTTTAATGGTTCCTCTGACCTCAGGTGCTCAAGTGCAAGGGAACGGATCTCACATATAAATATGTTTGCCCTGTGCTATTAGGAAAGTTGGATCAGGTTACCCATATCATTTGCATTTAATTTTTCGGCCCTAGGCCATTTCTCACCATTATGCAGATATTCCACACAGACGCAACAAGCCATTGTGCTACCAGTGGTGTAGAGGTTACAAATTACTAAAGGAAACAACATCAGTTAGTAGGGAACAATCAGTGCATTCTGAAAGTGCTGCCATTTAGATGCCCCCATTACTAAAATGATCAACTCAGTTGATGCCACGTGAATTGAGCAAAATAAGTTCCCATTGACATAAATGAAAAGCAGCTGTTGGTAAGTAGGGAGTAGTTTATTGATGTAATTCCCTGAGAGGAGGCTGCAATACATACCCTGTGCCCAATCTGAACAGCTCCAAACTGCACTAATGTATAGAGGGTTTATTTGTACCCTGGAACTATAGCAGGGTGACTGTAACCCCAATGTTTCTATATATCTGTAACCTTGTTATGAGCTAAGGGGGCACAGCCTGAAGGCCAGTTAGGGGGAGATTTGGGGTGAGTGTTTATTTGTGCCCTGGGTACCCCTGGAACTATAGCAGGGTGACTGTTACCCCAATCTTTCTATATATCTGTAACCTTGTTATGAGCTAAGGGGGCCCAGTCTGAAGGCCAGTTAGAAGGAGATTTGGGGTGAGTGCTTATTTGTACCCTGGGTACCCCTGGAACTATAGCAGGGTGACTGTTACCCCAATGTTTCTATATATCTGTAACCTTGTTATGAGCTAAGGGGGCCCAGTCTGAAGGCCAGTTAGGGGGAGATAAATACTTCTTTATTCCACTCACCTTGGCATCAATGGTTTGTTCAGACTGACAAGTTTACTACCTGTACGATTCTTCTAACGGTAACAAAAACATGTTTTTCATTAAATCACAACATACAAGTTACAGAAGACTGTAGGGAACCAAATCTTTATTTTAGAACATCCATTTCTTTGTATAGGAACTGGTACCACCAATCAGCAGTGGGATTTAACTGGAATAGAAAACTGCGGGTGCAACAGGTCATTGGTGGAGTTTATCGTACAATAAACAGATCGATACAAATGTAACAACCCCCCCAGTTCTGATTCATTTCACTATTAGAAAAAACACTTTCGGACTGGTGTATGAAAACCATTCAGAACTGGCAGGTTCCCTAATGATTTCACTATCCAAAGTAGAATATACAAGGAGTACAGGTTCGAAAACCTGCAATTGTAAGAAAAGTGCAACTTGCCTAATACGGGAAAGCCAAAACAATTGTACAACATGCTTTCCTATTGGCTCAAATCAAACTTGGAGGAACTCGGCTTGCAGTTCCTGATGTGAGTGCAGAACGGGAAAGGGAACGGCACTTACTTGAAAGAAAATTAAAGGAACAGTAACACAAAAAAAATGTTGAAAATATCATGTACTGTTGCCCTGCACTGGTAAAACTGGTGTGTTTGCGTCAGAAACACTACTATAGTTCATAGAAACAAGCTGCTGTGTAGCCATGGGGGCAGCCATTCAAGCACAGGATACACAGTAGATAAAAGATAAGTACTACTATAGTTCATAGAAACAAGCTGCTGTGTAGCCATGGGGGCAGCCATTCAAACACAGGATACACAGTAGATAACAGATAAGTACTACTATAGTTTATATAAACAAGCTGCTGTGTAGCCATGGGGGCAGCCATTCAAGCACAGGATACACAGTAGATAACAGATAAGTACTACTATAGTTTATATAAACAAGCTGCTGTGTAGTCATGGGGGCAGCCATTCAAGCACAGGATACACAGTAGATAACAGATAAGTACTACTATAGTTTATATAAACAAGCTGCTGTGTAGCGATGGTGGAAATTGAAAAAAGGCTATATGGCAAAGGTTAAATAGTGGATAACAGATAAAGCCATTATGTTCTACAGCGTTTATCTGCTGTGTAATCTGAGCCTTTTCTCCTTTGAATGGCTGCCCCCATGGCTACACAGCAGCTTGTGTATATAAACTATAGTAGTACTTATCTGTTATCTACTGTGTATCCTGTGCTTGAATGGCTGCCTCCATGGCTACACAGCAGCTTGTTTATATAAACTATAGTAGTACTTATCTGTTATCTACTGTGTATCCTGTGCTTGAATGGCTGCCCCCATGGCTACACAGCAGCTTGTTTATATGAACTATAGTAGTACTTATCTGTTATCTACTGTGTATCCTGTGCTTGAATGGCTGCCCCCATGGCTACACAGCAGCTTGTTTATATAAACTATAGTAGTACTTATCTGTTATCTACTGTGTATCCTGTGCTTGAATGGCTGCCCCCATGGCTACACAGCAGCTTGTTTATATGAACTATAGTAGTACTTATCTGTTATCTACTGTGTATCCTGTGCTTGAATGGCTGCCCCCATGGCTACACAGCAGCTTGTGTATATAAACTATAGTAGTACTTATCTGTTATCTACTGTGTATCCTGTGCTTGAATGGCTGCCTCCATGGCTACACAGCAGCTTATTTATAAACAATAGTAGTGTTTCTGAAGCAAATACACCAGTTTTACCAGTACAGGGCAACACCATTATATTTGTATTACTTTAAAACATAAATTTTTTGATGTTACTTGTCCTTTAAGGCATTATTGGCTTTCCTACAAAAGAAAAAAAACGCCACTTCCTCTGTACGGGTTAATACACTTACGTGGAACAATACTGATCCTTGAATCCTCTTTCCTGGCATCATTTTTAGCCATTTTCAAAGCAAATCAGAAGGCCTTATGCCCACACTCCCAAGTCCCCTGCTAAACAGTAGGACAGGCCACAATAAAGGGCCCAGATCACAGCACAATAAGGTTAGAAAAAAGTGCAGCACCGCATTCAATAATTTGCTATTGAACCAGTACGGTGTAACAACCCAAAAACAAAAATGAGGAACTTATTTAGCAAGTGAAAGTTTCCTTAGGATACTTTAAAAAAATGACATATCTAACAGAGAATACAGCAGGAGACTATATATAGATATATACATACACTGGACACTGTACTGGAATGGGGTGAAGGTACAGCCTATATCAGCTCCACAACCTCATAAACACAACACAAGAAAGTGACCAATCAGCACTGTCGTTAACTGAAATGAACAAGTTATTTCGTTATGGGGAAAAAAGCCTTAAAAGGACCATCTGCAATCTGTGTTGGAGCTGCATGAAACGTGGCTTAGACAGTTGCACAAAACAAGGAGATGCTGCGAGTGGAACGGGGAGAAATCTCAAAGTCCAACATTTATCAGGTTATTTGTTGGTCTGGTCAGAGCCGCTTGGCTTGTCGGAAGAGGAACAGCTCGGGGAATCTTCAGTCCGTAAGCGTTTTGATTCTGGGGGTTTACAGCCAACGTCCTCACTTGGGGGAACTGATGAGAAAAAGGCAAAGTTGAAATAAAGGAGAACTAAAGCTTAATTAAAGAAGTAGGTAGAACTGTTGTACATTATGTTTTGTGCTTCTGTACCAGCCCAAGGCAACCACAGCCCTTTAGCAGTAAAGATCTGTGTCTCCAAAGATGCCCCAGTAGCTCCCCATCTTCTTTTCTGCTGATTCACTGCACATGCTCTGTGCTGCTGTCACTTACTGAGCTTAGGGACCCACTCACAATATACAGTACATATAGAATAGAAATGTCACAATATAAGGCTGATTAGTAATTAATACACATAATTACTACATGGCAGCACAGAAACCAGTGCAATTAGCATCAGAATTTAATAATCAGCAAACCTGTAGCATCAGCTTATATTACAGGGGAAGCTCATTTTCTGCTGGATAATTAGTGACGACCCCTAAGCTTAGCTTCTCAACAGCCAATCAGAGCCCACTGAGCATGTGAGTGTCACAGACACTTTCCAAGATGGTGACCCCCTGTGACAAGTTTGAAGTCCTGGATCATTGCTGCTATTGACAAGCTGAAACTTTAGCCTCGTGCAATAAGTTCACTATATAAAATATGCCATTTTTAGCCATATTAATTTTTAGGGTTTACTTCTCCTTTAATAGGTCGAACATTTTGTACTTGGGATTGAGGCATTGGCGCATTTTGCTGTCATTTCTGATAAATGTGTAACTGTGTCTAGAGCAGGGGTCCCCAACATTTTTTTTACCTGTGAGCAACAGTTGGGAAGCAACACAAGTATGACAAATGTTCCTGGGTGGCACATATAAGGGCTGTGATTGGCTATTGGTAGCCCCTATGTAAACTGGCTGCCTACATGAGTCTGTTTGGCAGTACATCTGGTTTTTGGATTCTACAGAGGAGAGATGCAAACGTGCAAAGGAGGAATGCTCTGGGCATACAATAACTAAGCAAGAACACTAAGAAAATAAATGCAGAAGAATCTCTAACACAGAACCGTTCCTTACCACTGGGGTTGGCTTCAGGTCTTGGAGTTGTACTGAGGGCTGGGCTGCTCGGTGCAGAACTGGGAGAATTTGTTTTCACAGAGATGAGACTGATTCGCCTATAAAAAAAATAAGTATTGACCACATATACTCAGTAACTGTTCCCGGCAGTGAAATATAGTACATTATCCTGAAACCCGTTTACCAGAAAGCTCTGAATTACAGAAAGACCATCTCCCATAGACTCCATTTTATTCAAATTTTAAAAAATGATTTCCTTTTTTTCTGTAATAATATAACAGTAGCTTGTACTTGATCCCAACTAAGATATAATTAATCCTTATTGGAAGCAAAACCAGCCTATTGGGTTCATTTAATGGTTATATATGGATGAAGATCCAAATTACGGGAATATCCGTTACCCGGAAAACCCCGGGTCCCAAACATTCTTGATAATAGGTCCCATACCTGTACTGTGAATATAGATGAGCCATACAAGTCAACAACCTGCATACATCCCTAGACAGAACATTTATATTCTAATGGGGATCAATGCAAACGGCTGCTCCATCACTCTGTGTGTACAGCAGCTACTAATAACTAAAGTTATGGCACTTACATGGAAAGGTGTTGTCTTGTGCATAAAAACAGATTAATAGGACATTATAGGGGAGAAAACTTTTCATAATCAGTCTTTAATAAACCTCCAATCCCCAAGGTTCTTTGAGGATACCAAAAGAATAAATTCAATTCATTTAAGGTGTAATTAAAAAAACATTAATGCAAATACATGTTAAAGGGAAACTGTCATGGGAAAACATGGTTTTTTTTCAAAACACATCAGTTAATAGTGCTGCTCCAGCAGAATTCTGCACTGAAATCCATTTCTCAAAAATATTTTTTTATATTTAATTTTGAAATCTGACATGGGGCTAGACATTTTGTCCATTTTCTCAGCTGCCCCCAGTCATGTGACTTGTGCCTGCACTTTAGGATGGAACTGCTTTCTGGCAGGCTCTCTCTTCTACTCAATGTAGCCGAATGTGTCAGCCGCAGTGGGACCTGGATTTTACTAATGAGTGTTGTTCTTAGATCTACCAGGGAGCTGTTATCTTGTGTCAGGGAGCTGCTATCTGGTTATCTTCCCATTGTTCTGCTGATGGGCTGCTGGGAGGGGGTGATGTCACTCCAACTTGCAGTACAGCAGTAAAGTGTGACTGAAGTTTATCAGAGCACAAGTCAAATGAATGGGGGCAGCTGGGAAACTGACAAAATGTCTAGCCCCATGTCAGATTTCAAAATTGAATATAAAAAAAATCTGTTTGCTCTTTTGAGAAATGGATTTCAGTGCAGAATTCTGCTGGAGCAGCACTATTAACTGATGTGTTTTGAAAAAAACATGTTTTCCCATGACAGTATTCCTTTAAATTTTATTGCCCCTTATAAAAACAAGTCATCACTTTAAAAAAAACTGGTCAGAACACTGAAAATATCAATATATTAATATAGGAACACTACTTATTTCATGGTAGAAGTAGCAATATACAGCAGTTCATAAATAATCTCTTTAAAGGGGTGGTTCACCTTTATATGTAAATTTTATTATGTTATACGGCTAATTCTAAGCATCTTTTCAATTGGCTTTCATTTTTTTTTTTTTTTCGGAAAGAGACCGGTGCGTTGGCTCATGCACAGTTAGAGCAATTTCCTGTCTCGCAACAGGACAGAAAAATTGCAGAATCGCCGGTTTCATTCCGAAGATTACAGAAGCGACTGAAGATGGCGCCCGTGAACTCCGATGCCTGAATCTGCACCAAGGGGGTAAGTAAAGAGTTAGGGGCATTTGCCCGGGTAACACTTAAGGTGGCCATACACAGGCCGATAAAAGCTGCTGACAGACCGAGTTGGCAGCTTATTGGCCCGTGTATGGGGCCCCCCCGACGGGCTTCCCCGATCGTGATCTGGCCGAAAGTCGCCAGATCTCGATCGGATTAAAAATCCTGTTCGATCGCCGCCGCATCTGTTCGTTGATGTGGTCCCGCGATCCGACCGCCCGTTACCATTTGTTAGGATCCGATCGTTGGGCCCTAGGGTCCACGATCGGATCAGCCCGATATGGCTCACCTCAAGGTGGGCATATCGGGGAGAGATCCGCTCGTTTGGAGACATCGCCAAACGAGCGGATCTCTCCGTGTATTTAGGCTGGGGGGAGGAGGGTTTATGTAGGGTAGGGGTTTTTTAAAGTTAAGGTTGAATTCTCCTTTAAAAGAATGATGCTCATCTCAAAGGGGATATGCAGGAATTTTTTGGCCAAAGAGTCCCCCACCACTCACCTAAACAAACTTGTACCCCAAATCCTGCGCTTAGGCTCCCGTGCTGGTTATCGTGTGCAATAAACAACTAGACTCCAGGAATGTCTATAAATAGACGGCACAGCTTAGCCCACATAAGGGTAGTGTAGAGACCACTACCACCACAAACTGGGCATGCACCCATCTCTACAGTGTTGTGGAATAGGGCATAGGGAAACTTGACTGTGTATTTTCTCCCCTGTATAAAACACTTACCTCGGGGAAGGTGTCGTTGGTTTGCTCCAGGCCTCCAGTGTATTTAGCATTATCCTGCGCGGCTGCCCTCCTTTAGCGTTTCTCTTATCCTCGGAGTTCGGAGTTGAGGCGAGCGAGTTGCTGCTGACTGGGGTACACTCTCTGCTTCCGGAGGCAGGGGTAGGCCTGCTATTCATGGGAGTGGATGGAGCGGAATGTTCCATGGACTTGTTAGATGGAGTCAGTTCTTGTCGGGAGCCCGGCGAGGACACTTTCTTAGACTGAGCTTTCTTGATCTTCCTTTCGGTCGCTGGAGTTTTGGGGATCAGAGCTACAGGTTTTTCCTTTAGAGGAACCCCAAGTTCACCCTCCTCAAAGGTCACAAAGGAGCAATAGCCGTCCGTGGAGGAGATGGCTAAAAAATTCCCATCGCTGGACCTGTGCCATAGACATGAAACAGCAAGTGTCATCTAACCAATCAAATGGTATCATATAAAGGTTTTTACCCAAATGGTCAAATGTTCTAATTTTTCTTGATTATGGCGAGTTGACAGTTTGAAGACCAGTAACTATAGAAACCAACAGCTTTCACATGGGCTTGTTTAATACTAGGGATGCACTGGATCCAGGATTCAGCCTTTTTCAGCAAGATTCGGATACAGCCAAATCCTTGTGACTGGCCGAACCAAACCCTAATTTGCTTATACAAATTAGGGGCAGAAGGGAAATCACAAGACTTTTTGTCACAAAAAAGAAGTTAAAGAGGAAGTAAAGTCTAAACTAGAATAAGGCTATAAATGCTGTATTTTGTATACTTAACATAAACCTGAACTTACTGCACCACAAGTCTAATCAAACAAATGATTTCTGCTTTAAAATTGGTCACAGGGGGTCAACATCTTGTAACTGTTATACATCTTTGCAAGACCAAGACTGTGCACATGCTCAGTGTGGTCTGAGCTGCTTAGGGATCGTCATAAATGATCAAAACAGCAAAAGTCAAATAATATCTGCCAGAAGCCGATACAGCAAGACTGATTAATAATCAGAATATACAGACTGCACTGGGTCCCGTTTTTCTTCTTTTGAAAACGGTACACATTTTTTAATTAAAGTATGTTGGAGATAGGTTTCTTTTTTATTAAAGAAAGTAAAAATGGGATTTTATTTTTTTACATGCCCTTTAAAAATATTTTTTTTCCACTTTTTCCTTTCCTTTCCTAATTTGCATATCCAAATTTGGATTCAGGTTCGGCTTGGTATTCGGGTGAATCTTTTACGAAGGATTCGGTGATTTGGCCAAATCCCAAATAGTGAATTCATTACATCTCTATTTAAATGGGTTGTTCACCTTTGAATTAACTTTTAGTATTGTAGAGTAGAGTGACATTTTAAGACAATTTGCAATTGGTTTTAATTTTTTTTTATTATTTGGGTTTTTGAGTTATTTAGCGTTTTATTCAGCAGCTCTCCAGTTTGTAATTTCAGCAATCTGGTTGCTAGGGTCCAAATTACCCAAGCAACCATGCATTGATTTGACTAAGAGACTGGAATATGAATAGGAGAGACCTGAATAGAAAGATGAGTAATAACAAGTAGCAATAACAATAAATGTGTAGCCTTACAGAGCATTTGTGTTTAAATGGGGTCAGTGACCACATTTGAAAGCAGGAAAGCGTAAGAAGAAAAAGGCAAATAATTCAAAAACTATAAAAGATAAATAATGAAGACCAATTGAAAAGTTGCTTACAATTCTATGACATACTAAAAGAAAACAAAGGTGAACCCCCCTCCTTTAACATGGTCTGATAAAACCCCACTTGGATGTTCAAGGTATCACTTTACAAGCTAAAGCTCTTCTGGGTGCTTGGAAGCATATGTAGGATAACGGATTAACTGCCCCTATTAAATGATCATTCTAGATCAGTGATCCCCAACCAGTAGCTCGTGAGCAACATGTTGCTCACCAACCCCATGGATGTTGCTTCCAGTGGTCTCAAAGCAGGTGCTTATTTTTGAATTCCAGGCTTGGAAGCAAGTTTTAATTGCATAAAAATTAAGTATAGTGCAAAGTAAATCCTCCTGTACATTACCAGTACACATAGGGCTACCAAATATCCAATCACAGCCCTTATTTGGGACCCTAAGGAACTTTTTTATGCTTGTGTTGCTCCCCAACTCTTTTTACATTTGAATGTGGCTCATGGGTAAAAAAGCTTGGCGACCCCTGTTCTAGATTGAAGGTTCTCAGTGAGTAATACATAGACTACTACTATTGGTTACATATGTTATAGGCAGGGATTTCATATAATTATCTGTACATGAACTCACCATGAAATATCACTCAGCGTGTGATAGTGCACGTTGGAGACGTAGCCAAAAGGGAACAGCTGCTGGGTGTCATAGAAAAGGACGGCATCTTCTGAGGCGACGGCAAACACCATGCGGTACGGTTGCGTGATGAGACCCTGCGGGCGGGATTCTCCAGAATCATCTTTAAAATAAATAAATAAATAAGGGGGGGGGGTTAAATATTATTCCATGTTAATGACATCTTCCCTTCAGATACCACTGTTGGCTCCAGGTATGAGCAACTTTTACTCCTAACGTCCCAGGCTGTAGGCTCCCAATAAAATACCTTTCATAGTTGGTCTCAGCTCAAAGTAAACAGGACAGCAGCGCACTGCAAGGGTGGCCTTTGTTGGGCAGGGAAGATGTGCAATTGGTCTAGTGAGATAAAGACAGAAATAGATCACGGAGGCTGAAAAAGGAATAAGTGAGTGGGGGTCAATCAGCTGGGAGTTGGGGAAAGTACAGCCCTTCTGATTGTTAAAGGGGAACTATCACGAAAATTTGATATAAGTTTCCTCATACTGAAGTAAGAAATTTTCTAAATACAATCAATTAAATATTCTGCATTGTTTTTGAAATAATCACGTTTATCTTCACTATTCCTCTCAGCATCTGTTTCTCTTCATGCAGCAGTTGGGTGTCAGATATTCATTGACAGTTAGATCCAATATATCTTATAGGGGGGATCCTTTTGCCTAGATGATGTATTAGAGCTCACTCAAATAACTGATTCCAGTACAAACAAAATAACTGCATTTTGCACAAATTCTGCATGTAGAGAGACATGACGTCTGGTGATTTTAATAGAGTGAGCTCTAATACATCTTCTAAGCAAAACGATCCCCCCCCCATAAGACATATTGGATCATTCATCTGACACCCAACTCCTGAATGAAGAGAAACAGATGCTGAGAGAGAAATAGTGAAGATAAACTTGATTATTTCAGAAATGGTACAGAATATTTAATTGATTGTATTTAGAGAGTTTCTTGTTTCAGTATGCTGAAGCTTATATTAAATGTTAATTCTCGCAATAGTTCCCCTTTAATTATGGTCAGTTGTAAGGTTGTCATAGTTCCCATCATCAGGAGGGCTGCGGGTAACACTGCCATGGACTTACCTCCTAAGGTTCTTTCTCCCAAAGACATAGGTGGTGTTTATGACAGTCTCCCCAGCTTCCACACAGCCGGCTAAAAGCAAGAGCACAGAGAAACTGAATGTAAACACTTCTACTGACTCCACTTTTGTACAGAGTGACTGACCAGAAGTTGGACTCCCTCCTGCTATTGAGCAGTAGCATAACTACAGCTTTCAGAAAACAGTGTGAGCTGGGTGTTTAGCAACAATTACAGCACCCTGACTAAGCCATGGCTGTCACAAGGGCTGCAACAGTCAAATTTAATCACTCTACAATATAAAATGTTATTCCTGAACCAGCAAGTGTATTTTTGTAGTTGTAATATTGGTGTGTAGGTGCATCTCGGGTCATTTTGCCTGGTCATGTGCTTTCAGAAAGAGCCAGCACTTTAGGATAGAACTGCTTTCTGGCAGGCTGTTGTTTCTCCTACTCAATGTAACTGAATGTGTCTCAGTTGGACCTGGATTTTACTAGTGAGTGCTGTTCTTAGATCTACCAGGGAGCTTTTATCTTGTGTTAGGGAGCTGCTATCTGGTTATCTTCCCATTGTTCTGTTGTTAGGCTGCTGGGGGGGAAGGAGGGTGGTGATATCACTCCAACTTGCAGTACAGCAGTAAAGAGTGACTGAAGTTTATCAGAGCACAAGTCACATGACTGGGGGCAGCTGGAAAACTGACAATATGTCTAGCCCCGTATCAGATTTCAAAATTAAATATAAAAAAAATCTGTTTGCTCTTTTGAGAAATGGATTTCAGTTTCTGCTAGAGCAGCACTATTAACTGATGTGTTTTGAATTTTTTTTCTTCCCATGACAGTATCCCTTTAAAGGGGTGGTTCACCATTAAGTTAACTTTAAGTACCGTATATACTCGCGTATAAGCCGAGTTTTTCAGCACCCAAAATGTGCTGAAAAACTCAAACTCGGCTTATACGCGGGTCATACCTCTGCTCTTCCCTCTGTCCTTCCCTCTGTCACCTCTGCCCCAGCCGGACTGCCTGTGACTGCCTGTGTCGCCGCCCGGAGCAGGTCCAGGAGCTCCGGGCGGCGCGTCCTTCCCTGCCGGCGTTCGCTTTCAAAATGGCGGCGCCCATGGCCGCCACGTGGGTAGCGGCGCCGGCCGCTACCCACGTGGCGGCCATGGGCGCCGCCATTTTGAAAGCGAACGCCGGCAGGGAAGGACGCGCCGCCCGGAGCTCCTGGACCTGCTCCGGGCGGCGAGACACAGGCAGTCACAGGCAGTCCGGCTGGGGCAGAGGTGACAGAGGGAAGGACAGAGGGAAGGACAGAGGGAAGAGCAGAGGTGACAGAGGGAAGGACAGAGGGAAGAGCAGAGGTGACAGAGGGAAGGACAGAGGGAAGAGCAGAGGTGACAGAGGGAAGGACAGAGGGAAGAGCAGCCAGGGTGGGGAGAGCGACAGATGGGGGGGGAAGTGGCAGAGGGAAGCAAACATGAAATAGGGGTGGCAGAGGGAAGCAAACATGAAATCCGGTCGGCGACACAGTCAGTCACAGACAGTAACAGGTACCTGCCCAGTGTCCCCCAATTGTTGCGGCTGGGTCACATTCACATTTTGAAATCTGACATGGGGCCCCTAGGCTTATACACGAGTCAATACATTTTTCCAGTTTTCTTAGGTAAATTAGGTACCTCGGCTTATACACGGGTCGGCTTATACACGAGTATATACGGTAAGTTATAGAATGGCTAATTCTAAGCATTTTTTTTTTAATTGCCCTTCATTTTTAATTTATTATAGTTTTTAAATTATTTACCTTCTTCTGACTCTTTCAAATGGGTTCACTGACCCCCATGTAAAAACAAATGCTCAGAGACACACACTCAGATTCGGGGAGATTAGTTGCCCAGTGACAAATCTCTTCCTTGGGGGCAACTAAGCTCCTTGAACTGCCTCCCACCGGCTAGAATGTAAATCGTTGGCGGGATGGCAATCGGTGCGTTTTCCAAAGTTGACTCACGAGGAAACTTCGGAAAACGAAGCTGTCCAAATGGCACCCCGCCGGCAATTTAAATTCTAGCCTGCGGGAGGCAGTTTGGGGAGATTAGTCGCCCTGAAGAAGAGGAGATTTGTCTCTGGGCGACTAATCTCCCCAAATCTGAGCGTGTGTCTCTGGCCTAAGGCTACACATTTGTTATTGCTACTTTTTTTTTTTTACTCATCTTTCTATTCAGGCCTCTCCTATTCATATTCCAGTCTCTCATTCCAATTAATGTATGGTTACTAGGGTAATTTGGACCCTAGCAACAAGACTGCCGAAAATGCAAACTGGAGAGCTGCCGAATAAAAAGCTAAAATAACTCAAAAACCTGAAATAATAATAAATGAAAGCCAATTGCATATTGTCTCAGAATATCACTCTGTACATCATTCTTAAAGTTAATTTAAAGGTGAACAACCCCTTTAACTGCACTGCTGAAAAAAGCTGGCAGACAGTATGCTCATAGGTAGCCACAGAAAGCCACCTAATGCCTTATGGTCACATGACAGTAGGGGCACAGGCTGATGTGTTTTATGTGATACCCTCTTGAGGCTGTATCATTGTACCATGGCCAAATTATTGGATATAATTGTACTAGAACAGAACAATAAAGAAAGAAGGCGAGGGTCCCATACAGACATACTTGGCTGAAGTGAGACACAGACAGAAAGCTGCACAGGTCACACACCTGGGGTTAGAAGCAGGGATCCATCAGGAGTAAAGGTCAGTCTCCTAAAGAAGGACTTCATACTGTCATCATGGTACATGCGGAAACTTTTTGCCTGCCGCGGAAACAAAATGTCTCAATTGAAATATTTCTACAGCAAATCCCTGTAGGTCTAAGGCACAGAATAGTCTGCGGGAGCCAAAAAAAGGGCATAGATTTGGGGGAATGAAGGAAATACCTCTCCGTCAGGGCCAGGACTAGATGTCATCTTGCTCACGTTATAAGCAACCCTCTTGGTCTCGGTCTTGTAAACACGCATAATCCTGAAACAAGTCACATGACTTTATTAACAGTAAAATGACCCATTTTAGCCATAAACAGGTTAATCCCAATTAAAAGGACAACTCCACCAATTATTTTTTCATTAAGAAAATGTCATTCTAAGCAACGTTCCAATATACAATTACAATACCTACAATAAAAGGTTTCTCGGGTACAGATTGCCTTTAATTAGTAAAATACTAAGATGAGGCTGTCTTTAAGATGTTAAAGGGGTTCAAACAATTCCTGTTTTCAGATAGATCACCAGAAATAATGACTTTTTGTATTTTCTATGTGTGACTGGTTTTCTAATATTGATGTGTAAAGTGTAAATTTTTCACCTTCTGAAGCAGCTCTGGGAGGGGGTCGCCGACCCTGTAAACTGTTTTAAATTGATACATTTAGCTGATACATTTCTTATCTTTGTCCCTGCTGAGCAGAATCTCTGAGTTTCATTACAGGCAGCTGTTAGAATTGATACAATAGTTGCTAATACTCCAGAGATGCTGCTGAGAAATGGATCAACTAAATGTTGTAAAATTGTAACAGTTCAGAGTCTGCACCTGAATTACTGAGCTGCCAGACTCAAACACCAGAGACACCAACATTCAACTTTACACTTAGATTTTGGGAAAACAGTAAAAAATAAATAATGGAAAGTAATTGAAAAAAAGTCTATTTCAGTGGAACAATCTGAAAACAACTGAACTGAAAAAAGTATTTGAAAGGTGAACCCTTTAAGTTTTTTTTTTTAATATAATACAGTGACATTATAAGAATTTGCAATTGGCCTACATTGTGTATGGTCTAGAGATTCTTTCATCTTTTCAGTTGGCGGCCTTTAAATCTGGTTGCTAGTCTTACCAACCCTAACAACCAGCTTCAGCTTCCGACTCTTAGATACTTTCTGCTATAGGACAGTTACAGGGCCAGAAGAGCTGGCAGTTGCACAGAAGGCAGCAAGTGGGTTTCGCAGAGAAAGCCCTGTGCTTATTAGACACTGCAGGGTAAAATCCATCTTTGGGAGAGTAGTTACAGGTGTCTGGTTGGATGCTAATCCCAGCATTCTACTCTTCCAATAAGAGCGTACCCTCTATTTGTAAGAAAAGGGACAGCAGTAGTAACCCATAGCAACCAATAAGATGTTTGCTTTTAACAAACCTGCTGGTTGGTTGCTATGGGTTACTGTTCCTGGGAAAACTTAGTGCATTTATTACATACAGTATATATTAGCCTGTTATTAATAAGCACAGATATGACCTACTGCACATCACAGAAAACTATACCCCCCAAACAATGTAGGTCTCTATAAAAAGATATTGCATAAAACAGCCCATATGTAAAACCCTGCTTCATGTAAATAAACCATTTTCATAATAATATACTTTTTTAGTAGTATGTGCCATTGGGTAATCATAAATAGAAAATTGCCATTTTAAAAAATAAGGGCCCCCCCTGGGATCATACGATTCACGGTGCACACAAACATACCAACAAACCATACATGTAAGGTCACATGAGCCAATTAACAGACAGAGTTGTGTCTTTTGCTTCCACACTTCTTCCTGTTACAGTTAGAGCTGCAGTATTTCTGGTCAGCTGATCTCTGAGGCAGCACACAGACCATCACAAAATGGTGGCTCAAGGCAAGAGATGTAAAAGGACAATATTTACTTATATATATATTCCAGTTTGGTAAGATTCTTTCATATGCCACTTAATATGATATAAACGATCTGTTGCTCAAGTATTCATTTTGGGGGTAGAGTTTTCCTTTAAGGACAGACTTACCGGTCACAACTGAGGGTGGCAATATACTGGCCCAATGGATCCCAAGTCACACCCTGCACGTAGCTTTTGTGCTCGTTGAATATAGACAGTTTCTGACCTAGAAAGAAGTGAAACAACATGATACTGAAAAAGCCCAGAGAAGGATGTGAGCTTGATTAAGAGCAAGTCAAAATGCCAATGCTAAATAAAAAAACACTTGTTAAAGGAGTGGTTCGCCTTTATGTTAAATTTTAGTATATTATAGAATGGTTAATTCAATTGGTCTTCTTCTTCCGACACTTTCAAGCTTTCAAATGAGGGGACACTGACTCCCCATCTAAAAAAAAACAAATGCTCTGTAAGTAGGGATGGGCGAATTTGACCAGTTTCGTTTCGCCAAATATTTGCCGCAAAATTGTTTTGACGCGCGTCTTTTTTTTTTGACACCATACAAGTCTATGGGCGTCATTTTTGAGGCGAAACCAGGTGAAAAAATCCGCCCATCCCTATCTGTAAGGCTACAAATGTATTGTTATTGCTACTTTTTATTACTCATCTTTCTATTCAGGTCTCTGCTATTCATAGTCCAGTCTTATTCAAATTAATGTATGGTTGCTAGGGTCATTTGAACCCTGGCAACCAGACTGCTGAAACCGCAAACTGGAGAGCTGCTGAATAAAAAGCTAAATAACAAAAACGACATATAATAAAAAATGAAAACCAATTGCAAATTGTCTCAGAATATCACTCTCTAAATCATACTAAAAGTTCATTTAAAGGTGAACAACCCCTTTAACTGTCTGAAAGTTCTAGTCCTTCTGTGTTCTACCATCAGCTTCTATGACAGATGGGTTATTCCCTTCTAATACACCTAAGCTTAGCAGCCCAGAACATACTGAGCATGTGCAGTGTCACGGACACTCGACTGGATACAAACTGTTGTGGACAACATTAAAGGTCTGGATCAAGGATCCCCAACCTTTTTCACCCGTGAGCCACATTGAAATGTAAGAAGGGATGGGGAGCAACATAAGCATGAAAATAGTTCCTGAGGATGCCAACAAAGGGCTGTGAATGGCTATTTCGTAGCCCCTATGTGGACTGGCATCCTAAAGAAAGCTCTATTTGGCAGTACAACTGGTTTTTATGCAACCAAAAGTTTCATCAAAGCCTGCAATTCAAAAATAAGCACCTGCTTTTGAGCCATTGGGAGCAACATCCAAGGGGTTGTGGAGCAACATGTTACTCACGAGCTACTGGTTGGGGGATCACTGGTCTGGATTATTAATGTGTTAGGGCTATTTTGGATTCGCCCAAATTCTATGCGAATCGTGCTGAAAAAGGCCAAATCCTGAACCAAATCCTGGATTCGGAGCATCCCGACGGTCATCACACTATCTGAACCCAAACTGAAGTCCCGAGTGGGATAAAGCCCTTACAGGAAGCCATGCTGCTTGCAAGTAATCACCTCCAGACAAGAGTAGTACAGCTATGGGACCTGTTATCCAGAACATTAAATAAACCCAATAGGCTGGTTTTGCTTCCAATAAGGATTAATTATATCTTAGTTGGGATCAAGTAAACACTACTATTTAATTATTACAGAGAAAAAGGAAATCATTTTTAAAAATGTGGATTATCTGGACAAAGTGCAGGAGACGGCCTTTCCATAATTTGGAACTTTCTGGATAACGGATTCCCATACCTGTACAAGCATTTCATTACCAGTACTGAGAGAGTTTGACCGTATAAGAGTGTAATCTATGACAGAAAGGTTATCGCTCTGTACTGAGCACAATTGTCTAAGATCCGCCAACTAAGTTCGCTCATTGTCTGTACAGAGATATTATAAAAATTAATATTCCCATATACTGAGCATATTTTTGTAGAAAAAGCCTTCTATGCTTGCTCATAGCCTGTATAGACAGATACCGTACAATTAGAAGTGTATATTTACGCCCTGTACTAAGGATAAATCAGCCAACAGACTGTACAAAATCCTTTATTGTGGAGTCAGGTGCTGTACTGGAAGAGCCACAACCTGCACACTGTGTGAGTTGTAGTTGCGCAAAAAGATTTATTCAGTCCAAAAACATACAAAAGGCCCAAAATGTTTCCTTTTTTTTTTTATGGTTTTGGGCTGAGTAAATCTTTTTGCGCAACTACAACTCACACTGTGTGCAGCTAACAGACTGTACAGAGAGATATGATACAATTTTGCCAGTATTTCCCTGTGGTGTATGTATATATATATATTTATATGTTTGTGCCCAACTATGTCACACAGAGCAGCAGCAGGGTAAGTAACAAGACATTTTTTCTCATCTCACTTCCATTGGGAAATCAAGAAGAACAGAAGTGAAAATTACCTTTAGTGACGTCCCACGTAATGGCAGTGTTATCTACAGACGCCGACACCATGAAGTTACTGTCCTGAGTCCAGCAGATATCATACACATCCTCCAGGTGCCCCCTGCAAGTAGCACTCATATATTAACCCTTCCACAGCTATTCATACACAGTCACACACACTGCACTTATTTATAATGTTGTGCAAATGACTTAAAGGAGAACCAGTCCTTTAGCAGCAAAGATCTGTGTCTCCAAAGATGCCCCAGTAGCTCCCCATCTTCTTTTCTGCTGATTCACTACACATGCTCTGTGCTGCTGTCACTTACTGAGCTTAGGGACCCACTCACAATATACAGTACACATAGAATAGAAATGTCACAATATAAGGCTGATTAGTAATTAATACACATAATTACTACATGGCAGCACAGAAACCAGTGCAATTAGTATCAGAATTTAATAATCAGCAAACCTGTAGCATCAGCTTATATTACAGGGGAAGCTCATTTTCTGCTGGATAATTAGTGACGAGCCCTAAGCTTAGCTTCTCAACAGCCAATCAGAGCCCACTGAGCATGTGAGTGTCACAGACACTTTCCAAGATGGTGACCCCTGTGACAAGTTTGAAGTCCTGGATCGTTGCTGCTATTGAGAAGTTGAAACTTTAGGCTGGTGCAATATGTTCAGGATATAAAATAAGCAGGGACCAATAAAGAGACCTGTGCAGAGAAGTGAGTCTGGGTTGCCCCATCTGCGTTTGGGAGATGGAAAGTTCTCTCTATGACTGAACTAAGGGAAGGAGGAAAGACAGAGATACCTTAAAGTTTTAAACACAGTCCAGTTTTCCTTGTTGAGCTCAAACTCATCCTGTTCCTGAAACGGAGCCGGCTCACACTCCTTGGTCTCATTCAGCTTCCACAGAAGTATCGCTGCGTCTGAAAGAGCAGAAAGACAAGCACTCATTTCCCACATCCCTAGCCAACTACCCACGGTGCTTCACTACTGGTCAGATCTGTTACTCGTCTTTCTATTCAGGCTTCTCCTATTCATATTCCAGTCTCTTATTTAAATCAGTGCATGGTTGCTAAGGTAATTAGACCCTAGCAACCAGACTGCTGGAATTACAAACAGTAGAGCTGCTGAATAAAAAGCTAAATAACAAAAAACACAAATGATAAAAAATGAAAACCAATTGCAAAATGTCTTAGAATATCAATCTCTACATCATATTAAAAGTTAAAGGGGTGGGTCACCTTTCAGGTAAATTTTAGTATGTTATAAAATGGCTAATCCCAAGCAATTTTTCAATTGGATTTAATTTTTTATTTTTGATAGTTTTTGAATTATTTGATCCCAACTAAAATCAAGTGCTCTTCAAGACTACAAATATATTTTTATTGCTACTTTTTATTACCCCTCTTTCTATTCAGGCCTCTCGTATTCATATGCCAGTCTCTTATTCAAATTAATACATGGTTGCTAGGGTAACTCAGACCCTAGCAACCAGACCGCTAAAACTGCAAACTGGAGAGCTGCTGAATAAAAAACGAAATAACTCAAAAACCACTAATATAAAATAAAAAATGAAAACCAATTACAAATTGTCTCAGAATATCACTCTCTGCGCCAAACTAGAAGTTAATATAAGGCGAACAGCCCCTTTAATATACAGCTGCTTTACTTTTTGCAGAATGAGGCCCAGAAACTTCAACATGAATTGAAGGGCCACAGGTTGCACAGCAGATGTGATGATATACAGTCCATTCTGGTACCTACTGAGCCCACAACTCTGCAGAGAAACACTATGAGGGGCCCTTACATGACCCTCGGGTCCTATATGAACCTCATATTCCAGGGTAACATAACTGAAGCCTGTGAGATACAGCAGATTCTTCAGATAAAGCTAAAGGGAGACAGCTATTTAAACAACCTGCCGCTATTGGATAAAACTAGGAGTCTTGTTCCCTTACCATCTCCCCCCGAGGCCAGGATTTCTCCATTTGGGGAGAACCGAACCACATTCACGGCTTTGGTGTGACGAGCAAGACTGGCCAAGAACTCAACTACGGCTTTCCCCTCCGGAGATCTCTCGATTTTCCAAAGCTGCAAAGAGAAATCCCAATGAATACTATTGGCGGCATAGAGAGAGACCAACCTAAAGGATGGTATTGTACATGCAGCACCAGCAATGAATCGGAATTACTTATGGGTGATATTCTAATAGAAGCAGTATTGAAGTATGGCCACTCGCCCCCACAGCCGTGTCCACTCAGTTGTGTCCACTCACAGCCGTGTCCACTCACCCTCACAGCCGTGTCCACTCACCCTCACAGCCGTGTCCACTCCAGCAGACGCCAAGCGGTTGAACTTATCGTTGCCATGTTGGAAGTCCAGACTGTACACTGGCTCCTTGTTATGCCAGGAAATCTCACATGTTATAACCTTCATTCTGAAAGCAAAGATCACACACAGACCAATCAGCTGAGCTCTGTCAGGCAATTCCTCCAATGGCAGAGAGGCTGCTGTTTCCTCAATTATAAGTAAACCTTAAGGGCAGACACATGCTGCGATTTGGATGATTAGTGGCCCCGAAGAAGAGGAGATTTGTTACCGGGTGACTAATCTCCCCGAATCGCAGCGTGTGTCTCTGCCCTAAAAACAAGTGAATGTAAAATTGATGAGAGTGCTATTCTAAGAACTTTTGCAATGTACATTCATTATTTTTTAATTCCAAGACATCTACTGTTAATATAAATGAATTTAGTTACAACAGCACCACCTGCTGGTCAGTTTCCCACCAGTCTGACCACCAAGTAGTCAAGGAAGTTGTCAGGAGAAAGAAAGAGGCTGCTCTGATGTTCTTCTGCTTAGGAAAACAATTAGAAACCTTTCTCACATCTTTCCTAAGCAGAAGAACATCAGAGCAGCCTCTTTCTCCAGCTTTCACTGACCCCATCTAAAAAACAAATGCTCTGTAAGACTACATTTTAATGTTTGTTGTTTTTTTTTGCACATTTATATAAATGTTTTCTAACATGTCAGTTCACCTTAAAAATGTAAAGGGAAAAAAACCTCGATAGGAAAGTCCGTCTGTGTTTTTCATTTTAACTGTGTCTCCTGTCCTAGTGTTAATGTCTGGGTGCCACAGTGGAGCCCTCCTGCTGGTCCCAAGGCAACACTGAGCTTAATGACTTAACACGGGCCACAAAGAGCACGCATTGGGCTACCACCTACACACCCACTAGGACTGTGCAGATCTGAGCCTGCAACCCACTGCTGTTAGCAAAACTGAGCAAGTTGTGTGTCCACTCAAGGGATCCTCGGCCGAGTACAAATGTGCATGCTGGGAGAAGTGTCCAGTGGGGTCTTTAATTCCCTTCAGCTGGGCACTATCTGTGAGGGGTCTGTATGTCTCCCTGTGTCTGTCAGTTAATCAGCTCTTGATAGGGTCGCCACCTTTTCTGGAAATAAATACCGGCCTTCCTATGTACTTGCCGTTTATTCCTATTAATAACATTGGCATCAAGTATCATTTTTCCCGGCCAGGCTTGTAAAATACTGGTCAGGTGGCAACCCTAATCCTGATAAAACTGACCCTAGTGACTGTGACTTTAGATTGTAAGCTCCACTGGGGCAGGGACGGATTTAAATGCATCATCTGGAGCAGGCAGGACAACCTGTAACATATGCCAGTTCTGGGGGAAGGGGCACAGACTGCCAGTTCTGGGGGAAGGGGGCACAGACTGCCAGTTCTGGGGGAAGGGGGCACAGACTGCCAGTTCTGGGGGAAGGGGGCACAGACTGCCAGTTCTGGGGGAAGGGGGCACAGACTGCCAGTTCTGGGGGAAGGGGGCACAGACTGCCAGTTCTGGGGGAAGGGGGCACAGACTGCCAGTTCTGGGGGAAGGGGGCACAGACTGCCAGTTCTGGGGGAAGGGGGCACAGACTGCCAGTTCTGGGGGAAGGGGGCACAGACTGCCAGTTCTGGGGGAAGGGGGCACAGACTGCCAGTTCTGGGGGGAGGAGGGCACAGACTGCCAGTTCTGGGGGAAGGGGGCACAGACTGCCAGTTCTGGGGGAAGGGGGCACAGACTGCCAGTTCTGGGGGAAGGGGGCACAGACTGCCAGTTCTGGGGGGAGGAGGGCACAGACTGCCAGTTCTGGGGGAGGGGGGCACAGACTGCCAGTTCTGGGGGAGGGGGGCACAGACTGCCAGTTCTGGGGGACGGGGGCACAGACTGCCAGTTCCAGGGGAGGGGGCACAGACACTAATAAATCTGTTAAAATAAAAAGTAGGAAGAGGCTCAGGCGGGAGTCAGAGGGATCAGATCAGTGGCAGGAATAGTAACAAAGTCATTATCAAGTCAGAAGGGAGCGAATGTGAACCCGCAGGATCTAACAGAGAAGCAGCGATCACAGTCTATTAGACGCTACAATGTGATCAGGACAAGGGCTGCACCGTGTGGGACTATAGCAATAGTACTTCATACGCGGGTAACATAAAAACTAGTCATTACGCCATTACCTGCCGGGGGAAGAGATCCGCTCTATCACACACACACTGCGTCTGCTACAAACTTTCCCGCGCCCGCTGCAATCCCTCCCCTCCTCCTACCATAGAGCGGCGCCTCCACTACTTCCTGCCACCGACAGCGCCATCTAGTGACTGCGAGAGACACCACAGCCTCCACAGTGGAACTGATTTCCAACTGATTGTTTCTCTGTCACGTGATGTTACTGAAACGTGTAGTTATAATGTCTGGGCAGCTCTAGAGTTGGAATGAGTTGTATAACTAGTATTTATATATATAACATTATCTGCTGTCCCCTAACTATAGCAGGGCGACTGTTACTCCAATGTTTCTATATATATGTAACCTTGTTATGAGCTAAGGGGATCCCAGTCTGAAGGCCAGTTAGGGGAGATTTGGGGTGAGTGTTTATTTGTGCCCTGGGTACCCCTGGAACTATAGCAGGGTGACTGTTACCCCAATGTTTCTATATATCTGTAACCTTGTTATGAGCTAAGGGGGCCCAGTCTGAAGGTCAGTTAGGGGGAGATTTGGGGTGAGTGTTTATTTGTACCCTGGGTACCCCTGGAACTATAGCAGGGTGACTGTTACCCCAATGTTTCTATATATCTGTAACCTTGTTATGAGCTAAGGGGGCCCAGCCTGAAGGCCAGTTAGGGGGAGATTTGGGGTGAGTGTTTATTTGTGCCCTGGGTACCCCTGGAACTATAGCAGGGTGACTGTTACCCCAATGTTTCTATATATCTGTAACCTTGTTATGAGCTAAGGGGGCCCAGCCTGAAGGCCAGTTAGGGGGAGATTTGGGGTGAGTGTTTATTCGTGCCCTGGGTACCCCTGGAACTATAGCAGGGTGACTGTTACCCCAATGTTTCTATATATCTGTAACCTTGTTATGAGCTAAAATAGTACTATGTTAAACTCAGGTCTGGCAGGCCAAGAAAAATATCGGAGCAGCATATGCGGAGGATTGTGAGAATGGTTACAGACAACCCAAAGATCACCTCCAAAGACCTGCAAGAACAGATGGTGTATCTGTACATTTTCCTACAATTCAGCTCAATTTGCACAAAGAACATCTGTATGGCAGGGGAATGAGAAAGAAGACCTTTCTGCACTCACGTCACAAACAGTCGCTTGTTGTATGTAAAAGCTCATTTAGACAAGACACATTCATTTTGGAACAAAGTGCTTTGAACTGATGAGACAAAAATTTAGTTATTTGGTCATAAAAAGCACTTTGCATGGAAGAAGAAGAACACGGCATTCCAAGAAAAACACCCCGCTACCTACTGTCAGATTTGGTGGAGGTTCCATCATGCTGGGGCAAGTTCAGGTACTGGAGTCCTTGTTAAAGTCGAGGGTTGTTTGAATTCAACCCAATATTAACAAATTCTTCATGATAATGTTAAAGCATCAGTCACAAAGTTGAAGTAACGCAGGGGTTGGATATTTCAACAACACAATGATCCTAAACACACTTGGAAATCTACAAAGGCATTTATGCAGAGGGATAAGTACAATATTCTGAAATGGCCGTCACAGTCCCCCGACTTGAATATCATGGAAAATCTATGGAATGATTTGAAGCAGACTGTCCATGCTCGGCAGCCATCAAATTTAACTCAACTGGAGAGATTTTGTATGGATGAATGGTCAAAAATACCACCATCCACAATCCAGACACTCATCAAAGGCTATAGGAGGCATCTAGAAGCGGTTACATTTGCAAAAGGAGGCTCAACTAAGTATTGATGTAATATTTCTGTTGGGGTGCCCAAATTTATGCACCTGTCTAATTTTGCTATAATGCAGATTGCAACTTTGTCACTGCTGAAATACTACGGTTTCCATAAGGCATGTTTTCTATTAAAGGAAGTTGCTACTTTGAAAGCTCAGTCAATGATAAACAAAACTCCAAAGAATTAAGAGGGTTCCCAAACTTTTTCATATGACTGTATATCCATTATTCACACATCACTGCAGGAGGCTGGGTCATATGTGTGTATAGAGGGAACATACACTGCACACTATGTATATAGCCATGTACTTTAGAAATATAATAAGATAGAATAAAATTCTGTGTGAGCCATGCTGACATGGATGAATTCTGTTCTCAAGACTTGGTCACTACTACACTGGCCTTGAGGGCAGAGCCACCTGTTTGGCTGTAAGAGCAGTTCATGTTTTTCTGTGCTGTGGAGCGATATCTCTATGCTCTGTAATTCCTTTGTTCGGGATTTTGACTGTTGGTGAGTACAGAATCCACAAAGCTTGTGTCAAATAAACGTCTTTCACCTCCATTGGTCTCCAGCTCCTGAAATTCCACGGCAATACTTACTAGGGAGGCACCGAATCCACTATTTTGGATTTGGCCAAACCCCCAAATCCTTTGCGAAAGATTCGGCCGAATACCGTGGAGATCAAAGCAAAGAGAAAGTCGGGACATTTCAGTCACAACTGAGCTGAGCTATCAAAAACGTGAATGTCCTGAGAAAAACAGGTTGGAAAGGGAAAACATTTTTTACTTCCTTGTTTTGTGACAAAAAGCCATGCAATTTCCCTCCCCGTCCCTCATTTGCATATGTGAATTAGGATTTGGATTCGGCCGAATACGAATCCTGTTGAAAAAGGCCGAATCCGGAACCGAATCCTGGATTCAGTGCATCCCTAATACTTACACAGGTAAGACTATATCATACTGTACCTCCCAACATTTTGGAAATAGAAAGAGGGACAAAAAGAACTGCCACACGGCAAAATTTTTTGACAACGCTCATTTTTGTGGCCACACCACCTAATTACATGTCCATTTTACAAAATTTGGCAGGTTATGAGTTTGAACAAAATGTTGTGGTTTTTATGTGTTATTACAGTTTTGCCCTTTAAGCTATAAGTCTCAGTTCCCCCAAGAGACCTGCTTATCTTAAACTGTTACAAAAGTATCCAAGTATCTATTCTAGGCTCTCTGCCAAAAGCCAATTAAGTTAGAAACATTGTATCTTTTTCTGGCTGTTCACTGCAGGAGATCAAAGAGAAAGCCGGGACATTTCAGTAACAACTGATCTGAACTGTCAAAATCGTGACTGTCCTGAGAAAAACGGGACAGTTGGGAGGTACTCTATATACAGCTTGAAATGTGCATGCTGCAATGGTGAATATAGAACGGGGGGCCATCACCAAAAGAGCATTGAAAGCAGAAGAAACTGCTCAACCTGAACTTGATGCAGCAGCCGGCCAAAACCCACGGCTTTTGGTCCAGCCCACACATCACTACCCCATCAACCCAAGCACTACTTTTCAACCTGAACCCTACCCAACCCGGCAGAGATATATATATATATATATATATATATATATATATATATATATATATATATATATATATATACTCGTCCATCTCGGACATCACAAAAGGGGGCAGGGCCATGCCTACAAAGAGAGGCTGCCAGAGGCAGAAGCAGGTATTGTAAGGTCACTGGCAGGAAGAGTGGAAGGAATAGCTCACGCTGAACCCGCCCGTAAGCCGGCAATCTAATGCAGGAGTTGGCCTGCACATGCCTGTGAGGAATTCAAACAGGCAGCACTCAATTAAAATAAAAGCCTTTATTTTTCACATGCAGGGCAACAGCAGAGCAACGTTTCGAGCCGCCTGGCTCTTTATCAAGCTAATTAACATATGTAATTTATCCTAGTGCAGCATAGCACCATCTAGTGTTGCTTAAACATTGATACATAAAGAAACAATATATCACAAAGACGATACAAGGCTTCACTTATCTTGTTATAATGTTCCATTCTCTATGTGGCCAAATTGTATCGAGATAAAAACTGTGAAAAAAGGGAAGGGCATTAAAACAATGTTAAAACCACTAAGTTACCTAAAAACAGGAACCAAGTCATATTCCATGTTCAATCTATTTGGTGACAGACTATCCAGTTTCCGAATCCACCAGGCTTCTGTATATAATAATTTTTTTAGACGATTACCACCCCTTCTCATCCTTTGGACTGTCTCCACTATCTGAAATTTTAACTGGTGAGCAGCGTGTCCCATCTCTGTAAAATGCTGTGCCACTGGTTGTTCCATTCTTTTATTTTTGATGGCAGATTTATGCTCCCTAATCCTATCTCTGGCCATACGTGATGTCTGTCCGACATATACCAAGCCACACGGGCATTTAATTACATATACTACAAATGTAGTTGTACACGTGTATTGGCCAGAGATAGGAATAGGGACCCCGTTTCTCGGGTGGTAAATCACTTCACCTTTTTGCACATTGTTACAACAATTACACATGCAGCACGGGAAGGTTCCCTTTTTCACTGGGCGCAGAACTGACTGTTTGCATTTTATCTCTGAGCCCACATCCGCTTTCACCAGCAGAGATCCAATAGTATGTGCTTTTTTAAAAGACATCACTGGTGGATTCTGGAAGCTAGATATCTCCCCTAAATATGTTTGTAAAACACTCCAATGTTTTTTTAGGATTTTTCCAATCTGGTCACTTAGTGTGTTATACGTAGACACAAAAGGAATCCTAGGCATATCTCGTTTTACTGATTTAGTTAATAAATCTGCACTTCTGTGCCAGAAGTGCATGGGAAAAGCACGTGTAGCTTCAGAAATGTATGAATGATCCAGGCTACATATGGATTTAGAGTAAAACCCCATGATTTGTTGGGCAGTCAGATGCTTCAGAATAGAACGATTACTGTGAATCTGACAGTTTCAGTGGTGGAGCAGCTGACAACAACAGATTTCCACACCAGTAAGTGACATGCATTAACGTTTTTTTTTTTTTTTGTAAAAAGTTTTTATTTGCCATTTGAGTACAGTAGTATTTCAGAAATATCCATGAAATGATAGAAAATAAGGCATCGAAGCGCAACTAAAGATTTTAATACATTTTGAGGTTCCACATAAAATAAGACAGAAAACGTATGTTATGTAACACTTTGACATTAAACAAGATGAATAACAAATGTGTATTTGTATTGGCAGTGAGGGGAGTCTTGCGGAGATCTTCAGCCCTCACCTGCTGCTCCCAGACGTACAACAGCCCCCCAACTGCCCTCAGTCTGTCTTAACTCTCCCCACACAGTGTATTAATTAGATTAGCACTTCCATTTGGAATCCCTCGGCTCCATCTTCTGTCCATTCACTGTGTGGGGAGGTAGAGTTAAAGGGGACAGACTGAGGGTAGTTAAGGGGGCTGTTGTATGTCTGGTGGTTTAGTTCTCCTTTAAACTGGCAGCCATACTAGGGACTGTTGTGCACAGCAGCCATTTTGGAGGCGGAGCTTCATATAACACTAGCGGACAAGAACTCTTGTATTAAATCCCCATTTCTCGTGACCACTCGCCCCTTAACAAAATATACCGATCATTTACAAAAAGATTTTAAAGGATTGAACACTTGGCTTCCCTCGTTCCATAAACATATTTCGTTTCAAATATTAACCCTACATCAGTTTTTTATTTCATATGGAAAATGTGTTTGAACGTCTATATTTAATATTTCTTTTTATGAAGGTTTTAATATTCAGGCTTCTGCTATCCATCTTCCAGTCTCTCATTCAAACCTGGTTGCTAGGGTCAACGGGACTCTAACAACGTGACTATATATATATATATATATATATATATATATATATATATATATATATATATATATATATATATATATATATATATATATATATATAAAATGGTCTCAGAATTTTCCATCTATAGCACAGAAAAGGTAATTTAAAGGTAAACTTCCCCTGTAGAAGAAATTGAGTCACGAGAGTTTTGTTTAACAAGGCAAGCAAAATAAATTCTCTCTTTTCTTCTGATATAGTAATAATTCAGTAGAATAATCATAATATACCTGTGATTCCTCGCAGAACAGTCTGTTCATATCTGGCAGTTGCGGTGGTGCAGTATACAATAATGCAATATTTCATAAGCTTTAATCAAGCAAAATCAGAACGTGGCACAGGATTATGGAGTAAAATGAATACAGGTACCAGATCTACTGCCCCACATGTAAGTCATAAGTGTACAGTTTATGTGCTCATCCAATGCAAATTATCACAAGCACCATGCACAGTAGGTTGCGACCCTAGATACTGTGCCTTTAAGATATAAAAAAATAAATTCTGTTTTTTATTTAAACAACCCCCCAAAAAAAAAAAAAAGATATATACAGTAAATAACAGTAACAACGTACAATACATAAATTCCATAACTAGGGATGCACCGAATCCACTATTTTGGATTCGGCCGAACCCCCGAATCCTTCGCAAAAGATTCGAATACCAAATCCGAATCTGCGTATGCAAATTAGGGGTGGGAAGGGGAAAACATTTTTACTTCCTTGTTTTGTGACAAAAAGACACGTGATTTTCCCTTTCCACCCATATGCAAATTGGGATTAGGATTAGGTTCAGATGGCCAGAAGGATTCGGCCGAATCCGAATCCTGCTGAAAAAAGACGAATCCTGAACCAAATCCTGGATTCGGTGCATCCCTACTTATAACACAGGGCTGGGGAACGGATACACTATACACATCAGTTTACATTACCTACAATTTTTCCGCCAAATGAAAACAGAAACAGGGTTAGAACAGGCCCCTGCTAAACAGTCTAGGTTCAAAATACAGATGGAGCAAACCTAAGTGGTGCATCAGACCACACCCTCTTGCAGAGGAATGCATGAAGCTCCATCTGTACATTAGGAAGAACACACAAGGCAATCAGAGAATATATATAGATCTATATATGTATGGTGGAACATGCTCCCAAGGTCATATTAAAACAGCTACTACACTGCACTATGTAATTAGGGATACAACAAATACACGATTCACCCTTTTTAGCAGGTTTCGGATTAGGCTGAATCCCTGTGCGTGGCCGACCTGAATTCATATGTAATTTGCATAGGCAAATAAGATACGGGAAGAAAAATCACGCGACTAAACAAAGTACATTTCCCCCCACACACACTTTTTCCTTTCCCGCCCCTAATTTGCATATGCAAATTTGAATTTGGTTCACGCAGGATTCAGGGACTCGGCAGAATCCAAAATAGTAGATTTGGTGCATCCCTACGTGTAATACAGCGGCTGTGACCCCTATAGTAAGGTGAAAATAAATGCTGCCCTGGGGTGGGCACAGTGGTTTGACGCCTATTGTTCATTATCTTTGTTCATAGTAGGGATGCACCGAATCCAGGATTCGGCCTTTTTCAGCAGGATTCAGATTCGGCCGAATCCTTCTGCCCGGCTGAACCGAAATGTGAACCCTAATTTACATATGCAAATTAGGGGCGGAGAGGGAAATTGAGTGACTTTTTGTCACAAAACAAGGAAGTTAAAAATGTTTTCCCCTTCCCACCCCTAATTTACATATGCAAATTAGGGTTCGGATTCGGTTCGGTATTCGCCCGAATCCTTCGCCAAGGATTCGGGGGTTCAGCCGAATCCAAAATAGTGGATTCGGTGCAACCCTAGTTCATAGGCACTGCCCACAGACGGCAGCGGCGACAAAATACATGCGATAAATCGGATGGAGACGCAGGCGTTAAATATCGAATTGGTCTGAATGAAAAGTCGCAGGTAAGAACTACATTACATACTGATGTGGACGCAGTAAGCAGCGTCTTCATCCGACAGTTGGACCTTGCAGTTCTTACCTGCGACTTTTTGTTCAGTACAATTATATTTTGACGCGTGCGATAGAGTCCTGCGTGGAACCGATTTGTTAAACCCGAGCCACTAACACATACTTATCTGCTTGGACCCGCTACCCGACCCACAACCCAATGCGCTGACCATCAAGAAACAGGAAGTTCTGTCATTGTAAACCGGACGTGACATCATTGGAAGTAGGCGTGATCAGAAAAAAAGGAGTAAAACTATTGAGAAGACCTGTGACCCCGGAGAACTGCATCTATACCTGCTCCCGAAACTTCTATCTGCAACCCGCAGAGTTCTGCCGGTTTTTGTGGGTAACCCGCGGGTTCCTGACCCGCTGCAGGACTCTAGCATTCGACTCCATCCGATTTGTCGCTTGCGTTCTGTCGCCGGGCAGAAAACCGCTCATGTAGTTGAAACGTTGTTTGCCATATTCACAAAACAGACAAGAAAGCTGCCATACTTTTTGCCCCCAATGATGCATTCTCCATAGACAAATAAACATGGCGGCTCTTTATGTTATAGTTATTGTAGGACACAAAGCAGAGGGGACTTTGCAGACTCCATTTATTTATCTATAGTAGGAAAATAAACCTATCAGCGTCAATGCACCTTGGGAGTCGCATCTAAACAACAACTACAGGGTTGCCATCTTGTCCTACTCTAACCATCTTATCTTGCTATACTTAATTCCTGCTTTAAACTGCATATAAGGGACCCTCTGCAGTTGGCCGAATTCTGACCTCCCAGTTAGTGAAGTGTTAGTGGGATTCATTTCTAAAACACTGAGCAAATTGCACCTGGGCAGTAATCCATAGCAAAGCGGTTTTTCTTTAACCAGCTGCAGGTTGAGCAATAAAAGCTAATTTTTGATTGGTAGAGGGCAATAAAAAAAAACGACTGTTAGCCCCAACTGGAGTGTGGTGGTGTCTATTAGCTGCACCTTTGGCTGGGGATATTATATTTGCCCAAAAGGTGCCCTTTAAGCATTACCGTCTGATGGGAGTTTAAAGCAACAGCAAAATGACCCCAAAACCTTGTACTTTATTTTGGAGAGGGTGCTATCCGATTATTGGTTCAACTGGAGTCTGCTGATCAACTGCTTTAACCTATCGGCATTCCCAATTTCCTAAGTGACTTTACAGCATTTATGTGTTATCCAGAATGCTTGGGACCTAGGGTTTTCCACATAACGGATCTTCCAGTAATTTGGATCTTCATACGTTAAGTCTACTAAAAAATCATGTAAACATTAAATAAACTCAGGCTGATTTTGGATTAAGGATCTTAGTCGGGATCAAGTACAAGCTACTGTTTTATTATTACAGAGAAAAAGGAAATCATTTTTAAAAAATTTGAATTATTTGGATAAAATGGAGTCTATGGGAGACGGCCTCTCCGTAATTTTCCGGATAACCGATCCCATACCTGTAATATCGATTTAAGTACAAACAAAGCTTAAAAACAAATAGAATGTCCGTTGTTTGCACAGTTACATGGTAATGACATATATCCTGTTTGTAACTCGGTATCATCTTCCACATAACTTGCCTGTGTCATACGGTCTATAAAATAAAACGTATATAGAAGAGAACGACGGCTTATAAATAGTTTAGATTTTCTCTTTATATATAAATAGGTCTATGGAAATATACATCTTCACACGGAATGAAAAAGTCTCGGTAATGACTATAAACAATGGATAGCGTCTGCAACATTTCAAGATGCTGGTTTTCCTACATAATAAATGCGATTTCTTACAGAAAGCTGCGTGTGAGATACTATCCGACATACTCTGCTCACATGCAGCATCAAGGGAAGAACAGAAAGCAGCGTCAGCTTTTGAATTTTGGAAGACCGCATGCCAAGGATTTATAGTTATAATACGATATGGAGAATTTGTTAAAGGAAACATATTCCATATAACAATGTTTTAGAGTAAGCAGATAAACATGACATTAGCCATTTGTAATGTGTGCACCCCCGTTGTTTGAATGAGGCGAAAGCTTATTTTACAGAAGCAGGAAACGTCTCTGCTCAATTATATCCCCATGTAACAGGGACAAGAGAAAGGAGCAGGGGAGCGACAAAAGATGCTTGAATTTAAAGGAACAGTTCAGTGTGAAAATAAAAAGTGGGTAAATAGATAGGCTGTGCAAAATAAAACATGTTTCTAATATAGTTAGTTAGGCAAAAATGTAATGTATAAAGGCTGGAGTGACTGGATGTGTAACATAATAGCCAGAACACTACTTCCTGCTTTTTCAGCTCTCTAACTCTGAGTTTGTCAGTCAGACTATAAGGGAGGCCACATGGAACATAACTGTTCATTGAGTTTGCAATTGATCCTCAGAATTCAGCTCAGATTCAAAAGCAACAGATATGACCCATGTGGCCCCCCCTCAAGTCTCTGATTGGTTACTACAAAAATAGAAACAAAGGCACACTCACTTCAAGGCTTCTGCATAAATTCAAAGTGTTTTCTTTATTTCTGGTGAGATCTCGGCACTCGTGATTACCAATCAGGGGAAAACAAGAGAGCTGCAAAGCAGGAAGTAGTGTTCTGGCTATTATGTTACACATCCAGTCACTCCAGCCTTTATACATTACATTTTTGCCTAACTGACTATATTAGAATTTTTTTTTTTGCACAGCATATTTACCCAGTTTTTATTTTTATACTAAACAATTCCCTTAAGCTTTAGCCGTTCTCTCTAGCCTTCTCAGGATACACAGTCATGCCATCAGTAAAGTAAAAACTGCTACTATATTGAAAAGTAAATTGCACCAGAAGACTGCTGGGAAATATAGCATTGAGATGTACATAGGGTTAAACACGGCTAATGGCAAAATAACTGCAATTGCAACCCGACAACTTTCTGTTGGTAGCACAATAAAAGGGGAAGCTGCAAATAATCTAGGGATGCACCGAATCCACCGAATTTTGGATTAGGTCGAACCCCTGAATCCTTCGCGAAAGATTCGGCCGAATACCGAACCAAATCCTAATTTGCATATGCAAATTAGGGATGAGAAGGGAAAAACACTTTTTACTTCCTTGTTTTGTGACAAAAAAAAAGTCTGCCCCTAATTTGCATATGCAAATTAGGATTCAGTTTGGCCAGGCAGAAGGATTTGGCCGAATCCGGAACAGAATCCTGGATTCGGTGCATCCCTAAAATAATCTTGTGTGTGCGGATCCGTTAAAATATCTTTGTTAACCAGACAACTTTTCCTTCTTTCCAATTTCCCCTTTTTAAATAGAAAAAAAGGGGTTACAAACAGCAACAAATACAGATGGAGCACTAGGACTCTACATTGTGTGTTCAGATGGGCCTTTCAGCCATTGGAATGGCCAACGATCCAGCTACAAGTGGGCCAATAAAAAAAACAATTTGGCAGCAGTATTTGCATTAGCCCATTTACTCTTCTACTTTAACCATCTCTCCCATAAATCTTAATTCTGCAGATCATCTGTAAAAAAAAAAAAAAATATTTTCTCCAAAATATTTTCTCTTCTTTATTTGGCATGTTACTTTTCTTTTTTTAATGAAAAAATAAACTTTATATCCGTAAGATCATAAAAAAAATTGAGGTAACAACTGTGCATAAAAATTTCATGTTTTAAAAAGTTTTTTTTTTTTTTTTTGCACTTTTGTACCAAGGGGCCTGAGAAGTTCTGGTCACATTTAGCAGCAAATTGGGGTGGTGCTTCCACGCTATTTGCCTCCAGTTTTTATTTGTGTCCATTCACTTGATTCTCGGCTTGCTCTAAAACTTGAGTCAAAATTTCATCAATCACATCGACGTCATAGTTTATATCTTGTAATTGCAGGTCGGGCATCAGGGTGGTCAGCAACTGCGCCACGTTTATCCGCAGAGATCGTAACGTAAGGCTGCAAAGGAAAAATTGCTACAATTAAATGTGAAATTAAAGGAAAACTATACCAAATTGATTACTTAAAGGGATACTGTCATGGGAAAAAAATCTTTTTTCAAAATGAATTAGTTAATAGTGCTGCTCCAGCAGAATTCTGCACTGAAATCCATTTCTCAAAAGAGCAAACTGATTTTTTTATATTCAATTTTGAAATCTGACATGGGGCTAGACATTTTGTCAATTTCCCAGCTGCCCCATGTCATGTGACTTGTGCCTGCACTTTAGGAGAGAAATGCTTTCTGGCAGGCTGCTGTTTTTCCTTCTCAATGTAACTGAATGTGTCTCAGTGGGACATGGGTTTTTACTATTGAGTGTTGTTCTTAGATCTACCAGGCAGCTGTTATCTTGTGTTAGGGAGCTGTTATCGTGTTAACTTCCCATTGTTCTTTTGTTTGGCTGCTGGGGGGGGAAAGGGAGGCGGGCAATATCACTCCAACTTGCAGTACAGCAGTAAAGAGTGACTGAAGTTTATCAGAGCACAAGTCATATGACTTGGGGCAGCTGAGAAATTGACAAAATGTCTAGCCCCATGTTAGATTTCAAAATTGAATATAAAAAAATCTGTTTGCTCTTTTGAGAAATGGATTTCAGTGCAGAAATCTGCAGGAGCAGCACTACTAACGGATTCATTTTGAAAAAATTTATTTTTCCCCATGACAGTATCCCTTTAAGCAACAGATAGTTTATATCAAAGTGGCATATTAAAGAATCTTACCAAACTGGAATATATATTTAAGTAAATATTGTCCTTTAACATCTCTTGCCTTGAACCACCATTTTGTGATGGTCTGTGTGCTGTCTCAGATCACCTGACCAGAAATACTGCAACTCTAACAGGAAGAAGTGTGGAAGCAAAAGACACAACTCTGTCTGTTAATTGGCTCGTGTGACCTAACAAGTATAGTTTGTTTGGTATGTTTGTGTGCACCGTGAATCATACGAACCCAGGGGGCGGCCTTATTTTTTAAAATGGCAATTTTATATTTATAATTACCCAATAGCACATACTACTAAAAAAGTATATAATTATGAAAATGGTTTAATTTACATGAAGCAGGGTTTTACACACAAGCGGTTTTATGAAATATCTTTTTATAGAGACCTACATTGTTTGAGGGGTATAGTTTTCCTTTAAAAAAAAAATTCAAAGTGTAATGTTCATAAATGGCCTGGTGATGTAATAACTGAACCATTATGTGGCTGTCACAATAGACTAAATGCATATTTTGGGATCGGTATCATACTTAGGGTCACTCGCTGTCGCCGCACTGGTTGAAGCACTTTCTTTCTTCGCCATGTCTTGGACCATATGCTTCAGCTGCTCAATTCTGGTTTCGAGCTGCTTGGTTTGACTTTCTAACTGCGCTGACTGTTGCTTTAACTTTTCAGCCTGTTTGTGCAAACAAGAAATTCATGTTAAAATGAAGCATTTGGCCAATACTCTAACCAAGCAAACCGACTATTCACAAGCTGAACCAAATCAGCAGGTCTTTGCCCAGTAGATACCTGGTTTCAAAACTAACCCCTCATGGATTTTTAACCACCAGCCTCCCGCTCATTCCAACATCAACCTCAAGAGAGGCAAATGTAAAGGAAGGAATCAAAGAGCCAAAAGTAAAGGAAATGCAACAAATGCAGAAATACAGTGGGAGGTTATGGCATCCATGTTTGGCCACATCACATCTGGTCCTAGGCATCTTGGTAGTGACTGCTGAGCTGGAGCATGTGCATTGGAAGCAAAGACCATGTTGGCTTAAAGGAATTGTTCAGTATAAAAATAAAAACTGGGTAAATAGATAGGCTGTGCAAAATAAAAAAATATTTCTAATATAGTTAGCCAAAAATGTAATATATAAAGGCTGAAGTGACTGGATGTCTAACATAATAGTCAAAACACTACTTCCTGCTTTTCAGCTCTCTCTGTTTCCACTGATTGGTTACCAGGCAGCAACCAATCAGTCACTTGAGGGGAGGGGCACGTCATAACTGTTGCTTTTGAATCTGAGCTGAATGCGGAGCAAACTCACTGAACAGTTATGTCCCATGTGGCCCTCCTTATAGTCACTGACTAACTCAGAGTTAGAGAGCTGAAAAGCAGGAAGTAGTGTTCTGGCTATTATGTTACACATCCAGTCACTCCAGCCTTTATACATTACATTTTTGCCTAACTATATTAGATACATTTTTTTATTTTGCACAGCCTATTTACCCAGTTTTTATACTGAACTGTTCCTTTAAGCTGGATATCTTTTGCCTATATGGCCACATCATGAGGTAGACAATAGGCCAAAGAGCGGATCACAATACAGTAAGACAGACTGTCAGGGTGAGAGGAATATCAATGAATTGATGTGTTTCTAGCCCCGATGGAATGGTTAAGCCTGCCTGATCGACATCTGGCCAACATCTACCCCTTTAATATGTGATGTTTCCGTTTTACCGATTTTTAGGCAACTGCACTGTTTCTAACACATTGCCTTCTGTTACCTTTGTAGAAGCAAAGATACACAAATGAGCCGAATAATGAAGGACGATGTATTTTGTTTTTAAAGAAGTATAGGAAAAATTCAAATAGGAAGAGACCTACTACTAGTAAAGCAGATGCCCAAATATTTTTAAATTAAAAAAAATCTTTATTAGGACATAAATTACATCACACAGAGCCTTGTAATTTATATAATTTTTATTGGTCGACTCCCCTTTAAAGGAGAAGGAAACCCTAAAAATGAATAGGACTAAAAATGCCATATTTTATATAGTGAACTTATGGCATCAGCCTAAAGTTTCAACTTGTCAATAGCAGCAATGATCCAGGACTTCAAACTTGTCACAGGGGGTCACCATCTTGGAAAGTGTCTGTGACACTCACATGCTCAGTGGGCTCTGATTGGCTGTTGAGAAGCTAAGCTTAGGGCTCGTCACTAATTATCCAGCAGAAAATGAGCTTCCCCTGTAATATAAGATGATGCTACAGGTTTGCTGATTATTCAATTCTGATGCTAATTGCACTGGTTTCTGTGCTGCCATGTAGTAATTATCTGTATTAATTACTAATCAGCCTTATAATGTGACATTTCTATTCTATGTGTACTGTATATTGTGAGTGGGTCCCTAAGCTCAGTAAGTGACAGCAGCACAGAGCATGTGCAGTGAATCAGCAGAAAAGAAGATGGGGAGCTACTGGGGCATCTTTGGAGACACAGATCTTTACTGCTAAAGGGCTGTGGTTGCCTTGGGCTGGTACAGAAGCACAAAACATAAATGTACAACATTTCCATCTACTTCTTTAGTTTAACTTTTCATATCCTTTAAAAAAAAGCCTTTGAATAAGTGCCCATTTAGGCACGTAACGCGTTAGTCTAATGCATGTCCTAATAAAGATTTTTTAATTTTACCAATACTTGGGCTACTGCTTTACTAGAAGTGGGTCTCTTCCTATTTGCATTTTCCCTATACTTCTTCAAAAGTCAGATTTTTTTGGTTTCTTCTTTTAAGACTTTCCAGCTTTCAAATGGTGGTGACTGACCCCATCTAAAATACAAATGCTCTATAAGGAAACAAATCAATGCATGGTTGCTAGAGTAAATTGGACCCTAGCAACCAGATTGCTGCTAAATAAAAAGTGAAATAATGAAAAAAAATTAAAAAATGAAAACCAATTACTAATTGTCTCAGAATATTCCTCTCTACATCATACTAAAAGTGAACTCAAAGGAGAACAATCCCTTCAAAGAGCAGAGCTACATACCATTGTTTAATTATATATATATATATATATATATATTTTTTACTGAATTATGGATTCAATTGTTATCTTGCCCAACAAGTAGGATATAATTCCACTTTAAATAAAAAACTAGAGCATACTGCATACCTCACTTTTATACTGATCCCGTTCAGTGGAACACGCATCCAGCTGTCTGAATAAGCTGTCCAACTGCAAAGCCATATCATCCATGTCACTGCCAGCCTCTGCTGATTTCGCAGCTTTTGAGCCTGGCTCAGCCTTCATATTCTGTAGCACCTCACACTCTGCTTTCAGCCTGCTGATTTCCTTAAGGGCCTGTTCATACTGGGTGACCAACTGTTTGGAAGGAAATTCAGTAGGGTTCAGTGGGCCGATATCCGTCTGAGTCTCCTGGTGAGAAACTTCTTTCTTAACCTGATTGCTTCTCAGTTCTTTGATCTCCCCTTCTAATCCCTTCACTCTGAGAAGCAGCTCTTCGCTGCAGATCCTCAGACTTTCTTTTTCACGGTCTATTGCATCCACAGAACTTTCCTGGTGATGGGTTTGGTGCGAGGTGTCCATTTCATGATGGGCTATTCCATTACAGTTAATGTAAAGAGTGGATTCTGCCGTCTGTTGGGTATTACAGTCGTAATAATTGCTTTCTTCTTCTTTTTTAACATTCAACGCTGCTCTTTCTGTCTGGGTGGCCACTGCTGAAGTCTCACCTCTAGCAATGGCATCAGGGTTTGGGAGGGGATCACTTCCATTCAAGTTCTCAGGTCTAGAATTCATCTTCTCAGTAGAGATCGGATTTGAATTGGTAAAGTGATTACTTTTCATATTATCATTTTTTGGCTTGGCCGTGCTGTTATCTTCTATTATAATAACATCGCCCTCATCATCATCATCATCGCTCCATTGAAGGAGATCAATAGTATCCGACCCGCTGAGCTTTTGCTTCTTTGCAGATGCACTCTCATTAGATAGTGGACGTTTACAACTAGAAGAGAAAAACAAAAAAGCATTTCAGAAGCTGTAAAATGTCTTTAAAAGATACCAAAGTGAATTGCCATACAGTTGGCCAAGTTCATTCTGATCTGCATGCTGATGAGAAGGGGGTTTTCTTAAAAATTAAAGAAAAAAAAATGTGTTGGCACAAACATGTTATTGAACCATTTTGGTGGTCCCACACAAACGGACAAAGGTCTTAAACAGCTATATTTGTTTTAATCTCCAGGTATTAATGAGTTGGCATTAAGCTCCCCAGAACCAGTCACCCCCCATTTTGCATTTAATCTAAGCATTTTATCATTTTAATAAATTGGCTCCCCAAACTGTGTGGTTAGCTCCCCTGGGCTAGAACCTGAAACACTGGTTTAGGGGTGCTCAGCATAAAGGCCAATTACATTAAATTATACTTAAACCTAGTATGATGGTAAAACAGTGGGACGAGGGAATGTGCACTGAAAAGTAGCACTTCCATTATACTTATATATACACTTTAACTTAGCCTTTTGAGTGCTCCCACAACCCCCCTTTTTGTATACTGTATGGTAGCCGGAAGCTGTGGCTGAAGCTTCATGTGGTTTGTAGCACCTCATACTCCCCTTTAAACTAATGGTGGTCCTATGCTTTCAAAAATGGGCGTTCTACCTTATCTAGGGCCACCCTAAAGGCCCAACAAGACCAGCAAGGATTAGCCTCTCCTAACTATGAACTTTACTACCTGGCAGCCCAGTCCTCCCACACAGCCAGCTGGAAGGTGTTTAATGCTGAAAATCCAGCATCTATTAGAGGCTTTATACCTGGCATCTGTTGAAAGCCTTCAAAACACTCTATACAGGATAAGATGTTAGCCCTGTACTACCTGTGATAGATGTTGTCTAGAGGGCCTGGGATGCTATTGTACATTTAACACCCCACTGTGGGGCAACAGTAATCTTTCACACTTTGCAGTCTTTCTTGAAGCTGAAACATGGTCTAGATTAGTGGTGAAGAAACGGTCGCACATTTATACCAATGGTACACTCCATACCTTACATCTTCTCCGCCAGACTGTCGCTCTGCCTGACCTTAGCTCCTATCTAACACATATAAGCACTTGATTTCTAAGAGATATGACCCAAGGCCCAGAGTTAAATACAAATGGGAAACCAGTGCGATTCAAATAGATCCCGATGATTGGGAAGAAATCATAGAGAACCTCTACCTTCCTTTAGTAAGTACAAGAGATAAACTTATACAACATAAAATTATCCATCAAACATATCGTACCCCACGGAAACTGCATGTCATGGGTAGGATGGGCTCTTCCAACTGTCCAAGGTGCACAGCCCTGAACGCTGGTTTCTTGCATTTAATATGGGATTGCCCTGTTATATACAAATTTTGGAGGGAAATTGTGGCACTACCTCAAGAGCTCAACCCGATTACCTGCCTGCTAGGCCTCCTTGACTCCCTCGTGCCCAGAATACACACCAGATGCCTAATGAGACTGCTGCTATTCTACTGCAAAAAGACGATCACCGTACATTGGATGGGCCCAACACCACCAACCCTCAATAGGTGGATCAAGCTTGTCAACTCGCAACTGGAACTGTATTAACTCACATACGTAGCTAGAGGCTGCCCAAGCAAATTTGAGAATATATGGACTCCATGGCTTGAATCGCCAGCCACCTCCCTCAACTAATGAACTATAAATCCAGCCAATTTCCCCTCTCCTTCCCTTTTACCCCCTTCCTTTCTCTTCTTTTAACTGTTAAAATTCAATAAAAAGCATTCTATTAAAACGGGCGTTGGTTTGGGCAATCTCTCTCTCTTAAGGGTAGGACTACACGGACGTTTTCGGCACAATCCAACGCGCTGCAACAAAATGTATGCGACAAATCGCATGCGACGGAAATAAGGTAGGTGAAGTCGCAATGTGCAGCGTCTGAATCTGAAAGTCGCTTCGGTTCAACGCTGCGACTTCATCCGAAATGTATATCTCTTACCTTATTTCCGTCGCGTGCAAATTGCCGCATGCAGTTTTTCGCAGCGCATCCGAACGCGCCAAAAACGTCCGTGTAGTCCTACCCTTAAAGCTGCATACTGACGGGGGAGGATTTAGCCCTCAGACTGAAATCAAGGTTCTGGGTACACTGACTACAAGGAATGCTACTATGCAGAGAAGTAAAATACTTTTTCTACTATGACCAGAGGTAAACAGTTAGGGACTGTCGTATGGGGATTACCTTGACGTGGTATGGTGGCTTATCAACTTTATAACTAAATACCCCTGTTTTGTAAACACATGCACTTGCATTTATACTGAATTACTGATGAGATAGGGGACCAGGGAATGTGCACTGAAAAGTAGCACTTCCATTATACTTAAATATACTTAAACTTAGCCTTTTGAGCGCTCCCACAACCCCCCTTTTTGTATATAGCTTAGCATGAAGGCCAATTACATTAAATAACACTGGAACTTAGCATGATGGTAAAACAGTGGGACTTGGGTGGGGGGAGCTGTTCCATATCTTTCTGGATCTGAACAAAATGACTGATACAGCAATATCTTTCTTCAGCTATTACCTTGTTATGAGCTATGGGAAACCTTACACAAGTTCAATCACCTCGATGGGCTTGAATCAAAAATGTCCACCACTGCTCTCTTGGTTTAGAGGTTATATCTGAATTGGCAATACCCCTGTTCTGTTCTGGTGGGTGCATCCTGTAATAGCTGATCCGAATTGTAAAGCCTCAAACCTCATTGACAGACTTGTACGATTTCTTAGGCGGTCTATACCACAGTTACTATCAAAAGCCTCTTTATGATATCACTGCTTTAAAGGGGTTGTTCACCTTTAAATTAACTTTTAGTATAATGTAGAGAATGATAATATGAGATAGTTTGCAATAGGTTCTCATTTTGTATTATTTAAGGTTTTTGATCTATTTAACTTTTTATTCAGCAGCTCTGCAGTTTCAGTAATCTGGTTGCTAGGGTCCAAACTACCCTAGCAATCATGCATTGATTTGAATAAGAGACAGGAATATGAATAGGAGAGGTCTGAATAGAAAGACGAGTAATAAAAAGTAGCAATAACTAGACATGTGTAGCTTTACAGAGCATTTGTGTTTAGATTTAAAAGCTAGAAAGAATCAGAAGAAAAAGTCAAACAATTTAAAAACTAACGAAGACCAGCTGAAAAGTTGCTTAGAATTGTTCATTCTATAACATACTAAAAATGAACTGAAAGGTGAACAACTCCATGCTTTTTATTGAGCCATAATGCTAACAGTTCTAGTTAGAAACCTGTACTGAATCGCTGACATAGTACATGCCATGCTGACGTACCTTGTGTTGAGATCTGTCCCCTGGCTCTGATTTGGCTTAAAAAACCTCTGACCAGAGCTCAGAGACGGCTGCATTTCCTTATTCTGAGGTGTGAATAAAATTGTAGATTTATCTGGTGTCATCTGCAGAACAAAATGGTAATGTCAGTCTGTAGAGGTGGTAATAATATTGTCGAATATATTTTAATGGAACCCCAGGAATGTCCCTTAGTCATTTGCAACTTTCTTTTATTCCCCAACAGCTAGAGAGCCAACAGTCAGTAACACACATTTACAACAGCAATGTGCACTTACTGCATTATATAAAATGTCACAACCACAGAGATTTTCAGTTAACATATACTTTGAAGGGATACTGTCATGGGAAAAATTATTTTTTTCCAAAATGAATCAGTTAATAGTACTGCTCCAGCAGAATTCTGCACTACAAAAGGATTAGCAGTGCTGTTGAAACAGCAGCTCTAAAAGCCTAGTAATTGTAGTCCAAAACTGCTTAACAGACGCCGCTTAAAGGGATATACTGTCATGGGAAAAATCTATTTTTCAAAATGAATCAGTTAATAGTGCTGCTCCAGAAGAATTCTGCACTGAAATCCATTTCTCAAAAGAGCAAACAGAATTTTTTATATTCAATTTTGAAATCTGACATGGGGCTAGACATTTTGTCAATTTCCCAGCTGCCCCATGTCATGTGACTTGTGCTCTGATAAACTTCAATCACTCTTTACTGCTGTACTGCAAGTTGGAGTGATATCACCCCCTCCCTTTCCCCCCCAGCAGCCAAACAACAGAACAATGGGAAGGTAACCAGATAGCAGCTCCCTAACACAAGATAACAGCTGCCTGGTAGATATATATACAACACTCAATAGTAAAATCCAGGTCCCACTGGGACACATTCAGTTACATTGAGAAGGAAAAACAGCAGCCTGCCAGAAAGCATTTCTCTCCTGAAGTGCAGGCACAAGTCACATGACATGGGGAAGCTGGGAAATTGACAAAATGTCTCGCCCCATGTCAGATTTCAAAATTGAATATAAAAAAATCTGTTTGCTCTTTTGAGAAATGGATTTCAGTGCAGAATTCTGCTGGAACAGCACTATTAACTGATTCATTTTGAAAAATAGATTTTTCCCATGACAGTATCCCTTTAAGCGGCGTCTGTTAAGCAGTTTTGGACTACAATTACTAGGCTTTTAGAGCTGCTGTTTCAACAGCACTGCTAATCCTTTTGTATCAAATAGTGTTCCCCCTACAGTGGCTCAAAAGTAACATGTTACTCAACAACCTTGGATGTTGCACCCAGTGGTCTCAAAGCAGGTAATTATTTTTGAATTCCAGGGTTGGAGGCAAGTTTTGGTTGTATAAAAACCAGATGTACTGCCAGAGTCTCCTGTAGCCGCCAGTCCACATAGGGGCTACCAAATAACCAATTATAACCCTTATTTGGCACCCCCTGGTACTATTTTCATGCTTGTGTTGCTCCCCAACTCTTTTTACATTTGAATATGGCTTAGGGGTAAAAAAGGTACAAGAGAACCCTCAGTATCAAACAATTGCACAGTAAGGTAACTCACCTGCTGCAGTTGTTCAGATTTCCTGCAATAAAAATAAACAATGTCAGTTAAAGGAACAGCTTTGGAACATCTCGCACGTTAAACATTCCCACATTCCAATATTCTAATGCCAGTTGTTTAGTTATACTTATGCGGTTTGATTACTATTTCTTTAATAGCGCCTACAAAAGTATCATTCAAACTGGACAAGAGGCTTTGGGTAAATGACAGCTATAAACAAATATAATACTAATGCCCTAAAACCAGTCTGTTATCTGCATTGCAGTTTACATGTACAACTTGTTGTTTCCAGGAGCATGCTGTATCAGACAGGTTAAAGTCTGAATGGCCCATATATTTAGACAATCTGTAATGTAATATAGAATACTGAATGTGCAATAAACACATGTATATTACTTCTATTCCAATGCAAAGTGCCATATCCTAGGCAAACAGCATAAAGTTATGAGGCCTTCAAAGTATAGAATTAAAATTTAAATTGGAATCCTCAGTGCACTTGTGAAATTCCATATAGACAGGCAGAGTAGAAGCAAGGATAATTCATTCACATTTTTATTAAAGTCCAAATGCCAAAAGCTCGAAACATTCAATTTTTTTTTATCCTCTGGGATTTATTATACCCGGAGGATGTAAAAAGTCAGAATCTGAAAATCCGGCATCTCAGACCTGCCGAGGTTGTATATTAGTCAAGTCCTGAAGATATCTTGGTCTGTGCTGGGTTTCGTGCAATAATCCGTAGATTTTGTGGTTTTCAGGGCTAAAATCCGAACAATTTGTACGATCCAAGTTTTTCACGATTTTTTCCCCCCACAGGAAATTTATCAGGAAAATTGATTGATGAATAAGGTAAGAAATAACCCGTACGGATTTGGTCAGAGTATATTTCAGAAATAAATTGAGATATTTTCGGATTTTGATAAATAACCCCATTAAAAGGTAAGTAAAGTCTAAACTAGAATAAGACTAGAAATGCTATATTTTGTATATTAAACAAACAAACTTACTGCACCACAAGCATAATCAAACAAATGATTTCTATTTCAAAGTTGGGAACAGGGGGTCACCATCTTGTAACTTTGTTAAACATCTTTGCAAGACCAAGACTGTGCACATGCTCAGTGTGGTCTGGGCTGCTTAGGGATCGTTATAAATTATCAAAACAGCACAAGTCAAATAATATCTGGCAGAAGCGGATACAGTAAGACTGATTAATAATTAGAATATACAGACTGCACTGGGTCCTGTGTTGTCATGTAATCTAATGTGGATTTTATAGTTTTTCTATTGTTTAATACAAACTTTCTCCAACTCTGCAGAATCAGCGGCTGCAGCAAACTAATCCTCCAAATAGAATCCCAGTTTATCCGTTTAAATCTGGCTCCATGATCTTTGTCCCTGCAGCTGGAGTTGGAAACAGTAAAGGGGTTGTAAAGCCAAAATAAAATCCAATACAAATCTCTACACAGTCGCCGACTGCTCTACAGGGAAACAAACAAAGCGGCTTGATTTCGGTATGGCTGGGAAGTAAGGCGGGACTCCCCCTGCTGTTCATAAGTATGATTGTTTCCCTGCAGAGCAGTTAGGGACTGTCTGACAATTCCTATCCACAGCAGTAAATGAAGGGAGAATTTCACTGCATACAGTCAGGTTTCTTATAAAAACAGTACACAATATTTAATTAAAGTATATTGGAGATAGGTTTGCCTTTACATGCCCTTTAAATTCAATGGTACACATAGGCGGAGTGTACCATACTTTAAAGGCGAATTAGTTACCCTTGCTTTTACCAAGGTTGCACCTCATGCACTATAAGTTTCACAGTGTGCATATTTGACATGCATGCTACTCTGTAAAGAATAGATGTTACTTGGGTAAATGTTCAAGGTGCATTCAAACACATTAAGCACTCACATGTATTTTTACCAGCACTTGGATGACTTACCTTCTCTTATAGGTCTTTTCATACGTGGAGTGAGTGATGTCATCATCATCTTCAGGCTCTTCAGGCACGGAACAATCTCTGTTAAGATAATGAAAGTCATGATAAATCCAGAAATAGAAAATTCCAAGGGTTCCTAAGTGAAAGACTGCATATTGTACCGTGCCCCATAACACGGGGAGGCCCATTTATCAAAGGTCAAATTTTGAATTCATGTGAATTTTTTTCAATTCGAATACACTCAATACAACTGGCAGGTAATTTAAGAAAAAAATAGAATGTCTAATATTTGAATGAACGGTTCCGACCCGAAAATTTGAATAGTTTTTCTCCAAAAATAAAAACTTGAATGTCAGGAAGGCTATTAACATATCCAAATGGCTCGACCGACCGCTGTCATTGACTTGTACATGAACTTGGCAGGTTTTAGGTGGCGAATATTCCAATCAGGACTGTGTCCATGGTCGAGGTGTGATTAAAATTTCAATGTGTGAATTTTGAAACTCAAATTCTAATTTACCATTCAACCCTTGATAAATCGGCCCCATAATGTAGTGTGCTCTCATACAGCATTAGAAAGTACATTCTTGTCTAATGCACATCCAGTATTCATGAGAGCAAGATATATGAAGATCATTGTTAGACCCTGAAGTCATGCCCAATGACTGCATGAGTCCAGAGTAGGTAATCTGTGGGTATGTACCCTCAGTAGAGAGCCAACATCTTCTATGGCCTCAGCTGAACTTCAAGGGACAGGCTGAAGGAGAAGGCCCATTAGATATTAACATTGCTACACAAGTGGGATACAGACACATTTGAATCACTGCAGCCTAGCACAGAACATTGCAGATCCCTTCATAGGATTAAACAGGATGTAAAGTCCAGAAAAAGAAATTCCTTTAAAAGGGTCCACTTCCTATATATAAGCCTATCTTCAATATACTTAATTAAAAATGGTGTAACCATTTTATAAAAATCATGATTTTCTGGTTGAAAGGGTCCAAATGACCCTAGCAACCATAAACCGATTTGAATTAGAATGGAATATGAATAGGAGAGGCCGGAATAGAAAGATGAGTAATAAAAAGTAGCAATACCAATACATTTGTAGCCTTACAAAGGAGTCAGTGACCCCCATTTGAGAGCAGGAAAGAGTCAAAAATAAATAATGAAGACCAATTGAAAAGTTGCTTAGAATTAGCCATTCTATAACATACTAACAGTTAACTTCAATATGAACCACCCCTTTAAATTAATTTACTTTTTTGATTTTACATCCCCTTTAAGGAAGTTAGTGGGGGAAGTAAACTGCAGAATAATGGGGGCTGTACATCTGTCATTGAGAATACTTTTTATAGATATATTGTTGTGCTTGTAAGTGCAATTTTAGTAAAAATTTAGTAAAATGTCTATGCAGAACTTAAATGGCAGAAAAAAAAAATTTAGAGGCACATGTATTAGATAATGAAATAAAAGAATCTGCTAAAGAAAGGTATTTTTGTTGGCATTACACTGCTACTTTACCTGAATTGTGGGTCTGTGTTCATACTGCAGTACCATTTTTCGGGCAACTTTCCCAATGCATCTGGCAGTTTCCTCCATCTAAGACAAGAATCACACTGAACCCACAACTGGTCGGGCTTTTTCCTGGACACAAAAAGATTTGGTAAAAAAATGGTTTTGTTTTCAATCTAAATACATAGCAATCAATCGATAATAAAGGCAGGCAACTAAGTAATGAAGCCCAAATCACAACCAAATAGTCCTTTGTAGATTTGCATGTAAATAATCTGGCCCCTGCTTATGGCAGATCTTAGGCAATAGTTTCCTGGGATATTACAATGACACTGTTTACACTGCAAATGATTCACTCTACAATATAAAATTTCATTCCTGAACCAGCAAGTGTACTTTTTTAGTTGTAATATTGGTGTGTAGGTGCATCTCAGGTCATTTTACCTGGTCATGTGCTTTCAGAAAGAGCCAGCACTTTAGGATAGAACTGTTTTCTGACAGGCTGTTGTTTCTCCTACTCAATGTCACTGAATGCGTCTCTGTGGGACCTGGATTTTACTATTGAGTGCTGTTCTTAGATCTACCAGGCAGCTGTTATCTTGAGTTAGGGAGCTGTTATCTGGTGACCTTCCCATTGTTCTGTTATTAGGCTGCTGGGGGGGGGGGATATCACTCCAACTTGCAGTACAGCAATAAGGAGTTACTGAAGTTTATCAGAGCACAAGTTACATGACTGGGGGCAGCTGGGAAACGGACAATATGTCTAGCCCCATGTCAGATTGCTGTCAGGGGCAGAATATCGTCTGATTTACTCTTCTCACAAATTTAATTAACATTAGTCAGTCAGCCAAAATGAACAGCAGGTGGCGATGTTGTTTCAATTGGCCGATTGCCTTTGGAATAAAGCATTGACTGCATTAGTCAGTGATGTATTAGTGAGTGGCAGGATAGGGAAGGCACATAATAGGCCCACAACCTGCACTCTAACTTGCACATCAAGAGGCACAAGTTAGGGAGCGTAGGAGAAGCAGCTTAGCAACAGGGTCTTGTCCATACCACCACCTCATGTTAGGCCATAAGGATAGGGTTTGGTTACACATCATGAACTGCACTATGCTCCTCATGCTGGATTTAGCACACAGTTTACCCTTGGGCTCCCAGGGCAACATAAATTACCCAAAATCGAATAGCAAGGTAAAAACTAGGAAAACAAATGTACATTACAAAAGTGCTTAGAAGAGAATTAACATAAAATTAATTTACATTTGGTGTAAATTTCCTTAACACATGCTGGTATCTTCTGTCACAGGGCTTTAGTCACCCATTAAAGGATAAGTAAACCCTAAAAATATGTGAATAAAATTGATGAGAGGGCTATTCTAACCACTTTTACAATGTACATTCAGTATGTATTTTTCTTTAATTCCATGATATTAAAGGATACATGTAGTGTTAACGTCAATGAATTTTGTAACAACAGCGCCACCTGCTGGTCATTTCCCACCAGTCTGACCACAAAGTAGTCGAGGAAGTTGTCAGGAGAAAGAAAGAGGCTGCTCTGATGTTCTTCTGCTAATCTTTCCTGAGCAGAAGATCATCAGATCAAATTGACTCTAGTTTCAAAGCACGCACATTGGGCTTGTTACATTTATAAGCTAATCTTTGCTGGTTCAATGGATATGTTTATATATTTTCTTTGTTTACAGCCGTTGCTTTATGCTGGTACAATTTTAAAATTTAGTAACATTCGCTGAGCGTTGTTTGGTGGTTTGGTTGCTTGGTTATATGATTAGATTTTAATTTACTTATTTTAATCTGTGGAACAACTAAGATGGCTTCACCAATCATATTTACTCTTCATTTTCCTATTAGGCATTTTTGCTACAAGTTGTATTGGTGTGCCTCATTGTTCTGCTTTGATCTTTTGTTGAAATTCCTGCTTGTTTAACGTGGAAAACAATAAAAACATTTTCAACAGAAGATCATCAAAGCAGCCTCTTTCTTTCTCCTGACAACTTCCTTGACTACTTTGTGGTCATATGACCAGCAGGTGACGCTGTTACAAAATTCATTCGTTTACTCAGATTGGTTGGAAAGTGACCAGCAGGTGGTGCTTTTATAACAAAAATTATTGATGTCAACAGTACATGTATCCTTTAAAATCAAGGAATAAAAATAAACTAATGAATGTACAATGCAAAAGTGCTTAGAATAGCTCACTCTTTTACACTTATTTTTAAGATTTACTTATCCTTTAACAACCATAAAACACATTTAAAATAGGTGGCTTTTTACTTACTGTATATCTTCAACAGGAAGGTTTAGAGGGTGAGAATTCTTTTTTACTTTCATTTCATTCCAGTAATCATTCAGTTTAAATCCCAATGCTGACAAGGTGAGCCTACAAGATCACATTTTCAAAACAGGTACATTTTATTACATACGTAAACTTTTATTTATCTATAGACACTTCAGCCGAATACACATGCTCATACACTGTATAGTAGAATGTGTGTAAAACTTATTTCTCTTTAAAAGGAATAGCTAACTACATGCATATATTTTCGCATTGATGTCTACCAACAGGAACGTAAGTATTTCCTGCTCTGATAAAGCATTCGGCTACTGCTGACTCGTATCTAGAGTGTGTGTGTATCTCTCTCTCTCTCTCTCTCTCTCTCTCTCTCTCTCTCTCTCTCTATCTCAATATCTATCTCAATATCTATCAATATCTATCAATATCTATCAATATCTATCTATATCTATCTATATCTATCTATATCTATCTATATCTATCAATCCATCTATATCTATCAATCCATCTATATATTTTTTTTTTTTTTTTTTTTACACACAATAATTATTTGTATTATACTACTCTCTGGGAAAATAAACAGTTCAACCTTTCTTACAAATGTGGTAAACATCCCCTTCAAACTATATTTTTAAATGACAAATATCCTCTAATCGCAGCAAAATTATAACTTACCTATACTCATTTGTATAATCAAAATCCTGTTTATTGTGGGTGGGCTTGAGAAAGTTGCACTCGACGACTCCAACAACCCCAACACCCATGTTATTAGCCTAGGAAATTGGTAAAATAAATAAATAAATAAATAAATAAATAATACAGATGACTACAGTGAAAACCTGTTCAGTCTTCACATAAAACTAAACTGCCATAATAAGAGAATCAAAGCCCAAGAAGTATATGACTAGAAATATTGTATTTCATTATTTTGTCAGTGGCACTGCACATGCTCAGTGTGCTCTAAACCAAATAATGGAAAATATCCCTTATCTGGAAAACCCCAGATCCCGAGCATTCTGGATAACAGGTCCCATGCTTAAATATTTTGAACGATGTACCACTTAGGATCCATGTAGACAAAAGAACATTCAATATTCTTAATTGAGCTTTAAACATACCTTTAATTGGCAGCCAACTTTTTCGTAACCCTTAATGAGTCTGTTTTTATGGTACATCATCACTCCATAATGTTCCTTGTTCCGGCAGTTATATCCAAATGTGATTTTTATGGTTTTAGGCTATTTGTATTAAGGAAAGCACACACAAAGTAATAGAACACAAGCATAGATTCTGCACTGCTATGGTCCCATTCATCTGTATAAAACATTATTATTATTATTAAAGGGGTTGTTCACCTTCAAACAACTAGTTGGTTTCAGATAGATCACCAGAAATAAAGACTTTTTCCAAAGACTTTCTATTTTCTATGTGTGACGGTTTTTCAAATATTGAAGTGTAAATTGTTATTTCTCTCCTTCTGAAGCAGCTCTGGGAGGGGGGGTCGCCGATCCTGTAAACTGTTCTAAATTGATACATTTAGTTGATCCATTTCTTATCTTTGTCCCTGCTGAGCAGAATCTCTGGGTTTCATTACAGGCAGCTGTTAGAATTGATACAATAGTTGCTAATACTCCAGAGATGCTGCTGAGAAATGGATCAACTAAATGTTGCAAAATTGTAACAGTTCAGAGTCTGCACCTGAATTACTGAGCTGCCAGACTCAAACACCAGAGACACGAACATTCAACTTTACACTTAGATTTTGGAAAAAACGTAGAAAATAAATAATGGAAAGTATTTGAAAAAAGTCTTTATTTCTGGGGAACAATCTAAAAACAACTGAATTGAAAAAACTGTTTGGAAGGTGAACAACCCCTTTAAAGACAATAAACAAGAATTTTTATTCAGAATAACTTTTTCAGGGTGTTTTCTATAAATATTCCGTTAAAGGGAAAGTAGGCCCTAGTAGTATTGAATAGCATTTAATGGATTCGGTCATGATTTTTATAATGTTTTTATTCTTAAATTACACTGTTTATACTGCAAATAATTCACTATACAGTTCGGTCCATAAATATTTGGACAGAAACAACTTTTTCTAATTTTGGTTCTGTACATTACCACAATGAATTTTAAATGAAACAACTCAGATGCAGTTCAACTGCAGACTTTCAGCTTTAATTCAGTGGGTTGGACAGAAAGATTGCATATACATGCGAGGAACTAAGGGCTCTTAATGACGAGCGGTTGAAGCTGCGCTCCCCTGCGTTCCGTTTTTCTGCATTCATCCGCAGGGGAGCGCAGGAATAGACGCATTAAGCTTTTTTCAATGGGGCTGTACTAACACAGGCGCGTGTAGGTGCAGAACGCAGGTTGAGACGCAACATGCTGCATTTTTCCTGCGATCTGCGCCTACACGCGACTGTGTGAGTACAGCCCCATTGAAAAAAGATTAATGCGTCTATTCCTGCGCTCCCCTGCGGCTGAACGCAGAAAAACGGAACGTAGGGGAGCGCAGCTTCAACCGCTCGTCATAAGAGCCCTAAAGCCTTTTTTTTAACACAATCACTTCATTTTCAGGGGCTGAAAAGTAATTGACAATTGACTCAAAGGTTATTTCATGGGCAGGTGGGGGCAATTCCTTCGTTATGTCATTATCAATGAAGCAGATAAAAGCCCTGGAGTTGATTTGAGGGGGGGGGTGCTTGTATGTGGAAGATTTTGCTGTGAACAGACAACATGGGGTCAAAGGAGTTCTCCATGCAGGTGAAACAAGCCATCTTTAAGCTGCAAAAACAGAAAAAACCCAGAGAAATTGCTCCAATATTAGGAGTGGCAAAATCTACAGTTTGGTGCATCCTGAGAAAGAAAGAAAGCTCTGGTGAACTCAGCAATGCAAAAAGACCTGGACGTCCACAGAAGACAACAGTGGTGGATGATCTCAGAATCATTTCCATGGTGAAGAGAAATCCCTTCACAACAGACAAACAAGTGAACAACACTCTCCAGGAGGTAGAGTATCGATATCCAAGTCTACCATAAAAAGAAGACGGCATGACAGTAAATACAGAGGGTGCACTGCAAGCATCAAGAATAGAAAGGCTAGATTGGACTTTGCTAAAAAAAAAACATCTAAAAAAGCCAGCACAGTTCTGGGAAAATATTCTTTGGAAAGATGAAACCAAGATCAACCTCTACCAGAATGATGGCAAGAAAAAAGTCTGGAGAAGGCGTGGAACAGCTGATGATCCAAAGCATAGCACAGTTCTGTATAAAACATTTGGGAGGCAGTGTGATGGCTTGGGCGTGCATGGCTGCCAGTGGCACTGGGACACTAGTGTTGATCCATCATGTGACACAGGACAGAAGCACAAGAATGAATTCTGAGCTGTTCAGAGACACGGTCTGCTCAAATCCAGCTAAATCCAGTCAAATTGATTCATTAATCCATTCCTCATCCAATAAAATTGAAGAAAGACTGTTATATATACGTTTTTGTTCAACTCTACTCTCAATTGCTTTATACGCTATGTCGTTCCTCCCTTTCGATAAACTTCCTGTGCTCCGATCCATATTGATGGCTTGAGGAGCCACCGGCACTCTGTCTATTTTTTTTTTCTCTAATGAACCACAGCCACAGAGAAGAACATTGCATGCAGACACGGGAGGCCCTGTTTTCTGATGTAATTGGCACCACATCAATCACACTTGGGTCCTTCTCAGGGCTGCGGCGCTCGTCCACACCCTGGACTGGGATTGTTATTGGGATGCAGAACCTCTAGGTTGGTACTGTATCTTCAGCACATAAAATAGGTAATTTCTAGGCATATTCCTTTTTATATCAGTAATATCAAAATGAAGAATTAGCCTAAAACTGCCTTTCTTGTCCTTTAATATTTCCATGAAACAAATACAGTTGAATGCAGTCTTGTGTTCAGATACATTAAAAAAACAAACACAACAAAAAAAGGATACTTGCAAAAACTGTGGCCTGTAGACATCTTTTTCTATGAGCGCAAGGCTTTTACAGACCAGTTGTGTTTGAACCTTTTGTCCTCTCAAAACAATCTGCATTCTTGGTTTTAGATATAAAATGCTACAGTAAGCCTGTGAAAGAAAGAAATTGGAGACAATTTAGTTATATGATGCTGGATATTCTATATGCAGAGAACAATTTTCCCCAGAGCTGGAGACTGTCTCCAAATGAATTGTATGAGACACTTAACCTGCTAGTTGTAGCCAACTGCTAATGTTTTAGAGTATAAAGAGACAGCTGGGATTTACAGGACAGTATATATAAATATTTTTTTTCTATGGCCCTAAACCAAATTTAAATTCAAAGAAACAAAATGGGGAATGTCTCTTAAAGGAACACTTGTCTTAAAAGGAAATCTATACCTCCAAAATGAATACTTAAGCAACAAGGAGATTTTGTATATTCACTGTAAAATCTCTCTCTGGTAGCTTGGGGGACACAGGGAACCATGGGATATAGCTGCTGCCATTAAGAGGTAGGGCACAACAATAAGGAAAAACTAGCTCCTCCTCCACTGGCTATACCCCCCAGCGGACGGAGCATAGATCAGTTTTGTCCCAAAGAAGGAAGGAAATAGGTAGTAATTAAGTACCTTGAACAATGTAACTTTAAACTTATCACATATATAACTTAGAACAACAGAAGAGGGCCTCCTTACAGGGAGGGAAGCCCTGTGTCACCCAAGCTACCAGAGAAAGAGATTTTACAGCGAGTACACAAAATCTCCTTTTCTCTACTTCTGCTTGGGGGGTGGGTCGAGGCCCTAAGTGGAAGAACCCACCGTGGAGAGTGTCTTGTATTCTTGCTTTGTGATGGGCGAAAAAACTTCCCTCTGCGAAAGGAAGAGCGTGCTTTTGGTTGGGGGAGTAGAGTGCCCTTTCCTCCCGTCACTTGGCTGATGATCTTATCAAGATCTGAACCAAACAAGAGTTTTCCTTTGAATGGCAATGAAGTTAGTGACTTTTTGGATGATAAGTCAGCCGACCATAATTTCATCCAAAGAGATTTTCGAGCAGCTATCGAGAGCGCTGAAGCTCTGCCGACTACTTGCATCGCATCAAGAGCAGCTTTGCATATATATATTTCATTTGCTTCCTTGATCTGGGCTGCTAATTGAGAGAGCTCCTGACGTGGGACTCCTGACAGTTACTTGAACCAGAGAGTCTGACCAAGTTTGAACTACTCTGCTTACCCACGAATTGGCCAAAATAGGACGAACCGCAGTGCCAGCGGCTGAAAAAAGCTATCGTAGGAACCATCCTTTTTCTTATCCATATGATCTTTAAAGGAGGAGGCATCGGGGACTGGTAATGCCGTGTTCTTAGATAGCCATGAGACAGGAGCATCCACTGAAGGTGGTGAAGCCCACTTTTCTGTAGTGTCCGTAGCAAACGGGTATAACTTGAGGAATCTACGGTTTGGTTGAAAACTGCTTTCAGGTTTGTCCCATTCATGTTGAATTATTTGCTCCAGCTGAGAGTGAGTAGGAAAATTTGGAGAAGATCTACTATTTCTCTTAAAAAGCACCTTAGAGGTTTCCAACATAGAGACGATTAGGGCATCCACTGCTTCAGAAGAAAACTTTGTTGGTTCTTCTTCTTCTTGAAGGTCTGAGCTGTGGGATAGCTCACCATCAGATAGGCACAAACCCTCCCCTCCATCCAGGGGTGCTGGTGAGTGCTCCCTGGAGTTATCAGTACTTTTGTCTTCTGAAGGGGAGGGTGCCCTGCACTTGGACCCCCCTGTGCCTGGGGTTGTCTATGCAAGATAAGAGTCTATGTAGTGACAGCGCTAGTTTAGGTATACCTGAGGCCTACTGGGCTGCCCAGTCTGCAGGAGTGGGTTGAGCGCTGGTTGGAACAGCCATCTCTTGTCTGGTGGTGTATGATCCTGACTGACCAGTTTTCTTGTGTCAGTGGGCAGGTGCAGGACCTGGGAGTTCCGCAACCGGCACAGCTAGTTTGCATTTGGAACATATTGGTTCTTTATGCCCTGAGGGCAGTCTTTTGCGACACTTGGCACAGGCCAAGTATCTGACAGAGGTGACGGGGGACCCCCTAGTAAAGAGGGTCTCCCTGTTCTCCTCAGACATAATGTGATATGTGAGATTTACGGCAGAGGGTGATGCTTAATAGCTTTGCCTTTCGTGCGGCTCGCTGCTCTGAAGCTGATATGCCTGTTAGCTGTGTGTTGGGTAAGGGGACCAAGGGAAGATATATACTTGCTTCCTCCTGTTCCCACAATACCGTCTGTGTCCTGGCCAGTTAACCCTTCCTACACACGAGGGACAGGGTATTTATGCTGGGTGGTCAGAGCTGCTTGGCTGAACAACCCCAGGAACACTTCAAGCGTTGGGAGAAGACATGTAGAGGCATCCTACACAGTGTAGGTGTCTTGTCTATCCCATGTGTCAGAATAAAACAGTATCTTGAAGAGAATGGCAGGACATATCCTGACCTCCTGAGGACACAACAAAAAACTGATTTAGGCTCCGCCCGCTGGGGGGTATAGCTAGTGGAGGAGGAGCTAGTTTTTCCTTATTGTTGTGTCCTACCTCCTAATGGCATCAGCTATACCCCATGGTTCCCTGTGTCCCCCAAGCAGAAGTAGAGAAAGATTTATTTGTATCATATTAAGTGGCATATTAAAGAATCTTACCAAACTGGTATATATATTTAAGTAAATATTGCCCTTTTACATCTCTAGCCTTGAGCCACCATTTTGTGATGGTCTGTGTGCAGCTTCAGAGATCACCTGACCTGAAATACTGCAGCTCTAACTAGAACAGGAAGAAGTGAAGCAAAAGACAGAACTCTGTCTGTTAATTGGCTCATGTGACCCAACAAGTATGGTTTGTGCACAGTGAATCGTACAATGAAAAGCAGGAAGTAGTGTTGTAGCTGTTATATTACACATCCAGTCACTCCAGCCTTTATACATTACATTTTTGCCTAACTATATTAGAAACATTTTTTATTTTGCACAGCCTATTTACCCAGTTTTTATTTTTACACTGAACAATTCCTTTAAAGCTTGTTCTACAAGGGATATGCTCACAACAGTGTGTACCTCAGGCTTTTCTGCTGTGATTACCACCCTTTTATCAGTGTCTAGGACAGCAGCTTTAGGGGAGCATTGAACAGGGGCCTACACAGGTATCTTTTTCCGTTAGCCTCCAACCCCAAAGCAGGACACTTGCATGCTGCAATGTCTGGCAAAAGAACTGGTGGAGGAGGATGCCCTTCTTCTACATCCAAATATGCCCTTGATAATAAGTCACCTATGCCACTCCTTTTAGTCTTGTACTTGTCAATTTGTTAGACATTAGGTTAATTACAGACAGTGTGACTCATACATACTCGTAAAGAATAGTCGCTGTCGGGGGCAACCTGGTCCACTCTTTCCTGCTTTTTATAGCCTCTCTTCGTACCGTCAGTCTCGGCAGGTATCAGGATGTCATATTTATCATAATCAAAGTCGAATTCTGGGCTCCCACGTTTGTCCCTAAGATAAAAGGAAATAAATTTAATTAATAACACTGAAAAAAAGGGTTGAAGAACAATAGTGCCTGTAAGTATTATCCATTAATCCAATCCAAAGTGTAAATCATAGTGGGGGTACAGCAGGTCAGAACACTATGGCTCAGGGGAGATTTTGTAATATTCTTAAAGGAGACATAAGATGCATGAAAATACCCTAATTTTATAGGCAAGTATGAGTAATATACGGTGTTGCTTTTACATGGTGCTAAAAATTCATTTTATCTTTAAACATTACATTTTTGGCTCACTAACTATATTAGAAATTTTTTTTATTTAGCACAGCCTATTTACCCAGTTTTTATTTTTACACTGAACAATTCCTTTAAGTTTTTGCCGTTCTCTCTAGCCTTCTCAGGATACACAGTCATGCCATGAGTAAAGTAAAAACTGCTACTATATTGAACAGTTAATTGCACCAGAAGACTGCTGAGAAATGTAGCATTGAGATTTACATAGGGTTAAACACGGTTAATAGCAAAATAAAATATTTACCTATTTTTTTTTTTTTAACACTGAATAATTCCTTCAACATGGAGAGAATAGGAGGAGCTGCAGCACGGGAAAGACAATAGAGGTATGGGAATCAGATCCGTTATCTGGAAACCCATTATCCATAAAGGCCGCCTCCCACAGATTTAATTTTATCCAAATAATTCAAATTTTTTAAAAAGGATTTTCTCTGCAATTATAAAACAGTACCGTGTACTTGATCCAAACTAAGATATAAGTAATCCTTATTGGAAGCAGGCTATTGGGTTTATTTAATGTTTACATGATTTTCTAGTGAGGTATGAGATCCAAATTACAGAAAGATCCTTTATCTGGAAACCCCCAGGCCCCGAGCATTCTGGATAACAGGTCCCATACTGATTTTATTTAACACAGGGTACGAATACAACTTATAATCTATACCTGTAAGCAGAGCACTTTCACTACCAGCTTCTAAGGATGTCATACTTTATCCACTATCTTTCACATATCTATGTGCATACAAAATCAAAGTCCTTTGTAATTGTAACATCGGTCATGATTTTAACGTTGATTCAGGCGTGATTCTGCTTCAATTCAAGTCGAGTGAATAAAGTTCAAATAGGTACACCCACGAAAAGAATGCCTGCATAGAATAAGAGTGGGTGGCAGTGAGTCATTCTGCCATTAGCACACAATGTAAAATATATACCTTCGCAGGTTCCAGATAATGATCCTCGTTCCCTTCCGGCCAGTAATGGCATCCAGTTCAGCTAAGAGCTCTGTCTCACTGTTCAGCAGAGAGTAAGTGGTTATTGCCTGTAGATTTGCCTCTGAATCAGGCGTCTGTACAAGCTGCTGTTAGACATCAGTTAAGGACTCTTAACATAACAGTGCACTGAAGATCTGATGGCAGAAGAATGCAAGTGAAACAAATACAAACTGAAGTGAATGTGATCATTTACATATATTTGATTGAAACCCTGCTATGGCAGCTGAGCTATAACAGAGTCGGTTGAAGTTTCTGTTAACTATAGTTCAGCAAACACCATAGAACCCGCTGACAATACGGATTAAAGAGACAGTAATAAAAGAATATGCCAAAAATGTTACATACAATGATCACAATCTGCACGGTCTCTATAAAGCATGGTAGTTTTCATTGAAAAGATCTTTTCATGTAAGAGAGAGCAAACACAACAAACAGCACAGATGATAATTGTGATGCACAATTTAAAAAAAAACAAAAAAAAACGACTTTCAACCTTAAAAATAAGTGAATGCAAAATTGATGTGTGCTATTCTAAGCGCTTTTGCAATGCACATTATTATTTTTTTTTAATCCCAAGATATTAAAGGATACATGTACTGTTAACGTGCCACCTGCTGGACATTTTCCGACCTGTCTTCATGCAGCAGTTGTGTGTCAGATGAATGATCCAATATATCTTTATAGGGGGGCTTCCTTTCCTAGCAATGTATTAGAGCTCACTCAAATAACTGATTCCTGTACAAACAAAATCACTGCCTTTTGCACAAATTATGCATGTAGAGAGAGAGGATTTCTGGTGATTTTAATAGAGTGCACTTTAATACATCTTTTAGGCAAAAGGAGCCCCCCTATAAGATATATTGGATCATTCATCTGATACCCAACTCCTGAATGAGGACAGAATGAGGAGAAACAGATGCTGAGAGAGGAATAGTGAAGATAAACTGGATTATTTCAGAAGCAGATTTTCATCCAGTAGACAGCACTCCCTTTTCAATAAAACCGTCTTTATTCCTTTTTTGGACAGCAACATCATGCAACGTTTTGAGTGGCACTCCATGCTTGACAAAGAGTGGAGTGCCACTCGAAACGTTGCATGATGTTGCTGTCCAAAAAAGAATAAAGACGGTTTTATTGAAAAGGGAGTGCTGTCTACTGGACGAAAATTTGGATACTTTGGAGTAGCCCTTGTGAATAGGCTACTAGACGTGCACCCAGCTATTAACTTGGGCAGAAAAAGAAAGTGTGGTCTAATTTGCATTTTCATGTTTTATTTCAGAAGTGGTACAGAATTTTTAAATGAATGTATTTAGAAAGTTTCTTATATGCTGTAGCGAATATTAAATTTTCATTTTCACAATAGCTCCCCTTTAAAGGAGAAGGAAACCCCCTGGGCACAAAAATCCCTACCCCCTCCCCACCCTGGCCTATCTGTCCCCCCGGGCAAATGCCCCTAACTTGTTACTCACCTCTCTGCGCAGGTCCTGTCCACAGAGTTCACAGGCGAAATCTTCTCCCAAGCGGTCTTCTTCCTGGATTAATCGACATCTTCTGGCGCATGCGCAGTAGGAGCATTTACCGGTACTGATCTACTGCGCATGTGGGAGAGGGGTGCAGAGGGGTGAGTAACAAGTTAGGGGCATTCGCCCGGGGGGGGAGGAGGAACAACACAGGGGAGGGTTTTTGCCCCCAGGGAATTTCCTTCTCCTTTAACAGTACATTTTACCTTTAATATCTTGTAATTAAAAAAAATAATAAATGTACATTGCAAAAGTGCTTAGAAAAGAATCCTCATCAATTTTACATTCACTTATTTTTAAGGGAGAAGTGTAAATTTGTTAGGCCTGCCCAGTGACCCCGTACTTGTTCCCCTTTCCTTTTGCAAAAACACAGACATGTACTTAATCAACCCTACGCAGTATGAATAACATTTCCAGACAGTCAGTCTTTACATTGCCATGGAAGGATATTATGCTGGTCGAATGATATGATCGGGACCAGTACGTGCTCTGCGTTGATCTTCTCCAAGTAGGATTGGGATAACATGCCCACATGCATGCCAGATTCATTTTTGGTGAAGACAATGGCGTCTTTTCCCAGCCGCATGGATCCTGACTTGAACCCGTTTCCATAAAGTCCTACAGGAACATGGCCATGCACAGCAACTTTATCACTGAAGCCAAAGCTGATGGAAAGGATTAGAAAGGGAATGAGAAAACATCTATTCCCACTGTTATTGTCATCAATCATACATCAGTTATGGGCACTATTAACGGTAATGTCTTTTCTTTCTCTTTTTCTCTCTACCCTCCTGCTTCTACCTGCCCTGTTTCCTTAGTGAATCTCACACCTCAAACACCTCCTTTTGCTCTGCCCTTCACTCCCACCGTTCCCTTTAACGAATACTTTATCCCCTTTTCTTCTTCCCCTTCCTAGTTTGTTGCTCTCTTATTCTATCAAATGCTGTGCTCCCTAAGGTGGAATGACTGCAAACGTATGTGCTGAAATACGGTAACTAACACAACCAATGAGATCTATGCTTTCATTTTTATAACTTTAGTAGACTGATCAAATTAATTCTAATTGGTTGCATTAAGGAATGGTATTGATTAATTTTAATAAGTGCTGCTAAATTTGTCCCCTGCACTTTCGCTTTCTTATATGCTCTTTAAATCTATTTTTTTTTTGTTAATCCCTTCAACTGTCCTACTCTATCAATTACAAACCCATTGCCTTCTACTTATTTGCAAAGGCTCGTCTTTGGCAGCACTGTGAGATATGTGGATACTTAAAACTGAGAAACTAGGACAACAGAGTGCGAATTAATAATACTGCCATTCTGTATGGGGCAAAGTGTGACAGATAGCTGCCACTCTTGATCAAAACCACCTCCTGCATTTGGCAACCAAGAGGCTCATTTATTTAGAGTTCAGAGACCCTAGCAACCAGTCATGCTGCTGCAGACTAAGGGTGTCACCAAGGTAGAGAGAACCGACGCACACCCTTCACCAGATCAGCCCGGTGCTCAATCCCAGAGGATCCGGCAGCCTCCCTTATGCTAGAGATCGGCACACAGGCATTCAAATGTGCAGTGTTACCTGCTCGTTTAATGTGCGGACTGCAGTCTAGCAGACTAAGGGTGGCCATGCATGGCAAGCTGCCGATATTGGTCTGATATTAATCAACTGCCTACAATCCGTCAGCGCCCATTTACTTTTGTATAATCCGATTGTTTGGCCCTAGGCCCTATTAACCTGCTGTTGGTGGGCATATCGGGGAAAGATCCGCTTATGGTGGCCATACACGATAAGGACCACTCGTTTGGCGGGGTCACCATGTATGGCCACCATAAACCTGTAAAGAAGATAACCTACCTGAGCATCTTGTGCAGCTTGTCCATAGTCATGCCATTTCCACTGTCTGTAAATGTCAGACATATATTGCTTTTCATGACAGTTTTATCAATCCATATTTGCTTGGAATTAACATCAGGATCATAGGCATTATCTGAAAATAGATAAAAGAAAGATAGTTCCCCTTTAAATTTAACATTTCTATCGCAAAAATTATAATTTAACAAGTTTCAGCATACTGAAATCAGAAACTTTCTAAATAAAAAAAAAAAAAAAAAAAGCGGGTCAAGCAAACGACACTGGCTGGACTACCAATAAAGGCCATGAATGTCCTGGGTTTTGTAACTGCAATGAGGATCTATATATACATAGAAGACTCTAAAATAACACAGTCAGCACAGGAATGAAGTGACACTTACCTATAAGTTCAGCGACTGCGCTAAAAGGCCACGTGTGACTTGTGGAGTTGGTGTGCAGGAACTTGGGGTTTAGCTGAAAGACACAGTACAGCAAATGAGAAATTCAGATACAGACAAACAGAATACAGATTGAATTATATTGAGCTACAATAAGATAGACATACACATATCCCAAATACAGTGCATCATTACTCATTTGGTGTCCTATATCATAGGCCAAATTGGACTGATCCCCAATTTGGCCCTGAAGCCAACTGGATCATACAGGTGGAGCCCAAGCACTGCAGTTAACTGTGGACAGCATACATGGTAAAGTCCTGAAGAGGGTCGAGTACCCGCAAAAAAAGTGGGCACCCTGCAGAATGAGGGGAGTATTTCCAGGATGTGGGTATACCCGCGGGTCTCATCTTAATTTCTTATGTAATAGTGTCTATATTTTACTTCTTTTAAAGTTTTACAAGACTTGCTTCTGTTCCTGCCCACTTTTGATGACGTCACTACCGGTTGCAGCACCGTCACTTCCTGTTTGATGGTGGTCGGCAGGTTGTGGGTCGGGTTGCAGATAAGGCAGTTGCAGGTCTGGTTCGGGTAGCGGATCAAAGTGGGTAAATATACGGGTTGCAGTTCGGGCCGGGTCTTACAAATTGGTTCCGCGCAGAACTCTAATATATGGCCTGATGTGGCCCTCACATATTCCATACTACCCAATCATTATCTAGATGTCATTGGTTAGCTATCCTTTTCAGAAAAATGGAGCAGCAGCCAATGGAAAAGGATCAATATAAAGAGCTGTTTATCTAACAGGCAGGGGAAAGGAGCATTCGTTTATACAGATTTGTTTCAGTTGTGCTTGTGGAAATCAGAATGTCACTTTAGTTTCATATTTTGTATTAAGTCCATAAATATAACAAAAACACATGTTTCCTAATTAAAACAATAAAAGGTAAAAGTTACCGCAAAAGTTACAGCAAAGGCCTTATTGATTAAACCAACACTGAAAAAGGGGGAGGGGGTGTAGTGGGGGTATGCTGTCCCTTTAAAGTGGACCTGTTACCCAGACACAAAAAGCTGTATAATAAAAGTCCTTTTCAAATTAAACATGAAATCCAATTTCTATTTCTTTTTAAAGCATTTATAGATGTTGTAAACTCATTTAAAAATCTCAGTTGTCAATCAAATATTGTCTGTCCCTCCTCTATGCCCAAGGCATAGAGGCGGGGCAAGCAATTACTTTCACTTTCCATTCAGCACTTCCTAGAAATAGCTGTTCTCCCCACATTCCCCCTTCTTTTCACTCTTTAATTGTGTAGCCAGGACATGGGAATGGACATCAGGTCCCCCATTCTGGTGCACAAACAAGATTCTGAGATGATACAAGGCTTGTCTTAATAACAGTGTCCACAAAAATGGCACCTGCCTGCTTGTTATAATTATGAATTCCCAGACTGGAGGAAACAAGATTCAAATAATTTATATAGTGTAATTAGAGTTCCTTTTGCTTGACTGATGTGATAAAATAGGATTATAAATAATTTTTTTGGGTGACGGGTACCTTTTAAGCCAAGATTAAATTACTACAGTTTTGTGAATTTCACAGCCCTTTACTGGTTTGTTTGATGATCATGGTTCTGCATGTATACTGAAGGATTTCTATTATCCCATCTCTCGGTCTCTTTTGCCAACCCTAGATCTACAGTTCCACCTCTCTGGAAAGAATTCTAGATAGCAGCAAATGTAAAGAAGAGGAAAGCAAACTTTCAGAATAAAAAAAATGGATTGTTTTGCTGTACAAATACGGGATCTATTATGCAGAAAACCCTTATCTGGAAAACCCCATAGCCCAAGTATTATGGATAACTTGGATCGCCATACATTAACGCTACTAAAAAAAAAAAAAAAAATAAAAGTAAAACATTAAGGGGGTTATTTATCAAAGGTCAAGTTTCTGAGGTTTTTTCTACCTCAAATAAACTCACAACTCGAGTTGCTTACTTATGAAAAAAAAAATGCAGTCGGGGGGCTTGAATACCTCAAATGTATTGAGTTTTTGAGCGCAAATCACCGTAAAAAAACAAACAAAAAGAAACAGAAAATCGTGAAGGCAAAATACATCTTCAAATGGGTAAAGGGATCTCTGCCATTGACTTCTACATGACCTGGACAGGTTTTAGCTAGAGTATTTTCGGATTCAAGCTATTTCCAGCTTTGAGGCATTTTTTTTTTTAAACCCGAAAATTTTAGTTTTTTTAGTGAAACTACCCTCGAAAAACTAATATTTCCAGATAAACCTCTATCTTTGATGAAAAATCCCCTAAATAATGGCAATAGGATTGTATTTCCACAAAACTGGATTCATGCAGTTTAGTTTCCATCAATTACAGGTACTGTTTTATAGGAATCAATTTTTTTTTTTCAAGTATGTTTGTATATAGCCCAAAATCGTTTTCAAAACAACAATCATGACTTCCATTTCTGTAGAATTGTTATTTTCAGTTTGGGGTACATTATCCCTTAAAAAGATATTAGAAGTCATTGGGGAGGGGGATCTGTTGTCATATAAAGGCACAAGGCTGCAGGCTGAGTTATACAGGGAACTCTGAGTATCACTCATGTATTATAAGGGATATTGTACCCCCTACTGTAAATGATAAGGATATTAGAAGTCACTGAGGGGTTGTTCTGTGACCATATAAAGGCACAAGGCTGCAGGCTGAGTTATACAGGAAACTCTGAGTATCACTCGTGTATTATAAGGGATAATGTACCCCCTACTGTAAATGATAAGGATATTAGAAGTCACTGAGGGGTTGTTCTGTGACCATATAAAGGCACAAGGCTGCAGGCTGAGTTATACAGGGAACTCTGAGTATCACTCATGTATTATAAGGGATAATGTACCCCACTGTAAATGATAAGGATATTAGAAGTCACTGAGGGGTTGTTCTGTGACCATATAAAGGCACAAGGCTGCAGGCTGAGTTATACAGGGAACTCTGAGTATCACTCATGTATTATAAGGGATAATGTACCCCCTACTGTAAATGATAAGGATATTAGAAGTCACTGAGGGGTTCTGTGACCATATAAAGGCACAAGGCTGCAGGCTGAGTTATACAGGGAACTCTGAGTATCACTCATGTATTATAAGGGATAATGTACCCCCTACTGTAAATGATAAGGATATTAGAAGTCACTGAGGGGTTGTTCTGTGACCATATAAAGGCACAAGGCTGCAGGCTGAGTTATACAGGGAACTCTGAGTATCACTCATGTATTATAAGGGATAATGTACCCCCTACTGCAAATGATAAGGATATTAGAAGTCACTGAAGGGTTCTGACACCATATATAGACACACGGTTATACAGGGAACTTGTATCATTCATATTACCGGGAAATTATATATCCGACAACTGTAATTTTTTTAAAATATTATAGATTATTAGAAGCCTACAAAATATAACCTTACAAACATTTAATGATAAATGGCAGAGTAAAAGTATAGCATTTCAGACCTCACTAATGCCAGAATTTAGAAGAATTCTTAAGCACAAGATTCATATTTTCCTGTGTTTGGGTTTGCCATTTCAGCTCACATGGCTAATTAGCAATACATCTAGATTAGTATTACAGGGCTACACCCACTAGTGCAGTATGTCTCTAAACTAATCACTAGTAACACAGAATGTGGTTTTAATATATGACCGGTTATTATAGCAATAAAAAGTAGGATTTTGAATTCCCTCACAATACTGGTTACGGGGAAGGTGCCCCAGCCAGTTCTAATAGGTTTCCTCCATTGGGAGCAATTAGTTACAGGTGATGCAGTGCTATGAAAGAAACTAATTGCCCGAGTGAAATTAGCTTTTAATTACAAATATTCCCCAATGTACAACTGCACAGACCCATAGGCCAATTAGTATTATTGTTTATCAAATATTTCCAGTATAATTATTGCAGTTGAAAATATATCTAGTGAACTCCTACATTCCTTTTTTCTCACATTACTCTAAATTTAGTAATAAGGAGCAGCTGGCACAGGCATGGGACCTGTTATCCAGAATGCGCAGGACCAGGGATTTTCTGGATAACCAATCTTTCCATAATTTGGATCTGCACACCTTTAGTCTACTAGGAAATCTACATTTGGAAAAATGGAGTCTATAGGAGATGGCCTTTCGGTAATTGAGCTTTCGGTAATTTTCTGGATAATGGATCCCATGCCTGTACTAACAGATGATTCATTGCCAATGACATGAAAATAAGGAGAGAGTTCCAGCAGTTGCACTGCTAGTGGTTTTGAATTCTACAGGACAAAGAAACAGTAACACCAAAAAAAAAAAAAAAAAAAAAATGTTTTAACCCTTTAAGTGCCACAGAACGTAGAATCTACGTTCTGTGGATCAAAGGACCAAAGTGCCACAGATCGTAGATTCTACGTTCTGCAGCACTTCCGGGTTTGCGAGCGGAGGAGCGGCTGTTAGAGCCGCTCGCTCCGCTCCTTCACGATCCCCTGCCCCTAGGCAACGAGCAGAGCAGGGGATCGAGTGGCCCCTGGGGCGCGATCGCCCAGGGGCCCAAAAACAGCAGCAGGCACGTGTTACTTACGTGTCCTGCTGCTGCAGCCTGCACCGGATCGACGATCTCCGCCCCCACAGCACACAGACAGGAACCACGAGGCAGATGTCTTCCAGAGGCTCTTCCTGATCGCCTGCAACAGTCTCCAGCGATTTTTTCAGGTTAGTGCAACAATTACACACACAAACACACCAACACACAATTATTAGAGTAATACACACTTAGATTCACACTTACACACACTTACACATACATTTTTGGGGATTGGGGGGGTCACTTACACTCACTGCACTTACACACACGTGCACACACACACGCGCACATAACATGTAATTTACCATTTGTACACACGCACATACATGGCATTGTGGCTTTTTTTTTTTTTTTTATCGCATCGTTTCTTTTTTTGGCTGAAAAAAATGTTTTATTGCCATTACGAATAGCGTATTCGCTAACCGTACTGTGCAATACCTTTTGTATGTTATTTCGGTGATTATATTGCAATTTTGGGTATTTTGGTGCATTTTTAGCCATTTTATTGAATTTTTAGCCATTTTATTGCATTTTCAGCTCTGCGTATGTTGTGTTCACTTGTTTCTAGCCGTATAACCTGTTTGGCCCAGCTAAAATATTCAAACTGTGATTCTGACGGCCGATAACACTAGTCTGGAAAAAAAAAACATTGATTTTTGTGGTTTTATTGGATTTTTTTTGCATTTCACTCTTTACTGCCTTATTTTGTTTTGCCTTGTAAATTTTTTCTACTATATATCCATTTGGGGGTCTCTGTGCGCCACATAGTTTGGTATATCTATGCATATTGGGCATCAAAGTGTTCAGTAGACCCCTGGCGTTCATATTTAGGATGTTTTATGCTGATAAGTTACGAAATGTGTGGCATATAATGGGGTAGAATTGAAGCTTTGTGACGATTTTAAGAAATTTGATAAAAACCGTTATGTTCAGCATTGCTTTGCAGTTTGGCAGTTTGCAGTAGAAACACTTATTTACCCATATTGGATTCGACAGAATGTGTACTTTCTGAAAATATATGGTTTTCTGGGGTCTCTGTACTGTTAGGGGGGTCTAATGTCGCATAATACACACACCAGGTGCTTATATTGCAGCAGCCAGCGCGTCAGCCGTGAAAATGTATATACACTATTGTCATTTGGGGGTCTCTGTGCGCCACATAGTTTGGTATATCTATGCATATTGGGCATCAAAGTGTTCAGTAGACCCCTGGCGTTCATATTTAGGATGTTTTATGCTGATACGTTACGAAATGTGTGGCATATAATGGGGTAAAATTCAAGCTTTGTGACGATTTTCAGAAATTTGATAAAAACCGTTATGTTCAGCATTGCTTTGCAGTTTGGCAGTTTGCAGTAGAAACACTTATTTACCCATATTGGATTCGTCAGAATGTGTACTTTCTGAAAATATATGGTTTTCTGGGGTCTCTGTACTGTTAGGGGGGTCTAATGTCGCATAATACACACACCAGGTGCTCATATTGCAGCAGCCAGCGCGTCAGCCGTGAAAATGTATATACACTATTGCCATTTGGGGGTCTCTGTGCGCCACATAGTTTGGTATATCTATGCATATTGGGCATCAAAGTGTTCAGTAGACCCCTGGCGTTCATATTTAGGATGTTTTATGCTGATACGTTACGAAATGTGTGGCATATAATGGGGTAAAATTCAAGCTTTGTGACGATTTTCTGAAATTTGATAAAAACCGTTATGTTCAGCATTGCTTTGCAGTTTGACAGTTTGCAGTAGAAACACTTATTTACCCATATTGGATTCGTCAGAATGTGTACTTTCTGAAAATATATGGTTTTCTGGGGTCTCTGTACTGTTAGGGGGGTCTAATGTTGCATAATACACACACCAGGTGCTTATATTGCAGCAGCCAGCGCATCAGCCGTGAAAATGTATATACACTATTGTCATTTGGGGGTCTCTGTGCGCCACATAGTTTGGTATATCTATGCATATTGGGCATCAAAGTGTTCAGTAGACCCTGGCGTTCATATTTAGGATGTTTTATGCTGATACGTTACGAAATGTGTGGCATATAATGGTGTAAAATTCAAGCTTTGTGACGATTTTCAGAAATTTGATAAAAACCGTTATGTTCAGCATTGCTTTGCAGTTTGGCAGTTTGCAGTAGAAACACTTATTTACCCATATTGGATTCGTCAGAATGTGTACTTTCTGAAAATATATGGTTTTCTGGGGTCTCTGTACTGTTAGGGGGGTCTAATGTTGCATAATACACACACCAGGTGCTTATATTGCAGCAGCCAGTGCGTCAGCCGTGAAAATGTATATACACTATTGTCATTTGGGGGTCTCTGTGCGCCACATAGTTTGGTATATCTATGCATATTGGGCATCAAAGTGTTCAGTAGACCCCTGGCGTTCATATTTAGGATGTTTTATGCTGATAAGTTACGAAATGTGTGGCATATAATGGGGTAAAATTCAAGCTTTGTGACGATTTTCTGAAATTTGATAAAAACTGTTATTTTCAGCATTGCTTTGCAGTTTGGCAGTTTGCAGTAGAAACACTTATTTACCCATATTGGATTCGTCAGAATGTGTACTTTCTGAAAATATATGGTTTTCTGGGGTCTCTGTACTGTTAGGTGGTCTAATGTCGCATAATACACACACCAGGTGGTTATATTGAAGCAGCCAGCGCGTCAGCCGTGAAAATGTCTATACATATTGTCATTTGGGGGTCTCTGTGCGCCACAAAGTTTGGTATATCTATGCACATTGGGCATCAAACTGTTTAGTAGACCCCTATGTTTATATTTAGGATGCTTTATGCTGGTAATGATACATGGACAATACGATGCTGGAAAGTTGAAGCTTTGAGGCAATTTCCAGATATTTCACCAAAACCGCCAAATTTTGGCAAAGCCTTGCGACTCAGTAGTTTGGAGCAGAAAGGCATGGGTACCCATTTTAGATTCGGTAGAATGTGTACTTTCCAAAACTATATGGGTTTTGGGGGGCAAACATATATTTCTGTGTTTTTACCCCACAAAAATGCAGTCAATGTGTTGATTTTTCATTAGCTGAAGTTACCCACGGAACTGTTTGTATGCGCTAACTTCATTTTGGGGCCTCTAAATGCCAGATACTTTGGTAAACTTATGAACAATGGCCACCAAATTGTTCAGAGGAACCCTGGCAATCATATTTAGGGTGCTTTTTCTTAGTACGTAATGATACATGGGTGATATAGTGCTGGGAAGTTGAAGCTTTGAGGCAATTTTCAGATATTTCACCAAAACTGACAACTTTGGGAAAGCCTTGCGACTCAGTAGTTTGGAGCAGAAAGGCATGGGTACCCATTTTAGATTCAGTAGAATGTGTACTTTCCAAAAATATATGGGTTTGGGGGGTAAACATATATTTCTGTGTTTTTACCCCATAAAAATGCAGTCAATGTGTTGATTTCTCATTAGATGAAGTTACCTACAGGACTATTTGTCTGCGCTAACTTCATTTTGAGGCCTCTAAATGCCAGATACTTTGGTAAACCTATGAACAATGGCCACCAAACTGTTTGGAGGAACCCTGGCAATCATATTTAGGGTGCTTTTTCTTGGTGCGTAACGATACATGGGTGATATGGTGCTGAGAAGTTGAAGCTTTGAGGCAATTTTCAGATATTTCACCAAAACTGACAACTTTGGGAAAGCCTTGCGACTCAGTAGTTTGGAGCAGAAAGGCATGGGTACCCATTTTAGATTCAGTAGAATGTGTACTTTCCAAAAATATATGGGTTTGGGGGGTAAACATATATTTCTGTGTTTTTACCCCATAAAAATGCAGTCAATGTGTTGATTTCTCATTAGATGAAGTTACCTACAGGACTATTTGTCTGCGCTAACTTCATTTTGAGGCCTCTAAATGCCAGATACTTTGGTAAACCTATGAACAATGGCCACCAAACTGTTTGGAGGAACCCTGGCAATCATATTTAGGGTGCTTTTTCTTGGTGCGTAACGATACATGGGTGATATGGTGCTGAGAAGTTGAAGCTTTGAGGCAATTTTTCAGCTATTTCACCAAAACCGACAATTGTGGGAAAGCCTTGCGACTCAGTAGTTTGGAGCAGAAAGGCATGGGTACCCATTTTAGATTCGGTAGAATGTGTACTTTCCAAAAATATATGGGTTTGGGGGGTAAACATATATTTCTGTGTTTTTACCCCACAAAAATGCAGTCAATGTGTTGATTTTTCATTAGCTGAAGTTACCCACGGGACTGTTTGTATGCGCTAACTTCATTTTGGGGCCTCTAAATGCCAGATACTTTGGTAAACCTATGAACAATGGCCACCAAACTGTTTGGAGGAACCCTGGCAATCATATTTAGGGTGCTTTTTCTTGGTGCATAACGATACATGGGTGATATGGTGCTGAGAAGTTGAAGGTTTGAGGCAATTTTCAGATATTTCACCAAAACCGACAATTGTGGGAAAGCCTTGCGACTCAGTAGTTTGGAGCAGAAAGGCATGGGTACCCATTTTAGATTCGGTAGAATGTGTACTTTCCAAAAATATATGGGTTTTGGGGGTAAACATATATTTCTGTGTTTTTACCCCACAAAAATGCAGTCAATGTGTTGATTTTTCATTAGCTGAAGTTACCCACGGGACTGTTTGTATGCGCTAACTTCATTTTGGGGCCTCTAAATGCCAGATACTTTGGTAAACCTATGAACAATGGCCACCAAAATGTTCAGAGGAACCATGGCAATCATATTTAGGGTGCTTTTTCTTAGTGCATAATGATACATGGGTGATATGGTGCTGGGAAGTTGAAGGTTTGAGGCAATTTTCACATATTTCACCAAAACCGACAATTTTGGGAAAGACTTGCGACTCAGTAGTTTGGAGCAGAAAGGCATGGGTACCCATTTTAGATTCGGTAGAATGTGTACTTTCCAAAAATATATGGGTTTGGGGGGTAAACATATATTTCTGTGTTTTTACCCCAAAAAAAATGCAGTCAATGTGTTGATTTCTCAGTAGCTGAAGTAAAGTCCTGATCAATTTGGATGTGCTAACTTCATATTGGTGTCTCTAAATGCCAGATACTTTGGTAAACCTATGCATAATGGGTATCAAACTGTTCAGTGGACCCCTGGCAATCATATTTCAGGTGCTTTTTCTTGGTACCTAATATAGTTTGGGATATGCGGAGCAGCAAAATAAAACCTTTGAAATGATTTTTCAGAATTTTGAATTTTTTTTTGAAAAACCGCTATGTTCAGACAAGCTTTTATGTTTGGTAGTTGGGAGTAGAGAGACATAGTTACCCATTTTGTAATCGGCAGAATGTGTACTTTTCAAAAATGTATGGTTTTCTGGGGTAAACCTACGGTTTCAGGAGTTTTTGCCTTGGAATCTAAAGCATGCCGTTTTCTGCCTTAGTGCTTTCAAAATTCGGCAATATACTGCCGGGAGTTTTTGAGGTACAGAAGTCCTAAATCTCCCTAAAACTATACATATCTGGTATTGGCACGTTCGAGAGACATAAGGCTTTCCAAATCAGTTGGATTTTCATCCGTAAAATGAAATATTTTTCTGGTATAAATTGATATACGATGAAAAATGGTAATTTTTCTTTTTTTTTTGGTATTTAGCACTATAAATTTTTTTGCACAGGTGGAAATACATGAAAACTCAGGCAGATTTAGAAAGCTCAGTTTCTACCGAAAAAACAATGTATAGTTTTCCTAGGTAAACTATAGGTTTCCCCTCAGAAAATGCCCCTAAAGTGAGAGAGCACAAAATGTTTCAAAAACGGCTGGCATTTCGCGTAACCAAAATGTGAAATTCTGCTGGCACTTAAAGGGTTAAAGGAAAAAACAAAGAATAATGTACTGTTGCCCTGCACTGGTAAAAATGGTGTGTTTGCTTTAGAAACTCTACTATAGTTTATATAAACAAGCTGCTGTGTAGCCATGGGGGCAGCCATTCAAGCACAGGATACACAGTAGATAACAGATAAGTACTACTATAGTTTATATAAACAAGCTGCTGTGTAGCCATGGGGGCAGCCATTCAAGCACAGGATACACAGTAGATAACAGATAAGTACTACTATAGTTTATATAAACAAGCTGCTGTTTAGCCATGGGGACAGCCATTCAAGCACAGGATACACAGTAGATAACAGATAAGTACTACTATAGTTAATATAAACAAGCTGCTGTTTAGCCATCGGGGCAGCCATTCAAGCACAGGATACACAGTAGATAACAGATAAGTACTACTATAATTTATATAAACAAGCTGCTGTGTAGGCATGGGGCAGCCATTCAAGCACAGGATACACAGTAGATAACAGATAAGTACTACTATAGTTTATATAAACAAGCTGCTGTGTAGGCATGGGGCAGCCATTCAAGCACAGGATACACAGTAGATAACAGATAAGTACTACTATAGTTTATATAAACAAGCTGCTGTGTAGGCATGGGGCAGCGATTCAAGCACAGGATACACAGTAGATAACAGATAAGTACTACTATAGTTTATATAAACAAGCTGCTGTTTAGCCATCGGGGCAGCCATTCAAGCACAGGATACACAGTAGATAACAGATAAGTACTACTATAATTTATATAAACAAGCTGCTGTGTAGGCATGGGGCAGCCATTCAAGCACAGGATACACAGTAGATAACAGATAAGTACTACTATAGTTTATATAAACAAGCTGCTGTTTAGCCATGGGGACAGCCATTCAAGCACAGGATGCACAGTAGATAACAGATAAGTACTACTATAGTTTATATAAACAAGCTGCTGTGTAGGCATGGGGCAGCGATTCAAGCACAGGATACACAGTAGATAACAGATAAGTACTACTATAGTTTATATAAACAAGCTGCTGTGTAGGCATGGGGCAGCGGTTCAAGCACAGGATACACAGTAGATAACAGATAAGTACTACTATAGTTTATATAAACAAGCTGCTGTTTAGCCATGGGGACAGCCATTCAAGCACAGGATACACAGTAGATAACAGATAAGTACTACTATAGTTTATATAAACAAGCTGCTGTGTAGGCATGGGGGCAGCCATTCAAGCACAGGATACACAGTCTGGGTGACAGGTCCACTTTAAATCCCTACCCAGATGTGCAGTGACAGACGGATCTGTAACTTTACATACATGACAGATACAGGAGTGCCCTCTTCTCCACCACCGGTTTTACATGGACAGAGAAAATACTCATGAGATACACACTGTTAATGCAGGAGGTAGGTTCAAGCACTATTTATTTGTACTGGCCAACCTGCAGCAATACCAGCTGTAAGTAAATGGGAGGTAATGTAAGGAGGGGACTGGGATTGTGAACCCCACAACCGGCACTACCAATATACCAAGTACGCACTAAGCCTTATGCCATGGAGAACAAGAAAGAGAAAGAACTGACCCATGTATTTGCACCCTCCCATCAAAGCTTGTCCACAAGCTCGTATTTATACACCATTAAAACGTAACTTTTATTACTGATAAATAAGATAAAAAAGTCCAGTGATAATAATTGGGAAGACACATGGAATCACACAGGGATTTACATGCACTACCAATAACATAGCGTACATGTTGATCTGCCCTTGTGAAAGGATATACACCGGCAAAACCAATCGTGCCTTCAAAAAAAAGATTATCGGAACATATTTCAAGTATCGAGAATGCACCAGATCTCATTAAAGCAGATAAGAAATTACCACCAGTAAGCCGTCATTATTTAGAACTCCACAATCACTCCAGTAATGGTCTAAAAGCCATGGATCTCTGTGGGAATCAGAGGTGGAGATTCCGAAACAGCCCTTTTATCCAAAGAGAGTGAATGGATATTTAATATGAATGCACTTAGCCCTGTAGGCTTGAACGAGAGTATAATCATGAATGTATTCATATGAGCTGTTGTCATACGTATATCATGTTTTCATGTGTGTTTTTGCTGCATATATACAGTGTGGTTGTACAAGCTGTCTCCCATATTCACACAATTTGATTATCATGTGTGAGATACCAATTATACATCACTTGTTGAGTTATATTCCTCAAGACAAATAGATACATACACAGTGTCTGCCACATACGACATCTTATCTTTATATCGCATACAATGTTACAAGGTTTGTCCCAGATTTCTACTATCTGTCACCAATGGATTTTTTTTACTTATGATACATTTTTTCGAGCACTATATCGATTTTCAAGCTTAGTATCCATTGTACTATTTAATCCATATACATTGTGTTCCTATTCTCCTTAGAAGGGTGAGAATGTACACTTAATAGGATACAATCGATTGAAGTTTTGGACCTTAATGTGGCAAGATACTTTGGGGTATTTTTGCACCAGGTCTGTATCGCAGCTCTGATAAGAGTTAAATGCGATGGGCCCCACCATGGTGAAACGCAAAAGGCTGTTTGTCTGGCCCCACCCCCTGTGACACACAACAGGCTGATTGGCTGGTTTGAATTTCTAACTGCCACAACTAGGGTTGCCACCTTTTCTAGAAAAAAATACCGGCCTTCCTATATTCTTGCCATTTTTCCTATTAATAACATTGGCATCAAGCATCATTTTTGCCGGCCAGGCCGGTAAAATACCGGCTAGGTGGCAACCCTAGCCACAACAGTGGTCAAATATCTGTGCGATGCCGGCATTTTTTTGCTTTTGACAAAGCTCATTAGATTTTGGTGAAACGCGCGTCAGGCACTCTATTAGTTTTAAAATTGGTTAGGCAGGGCGCCAGAACAGACGAAAATAAGGGGCTGACACCACTTACTGGGAGGGCATGGTGTGGTGGGTGAAGGGGTTGGTATGGAAGTGGTTTTTACAGGCATTTCCCACTAATTTCGCATAGCAGTATGCAACTACAACTCTCTGCATAACAGTACGCAACCTTCAACTACAACTCTTTGCAACCGCCACCTTCTCGTAACTTAAGGCAGCTTTTGCCAATTGTAACTTAAGGCAGCTTTTGCCAATTGGGGGGGGGGCTACGCTGTGGGTGAAGGGGTTGGTTTACAGGGTACTGCTTCAGGTGGAAGCCTCAACGCTCATATCAGAGCAGATATCCGCCAATTGGGAGGGTTGTGCTGTGGGTGAAGGGGTTGGCTGACCAAGGGCTGCACAACAGGGGTTTTTCTAATAGAGATGCAAGCTCTAGGATTTGCTAAGCCTGCCTCTCCAACGATTAGCACCACCTCTACTCATGCTAGGGCCCAACGATGGATCCTAACAAAGGGGAATGGGGGTCGGATCGCGGAACCGCATAAACGAACAGACGCGGCCGCGATCCGACAGGATTTTTTGTCCCATCCGTTCGAGATCTGGCCGACTTTCTCCCGATCTCGATCGGGGAAGCCCGTCGGGGGGGCCCCATACACAGGCCAATAAGCTGCCGAATTGGTCTGTCGGCAGCTTTTATCGGCCCGTGTATGGCCACCTTAAGTGAGTGACTCACACAACACCGATTTGAGTTATGTGCTTCTAAGGGGGCGATTTGTGTTGTACAACATTGCATGTAGTCTTCTACCCCAATTACCCTCAATATTTATGACCGAATAGTGTTTAAACAGAGTTTTTTTGGGGTGACCTCCACTAGCATACATTTACCACTTATCCGTACCACCAGCCTAATAACCTAAATTAATCCATCTCCCTGGTCCTAACCATGTTTTAATTATCACTGGACTTTTTTATCTTATTTATCAGTAATAAAGTTAAGTTTTAATGGTGTATAAATACGAGCTTGTGGACAAGCTTTGATGGGAGGGTGCAAATACATGGGTGTCAGTTCTTTCTCTTTCTTGTTCTCTTATGAATTACCACTTGACCCTCTTCTGTTTCTCATTTGATGGGGGGTGCTCCCCAACTTCTTTTCTACATTATGCCATGGACTCTGCAGCAGACCCATATTAAACAGCAATCATCAAATCTGTTCAATGATTAAACAATAGGTCATCAATAATTATGAATATCCGGCTCTAAGCAAAATGTCCATTGCACAGAACTGCACAGAATACATTATATGTATTTTTAAAGGGCAATTCAACCACATAAACTAAAACGTGCCTAATAAAAGAAGACATCATTCTAAGATACAAAATACATTCATTAAAAATAGTCAGTGCTTTTAAAGTTATTTGTAAACTCAATTGTTACTGAAAGTAGCATTTGCCCAACTACTAGTTGTTACTTTTTAGAGGACCAGTAACCGCAAAAAATTTAATTGTATTAAAGTAATGAAAATATAATGCAATGTTTCCCTGCACTGGTAAAACTGATGTGTTTGCTTCAGAAACACTACTATAGTTTATATAAATAAGCTGCTGTGTAGCAATGGGGGCAGCCATTCAAAAGAGAAAAGGCTCAGGTTACACAGCAGATAAGCTCTGTAGAACATAATGGTGTTATCTGTTATCCACTATTTAACCTGTGCCATATAGCTTTTTTCAATTTCCGCAATTGCTATACAGCAGCTTATTTATATAAACTATGGTGTTTCAGAAGCAAACACATCGGTTTTACCAGTGCAGGGCAACAGTACATGATATTTTCATTCCTTTAAAACACTTTAATTGTTTTGGTGTAACTGTTCCTTTAAACAATGTTGCAAAAGTCTTAAAGCCCCCTCCAACGGGTTTCGCAGATCGATATCAGGGCAAAAGTCAGCCAGGTGTCAATCGGCCAGGCTTAAAAATCCAGTCAGATCGAGGACTGCGGTCCTCGAACCAACCACTCTTTATAATCAGACTGTTGGGCCCTAGGGCCCACAATCGGATCAGGGCAATATCTCCCACCTCAAGGTGGGCATATCGGGGAGAGATCCGGTTGTTTGGGGAGGTCCGGGGTTCATATCTCCATATCTATGGCCAGCTTTAGTCCCTCCGCAAAGAAAGTTCTGTAGCTGCCTTGTCTTACATTGTATCAACAGTCTGAACCACCAGTGCAGAGAATAGAGAGTTACAGACAAACACTGCTTTCAGTAATAAAACATATACAAATAGCTTAAAAACCATATAATAAAAATGTATTGAATGTACGTATATTGCCATGCTGCTTAGAATTAGGTTTTCTTTTATTCTACTTTTTTTTTGGGGGGGGGTTGACATTTCATTTAAAGATAAAAAATGTCTATATTTAAACAAAAATTTTTAAAATATTTTCGGGACAAAGGGGGAAGAGCTAGAAAACCAACAGGAGACTGTGAGTCACATCAGACTGGCATATCCAGCACAACAAGCTTCCAGTTTCGAGCAATGCCCAGAAGTCAAACAACACAAGAAAGCAATGTGATGGGTAAATATGAGCCGGTCCCTCCTCATCAGCAACAACGCTCAGTCTAATGAACTGACAAACACGGAAATGAAACTGAAAGAAGAGCAGGGACTATACAGAACTGCGGGACGAGGAACTTTCTAGCTAGCGACGCATGAGCACAGTCAGTTAAAGGGGTTGTTCAAATTTAAAATACAATTTAGTACGATGTAGAGAGTGATATTCTGAGACAATTTGCAATTGGTTTTCATTTTTTATTATTTGTGACTTTTCAGTTATTTCGTTTTTTATTCAGCAGCTCTCCGGTTTGCAATTTCTGCAATCTGGTTTCTAGGGTCAAAATGACCTTGGCAACCATTCACTGATTTGAACAAGAGACTGGACTATGAATAGGAGCGGTCTGAATAGAAAGACGAGTCATAAAAAGTAGCAATAAGAATACATGTTTAGCCTTACAGAGCATTTATTTTTAGATGGGGTCAGTGACCCCCATTTGAAAGCTGTATAGAGTCAGATGAAGAAGGTAAAGCATTCAAAAACTATAAAAAAAGAAAAAAAGGAAGGCGAATTAAAAAGATGCTTAGAATTAGCCACTGTATAACATACTAAAAGTTAATCACCCCTGACTGTATAATTTAATCCCTTAGATCAGGCACAAGCACCCTACAAACTGTAGGACTACAGCTCCCAGCATCCTCAATGACAGTTGTACTTGCAGAAGCACCAAACTGTCCCAAATACTGACTGCAGAGCCCCCTGAATGCATTTCTAGCATGGTCATGAAAATATAATGTAATATTGCCCTACACTTGTACAACTGGTGTGTTTGCTTAAGAAATACAGATATAATTTATAGAATTAAGCTGCTGTATAGCTATGGGGGCAGATATTCAAAACTGAAAAATTAGAAAATGCACAGGATCCATAACAGGTAACTCTGTACCATACAATGGATTTCATCAGATTGCATTTGTTATCTACTGTGTATCCTGTGCTTGAATGGCTGCCCTCATTGCTACACAGCAGCTTGTTTATATAAACTATAGTAGTACTTATCTGTTATCTACTGTGTATCCTGTGCTTGAATGGCTGCCCTCATTGCTACACAGCAGCTTGTTTATATAAACTATAGTAGTACTTATCTGTTATCTACTGTGTATCCTGTGCTTGAATGGCTGCCCCCATGGCTACACAGCAGCTTGTTTATATAAACTATAGTAGTACTTATCTGTTATCTACTGTGTATCCTGTGCTTGAATGGCTGCCCCCATGGCTACACAGCAGCTTGTTTATATAAACTATAGTAGTACTTATCTGTTATCTACTGTGTATCCTGTGCTTGAATGGCTGCCCCCATGGCTACACAGCAGCTTGTTTATATAAACTATAGTAGTACATATCTGTTATCTACTGTGTATCCTGTACTTGAATGGCTGCCCCATGGCTACACAGCAGCTTGTTTATATAAACTATAGTAGTACTTATCTGTTATCTACTGTGTATCCTGTGCTTGAATGGCTGCCGCCATGGCTACACAGCAGCTTGTTTATATAAACTATAGTTGTGTTTCTGAAGCAAACACAGTACATTACATTGTCTTTCCTTTAAAGCACTTATTTTTTGGGGTTACGGTGCCTGTCGTGTAGCAATGATGTTCCTGCTGTTATGTGATCAACAATATCTCCACAAGGCAGCACGACATGAATGAAAATTTCCCACAACTACAAATCTATATACATATTTCTATATAGATATCTATATATATCCTGTCGTTTTTTGTGCTCATATTAATGACTTTTCTAATTTGTTTTAAGACACGTGAGTGCTACTTCTTTAGACTACGTAAATATATATAGTGAATAAAGTGCCCCCTCTTGTAAAATATAAGGATATTATAAGTGACCGAGGAGTTTCATGACTATATAGAAACGAGGCCGAAGGGCGAGTGTTTTTATACAGGTCATGGAACTCCGAGGTAACTTCTAATATCCTCATATTTTGTAACTGGGGGTACTTTATTATAATACACACGTTTCAGCGAGTCATGTGACAGAAATGACATCAGAACTCACCGTTTATAACTGATGACATCAGAACTCACCGTTTATAAGGATATAATTTACAAGATATTCATGGCTTTTGTGTATTATATATATATATATATATATATATATATATATATATATATATTCATTCATTCAAATCAGTGATGTTAATATCAACGAATTACTGCAGAACCCTCTGATTGTGAGTGCAGTGTCAGTAGAATGGTGAGAGTTGTAGTTCAGCAGTGGTTAGCAGTATAGTAAATGACATGTATGAGAGAAGGCAAGAGATAGTTGTTCTCCCCAGTCTCTGTGTATAATATATATATAAGGGAACAAGGGAGGGGAGGCCTGACAGAAGCAGGTGAAAGTCAGTCATAGTTAAAGATACACTTTAGGGACGTGAAGATTCCAGTAGAAGTTGAATGAGACAGACGCGGAGCTGCAGGTAATGTCGCCTCAGGAGGATTCTCAGTAGTAAATAGAAGGCACGAGGGAAGCAGACACTGGGGAATGTCCCTCTCATTAACTATAAGGCGCACTCCGGCTGCCGCTCAGTAAAACGCAACTTTAAGCCTTTCGTGTAACTCGTCTCCGTTCTCTTATTCTAGGCAGCCCAAGTCCTTTTACTCACCGAGCTCAAACGTATCCCGTCTGTCGCCTGCGCCGCCATCTTCCTTAAAAATGTCCAGGAACCTAAATTCCCCACAACAGCTGAGCTGACCCCGCCCTCGTCAACCCCTTTCCGGGGCGGAGCCTCACCTTCCTGACGAACCAATCCCGAATCGCCACTACTTCCTGTATGTCCGCCATTGTTTATCCACGTGATAGAACAACCCTCTGTCTTCCTTGCTGCTGTTACCGTCATGTGACCTCTCCTGACTGTCTGTTGCTTAAAGGCTGTGCATGTGTACAGTTGTTCTCCTTAGCGAGTGGCATGATTTATTATCGTTATTATGGATATACAGGTATAGGACCTGTTATCCAGAATGCTCACTACGTGGGGCTTTATGGATAACGTATCTTTCCAAAATCTGTATCTTTATACCTCAAGTCTACTAGAAAATCATATAAACATTAAATAAACCCAATAGGCTGGTTTTGCTTCCAATAAGGATTAACTATATCTTAGTTTGGATCAAGTACAAGTTACTGTTTTATTATTACAGAGAAAAAGGAAATCATTTTTAAAAATTTAGATCATTTGGATAAAATGGAGTCTGTGGGATACGGCCTTTCCGAAACTCGGAGCTTTCTGGATAATTACCGGATAACTGATCCCATACCTGTATAGGGTGCGGGGAGGGTGCGAAACGCGTAAGGTGGGCCTGGGGGGACTGAATGTAACCAAAAATTTTTAATGATAATTTAAATAAAGAAATTTTTTATGGAAAAGCAAGCCTTTGGGACAGCTATCTTTGGATTCAAGGAATTTTGATATCATCTGATTCACATCAGTCCCTGCCCCAGCTGAGCTTACAATTTAAAGGGATACTGTCATAGGAAAACATGTTTCTTTCAAAACACATCAGTTAATAGTGCTGCTCCAGCAGAATTCTGCACTGAAATCCATTTCTCACATGACTGGGGCAGCTGGGAAACTGACAATATGTCTAGCCCCATGTCTGATTTCAAAATTGAATATTAAAAATTCTGTTTGCTCTTTGGATTTCAGTGCAGAATTCTGCTGGAGCAGCACTATTAACTGATGTGTTTTGGAAAAAAACATGTTTTCCCATGACAGTATCCCTTTAAGGTCCCTGTTTACGTGCAGTAGTGACAATTTCATCATAAGGAAATGTGTGTGTGATAAATGTGGCTTCTTGCAGATCATTACACTGTGACATGGTACCCAAAATCAGCTAGTTTCCACTTCTCTCCAGCACAGTTTGGCCCTGAGTATAATTATAAAACTACAGGTATGGGATCCATTATCTGGAAACCCATTTTTCAAAAAGCTCTGAATTACAGAAAGACCGTCTCCCATAGACTCCATTGTAATCAAATAATCCAAATTTTTAAAAATGATTTCCTTTTTCTCTGTAATAATAAAACAGTAGCTTGTACTTAATCCCAACTAAGATATAACTAATCCTTATTGGAGGCAAAACCAGCCTATTAGGTTTATTTAATGTTTATATGATTTTCTAGTAGACAAGGTATGAAGATCCAAATTACGAAAAAGATCTGTTATCCGGAAAACCCTAGGTCCCGAGCATTCTGGATAACAGGTCTCTTATCTGTACTAATATAGTACAGAACTTGATACCTTGTAAGAAATTTGATTACAGGCATGGGATCCATTATCCGTAAACCCGTTATACAGAATGCTCTGAATTATGGAAAGGCTGTCTCCCATAGACTTTTTGTTCAAATAATCCGAATTTGTAGAAAATTAATTATTTTTCCTCTGTAATAATAAAGTAGTAGTTTGTACTTGATCCCAGCTAAGATATAATTAATCCTTATTGGAAACTCAAACAGGACATTATTGTATTAGAGAGGGTACAGAGAAGGGCAACTGAGCTGGTAAAAGGTATTGAAAATCTTAGCTATGAGGAAAGACTGGCCAAATTGGGGATGTTCACGCTGGAGAAGAGGCGCTTAAGGGGTGATATGATAACTATGTATAAATATATAAGGGGATCATATAATACTCTCTCTAATGATTTATTTACCAGTAGGTCTTTCCAGCTGACACGAGGTCACCCATTCCGATTAGAAGAAAAGAGGTTCCAGCTTAATATTGGGAAGGGGTTTGTTACAGTGAGAGCTGTGAAGATGTGGAATTGTCTCCCTGAATCAGTGGTACAGGCTGATACATTAGATAGGTATAAGAAGGGGTTGGATGGTGTTTAGCAAGTGAGGGAATACAGGGATATGGGAGATAGCTCATAGTACAAGTTGATCCAGGGACTGGTCCCATTGCCATTTTAGAGTCAGGAAGGAATTTTTCCCCCTCTGAGGCAAATTGGAGAGGCTTCAGATGGGTTTTTTGCCTTCCTCTGGATCAACTGGCAGATAGGTAGTTAATAAAAAAAAAAAAGGTTGAACTCGATGGACAAGTGTCTTTTTTCAACCTTACTTACTATGTTACTATGTTACTATGAAACAAAACCAGTCTGTTGGGTTTATTTAATGTTTACATCATTTTCTAGTAGACGTAAGGTATGAAGATCTGAATTGCAGAAAGATCCATTATCCGGAAAGCCCCAGGTCCCTATCATTCTGGATAACAGGTCCCATAACCGTATCAATGAAAATGAATCATGTTTGAAATAAATGGAACCTTGGTCTGGGCTTAGTTCTGCTACGATTTTTCATATTTCACAATAAACAGAAATACTATTCTGTAAACACAAGTCATTTTAATTCTTGCAGTGTAAACAATGGGCATTTCCATAGCTCCCTGCTATTGGGTCCTCACATTTCCTGTACTTTTTTAATGCTGTAATGTTCTGTGATTATTATAATCATATAATACAGCAAAAGAAAATGGCTAATGCATAATCATTTAAGGAGAACCCCAATCTGTGTAGTGGAATAAATATAATCATCTCTCTTTGGGGCAAATTTACTAAAGGGTGAAGTGACTAACGCTGGCGAAAATTCGCCAGCGTGACGTCATTTCGGGACTTCGCCGATTTATTAACGGGCGCTGGCGTAAATTCGCTAGCAAAGGAGATAGACTCTAGCACTACTTCGCACTCTAACGCCAGTCGAATTTTTGCTCTGGCGATTGGAAGTAACTACGCAAATTCACTGAGATGCGGATTTTACTGAACGTTACCTCTTGCTCCAGACTTGCCTTCGCCACCTCAGACCAGGTGAAGTGCAATAGAGTACATAGGCGTTCCTCAAAAAAAGTCTCAAAAACTTTACGACTTTTCAGTTTTTCAGGATGATAGCCTGCAAAAATATTTTTTTTAGGTATCTGGCTTCCCCCCTACATTTCCGAACATATGGCACATAAACTGGGCTGATGTGTAGGGCAATATAACAACTCTATTTTATTTATTAACGTTCCCTGGACTTGTGTAGTGTAATGTATTTACTGCAACATATACATCCATTGAAATTTAACTTCCCGCGGTATGCAAATTAACCAACGCTAGATCAACTTCGCTTTGCTTGCCGAATTAACAGCCGTCGCTGGCGAATTTCCGGAGGTTAGTGAATTTGCTCCTTTGGACCTTATATTGTCATACTATTTGTAGGTCTGCATTCTAGAACATGTAAGAAGGATTATCTTAAATGCAAATTGGATAATATACATATATATATATATATATATATATATATATATATATATATATATATATATATATATATATATATTACATTTTATGAGTTTGTCTTGTTTGAAAGACAGAAAGAAAGTTTGGAGAGGAATTTCTTTATGTTTAAGGGATTAATAGTTTCCAGGACTTTGACATCTTGTGATCCCGCCTGATTTAAAACACTTTCCCATTGTTTGGTTGATGTAAGATTTTAAAGTCCAGCAGTGACATACCGCAGCTATCTTACAACTAATTGCACAGATATCTGTCACAGCAATGAGTAATGCTGAATCCATCCCAAGCTTGTCGGATTTTCAGATAAATGAATAATTAGTCATACGAATATTTAGGTTCAATAATAAAATATAATTGTTTCTATTCAATATAATATAACCTTCTATTATTTTATGTATACAGTGGTGTGAAAAACTATTTGCCCCCTTCCTGATTTCTTATTCTTTTGCATGTTTGTCACACTTAAATGTTTCTGCTCATCAAAAACCGTTAACTATTAGTCAAAGATAACATAATTGAACACAAAATGCAGTTTTTAAAATGAAGGTTTACGTTATTAAGGGAGAAAAAAAACTCCAAATCTACATGGGCCTGTGTGAAAAAGTGATTGCCCCCCTTGTTAAAAAATAACTTAACTGTGGTTTATCTAAGTTCAATTTCAAAGGTTATAAAGCCATTTCTAAAGCTTTGGGACTCCAGCGAACCACAGTGAGAGCCATTATCCACAAATGGCAAAAACATGGAACAGTGGTGAACCTTCCCAGGAGTGGCCGGCCGACCAAAATGACCCCAAGAGCGCAGAGACAACTCATCCGAGAGGCCACAAAAGACCCCAGGACAATATCTAAAGAACTGCAGGTCTCACTTGCCTCAATTAAGGTCCAGTGTTCACGACTCCACCATAAGAAAGAGACTGGGCAAAAACGACCTGCATGGCAGATTTCCAAGGCGCAAACCACTTTTAAGCAAAAAGAACATTAAGGCTCGTCTCAATTTTGCTAAATAACATCTCAATGATTGCCAAGACTTTTGGGAAAATACCTTGTGGACCGAGACAAAAGTTGAACTTTTTGGAAGGTGCGCGTCCCGTTACATCTGGCGTAAAAGTAACACAGCATTTCAGAAAAAGAACATCATACCAACAGTAAAATATGGTGGTGGTAGTGTGATGGTCTGGGGTTGTTTTGCTGCTTCAGGACCTGGAAGACTTGCTGTGATAGATGGAACCATGAATTCTACTGTCTACCAAAAAATCCTGAAGGAGAATGTCCGGCCATCTGTTCGTCAACTCAAGCTGAAGCGATCTTGGGTGCTGCAGCAGGACAATGACCCAAAACACACCAGCAAATCCACCTCTGAATGGCTGAAGAAAAACAAAATGAAGACTTTGGAGTGGCCTAGTCAAAGTCCTGACCTGAATCCTATTGAGATGTTGTGGAATGACCTTAAAAAGGCGGTTCATGCTAGAAAACCCTCAAATAAAGCTGAATTACAACAATTCTGCAAAGATGAGTGGGCCAAAATTCCTCCAGAGCGCTGTAAAAGACTCGTTGCAAGTTATCGCAAATGCTTGATTGCAGTTATTGCTGCTAAGGGTGGTCCAACCAGTTATTAGGTTCAGGGGGCAATTACTTTTTCACACAGGTTTGGATTTCTTTTCTCCCTAAATGATAAAAACCCTCATTTAAAAACTGCATTTTGTGTTTACTTGTGTTATCTTTGACTAATAGTTAAATGTGTTTGATGATCAGAAACATTTTGTGTGACAAACATGCAAAAGAATAAGAAATCAGGAAGGGGGCAAATAGTTTTTCACACCACTGTACGTCCATTGAAATTTAACTTCCCGCGGTATGCAAGTTAGACAACGCTAGATCAACTTCGCTTTGCTTGTCGAATTAACAGCCGTCGCTGGCGAATTTCCGGAGGTTAGTGAATTTGCCCCTTTGGACCTTATATTGTCATACTATTTGTAGGTCTGCATTCTAGAACATGTAAGAAGGATTATCTTAAATGCAAATTGGATAATATACATATATACATATATATATATATATTACATTTTATGAGTTTGTCTTGTTTGAAAGACAGAAAGAAAGTTTGGAGAGGAATTTCTTTGTTTAAGGGATTAATAGTTTCCAGGACTTTGACATCTTGTGATCCCGCCTGATTTAAAACACTTTCCCATTGTTTGGTTGATGTAAGGTTTTAAAGTCCAGCAGTGACATTCCGCAGCTATTTTACAACTAATTGCACTGATATCTGTCACAGCAATGAGTAATGCTGAATCCATCCCAAGCTTGTCAGATTTTCAGATAAATGAATAATTAGTCATACGAATATTTAGGTTCAATAATAAAATATAATTGTTTCTATTTAATATAATATAACCTTCTATTATTTTATGTATACATGATTTATATATTATGCATGTTTGATCTATCATGTAGTAATGAGGAATAAGTGTTTTATTTTGTTTTATACAAATTAATGTTGGATGGTAAAGATCCATGAAATTTAGTCTACCAGACTGCTGACCCAGGTGTTTCACAGCTTTAAGCTTAAAGGGATACTGCCATGGGAAAAAAAATTTTTTTCAAAATGAATCAGTTAATAGTGCTGCTCCAGCAGAATTCTGCACTGAAATCCATTTCTCAAAAGAGCAAACAGATTTTTTTATATTCAATTTTGAAATCTGACATGGGGCTAGACATTTTGTCAATTTCCCAGCTGCCACTGGTCATGTGACTTGTGTCTACACTTTAGGAGAGAAATGCTTTCTGCCTGATTGCTAGGGTGACAACATAACAACCAACATTTTAAATTCCAAACAAGTGTGCTGTAGAAATGCAATATGCAACAACCACAAATAAATAAAAACACCAACTGCATTTGTCTAAGCATACCCCTGTCTACATCATCATAATTGGGGATACTTGCCCTGCACTTAAAGGGCATGTAAAGGCAAAAAAAAAAACCTATCTCCAATATACTTTAATTAAAAAATGTGTACCGTTTTTTATAAGAAACCTGACTGTATGCAGTGAAATTCTTCCTTCATTTACTGCTGTGGATAGGAATTGTCAGACGGTCCCTAACTGCTCTGCAGGGAAACAATCATACTTATGTACAGCAGGGGGAGCCCCCGCCTTACTTCCCAGCCATGCAGAACTCAAGCAGCTTTGTTTGTTTCCCTGTAGAGCAGTCGGCGACTGTGTAGAGATTTGTATTGAATTTTATTTCTGCCTTTACATCCCCTTTACTGTTTCCAACTCCAGCTGCAGGGACAAAGATCATGGAGCCAGATTAAAACAGATAAACTGGGATTCTATTTGGAGGATTATTTTGCTGCAGCCACTGGTTCTGCAGAGTTGGAGAAAAATTGTATTAAACAATACAAAAACTATAAAATCCACATAGATTACATGACAACACAGGACCCAGTGCAGTCTGTATATTCTGATTATTAATCAGTCTTGCTGTATCGGCTTCTGGCAGATATTATTTGACTTGTGCTGTTTTGATAATTTATTATGGTCCCTAAGCAGCCCAGACCACACTGAGCATGTGCACAGTCTTGGTCTTGCAAAGATGTTTAACAAAGTTACAAGATGGTGACCCCCTGTTGCCAACTTTGAAAGCATAAATCATTTGTTTGATTAGGCTTGTGGTGCAGTAAGTTCATGTTTATGTTTAGTATACAAAATACAGCATTTATAGCCTTTTTCTAATTTAGACTTTACTTCCCCTTTACATTTCGATGGTTTAAATATTCGGAGAACACTGCAAGATTCTGTCTCAACTTCAGAAACATTCTTTTTTTATATAATGAAATGAAATGCAGTAATAAAAAATTAGTTAATAAAAAAAATCAATACAAATTGGTGGACTTTATTCTGTACAATACACATTATCATTCCCGCTATCACAAATATCACATATGATTCATGGAGAAACACTGTCAGATACTCCACGTCAATACAGATACAAAAAGAAAGGCGGGAAATTCTACAATTCTAGTGTTAAGTCAAGGTTGTTTGTCATGTTTACAAGTCAATAAAGATATACTGGTTGGGAAACAGATATTATACTAAGTACTTTATGACAGTCTCTTCAGATAATCATGTACATTTCATGTTTGTTGTACAGGACAAACTCTGTAGCTGAGCAGAGAATTCTAGTTTCATTAATTTGCAGCAAGCACCAATGCATTACTTCAGCCTGCTCTGGCGCATTACATGCAAGTCACATGCAAGACAGAAAAGGAACTATTGGCAGCTGGGTCTTTCTAGTAATCAGCAAGTAAATAAAATACTATTCACGGCGTGTGCCTGTCAGCGGGGGCCTGCGGCACCCACAGGGGGGTGTAGGAAGGATCAAGGAGGAAGTCCTTTTCCAGTGAGTCCAGGCAAAGTACAATTCAAGGGAAATCCAATAGAGAGGTCTAGTCCAGGCAAGGGTTCAAGATGGCAGGCAGAAGGTTCAAGGTCAGGAAACAGGCAGATGATCAATAACAGGCAAGCAGGGAGACCCAGGAACACAATATAATATTGAGCTATACTCGGGCAACGAACCCGGGTTTCCGGCGTCCTTTTATGTTTGAATTTGGCGCCGCAGCGCGTGACGTCACCGCGCCGGCGCTCTGGCGCCGGCGTCCTTGCGCCCACATGTAGTCCTGGGCACCGCCATCTTGGATCCGCCGCCGTGCCGGGAGGAAGGTAGGGAGCGCCGAGCACTCATCGTGACAGTGCCAAAAGTCACACCATTCAAATACAAATGCAGGAAAATGTGTTAGTAAACAATATACTCAATTAAGAATGGAATAAAGAGCAAATAAAAGTGAAATTCTTCTATGGTACAGATGAAAAATATCCAAGCTGCGAGGGCAGCTTCAACAGAAGGGACAGCACCCATAGAATAACATCTGACAGCCTTGTATGCTGGCTATACCTATGGTACATCATCACTACGACTCTACTCTACTAACCTCTCTCTATGATGCACTGGAGAAAAGTCCAATGTCCTTGGCATTCATGCTTATCATAAAGGTGGGTAATCACTTATATCTCATATGCTAACATGACTGGGCCATTGCGACCTTTATACTTCCTTCCATACAAGAAAAACACAAAAATAAACATTGTATTTACTTATTGAATCCTTAAAGGAAAACTATATCCCCTGAACAATGTAGGTCTCTATATAAAGATATTGCATAAATCAGGTCATATATAAAACCCTGCTTCGTGTAAATAAACCTTTTTCATAATGATTTACTTTTTTAGTAGTATGTGCTATTGGGTAATCAGAAATAGAAAATTATTATTTTAAAAAAATAAGCCCGCCCCTTGGGATCATAGGATTCACGGTGCACACAAACAAACCATACATGTTAGGTCACATGAGCCAATTAACAGACAGACTTGTGTCTTTTGCTTCCACACTTCTTCCTGAGGCAGCACACAGATAATCACATAATGGTGGTTCAAGGCAAGAGATGTTCTTTTATATTTCCAAAAAAAAATCCATTCTCGAAAGATTTGACCAAATGCATATGCAAATTAGGGGTGGGAAGGGGAAAATATTTTTTACTTCCTTGTTTTGTGACAAAAAGTCACGTGATTTCCCTCCCGCCCCATATTTGCATATTCGGATTCGGTTCGGCCTGGCAGAAGCATTCGGCCGAATCCGAATCCTGGCCCGAATCCCGAACTGAATCCTGGATTCAGTGCATCCCTAATTATGATAAAAAATAATTTTATTAAATCAAAGTATCAAACAATCCCCACCTGGAGCCTAACGCGTTTCATGCTTACCTAGCACTTATAGGCAATCTCATATAGGCTACATATGAGTCTATACCTCTATTTGGTCACTAGAGGACCCCAGCATGCAACCAACTGTTCACACATGTCTGTTTCCAAGTAATTTAGTGATAAAGAGATGTTCTTTTGCCCATTATACAGTGTTGGCTGCCCAAACTTCAGGGTCCAGAATGTACCTGTGATTACGTATGTAGGAGGGGAAGGTTTATCTAAGCCCCAGGGATTGAGTTGGACAGCTATGCTGGCTCCTTTTTCCCAGAGGAGAGGGAGAGTAGTCCCATTAGGTTATGAAAAGGGATGCCCACATCAGCTTTTTTTCAAGTGCTCCCACTAGCTGGAGGAAGTGGTTGTTACCGTTAGGGCCTGAGGTGGATGTAGACCTCTGTATAGTGAAGCAAGTGTCATGTCAGAATCTTGTTAAAGGTCACTTTATGAGCACAACGGTTGCTTTTGAAACAGCTGAGCTGTATATATGGTGAATAAAGTACCCCCTTTTGTAAAATATAAGAATATTATAAGTTACCGAGGAGTTTCATGACCATATAAAAACACGAGGCCGAAGGCCGAGTGTTTTTATACAGGTCATGGAACTCCGAGGTAACTTCTAATATCCTCATATTTTGCAACTGGGGGTACTTTATTTATTATAATACACGAATTTCAGTGAGTCATGTGACTAAAATGACATCAGAACTCACTGTTTATAACTGGTGACATCAGAACTCACCGTTTATAAGGATATAATTTACAGGATATTCATGGCTTTTGTGTATTATATGTCTATAACATATAATATGCAGAAAAATGGCTTTAAACCCCACAATTTGTATGTAGAGTCACAGATTTTCATTCTCATGATTTTCATTAGCTTGATCAGCTACAGTGCGCCAGATGTACAAAAATGACCGTATAGCAAACTCAACAAATGGAAGGAACTTCTGGACAAAGGTTTATTGGCAGCCTGCTGAAGAATTCATAGGCTCCACTCCCGAAACGCGTTGGGCATTTTTCAGCAGCCTGCCAATAAACCTTTGTCCAGAAGTGCCGTCCATTTGTTGAGTTTGTTATACGGTCACAGCGGGGACACTGAGGACTGAGCACCAGGCCAGTAGGACAGCGGTGAGCTGGAGAGGGCTCCTTTTGGTCTTTTTCATTGACAATATAGAAAAAGGACTGGCTCCAACTGTACGTTGCTTTTTTTAATGTCAGAAGATAGATAGTTGCTGGGTACATGTGATGGGCAAATAGGTGAGTGAGTGTAAAGAATCCTAAATAATCGTATGTAATAATGAATGATAAAGAATTGCATTGATTGGGAAATGAAAAGTGTGCATGACTCCTGCCAATTTGATGCCATGACCCTAAAACTAAGTCAGTCTTTGCAGATGGTTGTCTGGCTTCACCGCCCAGACTGGCTGTGGGATTTGGATTCATGTCAGGATTAGGGTTGGGGTGTGGGATTGATGTCCCTAACAGTAGGTGTCCTTCAATCGTACAATTCGAATTCGGCCGAGTACAGACCTATTCAATCAAAAATGGACCAAATTCGATCGAATGCGCTATTCCTTCAATTCGTATGATTCGAATTCGGCCGAGTACGGACCTATTCGATCAAAAATGGACCTATTTGACCAAAAAAAAACTTTGACTTAATTTCGGTTGGTCTTTTCGAATTTCGAAGTTTTTCAATTCGAAATTCGCCCCTCGATAAATATGCCCCTAAATGTGTAGCCTTTCAGAGCATTTGTTTTTAGATGGGGATCAGTGACCCCCCCTCCATTGGAGAAGAAGAAGAAGAAGGCAAACAATTAAAAAACAATAAAAAATAAATAATTAAGACCAATTGAATAGTTGCTTAGAATTGGCCATTCTATAACATACTAAAAGTTAACATAAAGTTGAACCACTCTTTTAACAAGGTCATAATGTTTTTCGGGGGCAGTTCGTCAGGCGACCTAATGAAGTTGGTTGGCTGGGAGTTTTGGCTTTAGCATTGCTGTGCCAGTTCAGGGACCCACAGGGGGTCAGGGATTTAGTGCAGAAGACTAAAGATTAAACTAAAGAGTAACTAAGGTAATGCCTTTCTCTTATCAGATATATACAGGCTCCATGCTGCCTACTTATGTTTTCCATTCTTGCTGGGTAACAATGTTTGATCCTAGAGCTAAGGCTGGCAAGGGTTAGGGCACATGTGGCCATTCTGAGACTCAAACAAAACAAGCACTCGGAATCAGCCACCATTCAGTTCAGTGGCCATTGTCCATAGCCATGTGTTAAGTTATTATTATTGGTGCAGGACAGAGGGCAGTAAGTCCAGCATATGATGTCTCTCTTACTTATGTCTCTCCATGTGCAGAGAGAGGGATGGGGAGAAAGTAGTGAGACCTGCCCAGTCATATCTGTACCTGCTGTTAGTTCAGCAGCACAATATACACAGTGATGGCAGCTCTCACTTCAAAGTAACCCTGTAAAACTCATGAATTTATTTGTAAATTCACATTTTATTTGCCACAAAATATTGCTTGCAATATACATTTTAGAATAACAAATTAAAATAAAGCAAAGTTTTAAAAAAGACAATAGAATCTCTTTAAAGCTCTATAAGCAGGGTTTTGTCATTTAGATACTCCGTTTCAAAAAGAAATAGAACCAGTCTTTTACTAGGAATGGGCAGGAAATCCCAGTCGCATCGTACATATAGAGGCACATTTATCAAATTTCGAATTCGTGTGAGTTCTTTTAAACTCCCATAAATTTGAAATTTGAGTAATCAAAAAAAAAAATTTTTAACATAAGAGGACATGTATCAAACTCGGCCAGGGTTGGACTGGGTTCCAGAGGATCTCCCAGAAGTCACCAGTCAAGGACAATTCCCATCCCTTTCTTATTTCCATGAGGTCTATATGGCACTTATTATATTTAGCAATGTCTAATTGTTGTGAGATTGGCCCCTGGATGTCAGGTTCTCTGGTGACCCTTGGGGGCCCAGTCCCACTGAATATAGCTAATATAAATATTACTGCAAAGGAATCCCAACATCTGAGTGTTTACTCCTCTAACTTCACCCCATTTTTTCCTATAAATGAAAAAATGCAAGTTAGAAACAGAAACAAGTATAGATGGAGACTTTTCTAGAGTATTAATTTCAGCCACTGCAATAACCAATGATCCAACTTAAAAAATAAATGTTACAGGACCGCATCTGCCATATAGTATTCCCAACTTTCAGCCTCTCTCCCAGAAACTGCGGATCATCTCATTCCTCCAAAATATATATATTGCATTTTTTTTCAAATAAAATCTTTAAAATCTTTATGTGCAAAAAATTTTTTTTTAGAAAACTTAATCCAAAGGGACTTGCCCCAGTTCCATAGGCAATCAGCATACAGAGAATTTATATCAAAAGATATATGTCCCAAGGCTTTTCATTAGTTAAAACCAATTATTTATTAAGTTGCATTAAAAATACGATACATACTGACCCCACATGGTCCACCTTACGCGTTTCATACCCTCCGGCACTAAGTCATAGGTGTCTTTATCCACAGCATGTTCCAACCGGTATTTAAACCCTGTTAACCCCTCCCATCATGTTTAAAACCAATCAACATTCAATTGGGATTAACCCTATATTCTTAGTACAAACATGTAGCTTCCACTATGGGGCATATGTATCCTATCCCAGATATCATTAATAGTAAATTAGAATATATTTATTTTTAACAATTAAATTCTTGTACAATATGATATAAATAAGTCTAAAAATAGTCAAATGTCTATTACTTTGCGATTATTATTAGCCATAAAATCCGTCACTATATTTATCTGAGCAAAGTTTCTTTCTCTAGTATTATAATAGATAGTTGCAACAGGTCTATGTTCTTAACTGATTCAGATATAACAGGTAAGGTCAAATTCATAGTTGAGTCCTAAGGACAACCGTGTCCCTAAATGAAAAATCCAGAACACCTCTCTCCTCTCTAGGGCCCAAATTCACTAAGCAGCGGAAATGCGCCAGCGACGCCTTCGCCGCACTTCGCCAGGTGTATTTTCGCCAGCGCTACGCAAATTCATTAAAAGCCGAAGTTGCGCTCAGGGGTAGCGTAAGGTTGCGAAGTTGCGCTAGCGTTAATTCGTGAAGTTAGGCTAGCGATGGCTAATTTGCATACGGCGCCAAATTGAAGTTACAATGGAGGTATATGTAGAATCACTACACAAGCCTGGAAAACTTCAAAAATGTTTTATTTTGCCCTACACATGTGCCCACTGTATAGTTAAGGTACCATGAGTTAGGAAATGTAAGGGGGAAGGAGGGGAGCCCCAAAAATTTTTTCGATCTTTTTCAGCCGATCACGCATTAAAAATGAAAAAACGCCAGCGTTTTTTGGGACTTAGAAAAAAAAATTACTTTTTTTGAAGCAATCCCTATCTACTCTATTGCACTTCGCCTGGTCTGAGGTGGCGAAGGCAAGTCTGGCGCAAGAGGTAACGTTCAGTAAAATGCGCAAGTAAGTGAATTTGCACCAGCGTTAGTCACTTCGCCCTTTAGTGAATCTGCCCTAGCTTTTCCATGCTAAATATATGCTGCACAATTGAATGTGGTTATCTCTTAGAACATTTAATTGGTCTCATTAGAACATTTAATTGGTCCTTAGAAAGTGTATTTTTTCAAACTCTTTTCTATGTAGTTGCTACAATACATGTGCCATAGCAACCAAACTATTTGGCAAGTGCATTTTTTGATGTAGTTGCTACAATACATCTGCCATAGCAACCGAACTATTTGCAAAGTTATTTTGATGTATTTGCTACAATACATGTGCCATAGCAACCAAACTATTTGGCAAGTGCATTTTTTGATGTAGTTGCTACAATACATCTGCCATAGCAACCGAACTATTTGCAAAGTTATTTTGATGTACTTGCTACAATACATGTGCCATAGCAACCAAACTATTTGGCAAGTGAATTTTTTGATGTATTTGCTACAATACATCTGCCATAGCAACCGAACTATTTGCAAAGTTATTTTGATGTACTTGCTACAATACATGTGCCATAGCAACCAAACTATTTGCCAAGTGAATTTTTGGATGTAGTTGATACAATACATGTGCCATAGCAACCAAACTATTTGCAAAGTTATTTTGATCTAGTTGCTACAATACATGTGCCATAGCAACCTAAATATTTGGCAAATTTATTTTTATGTAGTTGCTAAGTACATGTGCCATAGGAACTTGCATATTAACTACCTAACCTTTTACTATATGCTTCCATAAATTTCGCTTTTCCATGCTAAAAATGTGCTTCACACCTGAATGGTGTTGTGTTATTCCAATAAAAATGTGCTCTTTCTATAGTAACCACCTCCGTGCCAGTTTCAAAGTTTTCCGTTTCCCTTCACTATGCAAATGGCTGAGTATAGTCAGAATCTGACTAGTATGAATCTCATAAAAGTTCTGTTATATGTGTACATTTAAGTACAGCAAGTAACCACTAATTACCAAGTAACCACTTTATTGAGCAGAACTGAAATTGCAAAGGTACAAATTTACATTTATAGGGTTAAATGGAGACAAATCATTTTCTAAAAGAAAACAACCAAAGCAGCAGGGGAGCACAGGTTTAGACGCATTCAATTCTTTTCAATGTGCCTGTACTCACACAGGTGCGTGTAGGCGCCAAACGCAGGAAAAATGCAGCATGTTGCATCTCAACCTGCGTTCGGCACCTACATGCGCCTGTGTGAGTACAGGCACATTGAAAAGAATTGAATGCGTCTAAACCTGTGCTCCCCTGCGGCTGAATGCATAAAAACAGCGCAATAGCAAAACTGCTCATCCTTTGGCCTGGGTGGTACAATCATGACATGTGTGACGTATATGGACCCCAGCACACTGGCCATTCCCCCAAGCTGAAAAAATCCTAGCTTACCGTATATACTCGAGTATAAGCCGAGTTTTTCAGCACCCAAAATGTGCTGAAAAAGTCTACCTCGGCTTATACTCGAGTCATTACCCAAACCGCATCAATTTGTGCCCATGAAAGTTCCTCCTGTGGCCCACACAGCTGCCTCGTTCCTGGCTGTATGCAGTAGCTCAGCCGGAAGCTATTTTCAATGCATTACCGTAATTATTGTTGCTGCAGGGGCGTCCAGCACCTGCTGTAAATTGGCATGCGATCCAGTGGGCTTTAGGACCTGGGGCTGCAGAGCCTTCATGGAAGAAAAGATCACATGGCCCCTTCCACATCTTCCGGTGCTGAGTTCATTGTGCCGGTTTTCAGGTTCTCGGTGCCTACTGTAAATTGACATGCAATCCAGGGGCTTTAGGACCTGGGGCGGCAGAGCTTCCATGGAAGAAAAGATCACATGGCCCCTTCCGCATATTCCGGTGCCGACGCAGGTTGATTGTGCCGGTTTTCAGCTGCTGTAAATTACCGGTAACATGCGATCCAGTCTCTCTGCTCTCCCTCCCCCCTGGCTGCTCTAAAGGAAATGGAGACTACAGCACTACTTTCTGTGAGTAGAGGCAGCTCCCACACAAGTCACCGTCAGCTCATTTCACTGCTCTCTCCCCTACACATACCAGGCACAACTTCATGTGGCCCTTATACCTCCTGAAGAGAGACATCAATGTTACATATATATATACATATATAATAAAGCAATAGAAGGATCAGTTGGGATGTTTTTCATTTATTTGAATGGTCACGAATAAACAGCATTTCCCTTTAAAGGTAATGGCCTATTGGGAGATTTGTAGCCTCAGTCACACATTGATGAGAGGGATTTGGAAAAAATGCTGTTCATTTGTCACCATTCAAGTAAATGAAAAACATCCCAACTGATCCTTCTATTGCTTTATTAATATTATATATTATATATATACTCACACATACTATACATGTGTTAGTGTGGATTCAATCTTGCCCTAATTTAGCAACCATAATATAAATCTCTCTCTCTCATCCTAGCAGTGACACTAAGTACTACTGGTTCAGAAACTACCCATTAACACTCAGGGGTTGCTATTTATTATGGAAAATTTTGCACACCTCTCTTTAACATGTAATTGTTGGGTGTGGATAAGCGGCAACAGTATACAGTTTGGACACCCCTAAATACTTGACTTCAACTTGCTGAACCTACTTAATGGATCTACTGGAGAGTTGTGTAGAAATGTAGTGAGGCATTTTTTTGTGGCCAAATTTAGGAAAACTTACCAGCACCCTAGGCTTATACTCGAGTCAACAAGGTTTCCCAGTTTATGTAGGGAAAATTAGGTACCTCGGCTTATACTCGGGTCGGCTTATACTCGAGTATATACGGTAAGTGCTTGCCACGCTTCATTATTAGATAGGAAGAATAGATAATAGCTGTTAGCTTAAGGATAGTGTCAAACACATGATTCTACACATAGGCTGGATGATTCCCGATATAACATGCTGGAAGCTGACATTACCAAGAAAAGCTAAGACACAGAGAAATGTCCACGACTTCAAGCCATCAACGGTTAAATGTGTTCGTTATTATGAGCATATAGCTCACAATTTAGCTAGTATTGCCAGTCTTTCATTAAAGATTCTTGGGGGTATATTTTTCCTGGCCATCCCACATAAACATGAAAATTCACTAATGGGTTAATCTCCTGCTACTCCCAGCCTGGACAGAAGATAGTTAACTTTAAGAACCCATAAAGCCCACCCCCTCCTGGCTCACATCAGTCTTTTTCTTCTGTCCCAGCCTGGGCATAGTGTGAGAGGGTTAACAGTTTAAACTAACTCTCTTTTCTTTATTTTACAGGACAAGAAAGTACTCACTTATTTGCCAAGTTGTAGCTTACCGGGTGCAGTTTTGTTTCTGGAGGTTCTTTCTCCACCCGCAGCCCCTGTTCCGTATTGACAACTGCGTTGTCAGGAAGGGGACCCTGTGCGGCCGGGGTATTATTGAGCTTTGCAGTGACTGCTGGTGCTTTGCACACCCTGTATGGAAAGCTGTTTGGCACCAATCTGGATTTTCCTTGCTGCTGCTGCTGCTACATGTGTACTATGAGGATCTGGCTGCATCTAAAAGAGCCGCTCCAAAAGCTGCCGAGTGAGTACCATGCTTTGCACTTCAAAAAAATAAGAACCTCCAGAGTGTTATGCTTATTATGCATTCTCCTGCTGGTTTAAGTGCCTCTGCTCCTTCTGAAAAGCCCAGTAAAAGTGGGTAAGTGAGATTCAGAAGCATTTAACAAGTCTGCACTGAAGGGCATAGACTTTGTAATACAGTTTCATTGAATATCTTTCTAAGAAGGTGAATTGTTTCACATTATGCAGCCATTCCTTCCAACTCCTTGCCAGATCAGGAGTCTTTAATTATGAGAGCAGTATCCCAAACTCTTAAAGAGACAGTGCTTCCCTCTGTGCCTATCAAGGTTTTCTCTATCTAGGAAATTTCCTTTAATATAGGGCCAGCAGTTAAGCTCAGTGACATGGTCAGCTATTAAAGAAAGCCTACAACTGTACTCATTTGCCTTGTAGAAAAATCAAAGATGCACCTTTTATACAGCTTAAGAAGGGGGGCTGAGAGAGAGATCTCGCTATTTGACCAAAAGCTTTTAATCCCCTTATTAAGACTGTAAAATGTACCCTCAACCTGGAGGAGTTTGACCAACCAACCACTTCTCTTCTTTTTCCAAGGGCTCAGACCTTGTGGCACAGCACCTGGTTTACGGCTGTGGAGCTTTGAGTTCGAATACCGGCTGTGATCCTTTGATGAATACTTAAGTGCCAGATTTTATTCAGGCAGAGTAGTTTAAAATCTCCAAAAGAGTTCTGGTTGAGAGATAAGTGTAAGAGCTGTATAATTTTTTTCAGGTGAGACAAGTGGATCTGATGGCAGACTCCAATGGCTAGATTAGCTAAGAAGGCAGCGTTGCCAATAGATGACATTTCAGCACTGAAACATCCCAGGAATTAAAGAAATGTTATATGTCTTCTGGATGGCCTATAGCCTACTGTAGCTCTGTGGCAGTTACAAAGGCCCTTTCTATGTGGGCAAAGAATCTAGAACAAGTCATTGAGGATTACATTCCCAGAAGAAAAATAAATAAATAAATACAAAAAAAAAAAATTCATAAAACTTAAAAGGTCTGGATGACTTCAGAATAAGCCTCTCTAGAGCTTGTCCAGCTGTCAGCTTGCTCTTTGTCATTGAAGTTGCAGCGCAGAGCCCTTTGGGTTAAAACATGGTGTGTAGATACTGGCTCCAGGAATTTCTTTGCAAGATGCCTTTTGAAGGGAAAGGATTATTTGGGAAAGCCTTAGATGACATGGTCTCCAAGTCTTCAGGGGGAAGAGTACTTTTCTTTCCCAAGCATGGCAGTTTCATGACAATTCCAGGAACATTTGTAGGTCTTCTCCAGAAGAAGGCAGGACTCCAAAAATTTCCAATCCGGAGAATAATTTAGATTTTCATCTTGGCGATCAGGACAAGGTTCTTTCAGGTCCAGAGTTGGAGTCCCAAGATCTCCCAAACCTTCCTCAAAAGCTCATTTACAGTCACTCCATCCAGCCAACCCCAGGTTGCTCACCTTTCAGGAAGTCTCGGCTAGAAAGGTTCAAGATTCATGGGTGAATACATATGTATCTTTCAATTATTTGTTCCTACTGCAATTCCTCAAGACGTAGGGAAAATGACATTTCTTGCCAGTGTTTCCAGGGCTGTTGTTAAGAGAGCAATTTCAGTGGTTTCATCCCAGGAAGAAGGAAGAGTTTTCTATTATCTGCTATTTGCTACTGGAGACTTACTTCCCATATTAGACCATATTAGAGGAGCCAAACTTTAAATGAGACCCTTGCTACTATAAAGTTTGTAGTTTGTCCAAGAGATTGGCTAGCCTCTTTAGATTAAAGATGTTTATTTGCATGTGTCCATTGCTTTAGAAGATTTCTACTATTTTGTCACTAAGACCAACATTACCAATTTTGCTGTCTTCTTGTTATAATAGTCAAGCTAAAGGGCAGGAGAACATAGAGATCTGCCATTACCTGGATGATTTACTTTAGGGGTGAGTGATCCAACCACATCACCATCCATCTCTTAAAAAGGAGGTTTTAGAGAAGTTTGGCTGGATCATAAGGGTAGCCAAAAGTCAGATGATACCATGCCAGAAAATGGCATACCTTAGAGCTCAAATTGACACCTGTCCTTCAGGTAACGCAATTTTGTGAGAGGTCATTCACATCTGCAAAGTAATTTGTGATCATTCTGGGCCTTCTGATTTCAACTATAAACTTGGTGAATGGACCAAATGGAGGATGAGGTCTATTCAGTTATTTTCTCAGGCAGTAGGATCCTATAGCTTGAAACTGACAATTCAGATTAACACAAGAGTGCAAGAGACATCTAGCCTGGTGGAAAATACCCAGCAATCCCTGCAAGGAGTTTCCCCTCGGGAAACCAGCTTGGATGGAGGTGTTCACAGATGCCTCAGGGGCAGGTAGAAGACCTTTTCCTAGATACTGGCCAATATCCTGGAGCTTAGTGTGGTTCTCCTAGGGTCTGCAGTGAAGATCAGACAATGCAGTAGCTGCAGCTTATTTTAGAAATCAAGGGGAACAAGGAGCAAGTTCTTGCTCAAAGAGACTGTCCCAATCATGGAATGGGTTTAGATCCACCTTCAAGATTTAACTGCTCTGTACATTCCAGGAGCGCAATATCTTGAGGCAGATTATCTCAGCCAACATCTATTGGGACTGTCTGGAGCTGAATATGATGGCGATAGATCTGAACTCCAAGCTTCAGATCTTCCTCTTCAGAGTCCCTTGTGTGGGAGTGTGGCAGTGGATACCTTCTCCGAGAGTTGGGAGGGTCTGTTTGCTTACATCTTTCCTCCAGTACGTATAATATTTAGAGTCCTGCAAAGGATCTTATTGTCAAGGATGGACATGATGACCATTCTTCTACTTGGCCAAGAAGACCTTGGTATCTACTGCTGAGAAGACTGACAATTGTGTTTGTTACTACTTCCACAAACCAGAGGTCTCCTTCTCTATGGCAGTTGGAAGCATCCAAACCCAATCACCAACTGATGGTGTCAGGTCAAACCCTTATCAATGCCAGGAAATGCAATACAAATTGTAAATATTTTAAAGCTTGGCAGATATTCTCTTACTGGGCTGTTGAGATGCATCTTAATACATAACACCATCTGTGGTGGATATCCTGAAGTTTCTTAACATAGGGCTACAAAAGGGTCTGAGTCTCAGCACTCTGAAAGACCAAGTCTCTGCATTGTTGGTGATTTGGAGAAGAGGTGGTTGAGGGATCCATTAGTAGATACATTGTTCCTTTCAAAACTCAAAATTCGTCCACCGTTGAACTGGTCGATTTGTCCAACCTGGGGTCTTCCTCTTGATCGGAGATCCCTCTCTACTACACTACTGAGCATTTAGATCAAGTTCTTTGTGGTTGCTTACTCCTAGTTAGCTGTGAAGTCAAACTTTTGACGTCAGCCCTTCGAGGGCCAGGCCCTTCGATAGATGCTCCTTACAGGATGTTCCAAGAGGAGAAAGTATTTCTCAGACTATAATCAGTATCCTGCCTTAAGTTGTTTCTAAGTTCCACATTAATTAACCAATTGTATTGCTGTCCTTGGAGCCTCCAGCATCCTCTCGGGATGAGAATTCAAATATAGATCTAGTCTTACAATGTTTTGAGATTTATTCAGAAGAAGAGAAGACTTCAGAAAGTCTAGAATACCGTTTGCTGTGCCAGCAGGAAGGAGAAAAGGGGAACTTGCCTCAAAGTCTACTCTTCCTGGATACTCAAGACCATATCAAGGGCTTGTAAATAGCAGGGCAACTATTTGCCTAGGGGTGTAGGTACATTAGACACTTGGTGTGGCAGCCTCATGGGCATTAGAGGCAGGAGTGTCTTCCAAAATGATCTGCAGTTACCCCTACTATGTTTCTTTTTAGACTCTACAGATTTGAGGTTATGTCTTCATCTCAGGTCCTGTTTGGACAGTTAGTTTTCTTATTTTTTAGCCTGTTGGGCCATATAAATTGAAGTATAATTATTTTCCCTCCCTTGTGGTTAATTGCTTGGGTATGACCCATTAGTGAATTTTCATGTTGACGGGGATGGCCAGGAAAAAAGAAAATTAATATCATACTTACTGGAATTTTCTTTTCCTGGCCATCCTCCCCGTCAACATGCCCTCCCTATGGTGGCTTTATAAACAGACTGATGTGATCCAGGAGGGGGTGGGCTTTATGGGTTCTTAAAATTAACTATCTTCTGTCCAGGCTGGGAGTAGCAGGAGAATAACCCATTAGTGAATTTTCATGTTGACGGGGAGGATGGCCAGGAAAAAAAAATTCCGGTAAGTATGATAATAATTTTCTTTTTTCTTATTAGTTATAGAGGAAGCAGACCTGTTCCATGGGCCCCCCTGCAACTCTGCTTCCTCTATAGTTACGCCACTGACTACAGGTGCTAATAACTTTTTTCAGAGTGGTACAGAATTCTCTAGAGAAGTTGACCCCTGCATATAATATTATTGCAGAGAGACAAAGGTTACCAACAGAGCTGTGGGCTGAGGTACTTCTACCATATTTTATTGCTGAACTTCAAAGGGTCTACTATGAAATCAGAGATCCTTTGCTGGATGGAAGTTAATAAGACTGTCCAAGTACAATATGTAAATAATTGGTCTTTTTTTACCTACCAGGAAGATCCCAGATGCAGTGTTGGAGTTGGGGGTCCAGGCCTACCGGGGCTGCCACATCAGGGGCCCACACACATGCTACAGGCCACCAACCCACCTTCTACCAACTTCAGGCCCCCCTTGCCATCCGCCCACAACCCTTTTTTATCGGATCACAGAGCGCCGAGTGTTGGGCAGGTGGGAATGGGCCAGCAGGGGCTTTAAAGGAATTGTTGGGTGTAAAAATAAAAACTGGATAAAAAGATAGGCTGTGCAAAATGAAAAATGTATCTAATATAGTTAGTTAGCCAAAAAATGTAATATATAAAGGCTGGAGTGACTGGACGTGTAACATAATAGCCAGAACACTACTTCCTGCTTTTCAGCTCTCTCTTGCTTTCCACTGATTGGTTACCAGGCAGTTACCAATCAGTGACTTGGGGGGGGGGCACATGGGACATAACTGTTGCTTTTGAATCTGAGCTGAATGCTGAGGATCAATTACAAACTCACTGAACAGTTATGTCCCATGTGGCCCCCCTTATAGTCACTGACTAACTCAGAGTTAGAGAGCTGAAAAGCAGGAAGTAGTGTTCTGGCTATTATGTTACACATCCAGTCACTCCAGCCTTTATACATTACATACAAAACATTGTTTTTTTACCCAGTTTTTATTTTGATACTGAACTGTTCCTTTAAATTCTGTGACAAATAAGGGAAGAAAATGCTGTTACTGGAAGAGGATGCAGCCACCTGTGCTCCCCTCCTCCCTTCTGAAGTTGGCAGCTCACTGACAGGTGGGTCACACTAATGAAGTAACTACAACATGGCAGGGCCCTCCTAAAGTTAACCCTTTGTGGTCCCTGTCATTGTATTAGTGTACCCTGTCTACCATTTTTTTTTTTACCGTGTGGGGTCCTAGCCACCAATATTTTAATGTGAGGCCCTGACCACAGATGTTTTTTTTTTTTAATGTGTGGGGACCCTAGTCACCAATGTTTTTTTGTTTTTTACTGTGGGGGGGGGGGCGGACCTGTGGATGGGGCTTGTGGTGGGTGTAGCCCAGGGGGCTCAGGAAAAATTTGCTGTATGGGACTCTGTAATTTCTGATGGCGGCCCTGTTTGCACCACAGTCTAGGTGTTCTGCAGAGACTATTTCTGACAATTTATCAAGACACACTTTTCTTCGGCACACCACTTACTTTATTTCCATAAGTGCATTCAACTCCTCATTCTACTTCCAAGCCAATTTCTCATACATGAATTCCCATAGGGAGGAAGCACACCAGACACTTGGCCTTTGCCACCTAAAACCTACCGAGGCCAATGTTAGCCTATGGGGAAGGAGATAGGCTTCCTAACAATTTTCTGATCGAAGGAAAATCCTTAGATCGATGGATCGTAGGAATAGCGCTAAATCCTTCGACTTCGATATTCGAAGTCAAAGGATTTTAATTCAGCCCCTAACAGTGTGGTAAGTCTAGTACATGACAACCATGCGGACAATGGTACACGAAAAGGACACTGGGGTAATGTTCGGAAATATCTTACTACTATGGTTACACTTCAACCCAAGTTGGGGTTGATAAAATCCATAATACAGAAGGATTTTCTCTTATTTTAAAGCTTATGAAGCCTAAGAACTCAGCAAAAAATGACAGTTTTTCTGGCCAGATGCACAAACTGAGCCTAAGAAGTACTTGCCCCCAAGCGATGGTTTACTAATCTTTCTGACCGCCCTGATCATAGAGGTTTCCTTGCACTGGAACTATGGGTAGACAGAAGAGGCAGGTGCCTATGGGACAATAACGGGGGGCACTCCTCTCTCCTGTAAGTGTAGCCAAGCTCGAGAGGAGTAGCCAAGCTGGAACAAGGTAGGAGAGGGGATGGGGGTGCAAAATCAGCAGTGCAAGAGACTAGTTCTGGGGGGGTGAACTGGTAGAGGCATATGTGGGGAGGCTATTGTTCAAAGTGAGGCCGAGGACTTGCCTTGAGAGACCCACAGGGCAATAAAGTTCCAGGATTTTACCCCAGTTCACAGGGCACTCTCAAATAATCATTAACCTAAAGGAATCCCATGAACTGCTATTTGTAAAAAAAAAAATCTTTATTAAATTAGCATAAATAGAAAAGATAGTACATGCCCCAACAATGGCCCACCTTATGCATTTCGTACCCTCCAGCACCTTAGTCATAGGTGTCTGTCAAGGGATTCCGTTAATGAGCCACTGTTTTGGCCCAGCTCTACTGGTAATGTATAGGCAGTTCACTATAGGCCTGGAAGAAGTTCAACATTTTGTCTTCAACTAGGTTCTTATGTGGATGCGTATGCACATACTTTTTTTCGCAACCTGAAGATCATTTTTGAAAGGAGCAGGTCTGGGCTGGCACCCAAGAGCCTGGGCCCACCGAGTTTTTTTCCGGTGTCCCGCCAGCCCAGTCCGACCCTGTGCAGCTCACACTTAGGTGCCACCCCGAGTCCCCAGTAACCAGGCACACAAGATGGCAGTGCAACAGGCACAACCTGACTTTATTAAACAGCTGCAGCTGTAAGAAATGGTTGGTTAGAGAATTGGCGAACAATAACTGGACAATTAGTACTTGATAGCTTTGGCTAAGACTTCAATAAATATTTCAATTCACCAAGAACAGCTCCCAGCAAAACCCCTCAAACCCAGGTATGCACACCTATGTCTCTCAACTTGTTGCCAGCTGGATATATTGTGTATCGGTGGGGGGCCCACTTACTTGGATGGGCTTCAAATGGCACAGCAGCCTTCTTGAAAGGCAAATGTAGATTCCACTTTATGTTTCAGCTTAACTGAGAAACTGCCTGGGCTGGAATACATTTTTTAACCACGTCCATTTTATAGCCACACCCCCTAAATACCATGTCCATTTTACAAAATCTGGCAGGTTATGGAAAGTATAAATACATTTCTGGGGGTTTTAGGGTTAGGTTTGATGTGTTATTACAGTTTTGCTAATGAAGGTGAATTGACCTTTAAGCTGAAAGTCACAGTTCCCCCAAGAGACCTGCTAACCTGCTTATCTTAAATAGTTACAATTGTATCTTTGCTTATCTTAAATTGTTACAAATGTATCTAAGTGCAGGTGCCAAGTGTTTTGCGAAATCTGCCAAAAACCTCTTATTTAATTACATTTTAGAACCATTGTATCTTATTCTGGCTGTTCAGTGCAGAAGATCATTTCAGTAACAATCCGGCACTGCTGGTTGAGCTGTCAAAATCAGGACTGTCCTGTGAAAAACGGGACAGTTGGAAGGTATGCTATACCCCCTGAACAATGTAGGTCTCTATAAACATATATTGCATAAAACAGCTCATATGTAAAACCCTGATTCATGTAAATAAACTACTTTCATAATAATATACTTTTTAGTAGTATGTGCCATTGGGTAATCCTCAATAGAAAACTGCCACCCCTTGGGACCATATGATTTACTGTGTACACAATCCAACCAAGGGCACACAGATGTGTTAAAGGAGAACCAAAGCGTAACTAAATAAGTAGCTAAAAAATTTTAAGATCTGTGTCTCCAAAGATGCCCCAGTAGCTCCCCATCTTCTTTTCTGCTGATTCACTGCACATGCTCTGTGCTGCTGTCACTTACTGAGCTTAGGGACCCACTCACAATATACAGTACACATAGAATAGAAATGTCACAATATAAGGCTGATGCTGTGCCTACTGTCAGTTCAGTACGGTAAAGTAAAATCCATGCATAATGTTAATTTGTAAATATTTTATTTGCCAGAAAATATTACTTGTGATATACATTTCAAGCCAAAGAAAAAATAGGGACAGCAAAATCCCTTTAAGAAGCATTACTTATAAGCAGGGTCTTGTTAGTCCGATTGTCCAATATAAGAAATAACAAGAGGCATTGTTTTCTGCTTACCAACTGCTCTCCCCATGTTAATCTCCCCAGTTACATTATGGCATTTATTTTTCATGATATATATTGGTACATGCAGAGCTGTACTCAACAAATAATAAAATACCCATAGTTCCAGGATAGCAAAATACTGTATCTCCGGTGTGTAACTCAGGTTGTCTTCCATATATCTCTTTGTTACACTATTAAATGGAAAATGCATACAACTTAAAGAACCAGTAACACATTTTTTTTAAAAAAAAAATTCATTAGTATACATAGAAAAAAAACCCACCAAGACAAAATTAAACTTTAAAATCGCAAAGCCTTTATTAAGAAATAACTTACCGAAACTCCACTTGTGCTCCTCTTAAGATCCATCGTGCGGCTCTTGATTTCTCCTTCCTAGCTATCTCCTATAACAAAGGCAGGGAGGAGAAATCGAGCGCCACATGATGGATCGCCCGATCGCTTTCTGAAGAGGAGCGCAAGCGTAGATTTGTCAGTTATTTCTAAATAAAGACTTTTAGGGGCACATTTACTAACGGTCAAATAACGAGGGTTAATTAACCCTCGATATTCGACCCTCGAAGTTAAATACTTCGACTTCGAATAACGAAGTCGAAGGATTAAGCGCTATTCGTTCGATCGAAGGAATAATCGTTTGATTTTAATCCATCGATCGATCGATTTTCCTTCGATCTGAAATTGGCTAGAAATCCTATGGGGACCATAACATTGATGCTCAGTAGGTTTTAGGTGGCGAAGTAGGTGGTCGAAGTTTTTTTTAAAGAGACAGTACTTTGACTATCGAATGGTCGAATAGTCGAACGATTTTTAGTTGAAGATGTAGTTGAAGGTCAAAGTAGCCAATTCGATGGTCGAAGTAGCCAAAAAAATACTTCGAAATTCAAAGAATTTTTTATTCTATTCCTTCACTCAAGCTAAGTAAATGTGCCCCTTAAAGATTCATTTGTCTTGGTGTTTTTTTCGATGTATACTAACGAATTTTTAAAAAAACTTTTTTGATGTTACTGGTCCTTTAACAAGTTATACAATATACATCCTCACATGGAATAGAAAATAGATTTCTGACCTTGAATGGAAACTATTTCTCAGTAGTGACTGGGAACATTAACATGACTGGTGACATAAGATTGACATGTCCAACCCAGCCCAATGGTTTATCGAACAAAAAAAATGAGATTCCTGAAATAAAGCTGAATGTGATTCTACTCCACTGACATGCAGCATCATTACCATAAAATTCAAAGTATTACATATTAGATTTTGAGTACAAATTTTCCTAGCACATAGTGATGGGCGAATTTGGTGCATTTTGATTCGCGGAAAAATTCGCAAATTTTGGGAAACGCCGAAATTTTTTTGCCGGCATCTTGTTTTTGACGCCAGCATCCGGTTTTTGGATGTCGGCGTCCGGTTTTTAGGACGCGGGCGAATTTTTGCGGCGGTTTCGCAGGAATTCGCCACAAATTTGCGCCTGGCGAATGAATTCGCCCATCACTACTAGCACCCTAAAAAGATTCCAAGCCTATAGAGTAAACCGAGAATAGGAGTATAGGAATATAGAGTTAGCAGAAAGCCTGGTTTCATTGTTCATATCATGCTACGAAATACTATGATTAAGATCTGTCCATTAAAATAACAATATTACGATCAACTATTGAAATAAATCTTTCTGTATCCCTTTACACAGCATGAAGGGGAGCTGTAGGTCACAAATAGCTGGAAGGAGGTAAAGATTATACTGATATGATAAGATAGGGGGCATTTAATAAATGGGGCCAGGGTCAGACTGGATTTCAGAGAAGCAGAGGATCTCCTAGTGAGCAAAGGACAATACCCATCATCATTTTCTAATTTCCAGAACAGGTCTGTATAACAACTATTATATTTAGTCATGTCTCCATTTAATTGCTGCTAGAGTGGCCGAGTTCTCTAGCGGCCCAGTTTGACACATAGCATGACTAATATAAAAAGAAGTGCAAATGCAAGAAGCTGAGTGCTTCTGCCTCTAACTTATCCAAAAAATAAAAAGTAAAGCATGCACCTTAGGGGCAGATTTCTCAAAGCCTGACTTAGAGTTCACAAATCATGACTAGTGATGGGTGAATCTGTCCCGTTTGGCCGAAAAATTTATTGTTATATTATTGAAGTCCATGTGCGTCTAAATAATTTTGGCGTGCAACAATTTTGACACAAGCAACAATTTTTATACACTCGACTCTTTTGTTTTAAATGCATTAAAGTCAATGGGCGTCCAAATAATTTTGACGTGAGTCAATATTTATGCACAAACCAATTTTAACACGCGACAATTTGTTTTTGTCGCTGTGAATTTTCAGCGCAGTTTCGCTAAAGCATTCGTGGGCAGCAAAATGCAGAAACTCGCCGCTATTCACGACAGAAACATTCACCCACTTTTTATTTATTCTATTGATTTTTATAACTCGGAAATCCCATAGGAATGAATAGTAAGTGGATGCATTTTTTCTGAGGTGAGCTCTAATCTCACGTTTAGATAAATCTACCCCCCTTAGAGCTAAAAACAACAAGATGGAGCAGAGTCACCTGGAGCACCAGCACAGTGCCCTTGACTATGGCCCTTGCATCGGTTAACCCAATCTGAAGGGCTAAATAACTTGTCTTCAGTTATTTTAAGTATTTGTGTATGTAATCTGTTTGTTTAATGAATACACCCATTTATTGTACAACACTGTGGGATATGGTGGTTCTGCATAAATACATAATAAAAAAAACAATTGTTCCCAGAATCCCTGGTAGTGACTGCTGAGCAGGATCATCCACAATAGGAGCCTTGATTTTGACTTTCAGGAAACATGCTCCTGTTCAGCAATAATCTCCGTGGAGCCCGGGACCAGAAATAAAACACGACGGCTGCTGACCGCACTGTCCACTTCTGCATTTGGACACTAGGTACAGAAAAACCTTTAAATTTGCCCCCTTGGGTGATGTGGCTGTAATGAGTCTATGTCCTATGGCTCAAGACAGTGTAGGACTGGCCCACAGGGATACCAGGAAAACTCCCGGTGGGCCCAGGTGTTAGTGGGCCCTCTTGTTTCTAAACATTTTACCTATTTCATGGTCATTCCCTATTTCTTTATGGGTAAAAATGCTTAATAATGGGAGAATATTGTAAGTAAATATAAAATACTAGGAGAATAAAGAGGTTGAGTGAGTAGAGGAGGAATAAAAGTTTGGAAACCACTGTCTAAGGTTTTCTGGTCGGCTCACAGTCTTAGGTTTTCTGGTGGGCCCAAGGTCTAAGGCTTTCTGGTGGGCCCCTGGCATCCCAGTCCGACAGTGGCTCAAGATCCATGGGGGTTGTGCAGGGTCAGACTGGGCCGGCAGGACACTGGGAAAAAACCCGGTGAGCCCCAGCCCTCATGGGCCCCTGCCGGCCCAGACCTACTCTCCTGGCTGCCCAGCTGTTTACTGCTTATGGGCACAGTGTTTTTTTCCTGCATGTTTTTTTTCGCACAGGCGAATGGCGTTTAAAGGTTTGGAGGGAGCCCCTGGGAACTGCCTGGAGGGCTCATTGTTTTGCCATCCCAGTGGGCCCCAAAGGCTCCAGTCCAACTCTGGGGTTGGGTTAGTCTTGGCTTAGGATGGGTAAGCATAACCTCAGGACTATGCTGCTGCTAATAGCTTTACAAGAAATAGTTATAGATGTACAGCTAAGGGACCTGTTATCCAGAATGCTTGTGATCTGGGGTTTCCCCTCATAGGCGGCCTTTGCGTAATTTGGATCTTCATACCTTAAGTCTACTAGAAAATCTTGTAAACATAAAATAAACCCAATAGGCTGGTTTTGCTTCCAATAAGGGATTAATGATATGTTAGTTGGGATCAAGTACAAACTACTGTTTTATTATTACAGAGAAAAAGGAAATCATTTTAAAAAAGCTGGATTATTTGGATAAATGGAGTCTATGGGAGACGGCCTTTCGGTAATTGAACTTTCTGGATAACTGGTTTCTGGATAATGGATCCCATACCTGTACTACCTTATCTAACCAGCCACAGTTGCAGTGTATGTTCTAAATAGCAGAGCAAAGCAGTTATATGGGTGCCCAGCCTGAATAAGATAACCAGTATGTAAGATACATTTTTACAATTGAATTTGTTCTTCTGAAGCATAACAGATAAAAAGATATAGTTCAGCTTTACATCATCTTTTAGTATGATGTTGATTGGGATTTTCTGAGACAATTTGCAAATGGTCTTCATGTTTTCTGAATTCCTTAGATTTTTGTTCAGCAGCTCTCCAGTGTGGATTTTCGGCAGCTATCTGGGTGCTAGGGTCTAAGTTACCCTAACAACCAGGCAGTGGTATGAATGAGAGACTGAAAGAGGAATAGGAAGATAACAATAAGATATTTAAAAATAAGTAGTAGTCTGCTGGCTGCCAGGATTGGGACTTACATTTGGAAGCCAGCAGAATAAGGCAAATAATTAAAAACTATATATTAAGACCAAAGTACATTCTATAAGATTAGTGATGGGCGAATTTGTCCAGTGAAATTCGCGAAACGGCGAAATAATTTGCGTAACCCGCCGGCATCTCCTTTTGGAAGCCGAAGTCTCATTTTGGACGCCGGCGTCCATTTTTGGACGCCGACGCACATTCTCTGGTGAAAATGCGCCAGCATCCTAAAATGGACACCAGCGAATTTTCAGCGGCAAAATTTTTGCGGCAGTTTCGTGAGTTTATTTGCCGGTGGCTAAACGCGGGAATTCGCCGCAAATTCGAGCCTGGCGCATAAATTCGCCCATCACTATATAAAATATTTAATCTTTAAGGTGATATCATAGGGGTCATCTGTTAAAAGATAAATAAATTAGCAGCTTTAGGCTGGTATTTTTAACCGAAATATGGATAAAATTGTTATTGTGATATATTTTCACTGTGTATTTAAAGGACAGATCATACATACCTCACTTTTGTACTGACCCTGTTCAGTGAAACATGCTTTAAGCCATAGTATCTGGCTCGGATTTTATGTTTAGCAACACATCATACTCTTCTTTCAGCCTCTTGATTTCTTTACAGTTCTGTTCATACTGGGCGACCAATTGTTTCAAAGCAAATTCGGCTTCGTTTGGTGGGCTGACCTCTGTCTGTGTCTTCTGGTGAGAAACTTCTATCTTAATCTGATTGCTTCTCAGTTCTATGATCTCTTCTTCTAGCCCTTTCACCCTTAGAAGCAGCTTTTCACAGTAACTCTTCAGACTTTCTTCTTCATTGTCTGTGGTGTCCACAGAACTTTCTTGGTGATGGCCTTGGTGTGAGCCTGGCATCTTCTGGTCTTCTTGTTTGCTGCAATCATAGCCTCCATATTCTTCTTTTTTATTTGTCAAAGTTGCCCTTTTAGTCTGGGTGGCTACTGCCTCACATGTAGGGACAGAGTGAGAAGTCGAGGCTACAGCAGATCCTTTTAGGGTCTTGGTGTCACTTTTCTTATGATTATTTTCTGGCTGAGCTGTGTTATCTTTTCTTTTAGTAATATTTCCATCATCATTGCTCATTGATCCACTGAGCTTTTGCTTCTTAGCAAGTGTGTCCTCATTAGACCGTGGATGTTTACTGTAGTAGAAAAAACATTAAAGGAGAACTAAAGAAGTAGGTAGAAATGTTGTACATGATGTTTTGTGCTTCTGTACCAGCCAAAGGCAACCACAGCTCTTTATCAGTAAAATCTGTGACACAATAGGTGACTGCCACAATCTTACCTGTATCCAGGCTTCAAAAATGGTGCCTGGACTAGGAGTAGGCAGACAGAAAATGTACATGCCTAGTGCCCCCCTCAGTTGCATCCTAGCCATGTGCCACTCTGCCTATTCATAATTCCGGCTCCTGGCCACTATTGTGTTTTTGGTAAACCATTAGGGAAACCAATGTGTTGTTTTTATAAGGGCTTTAATGTATCTTGGGGGTAGATAATTTTTTTGAAAGGAGCCCTGTAATTTCTGATGGTAGCCCTTTCTGAACCTGCCCAAGGCCTCCACAGCCCTCTAGCAATAAAAATCTGCTTCTACAAAGATGCCCTAGTAGCTCCCCATCTTCTTTTCTGCTGATTCACTGCACATGCTCTGCTGTCAATTACTGAGCTTAGGGACCCACTCACAATATCCAGTACACATACTAAAAAAAATAATGAATTTCAGTTGCAAAAGTGCTTAGAATAGCATGTTAATATTACATTCACTTATTTTAAAAGTTTGCTTATCCCTCAAAATATACAAGCCCTTCTACATGAAAATAATTACACCATTTGTGCCCTGCAGAAACAAAGCTAATTCAAACTCTAGAAGCTTTGAGGAAGATAAAATGGGTTTATTGGTAAGCAAATCCCCGATTTCTGCTCAGAGGAATGGGAAGAAGCTCCTAGCATTCTGTCGTTGGATACAAAAACACAGAGTATTATTAAAGGGGATGTTCACCTTCAAACACTTTTTTTTCAGTTCAGTTGGTTTCAGACACCAGAAATTAAGACTTTTTCCAATTAATTTCTATTTTCTGTGTGACAGTTTTCCTAATATTGAAGTGTAAAGTGTCATTTTTCACCTTCCCAAAGCAGCTCTGGGAGAGGGGGTGGGGTCACTGACTCTTTAAAGGGATACTGTCATTTTTTCAAAATGAATCAGTTAATAGTGCTGCTCCAGCAGAATTCTGCACTGAAATCCATTTCTCAAAAGAACAAACAGATTTTTTTATATTCAATTTTGAAATCTGACATGGGGCTAGACATATTCTCAATTTCCCAGCTGCCCCAAGTCATGTGACTTGTGCTCTGATAAACGTCAATCACTCTTTACTGCTGTACTGTAAGTTGGAGTGATATCACCCACCTTCCTTCCCCCCCCCCCAGCAGCCTAACAACAGAACAATGGGAAGGTAACCAGATAGCAGCTCCCTAACACAAGATAACAGCTGCCTGGTAGATCTAAGAACAACACTCAATAGTAAAAACCCATGTCTCACTGAACACATTCAGTTACATTGAGAAGGAAAAACAGCAGCCTGCCAGAAAGCATTTCTCTCCTAAAGTGCAGGCACAAGTCACATGACCAGGGGCAGCTGGGAAATTGACAAAATGTCTAGCCCCATGTCAGATTTCAAAATTGAATATAAAAAAATCTGTTTGCTCTTTTGAGAAATGGATTTCAGTGCACTGCTGGAGTAGCACTATTACCTGATGCGTTTTTAAAAAAATATGTTTTCCGATGACAGGATCCCTTTAAACTAAATTGATACATTTTGGTGATCCATTTCTTATCTCTGTACCTGAGTTTCATTACAGGCAGCTGTTAGAATTGATACAATAGTTGCTAATACTCCAGAGATGCTGCTGAGAAATGGATCAACTAAATGTTGTAAAATTGTAACAGTTCAGAATCTGCACCTGAATTACTGACTCAAACACCAGAGACACGAAGATTTTGGAAAAACTGTAAAAAAAACTGGAGAACAATCTGGAAACAACTCAGCTGAAAAAGTGTTTGGAAGGTGAACAACCCCTTTATGTGATACAAGACTTCCATATTCAGAAAAATATAGGCAAAGACAAAGATATGAATGTATTAATGCCCCACTTTTAAAATGTAATTCCCCTCGATTAACTTACTGTTTATCTTCCACACGACGGCTTCGAGAGTCAGAATTCTTTTTTACTTTCAGTTTATTCCAGTATTCGCTCAGCTTAAGTCCTAATTCATACAGGGTGAGCCTACAAAATAACGTTTTCAAACAGATTACATTTTGGCATGTTTAATATGTGTTTGAGAAAGCAGCACCTATCTACATATGGTGGGGTTGTGTAAGTTCTTATGTGTGTATTTGTCAATATAAGTATCCTCAAATCATGTAGGATCTGTCCTTAAGCTCTGAGATTAGCTCTTATACTATCCTTTTACAATAGTTATTAAAACACAGCATACCTTAAAGTGCATAACCTAGTTATTGGGTCACAAAGCTAATTCTCTGACTTCATTTGTGTCTGAGAAAAGGATAAGTAAGCCCTTAAAGTAAGTGAATATAAAAATTGATGCGACTGCTATGCTAAGCACTTTTGCAATTTACATTCTTTCTTTATAAATAAATAAAGAATGTTAATTGCAAAAGTGCTTAGAATAGCAGTCGCATCAATTTTCAATAATTCATTTCTTTTTAATTCTGAGATATTGGGGATACATGTACTGTGAATATGAATTAATTGTGTTATATCAGCGCCACCCACTGGTCCGTTTTTGACCATGAAGTTGTCAGAAGAAAGAACACAGCTAGTCGGAGGTTCTGGTTAGAAACATCAGCTTTTCTAACAGAACAACATTAGACCAGACGTTTACTTTCTCCTGATAACTTCCTTCACTACTTGGTGGTCAGAATGGCTATTCAATTGAACAGGAGGAGAACAATTTGTGACAAATGTTATTATATTACCATATATCAGAATTTTAAAAAAATTATGTAAATTGTAACACTGCTTAAAATAGCACTAACATCAATTTTACATTCACTTAATTGAATGGTTTACTTATACTTTAAGAAACAATAATGTAGTTCATTTATACAGTGGGTGATTTCGGGAGCTGCTCTATTCAAAGGTTGATCTTGTATTGATAGCTTTGTCATTTGCTGTGCCTTGGCCAGGAGACATGTTGCAACACCATCTTTTATGCAGCACACAGAAATAATGTTGCAGAATATCTAATACTGTATGTACCAGGCATCACGCAGACATCGTAATAGCTCCTTTGAATCAACAAAAACTGTCTGCAAATTACCCCCCCCCCCAAAAAAAAGGATGTGTGTTCCCTTCAGGATACAAAAGGCATCAATAGTAGGACTGCAGCCTACACATGAAGTTCCAACAACCTCTGCATGTGCAGGAACACACACGCTTTCATTTGCTATGTTTGCAGTTCCAATGTGATACTACACACGTGCAGATAAGGTTGTCCAATTTGACCAGTTTGCTTTAGCAACCTGGCTGCCCTCTGCTTGTGCATTTGGGAACAAATAATCAGATTTGTGACCATTACCAAAAAAATCATCTACAACATAGTATAAGTTACCTATACTCATTTGTATCATCAAAATCCTGCTTATTGTGTGTGAGCTTGAGAAAGTCGCACTCAACAATTCCAACAACCCCAACTCCCTGGTTATTACCCTAGGAAAAGGGAACAAAAATGGAAAAGATGGTTCAGTCTCCACATAAATCTGAACAGACATTTTATCAATAATAAAACACAAAAGAATATGGCTTTAAATACAGTATATGTTTATAAACTGAACTTAGAGGGTTGCTAGGCCACTCTGCTGGGTCTCTGGGGCCCAAATAGCAGGCAATGAAATTCCAGCAAGGTCACCTTGGGTGCAGATAACCAGTACTGAGCATATTAAACCTATATATGCCACTAAGAACCCTGCAGAAAATAGGGGGTAAATTTACTAAGCAGTGAAAATTCGCCAGCGACGGCTTCGCAGCCATCGCAAATAGGGATGCACCGAATCCACTTTTTTGGATTCGGCCGTACCCCCGAATCCTTTGTGAAAGATTCGGCTGAATCTGAACCCTAATTTGCATATGCAAATTAAGGATGGGAAGGGGAAAACATTTTTTACTTCCTTGTTTTCTGACAAAAAGTCATGCAAATTAGGATTCGGATTCGGTTCGGCCGGGCAGAAGGATTCGGCCGAATTCTGCTGAAAAAGGCCGAATCCTGGCCGAATCACGAACCAAATCCTGGATTCGGTGCATCCCTAATCGCAACACTTCACCAGGCTAAAATTCACTCAGACAACACTAATTTACTGAAATGCGAAGTTGCGTCCAGGGCGCCAAACGCTGGCGAATTTTCTCTAGTGTAACATCGGCAAAGTGAGCAAATCAAAGCGAAGATGCGCTAGTGTTCACATCTGCCTAGCGAAACTTCATTAGAGGACTTAGTTCAGGCTAATTTGCATACGGCAGGAAATTATAAAGTTGAATGGACGTATAAATGTTGCAGCAAATTCATTACATTACACAAGTCCAGGGAACCTTAATAAAGACAATAGAAATGTGCCCTACACATGAGCCCACTGTATAGTTAATGTTCCATATGTTAGAAAATGTATGGGGGAACCCGGGACCCAAAAAAAATGTAAGGACTTTTGCAGGCAAAACAGGATAAAAGGAAAATACGCCAGCGTTTTTTTTTTCCACTAAAAAACATAATGTAAGTAACAGAAAAATGAGGAAGATCTATGCATTCCAATGCACTTCGTCTGGTCTGAGCTGGTGAACGCAAGTCTGACGAAAGAGGTAAAATCCGTTCAGTAAAATCCGCATCTTAGTGAATTTGTGGAGTAACGTCCATTGGCCAGAGCGGAAATTCACCCGGCGATAGAGTGCGAATCATCACTAGCGTCTATCGCCTTCGCTAGCGAAGTGACGCCTGCTCCCAATAGTAAATCGGTGAAGTCCCTGAAAATGGTAACTTTTCTGTTAAGTAAATCTGCCCCTTGGTACTGACCATATTAACCCCATGTGTACCACCAAGATCACTGCAGAAAATGGATAGATAGAAAGGACTATCAACACCTGCACAAGTAAGACTGTTCCGCTCTCTGAACGTTTCCATTCTGCTTGTTTCTACCATACTGAAACTTTAATGGATCACTATATACAATTAAGTTATTTTTAAACATAGTAACATAGTAAGTAAGGTTGAAAAAAGACACATGTCCATCGAGTTCAACCTTTTTTTTTTTTTTTTTTATTAACTACCTATCTGCCAGTTGATCCAGAGGAAGGCAAAAAAACCCATCTGAAGCCTCTCCAATTTGCCTTAGAGGGGGAAAAATTCCTTCCTGACTCCAAAATGGCAATCGGACCAGTCCCTGGATCAACTTGGACTATGAGCTATCTCCCATATCCCTGTATTCCCTTACTTGCTGAAAAGCTATCCAACCCCTTCTTATACCTATCTAATGTATCAGCCTGTACAACTGATTCAGGGAGAGAATTCCACATCTTCACAGCTCTCACTGTAACAAACCCCTTCCCAATATTTAGCTGGAACCTCTTTTCTTCTAATCGGAATGGGTGACCTTGTGTCAGCTGGAAAGACCTACTGGTAAATAAAGCATTAGAGAGATTATTATATGATCCCCTTATATATTTATACATAGTTATCATATCACCCCTTAAGCGCCTCTTCTCCAGCGTGAACATCTCCAATTTGGCCAGTCTTTCCTCATAGCTAAGATTTTCAATACCTTTTACCAGCTTAGTTGCCCTTCTCTGTACCCTCTCTAATACAATAATGTCCTGTTTGAGTGATGGAGACCAAAACTGTACGGCATATTCTAGATGGGGCCTTACAAGTGCTCTATACAGTGGAAGAATGACCCCCTCCTCCCTTGACTCTATGCCCCTTTTAATACAGCTCAAGACCTTATTTGCCCTTGATGCTGCTGACTGGCATTACTTGCTACAGACAAGTTTATCATCTACAAGGACTCCAAGGTCCTTTTCCATAATGGATTTGCCTAGTGCAGTCCCATTAAGGGTATAAGTGGCTTGGATATTTTTACATCCCAGGGGCATGACTTTACATTTAACAACATTGAATCTCATTTGCCACTTAGCTGCCCAGATTGCCAGTTTGTCAAGATCACGTTGCAAGTGCCACATCCTGGATGGAATTAATTGGGCTGGATAATTTTGTGTCATCTGCAAACACTGATACATTACTTACAACACCCTCCCCTAAGTCATTAATGAACAAGTTAAATAAAAGTGGACCCAATACCGAGCCCTGAGGGACCCCACTAAGAACCTTACTCCAAGTAGAGAATGTCCCATTAACAACCACCCTCTGTACCCGATCCTGTAGCCAGTTTCCTATCCACGTGCAAACGACTTCATTAAGCCCAACAGACCTTAGTTTAGAAAGCAGTCGTTTGTGGGGCACAGTATCAAACTCTTTGGCAAAATCCAAATAGATCACATCTACTGCCCCCCCACTATCCAGAATCTTACTTACCACATCATAAAAAGCAATCAAATTTGTCTGACATGACCTATCCTTCATAAAGCCATGCTGATTGTTGCTCATAATGTCATTCATTAGGACAAAATTTTGAATGTGATCCCTTAACAAACCTTCAAATAATTTGCCTACCACAGATGCCAAGCTTACTGGCCTATAATTGCCATGCTGAGTTCGTAATCCCTTTTTAAGTATTGGAATAACATCAGCTTTTCTCCAATCCATAGACACCATACCAATTGACAGTGAATCTGAGAAAAGGGCTGGTCTAAAACTGAACTAAACTCTCTTAGAACCCGGGGGTGTATGCCATCAGGCCCTGGAGCCTTGTCTACATTAATTTTGTATTAAAGCTTTTTGAATCATATCCCGAGTCAGCCACTGATTAGATTGAGCTGAACCATTCGTGCAGTTATTAAGTGAGCCTGTGAACACAGACTCCTCTATTGTATACACTGATGAAAAGAACTGATTTAACACATTTGCCTTTTCTGTATCTCTTACAACCATACTGGTACCATTATTTAATGGAGCAACACTCTCAACCTGCTTCTTTTTACTATTAATATATTTAAAAAACTTTTTAGGGTTAGTTTTCACCTCCACCGCAATTAACTCTTCATTTCTTTTCTTAGCCTTCCGGATTGCTGATTTACAACATTTATTACAGTGTTTATATTCATTAAATGCAGCTTCTGTCCCTACAGATTTGTAGTTTTTAAATGCCTTTCTCTTCTTTCCCATTAACTTCTTTACCTCTGTATTAAGCCACACAGGATGATTCTTAGAGCTTCTACGTTTAGTCCTTAAGGGAATAAATTGAGAAGAGTAATGATTTAATATCATTTTAAAGGACAACCATTTCTGTTCTGTGTTTTTAGCTGATAACCTAATGCCCCAATCAATTTCTTTGGGCAGCCCTCAAGGCACTAAAATTAGCTTTTCCAAAATTCATGGTTTTTGTTGCCGCCGTATATTTTTGTTTTTTGCACCAGACATTAAAAGATATAACATTATGGTCACTATTACCCAGGGGTTCAATGACTTGCACATTTGCTATAAGTTCTGGGTCATTTGAGATCACTAAATCAAGAATAGCATTTATTTTTGGTTGGCTCCTCAACAACCTGTGCTAAAAAATTGTCATGCAATAAGTTTATAAACTTGTTCCCATTAACTGATCTAGCGGTACCGTTGCTCCAGTCAATCAATATCTGGGTAATTAAAATCCCCCATTATCATTACTTTACCTAAACTAGTAGCCTTTTCTATTTGCATTAGGAGCTTAGCCTCCTCCTCCTCACTTACATTAGGGGGTCTATAGCATACGCCTACAATTAATTTGCTGCAGGCACGTTTCAGGGGCTGCTGCCGCCTGAGGCAGCAGCCACAATGCCGCCCCTCCTCCTGCTCCGCTCTTCTAACTACCAGCGTCGGAGCAGGTGGAGGAGGGGCCGCATCGCTAGTGCAGTAAGCGCTATTGCGCTCGCTGCGCTAGAAGAGCCGAATTTCCGTTTTAAAAAACGGAAATTCGGCTCTTAAAGTTACCAGAGGCGGCTTTTTGCCGCCCCTGGTAACTGGCCGCTCCGTGCCGCCTGAGGCAAGATTCTCACCTTGCCTCATGGCCGGAGCGGTCCAGATTTGCTGGATTCTTTACAATTGGTGAAGAACTCCACCCATACGACTTCTGCCCCCTCATTTTCTAACATAACCTCCTACTTTAAATGAGCTTTTAAATCCTGCCTAACATACAGACATACCCCTCCTCCTTTTCTATTGCCTCTATCCCTCCGAAACAAAGTATAGCCACTGATATTTACTGCCCAGTCATGCGACTCATTCAGCCATGTTTCGGCCACACCAATCACATCATATTTTCCTTCCAACACCAGCAGCTCCAGCTCTCCCATTTTACCAGTCAGACTTCTTGCATTTGTAAACATACATTTAATACTGGCACCATATTGAACATATGACATGTGGTCCTCCCTATCCTTAACAGTATCCCCAGCCAAATCTCCTCCCCCATTTTCCCTTTCTTTGCCCACTATCTCATCTAACCTGTCTTCCACTGAATCTTTTACTGAACCCTCCCCCCCCCACACCTTGTTTAAAATCTCCTCCAACCCTCTAGCCATTTTCTCTCCCAAAACAGCTGCCCCATAATCATTGAGGTGCAGCCCATCCCTAGCAAAGAACCATGAAGACTGTGCCTGATTGATGTGTGTACCTCATTTTTTCCAAAGAAAGTCCATTTGAGACATAAGTTACGGGTAGGGTTGCCACCTTTTTAAACATCTTTTACCGGCTGCTGGGGGGGCGGGTACACAAAGGGGTGGCCGTGACGTCAAAAGGGGCAGGCCGTGATGTCAAAAGGTGCGGGGCCACGACACGGACATCACGGAGGCTAGAAGGAGTAAGAGTAAAGGTAAGTTCCAGGGGATTGGGGGCAGGCCGAGGGCTCCTTTTAAACGTATGACAAGTTTACCGGCAGCTACATTGCCGGTAAATTTGTAATACCGGCCCTGGCCTTGGCAGGTATTTTACCGGCTAGGCTGGTAAAATACCGGCCGGGTGGCAACCCTAGTTACAGGTTGTGGGCACTGCACCTGATCCACAGACACAGGACAGTGAGTGGGGATTCTGCTTCATATTTACTGGTGTTTGCAATATGCACCTAGGTGGTTTGGTACACATGCGGAGTGGATACCAGATACAGATGTATCAGTTATACAGCTTGCGAAGCTCACTGTGATATTTGTTTCTATGGAGTAACTAAACCAAGTTTAGAAGCAGCCATTATTAAGAATTGTTAAAGGGATACTGTCATGGGGAAAAAAATTTTTTTTCAAAATGAATCAGTTAATAGTGCTGCTCCAGCAGAATTCTGCACTGAAATCAATTTCTCAAAAGAGCAAACAGATTTTTTTATATTCAATTTGGAAATCTGACATGGGGCTAGACATATTGTCAATTTCCCAGCTGCCCCAAGTCATGTGACTTGTGCTCTGATAAACTTCAATCACTCTTTACTGCTGTACTGTAAGTTGGAGTGATATCACCCCCTCCCTTTTCCCCCCAGCAGCCAAACAAAAGAACAATGGGAAGGTAACCAGATAGCAGCTCCCTGGTAAATCTAAGAACAGCACTCAATAGTAAAAACCCATGTCTCACAGAGACACATTCAGTTACATTACGAAGGAAAAACAGCAGCCTGCCAGAAAGCATTTCTCTGCTAAAGTGCAGGCACAAGTCACATGAGCAGGGGCAGCTGTGAAATTGACAAAATGTCTAGCCTCATGTCAGATTTCAAAATTGAATATAAAAAAATCAGTTTGCTCTTTTGAGAAATGGATTTCAGTGCAGAATTCTGATGGAGTAGCACTATTAACTGATTCATTTTGTAAAAAAACATGTTTTCCGATGACAGTATCCCTTTGAGTACTGAAACTGCAAAAAAAAGAAGAAGTAAAAATGGACCTGCGATCCACACAGTGAAATGCACAGATATCTTTATTTTTCCTGCTAATTATTGCTGTTCGGATTAGTTATTATACTTGGTTCTTGATTGAATTAATACGGTGCCAATGTCTCCCCATACATCCTCATACTATCAATAATTCAAGAGGGTTAATCTGATGTCACATCTAGGTGGGATTAATACAATAATTATTGCTACTTCGCATTATCCCAAATAAATTAGCACCAGATCAAAATATGTTTAACTGTTTTTAACTCAATTCATTTTTCTAATTTTTTCACTGAGTAATTAAATGTTACGTTTTAATTTGCCTTGGTACATGATCTTTGCTGAATGAGAACGGTCTCTAAATGTCTAAATGAATTAGCACTTTATTCACTGTCTGGATGCACTTTATAATCAATTCATTAAGCAGGATTCTTTTTGATTACAATGATTGACGTATAGATTTGGCACAAATGAATTGTTATATGTAATACATCAATGAGTAGCATCCCAGAAGTATCCATCATAGTTAACAATTCCACTATCACCCCTCTCCCCAGGCCCGGTGCCTTGGGGTTATCCTAGATTCTGCCCTGTCATTCACTCCTCATATCCAGTCACTTATTAAATCATGTCACTTCCACCTAAGGAACATATCCAAAATACGATCATTTATCACCCAAGACGCTGCCAAAATTCTTATTCACTCTCTCATCATATCACGTCTAGACTACTGTAACTCTCTTTTAATTGGCCTCCCCCTCCAGAGACTGTCATCTCTCCAGTCCATAATGAACACTGCTGCGAGGCTCATACACCTCAGCAACCGCTCCTCCTCTGCCTCACCATTCTGTCAATCCCTGCACTGGCTTCCGTTACCTTTCAGAATCAAATTCAAATTAATGACACTGACTTTCAAAGCACTTCATAACTCTGCCCCACCCTACATCTCTGAACTCATCTCTATATACTCACCCACTCGCTTACTACGCTCCTCTACTGACCTGCTACTCAACTCTTCTCTCATTAAATCCTCACATGCTCGCATTCAAGACTTTGCAAGGGCTGCACCCCTCCTCTGAAACTCTCTCCCACGGTCTGTCCGACTTTCTCCCAACCTTTCTGCTTTCAAAAAATCTCTGAAAACGCACTTCTTTCGAGAAGCCTTCCCTCACTCTGCTTAACTACCAAACGCAACACCACATACAGTACCACATTTCTCACCCACTTACTTCGATCTTGCCCACTCCCACACCTTGTGTATTACTCTCTTTCCTTTAGACTGTATGCCTATGCATAGGGCCTTCCTCACCTTTTTGTACCTGTATTGATTGTGATGTTTGTTACTCCATATATTCTATGTATGTAATTCGTGTGATGTAGTTGTATAATCACATTTACTTTACAGTGCTACGCAATATGTTGGCGCTATATAAATACATGTTAATAATAATAATAATAATAATAATAATAATAATAATAATAATAATAATGAATTTCTGGAGCATTATACAATTTTTCACTTATGAATTAAACTTTTGCCCTAATGTAAACATACCTCTAATTGGCAGCCAACTCTTTTGTAAGCCTTAATGAGCCTGTTCTTATGGTACATCATTAATCCGTAATGCTCCTTGTCGTGGCGTTTGTATCCAAATGTGATTTTTATGGTTGTAGGCTGATTGTATTAAGGAAAATAAACAAGGTTACTACCTGTCCAGTTATTTCTTAAGCTGAGTGCATTACCATCACTACAATTCACGCCCCCCCAGCAAAAAAACTCTTTGGAGGCACACACTCAGCTACCCTTACCTTGCCCCCAGCTACCTGCTCACTCGTGCCCCCCACTTCTCACCTGCTTGCACCATGGTAGGGAGGAGAGAGGCTGGATTTCTAACAGCGTGCAGAACTAAACTATCTGGGCCCCCAGGGCCGCCATCAGAAATCACGGGGCCCCGTACAGCTAAATTTTCTGGGTCCCTTGATCCCCGCCCACCTCAGATCCCACCCCAAGCGGATTTCGGCACTTCGGCAGCACATAAACTTCGGCACGGTTAAGGGGGCTAATTCGAAAAGTGCAAAACAGCTGGGCACCCCTTCAGGCCCAGGCCCGGTACAGCTGTACCCCCTGTGCCCCTCTTATACCAGTGGTTTAGTGAAAATATTGCAATGACTAATCAGGGGGTTTTAAACCCCCTGTCACTAATACAAGAGGTTTTTATACAAGGCCTAATACAAAATCAGATTTCCTTGTTTAAACAACTGAATTACAGGTTGTCCACTGTGATTTTTTTCCCCTAGTGCCTTATAGTGTTCTACAATGTCATAATTACACAATGTCATTCTACACTACCGCAAACAATATAATTACTATAAAAAAAGGATACTGCCAAACACTGGGGCCTGCAGACATCTTCTTCTGTGTAAGCAAGGTGTCTAGTGACCACCTGTGTTTCAATCTCTTCCTCTCTCAAACTAATCCTCAGCCTTGGTTCCAGATACAAAATGCTACAGTAAGCCTGTGAAAGGAAAAACACTCCATTAGTTCTCTCGGGCAAGCAGCTCCAGCATTTACGGAAAGGCAAACGTTAAAGAGGTTGTTCACATTCCAAACACTTTTTTCAGTTCAGTTGTTTTCAGATTGTTCCCCAGAAATACAGACTTTTTTCAATTACTTTCCATTTTTTTTTTCAAAATCTAAGTTTAAAGTTGAATGTTTCTGTCTCTGGTGTTTGAGTCTGGCAGCTCAGTAATTCAGGTGCAGATTCTGAACTGTTACAATTTGTTCCATTAGTTGATCCATTTCTCAGCAGCATCTCTGGAGTATTAGCAACTATTGAATCAATTCTAACAGCTGCCTTTAATGAAACCCAGGGATTCTGCTCAGCAGGGACAAAGATAAGAAATGTATCAATTAAATGTATCAGTTTAGAACAGTTTACAGGGTCAGCGACCCCCCTCCCCTCCCAGAGCTGCTTTAGGGTTGGGGCACATGGGAAGATTCGGGGAGATTTAGTCGCCTGGCGACTAATCGCCTCTTCTTTGGGATGACTAACCTCCCCAAACTGCTTTCCCCTGCCTTGCACCTGCTAAAATGAAAAAACGGCTGCGGCATAGCATTCGCTGCACTTCATTTTCCAAAGTCGCCTCACGAGGAAAACGAAGTGCCGCGAGTGCCATGCCGCAGGCGTGGTAACCAGGTTTCTTCCGTGGTAACCAGGTTTCCAAGAGGAAATAAGATTGATTTGTTCTTATTTATCTGTTAGCCACTTATTGCACAAAACCTTTCTAGTACTTCCCATGCAGCCCCTAGTGAAGGACCAGCATCTGCAAGGAAAAGTAACACATTGTCTGCATATAAAGACACTTTTTCTTCTACATTACCAATTGATATACCTTTACCATGGGGTTGTCACAGAACTGTTGCTAGTAGTTCAATGGCTAGGGCAAATAGAAGGGTTGACAGGGGGCAACCCTGTCTAGTTCCTCTCCCCAAGTCAAATACCACCGAAAGAGTATTGTTTACCCAGATTTGGGCAGTGGGTCTCTTATATAACAGTCTGATCCATGTGATAAAATTCACGCCAAACCCAAATTTGTTATATCTAGCGAGGCAACCACCCCAATGGCTTGTTGCTGATTGGCTAGTTGAATGTGTGTAAACAGACATCTAAGATTAATGGACGTAGTTTTATGAGGCTTAAAGCCTGTTTGTCAGGATGAATGAGTGATGTAATAACTTAATTAACCTATTCACCAGTAGTTTAGCAAGTATCTTAGCGTCAGTGTTGATCAGCAATACAGATGTATAGCATTCACATGAATACGGGGTCTTTAAAGTATCAGTGTAATTATCGCATTGTAACATGAGGAGGGAAGTTCTCCCCTCATGGATGCATGAGTGAATGTGTGTAGGAGTTTGGAGGATATTTGTTTGACCAGCAATTTATACCAGGCAGCTGGTAAGCCATCTGGGCCTGGAGTCTTATTGTTTGGAAGGTCTGCTATGACTGCATCCATTTCAGCTTTCGTAAGGGGATCCTCTAGGAGTTTGACTTCCTCGGCAGACAATTGATGGAGGTTAGAGTCTACCAGAAATTGTTCTTGGTAACACATAACTTTGCTTGCACTATTTAGGTACCACTAATATATCTACCTAGAAACACAAATTACTGCACACAAGCTCTGAATTGAATGTTAGACACCCATCCAGCAACTATGTAGCAAGCCAGCCAGTTCAGGTTATGATCGCAACAGTATATTAAAACTTAACCTTTAATAGTAACAATGCTTAATAAAAACCAAATAGGCTCAAACCGACATAAACACACGCAGCATGTTCCAATCACAGCTGTGCAGGACAATGTCCTTAAAAATAACACATATTAAAAACTGAATGTGTAGGCGGATTAGGTAGGCTAGTGGTAACCAAATGTTTAAATGCACTTCACTGTTCACACAGCGTTAGTGCCAGTAGCGCTCTTAAATGTATTCCACACCTTCCAATGAGCCACCTTTGAGCCCCCCACCATTCCCTCCCAATGCTATAGTTTCTGCCTAGCTACGTTGGGAAGCGTGGGAACTAGCCTCACCACCTTCCACCTACACCACCCTAATCACCACTAATATATCCCCACAGGCTCATAGTATGCACACTCAGTGCTCTTAAAGGGACCTTGGAAAATTTTATACAACGGGTTATGTCTTACATTCTAGGTGTTATTGTTCAAACTGTTCACTGTTCTTATTGCAATATTCTATATTACAGTTACTACACATTGTGTGGTTATTGCAACATTAGATACAGTAATTGCTGCTGCTGCAGTTCCCAGGGAGTTATATGCAGTTCAGTTTTGGACTCCAGTCCTTAAGAGGGATATAAATGAGCTGGAGAGAGTGCAGAGACTAAGTGCAACTAAACTGGTTAGAGGGACGGAAGACTTAAATTATGAGGGTAGACTGTCAAGGTTGGGGTTGTTTTCTCTGGAAAAAAGGCGCGAGGGGACATGATTAGACTTTACAAGTACATTAGAGGACATTATAGACAAATAGCAGGGGACCTTTTTACCCATAAAGTGGATCACCGTACCAGAGGCCTCCCCTTTAGACTAGAAGAAAAGAACTTTCATTTGAAGCAACGTAGGGGGTTCTTCACAGTCAGGACAGTGAGGTTGGGGAATGCACTGCCGGGTGATGTTGTGATGCTGATTCAGTTAATGACTATAAGAGGGACTTGGATGATTTTTTGGACAGACATAATATCAAAGGCTATTGTGATACTAAACTCTATAGTTAGTATAGGTATGGGTATATAGAATTTAATTAAAAGTAGGGAGGGGTGTGTGTTTGGATGCTGGGTTTTCATTTGGAGGGGTTGAACTTGATGGACTTTGTCTTTTTTCAACCCAATTTAACTATGTAACTATGTAACTATGTAACTATATGCCACCAATATCTGGTTCTAGCCCTGGGTGGAGGCACTTAACCTATCTAAACCCTACAAATCTCCCACTTAGTGGATGCTTGGGATCTATAATGTTATTGCCCCAGTGTGGCCCTAGATATTTGTGCCAAGAAAGGGTTAAACATTCGTGTCTTAGCACTGTACATTGCCATAGGTTTAATTATAGTATAGTGTGGAATATGAGTTTCAGTTGTTTTGTCGCAACTGAGGATATCAGCAGCTTTTGTAAACTGAAGTGCCACTCTCTTCCAGCAGGCAGATGAGTCTATTTCCATTTGCACTTTGTTGTCCTCCTAATTTTGCCACCTTTGTATTTGAACTGTTATACCTGTTCATAGCAATAGAGGTCCTTTGTAAAACCTTTCCTTCACATGTGCCAGTATACAGTATGATAGGTTGTGCTTCAGGTGGTGAAATGCTCTGATATCACCTTGATTAGCAGCAAAAGAAATCACATGGCTGGCCTTTTTTATTCTTGAATTTATAGTTTTACTCCATTTAAGGTTAATTTAAGACAAAGTGAATCATACATACTCTCAAAGAATAGTCGCTTTTATGGGCAGTCTGGTCTTTTCTTGAAGTAAGCACCATATCATCATTTTTATAATCAAAGTCAAATTCCGGGGACCCAAAATTGCCCCTAAAATACAAAAAAATGAATTGTATCAATTTCATTGAAAAAGAATTCCTGTATTTCCCATTAATCTTATCCCAAGCGTCTATTATGATGGGGTGTAAAGTGGGTTGGCACTGATTGGTGAGGGGGAGATGAGATGAACCTACATAAAGGAAATGTGAAGGAATATCTTAATTGAACACATTGACCCCTTTTGCAGGATCAGAAACTTTCCTCTTTTTGTCCGTTTGTTGAGATGTGAAACTGTGTTTCGGGCCCAGGTAATTTTATACACATATTGATCATTTTCTGTATAGATGGTATATTTTAGCATTGATCAGTTGTTGATAAATTTACATTTTTAATTTACTATTTAATTACAAAATTGATTTAAAGTGGACCTGTCACCCAGACATAAAAAGCTGTATAATAAAAGTATTTTTCAAATTAAACATGAAATCAAATTACTCTTTTTTTCTTAAAGCATTCATAACTGTTGTAAGCGCATTTAAAAATCTCAGCTGTCAATCAAATATTGTCTGTCCCTCCTCTATGCCTTTGGCATAGGGACGGGACAAGCAATTACTTTCACTTTCAGCACTTCCTAGATGTCACTGCTCTCCCCACATTCCCCTGTTCTCTTCACCATTTAATTGTGTAGCCAGGACATGGGGATGGACTTCAGGTCCCCCATTCTGGTGCACAAACAAGATTCTGAGATGTTGCAAGGCTTGCCTTAATAACAGTGTCCACAAAATGGCTCCTCCCTGCTTGCTATAATTATGAATTCCCAGACTGATGGAAACAAGATTCAAATAATTTATACAGTGTAATTAAAGTTCATTTAGCTTGACTAATGTGATAAAATAGGATTTTGAATATTTTTTTTGGGTGACGGGTCCCCTTTAAGCATTTGGTCACTTTGATATACCGGTATGTACAATGAAATTCTGCTTTTTAATAGCAAGATGTTGCTAATTGTACTGCTTTGAGACAGACTAGTGGATAGATGTTTCTGGAATTTTACGGAATTAGTTTATTTGATGGTCTGGTCAGAAGCAGAGTTATGGGGGCAAATTCACTAAAGCGCGAAGCGGCTAACGCTACCTCAGACCAGGCGAAGTGCAATCGAATAGATAGGGCTTGCTTCAAAAAAAAAAAAAATGCTGGCGTCTTTTCCTTTTTTAAGGGTGATAGGCTGAAAAAGATCGTACATTTTTTTCCTTCCCCCCCTACATTTCCTAACATATGGCACCTAAACTATACAGTGGCCACATGTATAGGGAAATATAACAACTCTATTTTATTTATGAAGCTTTCCCAGGCTTGTGTAATGTAATGTATTTGCTGCTACATAAACGTCCATTGTACTTTAACTTGGCGCCGTATGCAAATTAGGCATCGCTAACGTAACTTCGCTTTACTTGACGAATTAACGCTAGAGCAACTTCGCTACCTTTCACCTCCCTGAGCCCAACTTCGGATTTTAGTGAATTAGCAGCGTCCTGGCGAAACCTGGCGAAACCAATTAGCATTTATATCAATGGAAAAGAAAGCAGATATGATGTAAAGGATGTGGAGAAGGAACAATTACATACTGCAAGGGAATAAGGAATATCAGGGCCAGATTTACCTTTCTTGCCCCTCTGTAGAGATAATGTTCCACTTTCCCCAAAAGCCAATAGTAAGGAAAACAAGGCCACCCACATCGCTATGTAACATCTGCCCACTCCTTATCTGCTCCAACAGGCAGAGAAATAGTGAACTCAATTCAAACCGGCTCGCGCATTGATGTCCCCACTTGACTGCACACACTGTTGTGACATCACTATGTGCAGCCAGATGAGTACACTATTTGCCAGTTAGATTAGGAGTTTATGTGATTTAATAAAGCACAGCTGTGGTGGAACCATTGAAATTAAATATACTAGACAAGCTACTATAATTTATTAAAACAAAAGAAGACGAAGAGAAAAATCAGAAATAATTCACATAATAATGATCCTTCCTTTTTTGTTTTAATAATTTACTGTCTTTTGAAATGGGAGGTGTGATAAGTCATTACGGACTTATCTGCTACTGTACATATGTCTGCATTGGTATAAACCACAAGAATGGTGTATAAACCAATTAGGGACAGTGCCATACTGGGTTCAGGGAAGATTCTGTTTCAGATTCAGTTTAAAGGGGTAAGATACACAAAAAATTATGTTGCATAAGTGTATTATGGACGCCTATGCAAAACATGAGTGTGTGGCAGTGTCAACATAAATCATCCTGCCATTAGTACAAGACCCCATACAGAAACAATACTCACCTGCTCAGGTTCCAGATAATGATATTCGTTCCGTTTGGGTTAGCAATGGTCTCCAGCTCTTCTAAGAGCTCTCTCTTACTCTTCAGCAGAGAGTAAGTGGTTATTGCCTTTAGATTTGCCTTTGAATCAGGCGTCTGTACAAGCTGCCGTTAGACATCAGTTAAGGACTCTAATGAAACAACAGTGCAGTGGAAACCTCATGGCAGATACAGTACATGTACAATTTTAAAAAAGTGCACTTTTATTTATAATTATTTGAGCACATAGGGGCAAATTCACTAAGCACCGAACGCTAGCCTTAATTCGCTAGCGTTTGGCATTTTCGTTACTGCGCAAATTCACTAACGAACGCTGGCGTAGTTTCGCTAGTGTTACTTCGCACCCTTACGCCAGGCGAATTTTCGCTAGCGACGTAAGTACGCAAATTCACTAACTTGCGCAGTGTACTGAACGCTACCGTTTACGCTAGACTTCCTTCGCCACCTCAGACCTGGCGAAGCGCAATAGAGTAGATAGGGATTGTTTCAAAAAAAGTCAAAAATTTTTCTAAGCCCCAAAAAACGCTGGCGTGTTTTCTATATTATGTGTGATAGGCTGAAAAAGATCGAAAAATTTTTTGGGGCTCCCCTCCTTCCCCCCTACATTTCCTGACTCATGGCAACTTACCTAGACAGTGGGCACATGTGTAGGGCAAAATAACATTTTTATTTGCTGATTTGAAGGTTTTCTTGGCATTTGTAGTGCTGATACGTATTCCTCCATTGAGATTTGAATTTGGTGCCGTATGCAAATTAGCCTTCGCTAGCGTAACTTTGCTTTACATAGCGAATCAACGCTAGCGCAACTTCGCAATCTTACGCTACCCCTGTGCGCAACTTCGGATTTTAGTGAATTTGCGGAGCGCTGGCGAAACTACGCCTGGCGAAGTGCGGCAAAGCGCGGCGAAGTTGCGCCTGGCGAAACTACGAATGTTAGTGAATTTGCCCCGTAGTGTTCAGTATTGCTTGGCTATTGCATTTTTTTCTGTAACACCTGTAGTCTGAAAAGTTGCTATCAAAAACATAACTTGGCTTGGCTGGGCTACAAGTTGTGTAAAGATAATTATTTGGGCTACAAAGTTCTATTAGCGCAACACTCACTTTATCATGTTTTGGAAAGTGTTTCAGTCTATGGACTTATTTAATTTTAGACCAGGTCAATACTGTCAGTGGAACTAGAAACACCTTGGCAGACAGTAGGGGCAAATGATATAAAATAAAAAAAATCTATTACAATCATAATACTTTTACCACACATGTTTTAAGGTCAAAAAAGAAAATTATGTTATACTGTACTGGCTTATAGTAGCCAAGTCAGTATTTACACTGCCATTAAAGGATATCTTGCTGGTCGAACGATATAATCGGGACCAGGACGTGCTCCGCATTGATCTTCTCCAAGTAAGATTGGGATAACATGCCCACATGCATGCCAGATTTATTTTTGGTGAAGACAATGGCGTCTTTTCCCAGCCGCATGGATCCTGACTTAAACCCATGTCCATAAAGTCCGATGGGAACATGGCCCATTACGTTATCACTGAAACCAAAGCCAAAGGGAAAGGATTACAAAGAGAATTAGAAACACGTCTATGCATATATCGTACATTAGACACTGTAAGGCGGGATACCCAACTTTTTTTTTTACCCATGAGCCACATTCAAATGTGAGGAGCAACAAAGCATGGAAAAAGTTCCTGGGGATACCAAATACGTGCTGTGATATGGACTATATGGACTGGTATCCTACAGGAGACTCTGTTTGGCAGTACCTCTGGTTTTTCTACAACTAAAACTTGCCTCTGAGACTGGAATTCGATATTAAGCACCTGCTTTGAGGCCACTGGGAGCAACATCCAAGGGGTTGGTGAGTAACATGTTGCTCCTGAGCCACTGAGGATCACAGCTGTAAGGCCTCCTTCCTCCCCATACTTGTATGCAGGCCCCGATTTGTGGAGAGGCCACAAAGGCCCAGGCCTAGGGCAGCAAGTTGGTAGGGGCCGCTTGCTGAGTAGCAGTGGGGACGTGCAGCTCCCCAGTGCTCCGATGTGCCTGCTTTCACTAGAGCGATGCAGGCGGCGTTATGACCGCGCGGCCTAGGGGTGCCCAATGCTGAAATCGACCTTGCTTGTATGAAGCTGCTGGTAGGTGAGTACATGTAAGTTTTAACTAAATGTTTTTTTTTTAATGAATCTGCACCTGCTTTCATATAAAGAATTACACATGGACAGGGCCACCATCAGGGGGGGACAAGGGGGGGAGAGTTATACCAGGCCTGGAGGGTAAGGGGGGCCTGGCCGTGGCGCACTTTCTTGATTAGCCGGGCCCCCTGCTTTCAGAGAGCTGACTACTTTGGAAGGGAGGCATCATCTGTCAGTTCCTTTCCCTTATTGGTCACAGAGTTTAAGTCCCGGTTGAGCTACTCAGGGATTGAATAGCTGAGGTTTGAACTTCCCCTCACTGGAAGACGCAGCCACCAATGCTCCCCTCTACCCTTCTGAAGTTGGCAGCTCACTGACAGCAGGTGTGCCCTGCTAATTTAGTAAGTGCAACATGGCAGGCCCCCCTAAAAGACCCCCTTTGTGGTCTCTGTTATTGTATGGGGGGACCCTGGGCACCAATTTTTTTTAAACTTCTGGTTTTTTTGTTTACTGTGGGGGACCTGTGGGTGGGATGTGCAGTGGGCGTTATATGGGGCCCTGTGATTTCTGATGGTGTCCCTGCACATGGATATGGAAGTATACGGCTACTCGGCATAAAAGCATATGCAGATATTGGTTATGCCAATCCTGGTTAAAACCAATGCCTGAGAAAGAGTCAGACTATTTGGTAGCTTATGCAAATTGGTCATCGACCTTAGCAACCAGTCATGCTGCTCCAGACTCCTTTAAATGATAACTACTTACCCGAGCATCGTGTGCAACTTATCCAGAGTCATGCCTTTTCCATTATCTGTAAATGTCAGACATGTTTCGTTTCTGATGATCTTTATGTCAATATGCAGTTCCTTGTCTTCAAGACCATGATTGTAGGCATTATCTAAAAAAAAAGTAATACAGGAAGCAATGTTAAAGGGATACTGTCATGGGAAAAATCTTTTTTTTTCAAAATGAATCAGTTAATAGTGCTGCTCCAGCAGAATTCTGCACTGAAATCCATTTCTCAAAAGAGCAAACAGATTTTTTTATATTCAATTTTGAAATCTGACATGGGGCTAGACATTTTGTCAATTTCCCAGCTGTCCCTGGTCATGTGACTTGTGCCTGCACTTTAGGAGAGAAATGCTTTCTGGCAGGCTGCTGTTTTTCCTTCTCAATGTAACTGAATGTGTCTCAGTGGGACATGGGTTTTTACTATTGAGTGTTGTTCTTAGATCTACCAGGCAGCTGTTATCTTGTGTTAGGGAGCTGTTATCTGGTTACCTTCCCATTGTTCTTTTGTTTGGCTGCTGGGGGGGGGAGGGAGGGGGGTGATATCACTCCAACTTGCAGTACAGCAGTAAAGAGTGATTGAAGTTTATCAGAGCACAAGTCACATGACTTGGGGCAGCTGGGAAATTGACAATATGTCTAGCCCCATGTCATATTTCAAAATTGAATATAAAAAAATCTGTTTGTTCTTTTGAGAAATGGATTTAAGTGCAGAATTCTGCTGGAGCAGCACTATTAACTGATTCATTTTGAAAAAAAAAGTTTTTTCCCATGACAGTATGACCCTTTAATTTTAAGATAAAAGCCTTATCATGAAATGCTGTAACATAATCCAAATATCAAAAGAGGAAAAATATGTATTATTAAGCATAATCCTAACAGACAATGTTTAAAAATTGTAATTCCTGTTGCAGTAGCTTATTAGTTAGCATTGCTGCCCTGTAGCACTGGGGTCAAATGTTTGATTCCAGCAAGGGCACAATCTGCAAAGAATTTCCACTTTTTATCCAGGTACTCTAGTGTCTTCCTACACTTCAAAAACATGCAAGCAGATTAAATGGCTCTGGATAAGACTTTCTGTAATATGTGTAAATGAGATAAGGACCTTAAAGTTCCACTGGGCATTGTCTATTATTAAAAATAATAATACTGTATTTATACCCGAAGCCTACAAAGGGCAGCTTGTGATTATCATGTATTGTTAATGTAATATGTATCTTGTAGTGTATAATGGACTTTATATCTATAAAATACTATTTTAATATTCAGTCTGCTTTACCACCTGTTGCCAAACTCCATATACAGACTAGAATTTGACTGGTTTTGTAGTTGCTGAAAAGAACCGCTCATACACAGGTGATAGTAAATAACGTACAGCCCATGTTATCACAGGAATGAAGTGACACTTACCTATAAGTTCAGCGACTGCGCTGAAAGGCCCCATATGACTTGTGGAGTTGGTGTAAAAGAACTTGGGGTTTGGCTGAAAGAACAGCAAGTCATGAGAAATGCAGACAGATGCAGAATAATTAGCATTGGGTAATCTGATATTCAGTAAAACTTGCAGAAGTAATTGAGGAAAAAAATACAATTAGATTAAATGATATTGTGTCAACCAAAATGACACAAAACTGTATAAATTTCATGGTGATATAATAAAACATAACAACAAACAAGCAATCAGATCTGACTAGTCAAATGCAAATGTTTGCTTAGTGCCCTTGGCAAAGAAGTGGTTCTGCCTGTGTACTGAACGCTTTAGACCCTTTTAGGGATTGTTTGGGTTAACAATTGGATTCAAATTTAGTAGTGTTTACCGCACCAACCTGAACCCAAAGTTGTGGAGATGGCATTAGAATGTTTAATGGCAGGTCATTTTGACTGTTTGGAGCTGCCACTTCACCCCGTGTATGACATGTTGGCTGGTTGAGCTGCCTTTTCATCAATATGTTTTGTGAAGAGGGGCAAACAATGGAGAATTATACATTTACCAGCCAGAGCATTGCACGTATTATACTGTAAATGTATAGAGTTGGGAGCAGCACCTTCCACCAATTGAGAAACAAATAAATGGTGTGCAGGGTCAAGTTGAATATTATATAAATAACCCTTAAGCTGGCCATAGACTCAAAGATCCGTTCATTTGGCAACATCGCCAAACGAGCGGATCTTTCCACGATTTGCCACTAACGGCATGGCTATGTCGGGGGTAATCTGAATGTTCGGCTTTATGGTCGAACAATCGGATTACGGTACGCCAAGGGGCTCCGATGGGTTGTCGGGTAAAAACCAAACCTTCCCGATCGATATCGTGGCCAAATACACGGGCAGATAAGATGTCAAATCGGTCCAAACGACCGCTTTATCTGCCCGTGTATGGCCACCTTTAGAGAGAAGAATGACCTCCAGAGCTGCACCACCCCATTTAGTATTTTATGATTCCCAAGAACAAAATAAAACTTAACATTTAATGGTATCTTTTTAAAATAATCCAAAGTGATAGAAAATCTTAAAATTACAATTAAGAAGGAGCACAATGTAAGCTTTATCTTGCAGTGTAGCCCAGATGCTTATGGATTAATCGTTATCAATATTGAATTGATTATATAAAAAGCAGCCTCAGTGGGATTAACTGCAACCCCCATGCACATTGGTGCAATGAGGACAGACCCTTTACAAACACCCACTCCACCCCCAGGGGCTTGTGCACAGATTAGTGAGAGCGTGTTCGAGGGTGAGAGTTGCAGCCCCTGCCTGATTAAACTACAGCGTCTGTATTACTTCCCCATATGAGTCAATAGTGCTGTAATACCGATGCCCAATCAGCCCAAAACCACCCGCGAGTTCCCCCTCATATCTGTGGAACCAGGATAGCATTACAGAATTTCTCATCTCCTATGAAAGTATGGAAGAGAGTTCCAAAATCACAATAGACAGCACCAGTCTTGAAGATTTGTTTAAAAAAGCCTTTATTGGAACTTCATGGCTTTATCATTGTAAGGAACTTACCCTGGTGGTCTAGCGGCAGCGGGGTCCACGGGTGGACACCCGCTGTGCTGCTTTCTTCCTGTGCCGGCTTCCTTTAGGGCGCACGCGCGGCGCGCGTACATTATTTAAAGGCGCATGCGCGCTGGCGTGTGGCGTCAGTGCGCATTGGCGCGAAATTCAAAAGTATAAGAGGGGAATTTGGTTTTTAGCAAATTGCCCGTTGTAGGTTCAAATTAGTTTGTTCCTGAGTGCTATTGCTTTATTCCTTATATCTCTGCCGTGTTTGACCCTTGCCTGCCTGATTTACTCGCTGATCTCTCTAATCCTGACCCTGCTAGCCTGTGACTATTCTGACATCTCCAATCCTGACCTCTGCCTGTCCATTGACCATTCTACGTTTTCTCCATCCTGATTTTGGCCTGTCTGACTTCTCTACTGCTTGGGCTGGCCCGGCCTGCCTGTTCCTGTGGCTTCCTATCTTCCAACATCCTTGTAAGACAGTCGTGTCCCATTGCCTGCCAGAACTTATGCTTTGCACCTCTCGTTAAGTCCAGGTGGCATCTGAGTACGCCGAGGGCTCCTCCCGAGGCCAAAGGCGGTCACTTAACTGGTGAAGTCGAGCCAAGACCAGGGTGCTTGGCATCTGTTCTGGTGTAGGGTGCCGACCGTGACAATCATCTGAACAAACGCAACAACGTTTCAAGCCGCATGGCCCTTTGTCAAGTTAATGTTTCACACATGGTTACACATTTTTATATTACCTTGTATAGCGCCATCTTGTGGCTCAATCCTTAAACACATCACAAACTACAGATCACAAAAAATTGCTTTAAACATGCTAAATTTTGTTTTGTCGGTGGAGTCTCCTTCTCCATATCTATGCTGCTATTTTCTTGTTCAAAAATCTGTAATATTAAAAACATAAATAAAAATCCAGTTAAAAACATACTTAGCGGAATATAGAGTGTAAGTCGTATTCACGATTTAGGCCATGGGGTTCCGTGGTTTCTAAGCAACGTATCCACCATGCTTCTTTCTTTAATAGTTCCTTATTTCTATCCCCTCCCCGCCGGAGTTTGGGCACATTATCCACAACTTGGAACTTTAATTGTTGGACCCCATGACCTTTTTCCACAAAGTGGCTTGCAACAGCCTGATCTATTTTCTTTAACCTTATGGCGGACTTATGTTCCCGTATCCTATCTCGTATCATGCGGGTGGTCTGTCCTACATATAAATACCCGCAAGGGCATTTCACAATATACACTACAAAAGTTGATGTACAAGTGTAATATCCCCTGATCTTGATGGGGTTGCCCTTACGTGGATGATACACAGTATCACGCTTTTGACAGTTGGAACAACAGTTACAGGAAAGGCACGGGAAAGTCCCATTATTTTTTGGGCGTAATACACCTTGCCTCATTTGTTTGCCCCCTAGGTCCGATCTCACCAGCATAGAACCAAGGGTTCTATTTTTCTTGTATGACATAAGGGGTAAAGGATTCCACAGACGGTATCCCCTCCTTAAGCAAACTCCAGTGTCTATTGATAATTTTAGCCACATCTTTACTTAAAGATGTATATTTAGAGATAAATGGAACCCTCTTAGTTTTATTTTTATTAGGTTTGTCCTGATATTTACACACCTTTCGGTCCCCCTCAATTTCTTTCCGTTGCTGTTTTAATAAGGGCATCGGATACCCTCTCTGAACAAATTTATCCTGCATCTCCTCTAAACGTTCACTCTGTCTATCTTTGTTGGAAACAATACTTTTTACCCGTAGGAATTGCGATTTTGGCAATGACCTTTTTGTTGAGACAGGGTGGAATGACTCATAATGAAGGAGTGTATTCTTATCAGTTGGCTTCACAAAAAGGTCTATTTCCAATATCCCGTCCTGATTTAATACCATCGTATCTAAAAAGGCTATTTTTCTTTCATCAGCGTGTAGTGTGAATTTGATATGGGGTAACGCCAAATTAATTTGTTGGTGAAAGTCTTTAAGGGTACATAGTGGCCCCATCCATATAGCGAACACGTCCTCGATGAATCTTAACCATAACTTACAATGTTGCAAAAACAACTCATTTACATACACATGCTTGGTTTCAAAATTGTTCATAAATATGTTCGCATAGGACGGGGCCACATTAGACCCCATAGCTGTGCCTTTGATCTGTACAAAGAACTCATCTTGGAATAAGAAATAATTGTTATGTAGTATTAGCTCGAGACATCGAATCAAAAATTTTTTTTGAGATGCATCCAAACTCTCATCGTGTCTCAGCTCGATGCGGACTGCCTCTACACCCCCATCATGTGGGATGGAGGTGTAGACGCTCCCCACATCGAAAGTTACCAACAAGAAATTGTTCGGTAAATCTGGCACCATTTGCAATTTTGATAAAAAATCATTTGTATCCTTTAAAAAGGATCTGTGGTTAGGTACATACATCTTAATCACCTGGTCTACAAAGATAGAAAAGGGAGACAGTATGGAGTTTATACAAGAAACAATCGGACGGCCTGGTGGATTATCCAGATGGCTGTTGCAAGCCACTTTGTGGAAAAAGGTCATGGGGTCCAACAATTAAAGTTCCAAGTTGTGGATAATGTGCCCAAACTCTGGCGGGGAGGGGATAGAAATAAGGTACTATTATAGAAAGAAGCATGGTGGATACGTTGCTTAGAAACCACGGAACCCCATGGCCTAAATCGTGAATACGACTTACACTCTATATTCCGCTAAGTATGTTTTTAACTGGATTTTTATTTATGTTTTTAATATTACAGATTTTTGAACAAGAAAATAGCAGCATAGATATGGAGAAGGAGGCTCCACCGACAAAACAAAATTTAGTATGTTTAAAGCAATTTTTTGTGATCTGTAGTTTGTGATGTGTTTAAGGATTGAGCCACAAGATGGCGCTATACAAGGTAATATAAAAATGTGTAACCATGTGTGAAACATTAACTTGACAAAGGGCCATGCGGCTTGAAACGTTGTTGCGTTTGTTCAGATGATAAAGCCATGAAGTTCCAAAAAAGGCTTTTTTAAACAAATCTTCAAGACTGGTGCTGTCTATTGTGATTTTGGGATATTGAAGCTGGTGGAAGTGGACACCAATTGACGTGCACCTGGGCGCTACATCTAAAAATCAAAGTGGTGAGTGCTGGCTGACTATTCGTATATGGAAGAGAGTTCCAGCAAGTGGGTACACAACATGTTTCAGATCAAAACTCTTTTTAAGTTGACACGCACAGACACTGACAGATACATACACACACCTCTCAAACGCTGCAGACTCAGACACTTCAAAACTACACTACATAACATTCAAGCACAGGATACATAGTAGATAACAGATAAGTACTACTATAGTTTATATAAACAAGCTGCTGTGTAGCCATGGGGGCAGCCATTCAAGCACAGGATACACAGTAGATAACAGATAAGTACTACTATAGTTTATATAAACAAGCTGCTGTGTAGCCATGGGGGCAGCCATTCAAGCACAGGATACACAGTAGATAACAGATAAGTACTACTATAGTTTATATAAACAAGCTGCTGTGTAGCCATGGGCAGTCATTCAAGCACAGGATACACAGTAGATAACAGATAAGTACTACTATAGTTTATATAAACAAGCTGCTGTGTAGCCATGGGGGCAGTCATTCAAGCACAGGATACACAGTAGATAACAGATAAGTACTACTATAGTTTATATAAACAAGCTACTGTGTAGCCATGGGGGCAGCCATTCAAGCACAGGATACACAGTAGATAACAGATAAGTACTACTATAGTTTATATAAACAAGCTGCTGTGTAGCCATGGGGGCAGCCATTCAAGCACAGGATACACAGTAGATAACAGATAAGTACTACTATAGTTTATATAAACAAGCTGCTGTGAAGCCATGGAGGCAGCCATTCAAGCACAGGATACACAGTAGATAACAGATAAGTACTACTATAGTTTATATAAACAAGCTGCTGTGTAGCCATGGGGGCAGTCATTCAAGCACAGGATACACAGTAGATAACAGATAAGTACTACTATAGTTTATATAAACAAGCTACTGTGTAGCCATGGGGGCAGCCATTCAAGCACAGGATACACAGTAGATAACAGATAAGTACTACTATAGTTTATATAAACAAGCTACTGTGTAGCCATGGGGGCAGCCATTCAAGCACAGGATACACAGTAGATAACAGATAAGTACTACTATAGTTTATATAAACAAGCTGCTGTGTAGCCATGGGGGGCAGCCATTCAAGCACAGGATACACAGTAGATAACAGATAAGTACTACTATAGTTTATATAAACAAGCTGCTGTGTAGCCATGGGGGCAGCCATTCAAGCACAGGATACACAGTAGATAACAGATAAGTACTACTATAGTTTATATAAACAAGCTGCTGTGTAGCCATGGGGGCAGCCATTCAAGCACAGGATACACAGTAGATAACAGATAAGTACTACTATAGTTTATATAAACAAGCTGCTGTGTAGCCATGGGGGCAGCCATTCAAGCACAGGATACACAGTAGATAACAGATAAGTACTACTATAGTTTATATAAACAAGCTGCTGTGTAGCCATGGGGGCAGCCATTCAAGCACAGGATACACAGTAGATAACAGATAAGTACTACTATAGTTTATATAAACAAGCTGCTGTGTAGCCATGGGGGCAGCCATTCAAGCACAGGATACACAGTAGATAACAGATGTACAATGTATAAACTGCAGTAATTCTGAGCAGTGTAGACGAGGAGCAGCTTTTGAAACCACACTTTTGTTCCCCAATGCCTAGGAAATGACTAGAAGCTTGAAAGAAATGGTCCCTAGGGCACAATCACTCAGGGGCCCCTAGGCAGCAGCAGATATGTAGAAACTACATGTCTGTTGCTGTCTGTACTTTCCAGAACCCCAGCATCACCCACCCACCAGATCTGCGTTAATGACTGCCTCCTCCTCTCCCTGAGTCCCTTCAGCCTCCTATTTACATAACTGCACTTTGCCTACCCCAGGTAAGTTTCGCATATACACACAAACACCCACTTTTTACACTAATACACACTTATATTTCACACAGTCACAGAACTCGCACACGTGCACACAACAGACAGTTTGCCACAGCCGCAGTAGGTTTTCTACAGCAGTAACCCCAATAAACCTTACCCCAGAAGTGCCGTCTGCCTGTTGAGTTTTGGTAAGTGTATACATACATGTTGTGAATAGCATATTCACTAACCACACTGTGCAATGCCTTTTGCATTATGGCCTCTCTGGACCACTTAGACATAGGCCTATGACTAAGTGCCCCAGAGAGGAATGACATGCGTAAGACTTTTTTGACAAATGTAATTTTTGTACACAGCATCGGCATTACCCTGCAAAGTTCGGTAAAGAAAGGAATCAACCTGTGATCCTTGCATTCTTTTCTTTTGCTCGTGACATCCAGGTTAGAGGAGAGTGGTCTGTGATGAGCACAAAATAAGAGCCCAGTGAAATTCCTGCTCAATTAGACCACAAGGTATTTATCTCTCCGCACAAGACTGAACCTAAACCTAAGCATTGGTTTGTACACCAAACTTCTTTTTGAAATCCGGAGTGACCAGCTGAAACAAAGTTGTTCTTGGAATGCCTTCTCTGGCTCAGCACCCCACTTTATCATTGTGGACCCTTTCCCCTTTGTCAGGTTTGTTAAAGAGGCAGCCAGTGTGAGAGTCTAGTCTTTGATTGCCTCTACTTTGTTTACTTAAGGCATTATGACAACCCACACTATAGTATAACCAAGATAATGGGTTTCTTCCAGACCTATGGCATAGGCCTGCTTCTCTAAAGTAATTTAGTACAGCCTGCACTCTACGGAGGTGACTGCCAATCCCTATTAAAAATCACCACATCATCCAAACATGTAGATGCACAGTGCTGATGAGGACTAAGAATATAGTCCATCATCCTTTGGAATGTTGCTGGATCTCCTTACAGCCCAAGCGTCATTCATACATACTGGAAGAGCACCTGCAGAGTAGAAAACACCATTTTCTCCTTAGCTAATTATGTCGATGGCACCTGCAAATACAACCTACTCAGGTCAAAAGTTATGTGGATTTGCATGGCTCACCCATCTTCTCAAGATCTCAGAAAGCAGTACACAGTGACCCTTTCCACTATTTGAGGAGCTTAGAGGATCTCTGGGTGCAGAAGCTTTTTCACAAGATGAATTAAGTCATAATAACCGGAAATTTGGATCCTAAATTTACCAGGAGCAGCTTTTTGCCACCCCTGGAAACTTTTGGGGACCTGCCGCCTGGCAGAACCGACCCCTGCATACATTCTGGCACAGGGTGACCTTTCTCGCTAGTCCACTTGTGCATCCACTGAGCTGCATGGCCAAAGTGTCAACAAGACATTGGAGTATCTCCACAAAGTAGGCCTTTTGAGAGTCATCAGCCAGAAAAGGCACTATGAACCCTGCCCACTGGACCTTGGGTAGACATCCTACTCAGCAGTCCTTTCAAAAGTGTGTAAGAATGTCTTATGTGGCATCATCTTTTCGAAAAAACACAACTGTCCCTAATAGGGCCATCCATGCTGTGGGCCACACTTAATACCTAGGCAGCCAACTACTGTACATCAGGATTTGTCGGTCAGTCTCAGCAACCTCAGCTAGCAGTGCCAGTTGGGTATTCAAAACCATTGTCAGGGTTGCCAGCTGACCTCCAGCTTTCAAATGGGGGTCACTGACCCCATCTGAAAAACAAATCCTCTGTAAGGCTACACGTATTGTTATTGCTACATTTTATTACTCATCTTTCTATTCAGTCCTCTCCTATTCCTATTCCAGTCTCTAATTCTGATCAATGAATGCTTGCTAGGGTAATTTGGACCCTAGCAACCAGATTACTGAAACTGCAAACTGGAGAGCTGCTGAATAAAAAGTAAAAATAAAACACAAATAATGAAAAATGAAAACCAATTGCAGATTGTCTCAGAATACCCCCCCCTCTACATCCCCCTCTATATCATGCTAAAAGTTAATTCAAAGGTGAACAAACCCTTTAAGTGGTACTGTATTAGTGCTGATGGTGAGCTGCCATTTAAAATTTACACTGTCCGTACTGTATATCCTCCAGCAGCTGGCAGTTTGAGCAGTTTGAGCAGTTTGAGTAGTTCCTTGAAGACAAATCAAAACCAAAGCCAAGTGAGGTGCCAAATAAACAGCCGGCCCCTCCTCTTCTGTCAAGTCAGCTCTAATGATCAGCCACACGTAAAAACACTGAAACGAAACTTAAAGGAAGAGCAAGGGCTGCTATACATTACTATAGGACAGGGAACTTTCTATTCAGTGACACAGGGACACAAAAGGGCTCATTTATCAATACTGGGCAAATTTGCCCATGGGCAATTACCTATAGCAACCAATCAATGATTAGATTTTTGAAACCAGCTGCAAGTAGAACAATGAATGCAGCAATCTGATTGGTTGCCATGGGTTATTGCCCATGGGCAAATATGCCCAGGGTTGATAAATGAGCTCCAATGTCAGTTAATTTACTGTATGAGACCTGTTTTATTTAGCCCCAAAATCAGGCACAAGACCGTTCAGCACTCCAAACTGTAGGGCTACAATAAGCATTGAAACTACCTTAAAATACCAATTACTAAAATACCAGACATGGTCAGGGTTGGTATCCTGGCATTTTAAATACAATAAGCCTCTCACAGGCCCAATAAATAGTGACTGTCTATGGCACCTTACAGCAGCCCCTCTGGCATTTGCCTAAAACCACAGATGGGCATTACACTGTCAGTTTTTTACCAATAAATTTGCAGTTTCACCAATCTGGTTGCTAAGGTCCAAAATACCCTAGAAACCACACACCGATTCAAATAAGAGACTGGAATATGAATAGGAGAGGCCTGAACAGAAAGATGAGTGATAAAAAGCAGCAATAACAATACATGTGTAGCCTTACAGAGCATTTGTTTTTCAAATGGGGGTCAGTAAAAGATAAAGTTGAAAGCTGAAGAGTCGGAAGAAGAAGGCAAACAATTCAACAACTATAAAAAATAAATAATGAAGGCCAATTGAAAAGTTGCCAAGAATTGACCATACTATAACATACTTAAAGGTAAAGATGAACCACCCCTTTAAAGCCATTAGCTTGGCTCTTCTCCTTTCCCCATTCTAGGCACCCATAACCCTTTCCACTCACCTCGCTCAAACGAGTCCTGTTGTTTTTATCCGCTGCCATCCTCTCTAATAATGATCAGAACCCCTCACAGAAGCCCACATTACCCACATTACCCAAACCACCTTTCTGAGTGGAGCCTCACAGCCTTAAAAAACTAATTGTGACCCTCCCCTACTTCCTGTTTTCAGGCTTATAATTTATGTGGTTATAATAAAACTACTCCCCGCCTGCCCAGCTGCTGTTAGTGCCACAGACTTACAGTCAGATATAATATGCAAATAGCTCATTTGAATATGCATATAAAACCCATTCTCCAACCCAGAACTTGCTAGAGGCCTATGATTAAGGGAGATAATCCCAAAACGCGTTAGGTGTTTTACCAGCAGTCTGCTACAATAAAGCCTTTTTCCAGAAGTGCCGTCCAACAATTGAGTTTGTCTGGCGAAGTGGCGATACAGTGGGGACACTGAGCACCTGGTCAAGGTCAGGGTGAGCTGGAACAGTTTCTTATGGTTTATGCTTTACTATCCAATAACTGGTGTCAGGCTTCACCTGTCTAGAGCCAAGATGTGAGGAGACGTGGCCAATCTGGAGAGTAACAAAACTGTTCACGTGGCGTAGAGGTTCCGCTGCGGTTAATCAGAAAGAGAAGTCGAATGGGCAGGCCAGGGTCAGAGCAGGCAGAGTTCTATCATAATCGTTAAGCAGGTGGAGATCAAGCGTAATCGAGTAAGCAGACTGAGCAGTACCGTAACTAGAGGGGGGCGGACCCTGGTGTGTGACACGCAGCCGGGCCCCCGCCCCCTCCGTACGGCCCGCATTTCAGTGGCGCGCGGGGTGCCGTGGGGCCCTGAGGGGGTGCGGGCCCTGGCCTGCTCTCACCCCCTGCTCCCCCGGTAGTTCCGCCACTGAGGCTGAGGTCAAATGCAGGCGGAGATTAAGTGTAGTCAGGGTATCTAGCAGAAGTCAAAACCGGAATCAAATAGTCAGGATACAAGTTCACAGGAGCAAAGTTTATCACCAAGTACAGAACCTTTCCCTGAGCGTTCTTAAGGAGGGTGTTTTGGCGATAAAAGTAGTGACATCTGTGTCCTGCGTCATGACGCCATGCACATTCACGTTAGCGGACATTTAGACACCCGCGACCGTTTCGGAGCGTGGTGCGTGATGATGCACATGCGTCTACTTTGACGCCCATCTTGATGAGCGCGTCCATACGCGCCGAATCCTTACATCTGGTCCTTTGTTCACAGGGTCCCTGCAGCCCCAACTCTTCAAAAGCTTTGGTTAATTTAGGATTAAGTTTTTTTTATTTTATTCCTGAAGGCTTTTCTACACTTACTGATACCACCTGCCTCAGGCCTTCTAGCAGCATCAACTCCCTTCCAAAGTGGAATCCAAAGAAACATGTTGTGCCCCGCCTTTATTAAGGGAATCCTGACTCCCCAAAAACTGCCAATCACTTCCTTCTGGAAAAAGGAAACAACTCTCCATCCTAACTGTGAAATAGGCCCTGCACTTACTCCCGGGTATGGCAACTAAACTGGAGCACTGAATAGATCCTGAAACTCCCCTCAAGAATTCAGCTGTACAGTGTTGCAATAACCTCTAATAATCCCACACATGAAATAGAGAACTTCAATAGAGGGAAATACAGGATTGCATCTGGCCTCATGTGGCAATATCCTTCCCTCTATAGTGAAGGAGTGATGGTCCTGTGGAAAATTTTAACTCAACTAACCATGTAGATTCCTCTGATGATTTTTCGCAAACTAGACTATATTTTATTACCAAAAATAAGATGATAGATTCAAAAGTAGGTCAGTTTTCTTATTCTGATCAAACTCTGTTACTAGACTAGCCTAAAAATCTCTCAATTTAATAATTACTATACTCCTTCCAGGTTTCCCATACCCTAAGGGGCAGATTTATCAAGGGTCGAAGTGAATTCTAGATAATTTTCGAAGTAAAAAAATTCTAAATTCGAAGTAATTTTTTGGATACTTTGACCATTGAATAGTATACTACGATTTCGAATTTACTTCGACTTCGATTCGACGTAAAAATCGTTTGAATATTCGACCATTCGATAATTGAATTACTGTCTCTTTAAAAAAAACTTTGAGTTCAATACTTCGCCAAATTAAACCTGCCGAAGTGCTATGTTAGCCTATGGGGACCTTCTAGAGCAGTTTTCTAAGTCTTTAGAGGTCGAAGGAAAATCCTTCGATCGATCGCTGAAGTCGGTTCGATTCGAACAATTTAATCATATGATCGAACGATTTTACTTCGATCGCTCGATTGCCAAATTCGGTAAAAAATCCTTCGACTTCGAATATTTTATTCGATGGTCGAATTTCGCAGTATTTTTTACTTCAAAATTCTACCCTTGGTAAATCTGCCCCTTAGTATCAAGTCTTGATTTTGTTTTGATGATAAAAGAAAGATGGAGAACATTTCAAGAGGATAATACAGCCCAGCCCATTCCTAAAGTTCCCTGTCCTGTCCCAACTCCCTTTCTGAAGACAGGAATCTGTTTGCCTCTCTTATTGCCATTTGTGACGACAGAGATGGGCAGGTTGGGGGACTTGGATTAAGACAGTTTAGGGTGAAGAATTTTAGACTCATATATCAGATATTTTAAAGCACCAACATATTCCATAGAGCTGTACTACAATAACAAAAGTACAAAAACGAGCGGCATGCTGCTGATGAATTAAAGCTTTATTTTACCAAATATTACAGTGCGTAATGTCCATTACTACTGACGCGTTTCGGGCCCTTTGGCGCTTCCTCAGAGTATAACATTTATTTTTCAAACATGAAAATTTATAGCTACACACAATATTGACACAGCATTCTCTATCAGTGCGTAAGGGGACATGCCCTCAAATCTTAAACACCATATAATTAAAAACATATAAAATCAATAAAGAGCTATAGATATGTTGATGCAATATACAATTTGAGATTTATCTATTCTCTACAGATTAGAGTTTCCAATAATAAATCAGTATTTTTTCTCTCTGTCTCTATTGGTTACCCACTCTACTCAATATAGTGTTTAATTTCACAATCTTTATTAAGGCCACACGGTAATTTCTGTCTGTAACGTAAACATCCACCAGCTTCTCTCTTATTCAATCATTTCTCAAGATCTCCTTTTCTCTTTCCCAGCTTCACATGCTCAATACCTTGAAAAGATATACAGCTTATTATGCTTAGCTAGAATATGTTCAGCAATTGAGGAGGATCTATCTTTTCTACCAATACATGCTATATGTTCCAAAATCCTATCTTTCATTCTCCGCATAGTCCTCCCTACATACTGACGTCCACATATTCAAGTTGCTAAATATACAACATAAGCTGTTTTACAATTTATATAAGTTCTGCAGTCATACTCTTTCCCAGTAACTGTACTCTTAAATTTTTTCGATATATTAATATAACTACAGGCTTTACAAATTCTTGCTCCACATTTATATGTGCCCAAATAGCGTATCCAACTGGATGTATTACATTCCATTTTATCTGGTAACATACTAAGGGATACATGACTCGCAATCGATCTGTTTTTTCTAAATGTGAACCTAGGTTTTTCGACATCTAGTAAAGGATCTGAAATGATCAGATGCCAATGTTTATGGACTATTTTTTTGATTATACATGCCTCTTTACTATAATCTGTTTTAACAAAAAAAGAATTCGAGGCATTGAAATCTTTAAAGGAAAATGACAAAATTGTAATACGCAAATCAGATAAAGGTGGGTCCATTGTTATATTGGATAGGGAGTTTTATGATAATGATATTAAGAGACAGCTTCAGGACCAGAAACAGTACCAATGTTTAGAACATGATCCTACAAAAGCAATCCAAATAAAATTGAGAAAAATTTTGGAATTTGGTAAAACCATGGGGATTCTAAATAAAAAAGAATTTGATTACATATGTGTGAGAATCCAAGGATACCAATTTTTCACACACTTCCCAAAGTTCATAAAGGATTAGATAATCCTAAAGGAAGACCTATAATTGCTGGGAATGGGTCCTTAAACGAAAAGTTGGGAGAATATGTTGACAAACTGCTCCAGCCCATAGTTTTGAATTTAGAGTCATATGTGAAAGATAGTGGTGATGTAATCAATAAATTGCAAGATGTTGTATGGGATGAGGATATGGTGCGGGTTACACTGGATGTTAGCGCTTTGTACTCCTCAATCGAACATTCTTTGGGCCTACAAGCATTACAATTTTGGTTAGCTAGTTCCAAAATGTACTCAGATGAACAAAGTGAATTTATCATTGAGGCAGTTCAGTACCTTCTGTGTCATAACTATTTATAATGGACGTTACTATCTCCAAAGGTGTGGCACTGCAATGGGGGCGCGGTTTGCGCCATCTTATGCAAACTTATTTATGGGATGGGTTGAGAGGTGCCACATCTTTGGAGATAGTTCGATCTGGAAAAAACATATTGTTCGTTACTATAGGTTCATTGACGATCTGATTGTAATATGGAAAGGTAATGTTGATCAGGTACAGGACTTTGTGACATTGTGTAATAGTAATGATTGTGGTATAGAGTTTACTTATAAAACAAATGATAAATGTATAGAATTTCTAGATATACTGTTTTCCCAGGAGAAGCGGGTTATAACAACGGATGTATACAGGAAACCTATTAGTAGAAACTCCCTTTTAGCTGTCATCCTGAACCCCTTCTGGAGAGTATCCCCATTGGACAATTCCTCAGGTTGAGGAGAGTATGTTCCACTTGGGATGCTTTCCAGAGGGCTGCAATGGACTTATGGGATAGACTGAGTGCGAGAGGATATAGTATAGCTACTTTAAAAAGAGCATATGAACGTGCAGTACTTAGTGATTGCAAGGTGCTATTGAAGGTGAGAGTAAAGGATAGATATAGACAACAACAGATAAGAAATAAGAGAGGTAAAAATAATATGTACTTTGTGACAGATTATAGTAAAGAGGCATGTATAATCAGAAAAATAGTCCATAAACATTGGCATCTGATCAATTCAGATCCTTTACTAGATGTCAAAAACCTAGGTTCACATTTAGAAAAAACAGATCGATTGCGAGTCATGTATCCCCTAGTATGTTACCAGATAAAATGGAATGTAATACATCCAGTTGGATACGCTATTTGGGCACATATAAATGTGGAGCAAGAATTTGTAAAGCCTGTAGTTATATTAATATATCGAAAACATTTAAGAGTACAGTTACTGGGAAAGAGTATGACTGCAGAACTTATATAAATTGTTAAACAGCTTATGTTGTATATTTAGCAACTTGTATATGTGGACGTCAGTATGTAGGGAGGACTATGCGCAGAATGAAAGATAGGATTTTGGAACATATAGCATGTATTGGTAGAAAAGATAGATCCTCCTCAATTGCTGAACATATTCTGGCTAAGCATAATGGTAATGACAGCTGTATAGCTTTTCAAGGTATTGAGCATGTGAAGCTGGGAAAGAGAAAAGGAGATCTTGAGAAATGATTGAATAAGAGAGAAGCTGGTGGATGTTTACGTTACAGACAGAAATTACCGTGTGGCCTTAATAAAGATTGTGAAATAAACACTATATTGAGTAGTGTGGGTAACCAATAGAGACAGAGAGAAAAAATACTGATTTATTATTGGAAACTCTAATCTGTAGAGAATAGATAAATCTCAAATTGTATATTGCATCAACATATCTATAGCTCTTTATTGATTTTATATGTTTTTAATTATATGGTGTTTAAGATTTGAGGGCATGTCCCCTTACGCACTGATAGAGAATGCTGTGTCAATATTGTGTGTAGCTATAAAGTTTCATGTTTGAAAAATAAATGTTATACTCTGAGGAAGCGCCAAAGGGCACGAAACGCGTCAGTAGTAATGGACATTACGCACTGTAATATTTGCTAAAATAAAGCTTTAATTCATCAGCAGCATGCCGCTCGTTTTTGTACTTTTGATGTTGTGAAGGAAGTTCCGCTGCCAGGGAACTCATACGGCGGACATGTGACTGTCCTGGACCAATCAGCACGGCACTGGTGAGAAAGTAGTCTGTACTACAATAAACATACAAATGACATACAAACACTGACAGAGCAAAGGGGGTCCAGCTCAGTAGAACTTCAATCATAATGATGAATTAATGGTACTAAATAGGTTCAAACTAAATATCATTTCAAAAATCAGAGAGGCCTCCTGAGTTGCTATTGGTTGCCTGTCAATATTCATTTTGTATTGATTTTTAAGCTTCTGACTAGTGTTGTGCGGGTTGGGTTTTTCCCGACCCACATCCACTCGATAACTGCCCTCCACCCGAGAGTGCCGATGATGTCACAAAAGGGGTGGGTGAACAGTTGGAAATCAGCATTTTAAGGTCGCGGAAAAGGGGGTGCGAGGTCGGCCCAAACCCGCCCGACCCCTGGGTATCGGGTCGGCCTGCACATCACTACTTCTAACCAATAGAATATGCTTGTGTGTTTCTGTCAGTCTTTCCTGACATGCCCCTCCCTCATGTACTTAGGGTTGCCACCTGGCTGGTATTTTACCGGTCTGGCCGGTAAAAATAATGGTTGATCCCAATGTTATTAATAGGGAAAACAGATAAATATATAGGAAGGCTGATATTTTTTTTGAGAAAAGGTGGCAACCCTAGCTGTACTGTAGGAGACATTCCAAGTATGTCAACAGGCACATTAACATGAATGAATATTATGTAAAAGGTAAAACTGGGGAACTCCACCCAAAAACTATTTTTGCATAGAGATAGAAAATTACATTTTAAGCAGCTTTCCAATATAGATGAATTAACATGAACATTAAAACATATAAATGGTCTTTAAGTTATGTGTAAATTGCTCATAACAACAGCTATTGTTTATGTATTTTTGTTCCTAGAAGGTTGGAGTGCAGGACAAACCCACGGCAGTAGTCTGAGACAGCAAAAAATCCTTTTATTTGGGGAGGTGAATATCCAAAGTCACGTTTTAGGCTAGGCCCTGTATCAAGTGTGCAGGAACAAACAAGGGAGAGCATTTAAACATTCAATGGCCTTTCACCTTAGAAAGCGCATTCTGGGTGAGTCATTGTGGTACCCATCAACCAATTAACCAATTGACCAAATTGTGATTGGATTATAAGGTGAAACTACAGCATTGTCCTTTAAAGTCCAAACCAGTTCGTTTATGTGTGAAAAACATCTTTGTGTCCATAAAAAGTCCATGTTTTCAAACGCCACTTAGCGCCAGGCCATTACTTCAGTAGTTTAGCCTGTGCATGAAAGGCATTAGCTTTGGAGCAACTGAGTGTCCCTATCGCCCCCTTCAGGTGATTTGGTTACGACTTCTAACACTTTCCATTTTAGTTGGCAGGCGTTATGTTTGGCATTGGCGAAGTGTCTAGATACGGAGTTATCCGTGTAGGTATTTGCCTGAAAATTACAAATATCGTTCTTATGCTCCTTAATTCTAGTGTTTACTGATCTTATGGTTTTTCCCACGTACACCACAAAATTAGTTACACAAGTAGCGTAAGACACCAGTTTTATTTCTTTTCCTGTTGTTGAATGATTTATATTGGCTCCTTTCATAATTAAATTGCAGCAATTACAGCCCATGCAAGGGAAGGTGCCTATGTTTGGTCGAAAATTGCTCCCTTCATTACTTAGGGCAGAGTTGGGACAAAGTATATCACGTAAAAACCTAGGTGTATATCACGTAAAAACCTAGGTGTATATCACGTAAACACCTAGGTGTATATTACGTAAACACCTAGGTGTATATCAAGTAAACACCTAGGTGTTTACGTGTTTACGTGATATACTTTGTCCCAACTCTGCCCCAAGTAATGAAGGGAACATTTTCACCAAAGATAGGCACCTTCCCTTGCATGGGCTGTAATTGCTGCAATTTAATTATGAAAGGAGCCAATGGTGGTTTGGAAAAAATCGTTCCAAATTTTGGATCATGCTGTTATATTGGCCAGTACTTTTTTTAATAACATTCTCAATAGTTGTACTGCATCTGTCGTATTTGCTGATGAAGGTTAATCTATCAGTGACTCTTATTTTTTGTTTAGGGCTTAATAGATCCTGACGGGCTATTTTTTGGACGTTGGAAAGTTTACCTTTAGGGCATCCTCTATCTAGAAACATTTTAGTTAATTCTTTGGCTGCTAGGTCATAGGCAACATCAGTAGATGCAATCTTTCTAGCTCTCTTGTACTGGCCTTTAGGGATAGCATTTAAAGTTTGTGGATTATGGAAGCTTTTTTTATGTAGGAGGTTGTTCCTATCCCATTACTTTGCGGTAAAGATTTGTATGTATTTCATTATTGTTCAATTTTATATTGATGTCTAGGAAATTAATCTCACAGTTAGAGGCTTCCATTGTAAATTTTACAGTACGGTGTAGTTTGTTCGCTTCATTCACCATTATTTCAATTTTTTCTGCAGAACCTTCCCAAAAGATAAGTATATCATCCACATACCTGTAGTATTGCTTAATATACTGCAGGTATGTTTCTCTAAGAAATGGTTCATTCTCTAGGTTATAAACAAAAAGGTTGGTGAATGAAGGAGCTACTCATTGAGGTCCCTTGTTTTTGCCAGTAAAACGAATCTCCATTTTTTAAGTAATTCTTTTTTAACACTATTTCAAGGCAATCCAGGAGAAAATAGAGATGTGCATTCAGTATATTCATTTCAAGTAATGCTTCCTCTATACACTTAATTCCCTCATTTTGGGGGATAGAGGTAAAGAGGCTCTGAATATCTATGCTACAGAGTATAGCACCTGGTTTCACAGTTATATTTTGGTTTAATTAATTTAACAATTCTTTTGTAGCTTTTAGACAAGTGGGAATATTAGAAATCAGTTTTTGGATTTGGACAGGGCTTCAAGTACTGACCCAATTCCTGACACTGTTGGTCTCCCTGGAGGATTCACAAGTGTCTGATGCACTTTTGGTAGAATATATATCACATGAAACCTTGGGAAATCTGTAGTAAGGAAATATTTTTGTTGTCTTGTCTATAAAGCCAGTAGCATAGGCATCAGAAACCATCAGGTCAATCAATTTGTTCAATTTATCTGTGGGATCTGCATCTACAGTGGAGTAGTGGCCTGGGGTTTCTATCTGGCGTTTAATCTCTGAGAGGTAATTAACTTTATCCATGACCACCACCGCCCCTCCCTTATCGGCTTTTTTGATTACAATATCACTTTTGTTCTTAAGGGCTCTTACAGACGAGCGTTTTTCCATGCGCTCCCCCGCGTTCCGTTTTTCTGCGTTCAGCCGCAGGGGAGCGCAGGAATAGACGCATTACATTTTTTCCAATGGGGCTGTACTCACACAGGCGCGTGTAGGCGCCGAACGCAGGAAAAATGCAGCATGTTGCGTCTCAACCTCATAGGATCTGGAGGGGGGCCCTGAGGCAGAAGACCCGGGAAGAAATCCAGGTGGTGGATCTGGGCCAGCGGGGTCCACTGGAGCCGGGGGCCCACCGGGTATTTTCTTGGCGTCCCGCCGTCCCAGTCCATCCCTGCTTACAGATGGCTGTGATTCAGAGAAACACATTTTCAATTTGGCAGTATGGATACACTTAAAAAATTCGACATCCCAAACAAAAAATTCTTTTTGTTCCCTGGTTCTGACTCTTGAAACAATGTTAGATGCTGATGCAGACCTCCTGCTTATTTGAAGGGAAATGGGATTGGGGTGTCTGTATTATCTGTTGCTATATATACTGTATATATATATCATTTGTTTTTTATTCAAGTTTCAACTTCCTCTCATTGTACAGAATGAGTTCGGGGTGTTAATACCCACTGCCTCTCACCATTTATAACTTGCTTGGCCTTGAATTGTCAGTACCTAAATATATATTGTGGTAGAATGACCACAGAGAAGTGTAAAAAGGTGTGTTTTGCCTTTAATTTCTTCCCTGTAGGAGTTGGAAGCTGCAAAAGAGATGTTACAGGGAATGGTTTCTCTGTTTAAAGGATTTTGCTGACTGGCCCTGAAAACTATAGTGTTCTGGGAGGAACAGGAAATCCATTCTAGTGGTCCAGTTTGCATCTTGGAGTTCACTTTCCATAGGAAGGCTGTACTGCGGATAAGTATTTAAAGTATTTAATCATAGTTAAGTGTTACCGGTGCGCGTTTTTCAGATGCGAAGCAATGAAAGGAATCGCAGGCAGCACGTCGGATGCGCCGAATATAATGTGAGTAATGTCATATCTACAAACTGCGTGTTTTCAACACGCCTGTTGGGATGGGAACACTGCACGTTGAGTCTTCATCCAACAGTTTGTAGATGCGGCATTTGTATTACTTACATTATATTTGTGCCACCTGCGCTTCCTCTCATTGCGTCAGATCTGAAGAACACGCACCGTGTAGTTCAGCCCTTAGGAGAGTCTCTCAGAGCAGGGCACAGATCAGGAATGTTACCTGTCTCTGTAAGGAGCTCCCAGACGGGCCGGGGGTGCTGCCTGTTACTGCAAGGAGCAGAGGGAGACGTGACCAGGTGATTGAGATTGAGTTTAAAGTGTGTAGTGGACATGAGGAATCCTTCCCCTGTTTGTCTGAAGTGACATCATGCAGCCCAGTTGCATGCTGGATAGCGATCCGATTGGCTGGGAACCCCAGTGCATCCTTGGGAGAAAGGGTGTGTCTGACTTTGGAGCCAAATGCACGGGGTCTCCCAGAGAGAGAGCAGAGAGAGCCAGCGTGAGTAGCTGTAAGACTGTAAAGGTACAGAGAAGCTGTTGAATCTGGGGAGATTGAACACAGCCTGTCCCCTGCCAAGAGGCTAGAAACTCAGAATGAGAAAGGTGCCACTAGTGAGATTGATTCTGCTTAAGAGCTGCATGTGATCTCCAGTGTGAATTCCTCTGAGAGCACCCTGGTGAGTGAGCCACCCAAGGGAGGATACTGGCACGGATACAAGTGTAGGGCCCCACAATGAAGACGGGTCTTAACCATTTACCTGCTACGAGGGAGCTGCTGCCAACTTTAAAAGGGAGAGGTACTTTTGGGGAATAAGGTAGCGCTACCTGGGGAATAAGAGCTCTGGGGAAGGTGCAATCATTTGAACTGTGTGGTTATTAACCTACCCTTCTGGAGGATTGGGATGTGATATTTACCAAGGACTGTGTAAAAGCAAAAGTTAAGCACCTAATAGTGGTTTAGGTAGTGTCCCACGTGTCCCCCAGTGTAGGAGTGACGTGTGTATTAGTTGCCCCAGTGTTAAACTGTTTATATAAAGTTTATATTTGTTCATTTGCAAACTGTGTGTTTTATTATTCCTAGTGGAACCGTCTAAGGTGTTTTCCTCAGTGTTTACTAGGCCGCATGCGCCTGAAACGCGTCAAGCAACGTCTGTAATGTGTCGATTTTTACTAATGGATGAATAAAGTTTTGTAGCTTTATATTACTCTGGTGTGCGGAACCACTCTCCTTTTTGTCTACATATGCAAAAGGGGCTCAGGGCTCCTGGATTGCCAAGGGTAAGTTGCTATTTAAAGAGACAGTAACCAAATTAGTGTTATAAGTGTTTGAGAAAAGTCAGAAGGTGAGACAGGCCAAAGACCGGTGAGCTGATAGTAGAGGAGGGGAGAGTCAGAGGGGCTTAGTGAGAAGCCTGAATACTCCAGAGTTTGGAAGCAACCTGTATGGTGAGAACACTAGAGTGGGGAAAAGACTTGTGTGCTGTTAAAACGCAGATGAACTGCATTCCTGTATGTCAGTGATTTTATGTTGGAAGAGCTTTCCTGAATAAACCTGTGTCCCTGTCTTTATGCTCCTGATCCTATGCTTACCTGCCTACCATAGATAATTTCCCCCAAAAATTGCATGTACAGGCAGCCAGCTTGTCATAATATTTATAGATTGTGAAACTGCAGTTCAGTGCAATGTTCATATGGGGTAAGAATAACAAAGGAAGATATAATAACAGAAATGAAAAGGAAGAGTTGCAAAACTAGCGAGAAGCTGTGCGTTACATCAGGCTGTCGTGTTTAGTACATCCTCCAGCAGCTGGCAGTTTGAGCAGTTTGAGCAGTTTGAGCAGTTCCTCAAAGACAAATCAAAACCAAAGCCAAATGAGGTGCCAAATAAACAGCCGGCCCCTCCTCTTCTGACGGTCAGCTCTAATGATCAGTCACACGTAAAAACACTGAAACGAAACTTAGAAGAGCAGGGGCTGCTATACATTACTATAGGACAGGGAACTTTCTATTCAGTGACACAGGGACACAATGTCAGTTAATTTACTGTATGAGACCTGTTTTATTTAGCCCCAAAATCAGACACAAGTAAGGTCACCAGCTTTGCCGGTGGCTAAACCTGAACAAAGGGGGCAGGGCAAATAGCATTGGGGATGCGTCCGTGATGTTGTGGTGGGTATGATGACATCAGAGATGGGCACAATGATGTCAGTGGACTTATGATGCTCGTCAGGGTTTTCGTATCACTTAGATGCAACTGTCTGGATTTCTGTCAGTGAACAGTGAAAACAATTTTGGTAAACACTAGTGATGTGCTAATAAATTCGACAGGCGCAAATTTGCAGCGAATAAATTAGCGAAACTGCATCGAAAATTTACGAAGAATTGGTCGCGTTGAAAAAGTTTAAGCGCGCGGCAGAATTGTCTCGCGCATAGACATTGCCGCATGTCAAAATTATTAGGACGCCCATTGACTTTAATACAGTTGCCCAAAATAGGCACACGTATAACAATTGTTGCCGGCGTTGAAATTGACACGTGTCAAATTTTTGACTTCAAAGTGTTTCTCCAATGTTTTCGCCGTTCCGCGAACTTAGTGGGAAATTCGCAAATTTTTCCAGTGAAACAAGACAAATTTGTCCATCACTAGTAAACACAAGGCATTTTAATTCTTGCACTGTACTCAATGGGTGATCGCATAGCTCTCTGCTATTGGCCAAGAAAGATCTAATGTAATAAAAGTCGCAAAACAATTAGCACAAAGAAGAATAAAAAGTCTCATTTCGCAATGTAATACTCTTCCTTAAACTGTTAATACATTGCGAATTTTAATTGCGCATTGGTGCAAACATAACAACTTTTTCATTAACAAGTTTTATTACATTCACTGCGCTCTGGCATTAACTATAAAATTTGCAAACCTTCTTCCACTGTCGGAAGTGGTCGCACTTTCCAGGTTCGAAGAAGCTATATTAAATTCGCTAATTTGTTCGCACAGAGGCATAACTTTTCACATTGCAAATATTTTTTCCTTTACCGACCCATCACTTTTTTTTGTTACTTTTATTACATTCCCCCCTAAGACTCTTATCAGTTCTGTCTGTACAAGCTAAGAATGAATATATTAATCTGTACTGCAAGTTGGAGTGATATCACCCCCTTCCTTTCCCCCCCCCAGCAGCCAAACAAAAGAACAATAGGAAGGTAACCAGATAGCAGCTCCCTAACATAAGATAACAGCTGCCTGGTAAATCTAAGAACAGCACTCAATAGTAAAATCCATGTCCCATTGAGACACATTTAGTTACATTGCAAAGGAAAAACAGCAGCCTGCCAGAAAGCATTTCTCTCCTAAAGTGCAGGCACAAGTCACATGACCAGAGGCAGCTGGGAAATTGACAAAATGTCAAGCCCCATGTCAGATTTCAAAATTGAATATAAAAAAAATCTGTTTGCTCTTTTGAGAAATGGATTTCAGTGCAGAATTCTGCTGGAGCAGCACTATTAACTGATGCGTTTTGTAAAAAACATGTTTTCCGATGACAGGATCCCTTTAAGTTTAAAGGATAAATAATCACCAGCACACTGACATCTCCTGATTCTGCCAGATTTAAAGCACTTTTCCATTGTTTGGTTGATGCAAGATTTTAAAGTCCAGCAGTGACATTCCGCAGCTATCTTACAACTAATTGCACTGATATCTGTCACATCAATGAGTAATGCTGAATCCATTCCAAGCTGCTGTACAAGGATAATGTAATAACAGTGTTTCCCTTGGTGGAAGTCAACTTCATAGTTTTTCCAGTGTTGTCTTCTAGCTCCTTTAAAACCCTTATAATGTTTTTAACAGGGTAGTCAATGGGAGGTCGGAACCTTGAGCTTCTTCAGATATTTCCCTTATTGCTCTAAACCAGTGGTCCCCGACCAGTAGCTCATGAGCAACATGTTGCTCACCAACCCCTTTGATGTTGCTCCCAGTTTTTCAAATTTGAATCATACGAATCGAAGTAATTCTTCCATTTTTCAAAGTCCACCAATTGACTCCAGATAGGTTCTAGGAGGTCCCCCATAGGCTAAAACAGCAATTCGACAGGTTTTAGATGGTGAATGGTCAAAGTCGAATTTTTAAAGAGACATTACATGATACATTTCTGAATTTCTGAATTTCTGAATTTGGACTATTCCCTAGTCGAAGTACACAAAAATGAGCTCGAAATTCTAATTTTTTTTAATTCGAATTTTCACTTTGACCTTTAATAAATCTGCCCCTTAATGTTTGGTGCAAAAAGCAAATCTACATTGGGTCAACAAATTCAGATAGCAGATTTTGCATTTCTATTGTCACTGTAGTGTAAAAATATGTTTCATTTAGATGCACCCCAGAAGTCAGCATGAACCCGCTCTACCCAGGAGTCTCTTGGGTATCTGGCCGGCCCCTCACATCACTTGTGATTGGCACTTGCTGTTAGTGATCATAGCTGTACTGACATAAGCAGCTTCATTTAAGGGCCCCCAACATATCCAGAGGTTGTCCTGTTTTAACAATATATGTTGAAATTGCTGATTAATTAGGGCCTCGTGGGACCCCTAATACCTCCTGGGCCCCTCTTCAGCCCAAGGTCTGCTTCACCTTTAGTTACACCCATGGACATTAGTGTTTGCTGACACTAGAAGCAATATGGTTTCCTAGTAGCCTTTGATCTCCAGTATATGTAGCAGGAATCAGAACACCAAGTAGGACCCCTACTGGATTTGATGAAAACTGGAATTTTCAAGGTAGTGGGTTTGCTGTCGGGCAACTATGAAAAGTACCTCTATATGGCATTAGTGTGGACATGCTAATAAACTATGTCTGGCCTAAATTACTGGACCCACTGATGACAAGTGAGGTGCCAGATTTAGCCGCCTATAAAGAATGGCTTTCTATTGCTCATCAATACTCACAGCATCCTGCCCAGGGATGGAAAGTTTGGGGGGGCACCAGGCATATATCTTCCATGTTGCCTACCCCTACTCCGGCTGAGCAAACTTTGTTCTCCAACTTCAAATCACGGTGTGCCTGTTTGTGCACGTGGGCTGACTTGGCTATTGCTTGGGGGGCACGGCCCTGACCCTGCCTGAATTCTGCAGCATTGGCCAGGGAATTGTAGTATGAGGAGGAATCAGGTCTGGATCTGTAGATCTTCTGGATTTAGTGGGGGGACGGTGTGGAAAACAATGCCAAACTCTCCAATCCCTGGGGACCAGGGACATGATTAAACAACATTATACTTACAGCAAGATAGGGGCTTTGGCTGGAGTACAAGGTGGGGTTGCTAAGTGGATGCAGGAATAGAACAGAGAGCAAGTAGCAAGAGTGAAGCAAAGGGCAGTATGTAGAGTTGCCACCTTTTTTGGAAAAATTACCGGCCTTCCTGTATATTTTGATGTTTTTCCCTATTAATAACATTGAGGTCAAGCATCATTTTTACCCGTCAGGCCGGTAAAATACTGACCGGTGGCAACCCTAGCAGTGTGTGTGTTCACTGCACGGCATGTAATGTCTCTCTTGTACAGAGATAGGGAGGGAGAGTAGATAGTGAGACCTGCCTGGTTCTACCTGACCTGTCAGTTATAATAAAAACACAGATAACACATGTAATTAAATTGTAAATTCATATTTTATTCCAAGGTAAATGTTATTTGCGATATAAATTTTATAACAAGCCAATAAAAATTAAAAAAAAAAAGTAAAATGACAACAGAATCCCCATAGGAAGCTCTACTTATAATCAGGGTTTTGTATGACCCACTAAAACAAATTACTGCTCATCATTAGATAGACACCCAAGGCCAGCCCCCGGCATGACCAGCCTTCCCCCCCCCACACCACTCAGCATCTCTCCCCTCAACCCCTCCTTGTTTAGCAACTCACCCCTCTTTTCACCCACTGCTGTTCCCATCCTTAGTGATATCAAATACAATCTCTATTGTTATATAATAGTTATATATATATATATATATATATATATATATATAGGAGTTAGTAGAAAAGCCCAGATGCATCATATTTATCATGTGTTGGAGGGTACAGGGTTTTGATCACCCTATTTAAGCCACTACAGAAGCAGAAGATTGACTTTATGATGGTAATGACTGATAAAATATTAAAAATAAAGTTAATTAAGGATAGGTCACAATTTAGTTTTTGTAAAAAAAAAAAAAAAATCTCAGTCTAGAATGATGATTTAAGGAAACATTTTTGTAGGAAAAATGTCAACAAATTATTTTTTCCAAACATATTCACAGATGCAGAAATGCTGAATTTTTGCCTCAACTCCATACCTGGCAAACAATTTTGCTCATCACTAACTAGAAAATCAAGAGCCATGCTATCAGACTGAGAAGTTTGATATTGGGGTACCAAATGGGACACTGAGAGAGAGGATCTAGAAGTGAAAGTGGCCAAGGATTGGCCCTACTAGGGTGACCAGCTGGGGGTACCAGGCTCAACAAGGCCATTTGGGAAGGCTATACAGATCACTGTGCACAATTCCTTTTTTAAACCTCTTGTCGATCCTTGGGAGTAGTATAGAGAGAGCAGAGGGAACAAATATCCCAAATGAAAATCTCACGGCAAAGTCGTGGCATGCGGTTCTCAAGAAGACACTCCATGTTTACAATAGTTTGAGGTATTACTCAATTACAATAGTTTGAGGTCAATTCAATTCGTCCGAGCTCAGAAAATTTGATTTTATCAATACATTTTGAATAAATTTTGAATTTATGGGAGTTTTAAAAAACGTACATGAATTTGAAACTCAACCCTTGATAAATGTGCCTCCCCATGTATAAAGGCTGGAGTGACTGGATGTCTAACATAACAGAACACTACTTCCTGCTTTTCAGCTCTCTTGGTTTCCACCAGGCAGTAACCAATCAGAGACTTGAGAGAGAGGGGCACATGGGTCATAACTGTTGCTTTTGAATCTGAGCTGAATGATGAGGATGAATTGCAAACTCACTGAACAGTTATGTCCCATGTGGCCCCCCTTAGAGTAACTGATTAACTCAGAGTTAGAGAGCTGAAAAGCAGGAAGTAGTGTTCTGGCTATTATGTTACACATCCAGTCACTCCAGCCTTTATACATTACATTTTTGGCTAACTAACTATATTAGAAAAAAAAATTATTTTGCACAGCCTATCTATTTACCCAGTTTTTATTTTTACACTGAACTTTTCCTTTCAAACATAGCATATGCAGATGGTCAGATCTTAACATACAATATTTTTGGACACCCATGGCTAATATACTAATCATGTTCAGTGGAAGATCCATTCAGCTGCAGAGACATATCATCCACGTTGCTGTTCTTCTCTGCTGGTTTCTGGGTCTCTGTGCCTGGCTCTTCCTTCAGATTCTGCAGCACCTTGCACTCTTTCAGCCTGTTGATTTCTTTACAGGCCTGTTCATATTTGTTCTCCAGATCTGAGACCTTCTCTTCTAAACCTTTTACCTTGACAAACAGCTCTCCGCAGTACTTTTTCAGACTTTCTTTTTCTTGGTCAGTGGTGTGCTTGGAACTTTCCTGGTCATGGGCTTCTTGTGGGGTTCCCATTTCACGTTGGGCTATTCCATTACAATCATAGCCCCCATTTTCTTCTCTTTTAACATGTAACTCATAATTCTTATTTTCAGGGGCAACCGAACTTGAACTGGTACCTTTATCTTCTATTATGATAACATCATCATCATCATCACCGCTCCCTTGAAGAAGAGCAGATGTTTCTGATCCAATGGGCTTTTGCTTCGTAGGTGTGTTCTCATTTGATAACGGAGGTATATAACTAGAGGATAAAAAAAGCATTTTACAATTGAAATTAAAGTGCATTGTCTCTACAACTAATAATTTATTCTAATCTGAATGTGAGAAAGGGTTTATCAGCATTAAGAATTCAGAGTATGAAAAGTATCTGTAGAGACAAAGGCTGAAAGATGCTGCACTTTATATTTGTGCTTCTGTACCAGCCCAGTGCCCCCACAGCCAGTGGCGTAACTAGATATTAACGTACCTCACAGCAAGTTATTTTTTAGGCCCCCAAAATGTCTAGTGGTTGAGCTGTTTTACCAATATTTATTGAACTTAACTGTGTTAGGGCCTAAGTTATGAGGCCCCTATACCTCCTGGGCCCCCTGCAGCTGCAGGATCTGCTTCCTCTGTAGTTATACTCCTGCCCACAGCCCTTTACCAGGGAAGATCTAAAGGTGCCTGACACTGCAAGTGGAGAGCTGCTGGGCCAACTTGGAATGTCTGGATCATTACGGTTATAGGTAGGGATACACCGATTCCAGGGATTTGCTTTTTCAGCAGAATTAGGATGAATCCAAATGCCTGGCCAAAAATGCTGTTGATATGGGCAAAATCACCAGTGATGTTTGTCTCCAGTGTTAATAAATATGCCCCTTAATGTATTAACCACTCACCCACCTCTGTAAAGAACAGATCTTGATGTTCCTAGTGTGGCCAAACACAGAACACCTTCAAAATACAGTCATAATGCCTATATGTGTTTAAAGGGTAAGTAAAGACTAAAAGAGAATAAGGCTAGAAATGGTGTATTTTATATACTAAATATAAACTTACTGCACCACTAGCCTAATCAAATGAATGATTTATGCTTTCAAAGTTGGCCACAGGGGGTCACCATCTTGTAACTTTGTTAAACATCAAGACCGAGACTGTGCACATGCTCAGTGTGCTCTGGTCTGCTACCGAGAAGCTAAGTTAGGGATCATCTAAAAATATTAAAACATTAACAGAAAATAAGGTTTCATCTGAATAGAAACTGATGCTACAGGGCTGAATCACTTCTACTGCAGAATGCACTGGTTTCTATGAGGCCATGTAACATCTACTGATCATCCTTGTATCATTCATGGTATATTGCATAAATATATCGTATATTGTGAGTGGGTCCCTGAGCTCAGTGACAACACTCACTGTGGTGGCCTTGGGTTGGTACAGAACCCCAAAACCTAAGCTATGGCATTTTCAGCCTAATTATTTACAGACTGGTTTAATTCACCTGTAAATGGATAGTATACAACTACTTTCAACATAATCTCAATGAATAGGGATTGTGTTGAACACACGTTTTGGCTGTTGTATTGATAATTAATTTTTGCTATTTTTGTCACTAAACAAGAAAATTAAACCAGTTCACTTTAGAACTTCCCGTCACTTCCTGGTCCTTTAGAACAGAGGAGGAGCTGATAACGCTAATCACCAGTCCGTTAAGAAGCCCACTGATAATGAGCTGTTCAAAGGCTGCTGCCTAGAGAAGGGAGGGTTTTGTGTGATCAAAATTAGAACAAATTGCCCTGCTTATAAAGGGAGGGGGACAGGAACACAACTTTCAAATTAGAGCTTTTTATTGTGTTTATTTCATGTGTATACAGTCTCTTTAAGCCCTCCAGTGTCACTTGTACAAACAAATCCAGGCGACCCCTGCTCTAAAGTCATTATGGTAGTTACATCCAAATGATCATATCTCTTTTCTGTGCAAAAAATGTGCCCTGTAAATGCTTATCATCTTCTACGGGCAAAGGGCATAATAATTGGGGGGTGATATGACACCATCTCCTGAGCTACTAAAAATCATAGGCACCAAAACCCCTGGATTCACCCCTGTGTGTCACATACAGGGACTTACCTTTGGTTGATATCAGTCTCCTGACATTGATTTGGCACAAAAGGCCTTTCATTTGAACTCAGAGATGGCTGCATTTCCCAATTCGGTGGTGTATTTGGTACAGCTGGTGTCACCTGCAGAATTAAATAATGTCAGTCTGTGGGCGGTTGATCGCCAAGTTAACTTTTAGTATGGCCCTATTCTTAGCAACGCTTCTACAGGACTTAATTTTTTTAAAATAGTGTTTGTATTATTTACCTTCCTCTTCTGATTCTTCACAGCTATTAAACGGGAGTCGCTTACCCCGGCAGCAAAAAAACAAAACGATTGCATTGTGCTGATACAATTTTATTGTTGTTGTTAGTTTCTATGCATTTCTATCTTTCTATTCAGGCCTCTCCTATTTATTTTTCGTCTCTCGTTCCAACCACTGCCTGGTTGCTAGGTTAATCTTGATAGCTGCTAAACATTCCAATTTGGAGAGCTTCTAAACAAGAAACCAAATAATTTAAATGCTACTGCTAATTCCTCAGTATCAGTCATTTGCACAGTAAGGTAACGCACCTGCTGAAGCTGTTCGGAACTGCTGAAATAAGAAAAAAAAAATATTGGTTAAGGGAAAAAATGGAATGTCAATATCATTAGTCTTGTTACATTTTACACCTTGTTGCTGTAACCTTTTTGCTTCAGAGCACTACAGGGACAGTGCCCTGTGTCTGTAGATTCACAATTTATTTATACAGTGTGCTATTTCCATTAAATAGGTGGTTCACCTTTAAATTAATTCTAAGTGACTTTTCAATTGGCCTTTATTTTTTTTATAGCTTTTGATTTATTTGCTTTTCTTCTGACTCTTTCCAGCTTTCAAATCGGGGTCACTGACCCCATCTAATAAAACAAATGCTCTGTAAGGCTACAAATGTATTGTTATTGCTACTTTTTATTACTCAATTTTCTATTCAGGCGTCTCCTATTCATATTCCTGTCTCTTATTCAAATCAATTCATGGTTGCTAGGATAATTTGGACCCTAGCAACCAGATTGCTGAAAAAATATAATAAAAATAAAAACCAACTGCAAATTGTTTTAGAATATCACTCTCTTCGTAATACTAATGGGCACATTTACCTAGGGTTGAATATTGAGGGTTGATTAACCCTCGATATTCCACCCTCAAAGTAAAATCCTTCGACTTCGAATATCCATTTTAATCCATCGATCGAAGGATATTCCTTCGATCAGAAAATTGTTAGGAAGCCTATGGGGACCTTCCCCATAGGCTAACATTGGCCTCGGTAGGTTTAAGGTGGCGAACTAGGGGGTCAAAGAATTTTTTAAAGAGACAGTATACTTCGACTATCAAATGGTCGAACGATTTTTAGTTCGAAACGTTCGATTCGAAGGTCGAAGTAGCCAAAAAAACTATTCCTCTATTCCTTCACTCGAACTAAGTAAATGGGCCCCTAAAAGTTCATTTAAAAGTGACCCTGTTAAAAACACCTTTACTGTTGTTTGAAAGTGTTTTCTAACCCAAATCATGGTAAAAGGAACAGACCAGCTAAAGCTACAATTATAACACAACTTAAATGTTTTATATATTTGTGATATAAATAACTTTCAGTTAAACTTTTTTCATGTTTTATTGTTTCTGGCCCTTTTAAAGAGCTGTTTTTCATACAGTTCTTCCTGCCTTAAATCCTACAGAGAGCAGAATAAAATCACAATATCAATTATAACTATATAGTTGCCCTGGATTCACCCTCATGTGCCAACCCCTCCTCTGCCAATAGTGACATACCTTTTACTCATACCAGTCTCCTGGAATAGCTGAAAATCATTCAGACAAAAATATCTTTCAGAAGGCGGTCTACGTTTGTTTGGCGTCACCTGCAGAATAGAATTTAATAGAATAGAATAGAATAGAATAATAATGATTTAGGGGGGTTATTTACTAAACTATGATTTTTTCTGACCAGGATTTTTTGGGCAAAAGCTGAAATGCTTATTGAAAAAAAAAACTCAGAATTTTTTAACATTTATCATACCAAGAAGCTGCAAAAAGTCTGAATCCAAAAATCCGCCATCTCAGACCTGCCAAGGTCATGTAGAAGTCAATGGCAGATGTCCTTTTACAATTTTACAGATATCGTGGCCTGCGCCGGGTTTTATCCCACGATCCAAAAAATGTGGTTATCCGGAGCGATTTGGGTGTTGAATGCAGAAATTATGTTATTGATAAATAAGCTAAAATCATGGGATGCGAGTTTGTTTGAACTTAGTTTGCTTCGCAACTAGGGATGCACCGAATCCAGGATTCGGTTCGGGATTCGGCCAGGATTCGGCCTTTTTCAGCAGGATTCGGATTCGGCCGAATCCTTCTGCCTGGCCGAACCCGAATCCTAATTTGCATATGCAAATTAGGGGCTGAGAGGGAAATTGCGTGACGTTTTGTCACAAAACAAGGAAGTAAAAAATGTTTCCCCCTTCCCACTCCTAATTTACATATGCAAATTAGGGTTCGGATTCGGTTCGGTATTCGGCCAAATCTTTTGTGAAGGATTCGGGGGTTCGGCCGAATCCAAAATAGTGGATTCGGTGCATCCCTATTCGCAACATCCAAGTATGTGTGTGTGTGTGTGTATTATATATGGTACGGGATCTGTGGGGTAATTTACATCCCCCCATAATTCCAGTATAGTTGTAGTTGGAAACCCTGGAACTACTGCCTAGCTTGGGTTGACTCAGGTCACTGTGGGAACCCTGGAACAACATACTGGTTCGGAAGTTGTGGGACCTGCAGGCAATACTACACTCAATATGGAACTGAGGCATCAAGCACAACTATACAGAAGTGCATGGAACACATGTTGACTCAAGTACCTTTAATGAATGGGGTTTCTGATGCAACTAATTGCAGCTGAAGGCAACTGATTTGCTATAAATTAATGAGCCCTATAGTCTGCTAATAGCAGGCCCTTGTCTATGCATCTCTCTCAGGACTACTGCGCCAACAATACAGCTCATTCCTCCGTATGAAGCAATTGCCCAGTAAAGTAACTCACCTGCTGAAGCTGTTTAGAATTCCTGTAATTTAAAAAAAATATTGTTAAGTGAAAAGATTTGATATCAACAAATTAAATAAGACCAGCACTGTCAAGTGTCAATCTTTCATCTGCTCAGCAGGTTCCACGTGTAGTAGGGCCAGGCCAGGTTATCAGGGCACCCTAGGCAACTTGGCCAAGCCCCCCACGGGCACCAGATGAAGGAGAGAGCGACGGAAGGAGAAAAATACAATGGAGGGGAGGGTGGAAAACTCGATGGAGGGGAGAGCGACAGAGAGGTGGGTGACAGAGGGGAAAGAAGGGGAGTAAACCCAGCTATGGGTAGGCAGAAGACAATTTTAGTGCCCCCTTATCATTGCACCCTAGGCAGCTGCTTCTTCTGCCTACCCCTAGTTCCGGCCCTGATTTGGAGCATTTTGCATCCCATAGCATTCTGTATCACACCGGCTCACTAGCTTATATATATATATATATATATATATATATATATATGTTAAATGTTTCAATGTCCTTAATATATTGATAATGGGTTGAGTGCAGAGGACTCTTGTATTTGACTATATGTATTTTGTGGTCACACCCTCATTGCACCCCGCCTAATGGTTTTAAAAAATAGTGGTGAGCACAACTTTCCCTTGTTTGTTATAGTTATACAGGAGCAGTGACCAGCTCCATGTTGTAGCTCCCACCCCTCCCAGCTATAGTCAGGTGATCCCACTGGTGTCTAATAAAAGGGCAGCCAAGTTTGGGAGTTTTACTTTGAAAGCAGCTAGTAAGTTGCAGGTAAAACTTAGTCCCTTTGTAAAATGTTTAATGAAGCAATAGAATTGTTAATGAATCAGATGAAAATTGAGCATAGGACTGGCCAGATATGGGATGACTTTGACGTAGTTGGCTGCTTAAATATATTGCAATATATGGACAAACAATCCCTGTTTTGTTTAAAGGGCAAGACATTTTTAGTAGCTTAAGGCCCAAATTGTTTCATTAATAAATTGATAATGGTTTGAGTGCAGAGGATCTCTTGTATTTGTATGTATGTATGTATATATATATATATATATATATATAATATATATATATATATATATTTAGCCTGGTCACACACAGCCTTAATAGACAGCAGAATACCCTCAAGGGTGTGCTACATTTGGGAGCTCGTCCGGGATGCTTTAATGAACTAATTGCTGTGAGAGAAAAGTGTGACAGGCACTGCAGTGTCAGACCAGAGAGGAAAAAGGCATCAGGGCCTAGCGCAGTTTGCAGCCTGAGTTCCGACCATCCTAAATTTACTGTTGCCTGAAGGAGAGGGCCGACCGGAAAGTTTTGTGCCCACCTTTCCAGACTGGTGGGGAGAACCAATCAGGATCGTGTAAATTGGTGCCAGAGAAAAGGCGCGAAACTAGTGATGTGGCCATAATTGTCTGCAGATACCACCCTGTTTAGCCCAACCTCCTCTGATACCAGGAGGTGTGATACCGGCCAATCAGAAGCGCAGAATTCACGCCAAAAGAGAGCAGGGAGGGGCCCCTGTTAGCCTGATATCATGGCGGGCATTTTGTGAGTCAGTACGCATGTAGTTGCAGAGAGGATAAGACGAGTACAATGTGCGATTAGAGTTGCTGAACCCAAACAGCACTGACTGAAGTATGTCGGACAGTGAGCCAACCTGTCCCAGCCTGCCCTTGGAACAGATGACCCAAGGAACGGTGCTGGATACCGGCCGTCAGTATGCCTGGGCCGGGGTGTTCTCCCTAAAAGTGGTGTGTGGCGGCGCCACTATCAAGACACCTATCTGTGGCTTTTGCGGCCAAGAAAGTTATGGTGCTTTCTACAAGTTCTAGTGAAAGTGTCAGACCTGCAGCCAAGTTTGCTGGATGGGGCCCTACATGGAAGAGAAAGTCCAAGGATCGTCCCAGGCGATATTGGCCCAACTCTCACTAGATGGGGCAGGCGCAGGTCAGTCCGAAACCACTGACTACGATACACCCGACGGCACCCAGGGCAGGAGATGCCTCGCCGAAGGGGGACCCCTTCCATTGCCAAGCCCACCTAAGCGGGATGCCGTGGCAGAGGATGTGATGGAGCCAAACCCAGAGGGAGAGGCAGCGCCACCTCCGTACTCTTCAGAGGTGGAGGGCCCTGTGGCAGAGGAACGCTATCTGGAGACAAGGGAGCCGTCCAGAGGGGACATCGTTCAAGTGACTACGAGGCCAGAATCTCGCCGCACCAACCGGGAGGAGGGGGTAAGTCAGAATCTTCCTTTCCCAGGTGCCCTGCAGTCCACAGGAATGGTAGCCCCCCCCTCATACCTAGAGGCCATCGGATTTGGAGGTCATCCCCTTCGAAGGGCCCCCACCCTAGACAGCTGGTTGAATATCACCTCCGGTGCAGCAGGGGGCGACAGGGCTACCACAGATGAGGCTGAGGGAGATGGGGCCACAGAGCCCCTTTATTCCACCTGCCTCACAGCTTTTGGGCCCTGCAGAAAATCACAAAGGCAGACAAGAAGACTCTGGGTTTTGCCAGGGAGAGCCAATCCCGATGTGTTCTGCCAGGTCTCTCGGATACAACGTGTGATAAATTTCAAAGTGTACCATATGTTGGGGTATTACATGCCCCTCTTTGGGTATACGAGAAGGTGGAGGGAATGATGGATGAGTAGTAAAAGTATTGGGAATTCATTGACCCACCCAAACCAAGCCAACTGTATGGCCGGATGGAAATTTGTCCGGTTCATTGAGAAGGAATGGTGGTGGGGCCGCACCGTACTGCGACATGTGGTACACAGTTGCAGCAAAAAGAACCCCACCCCTCGCAACTTTAGTGTTGAAGTTACCCTCCCGGATGGGAGCAGGGTCAGGCTTTGGCCTGCAACACATGTTTGGACTAAAGAGAACTTTGGCAAACAACCCAGAGACTGCGACACTGGTCCCAAAATCCCAATTCCCCTTTCCCTCCTAAGTTCATATAAAAAAGAAATGTGATAAATGTTTACAGTATTTAAGTTGAAATAGTTAATTGTGACAATGCAGACTGATTCTTTTATTTGTGGGAAAAGCCATTGTGCCTAAGTGGGTTCAAGAGGGCCACTTTGAGTTAAAATGTGAATAAAGAATTTAAGTATAGTGTTGGTAATATATAGGGTTAATCCCGAGGTAATAAGATTTAGGGCCACGGATGTGGACCCAGTATGAGTGTTTACATGAAAATATTGGCACAGTTTTTCAGAAAGAAAAAGTTTGTTTGCAATATTTTTGATTACAGGATCCATTGTACCATGGGCAGTCCTCTGGAGAGGCTGTTGAAGCCTGATGTACAAATGGTAAATATTATTTCAAATGTGATTTATTGTGCACTTGAGAGTAACCGTTTACGTTGACGTTTCTGAATGGGGGGAGAGTGTAGGGACCCTGAGATTTGGGTTAGATTACTCAGGCCACCTAAGGGTCCTTTAGTTAACTCAGGCAGCTATGTCCCTGGCTGGGTCCACATTAGTTCACTGAGTTTGTCCACTAGGTGGCACTATGTGATAATATTAAGGGGTTTAGCACCATGTGGTCTGGGTCTGTCCAGGGACTTTGCCTCACTGAGAGGTACTACAGGTCCAGGTCTGCAGGTGAAGTTAGTTAAGTGTGAGTTAGTGATAGTGAATACGGTAACAGTCAGTCTAGGAGTGAGAGTCAGCACAGGATAGCTAGTGAGCAGATGTGGCTCCAACGAGGAGAAATAGTGGGGTTAGGACCCCGTGGTATTTGAACCACTAGAGGAGGGACTACAGTGGGTGAGTTGAGGACCAGATAGGGTGCCAAAACCCAAGACCCCAGGCTGAATACAGTGGGTGAGGTGAGGACCTTATAAGGTGCCGAGATACAAGACCCCAGGCTGAGAAACCCAAGCCTTAGGGTTCATCCGAAGGGATAGTGCCCAGTGCCTGAGAGTGGTAACTATCTCCTAAGTCTATTATTGCTGTTACTTTGATACATTGCATATTAGCTCACCTGGAGCACCTTGTGCCCCCTGGAGGGAATATTGCTGTTTGAAGCTGTCCTATTATGTCTATGAACATCTAAGTACCTGTGAACTACTCCATTGCAACAGTTCTCCGTTAATAAACAAGTTTATGTTACTGCAAAGAAACTTGTCTGGCTGATTATCCTGCTGCATTGATCTACACCAGGTACCGGAGTTGCAAGGGTACACTGGGGGTCCGGGGCACACTACAAGCAGTTTTAGCCTGGTCTCACACAGCCTTAATACACAGCAAAAGTACACTGAAGGGTGTGCTACATTATCAATTGATTTTTTTTTTTCTCGTTTTTGCCCGAAAACCCCAAGAAAGTCAGATTTTCGGCTAATCCCACCGAAGAACCCAATAACTTTTATTTGGTATAGGTACTTCTCCCATTGATTTATACAGGACCTCTACAGGTCCCAGAGGGCGGATTTTCCAGATTCTGGTTTTTGCAGCATCGGGGTATAATAAATCTTAAAAAATGTGAATTTCTAGATTTTACTATTCGGACGAATAAATAATAAATGTCAGTATCACTTTAAGGGGTTGTTTTTAACTAAAAGTTAATTTAGAGAGTGATATTCTGAGACAATTTGCAATTGGTTTTCATTTTTTTTTTTTATTATATTCAGCAGCTCTCCAGTTTGCAATGTGGTTACCAAGGTCCAAATTCCCCTAGCAACCATGCATTCATTTGAATGATAGACTGGATTGTGCATAGGAGCAGGACTGAATAGAAAGATGATTAATAAAAATTAGCACTAACAGAGCATTACAGAGCATTTGTTTCTTACATGGGGTCAGTGACCCCCAGCTGAAAGCTGGAAAGAGACAAGAAGAGGGCAAATAATCTAAAGAAACTAGAAAAATAAATAATGAAGACCAATTGAAAAGTTGCTTTGAATTGGCCATTCTATAACATAAAAGTGAAACACCCCTTTAATAAGGGACAATTTAGCTCTCTACTAGTCTATAAGAATAAATGCAGAGTGGTTACTAGTGCAGTGTTACAGTGCTGAGATGCTGGATTCTACCCTGAGCAGGGTACTATGAGCAAAGCCCTCAGATACTAAGTTTGTCTGATTGATATTATGTTTAAATAAAGAATTTAACTTTTTAACTATCTGGAGAGGAGCGATTATTGTCTGATGCCCAAGAGTGCGCTGCCTCCAAATATACTACTTTACTATGAGCAAGAGATTTGTATGTTCATCTTGTGTTTGTCTGTGAATAAACAGATGTATGAATAGTACAATAACAGTGCAGTTACTATGAGGACTACAGAAGGCATAATCAATACAGGTATGGGCTCTTTTAACCAGAAAGCTCTGAAGTACAGGAAGGCCAACAGTCAAATAGTATAAACTCTGCCGTATGTGTTTAACTGAATGTGTGACTTACCTTCTCTTACTGGTCTTCCCATTAGAAGAGTGGGGAATATCATCATCATCAGGAGCTCCAGGCTCCTCAGTCACAGAACAGTTTCTGTTTAAAGAACAAAAAAAAAATTATGACAATAGCAAAAAATAAGAAACGTAAGGGTTCCTAAATAAGAGAGCAATTTGGTACCTTGTTCCATAATACACGCAATGTGATCTGCTCTTAAAGGAGAACTAAAGCCTAACTAAAGAAGTAGCTAAAACTTTAGCCTCGTGCAATAAGTTCAGTATATAAAATATGGTATTTTTAGCCATAATAATTTTTAGGGTTTAGTTCTCTTTTAAGCAATATAAGGAAATAGACAGCATATTTGCTTTCTAGCTTCTGCTTTTACTTATCACTTACTGGCCTGGTCTGGAGCTGACAGGGGTGTAATTACAGAGGAAGCAGATCCTATGGCTGCAGGGGTGCCCAGGAGGTAAAGGGGGTCCTGTGAAGCCTTAATTCATGAGCCATTTTAATATGTATTGGTAAAACAGGACAACCACTGGATATGTTGGGGGCCCTGAAATTAATTTGCTGTGGGGCCCAATAACATCCAGTTACGCCACTGGTTCGAATCAGATGTTGGGAGCTGCACCGTTTCCTGATAGCTTTTTTGAATGCACATAAAAATACATTTTTGGGTGGAGGACAACTTTTGATTGGGACATTTCAGGAGTTGATTGTACGGTCCTTTAAACTTTATGCCTGAAATCGTTTTGGCACCAAATATGGTACATATATGTTATCCAGAAAGCTCAAAATTATGGAAAGGCTGTCTCCAAATAATCCAAATGTTTTTCTCTTTCTCTGTGATAACAGATAACCTTGTACTTGATCCCAACTAAGATATAATTAATCCTTATTGGAGGCAAAACCAGCCTATTGGGTTTATTCAATGATTTTCTAGTAGACAATGTATGAAGATCCAAATTATAGAAATATCCACTATCAGGAAAACCTCCAGAGCATTCTGGATAACAGGTCACACAACTTTTTTAGATGCTTGTGATATAATTAACTTGTACGTCAAATTAAATTACTGGTCATCAATAATATTATATTAATATTAATATATTAATATATTATTATTATATTAATATTATTAATATTAATATATTATTATATTAATATTATTAATTATATGAAATGAGGAGAAATCCGAAAATAGGAATAACAATCCAACTGGTTTTCACCTTTAAATTAATTTTTTGTGTTATGTAAAGAGTGATATTTATTTGAGACAATTTACAATTGGTTTTCATTTGTTATTATTTGTGGTTTTTGAGTTATTTAGCTTTTTATTCAGCAGCTCTCCAGTTTGCAATTTTAGCAATCTGGTTGCTTGGGTCCAAATTACCCTAGCAACCATGCACTGATTTGAATAAGAGACTGGAATATGAATAGGAGAGGCCTGAATAGAACGATGAGTAATAAAAAGTAGCAATAAAAATACATTTGTAGCCGTACAGAGCATTTGTTTTTACATAGGGTCAGTGACCCTCATTTGAAAGCTGGAAAGAGTCAAAAGTCAGAGGCAAATAATTAAAAAAAATATAAAAAAAGTTGCTTAGAAATGACCATTTTATGACATATTAAACATTAACTCCTTTAAGATCCACCGGCCATAGAATAGTGGCTAAAAAGTACAATAGTTTGATTTGTGAGCTTACTGCAAACGCATGGCATGCCATGATCAGAAGCCTGCCATCTTTTGAGTGTCAGTGGCACTGCACATGCTCAGTATGCTCTGAATGGCTGCTGAGAAGCAAAGTTTAGGGGTTGTCAGAAATCATCAAAACGTTAGCAGAAAGTGAGGTTCCAATCTACTATTATGTCGTAACGTTTTTAAGCACCAACTTTTTCAAGAAGAATTATTGGGGGATTCGGGTTTGTTTGTTTTTTTTGATTATTAGTTGTTGTGCTGCATCTTCCCCTTTATTGAGCACTTTTCCCATTTGTTTAACAGCACAGATATTATTTACCTTCCCTTCTGGGTCTTCTCATATGTGCACTGGGTAATATCATCATCTTCAGGCTCCTCAGGCACAGAACAATCTCTGTTTAAACAAATGTAAAATGATGACATATGCGGAAAATGAGAGATGTAAGACTTCCTAAATGAGAGAACATTTTGTATCCTGCCCCATAATACAGGACTTTGTATTTTCTTTTTACTCATCATCACTTACTGCTCCAGCCTCTAAGGGGGAATGAACTGTGGCTGCAATGCAGGATTATGAGGACTGGAGGAGCAAAACTGGTGACGCTTTATTGTTAGAATTGTTAAGGTATGTTTAATCTTTATAAAAAAATCTCTCCTAAAGACAACTCTTTCTCTTGGCATGACTTGCAACTATTACATTTCACATTGGACTTACCTGAACCGCGGGTCTGTGTTGAACTTGCAGGACCAGGTGTCTTTTTTTGAAACTGCCACTCCATCCGGCAGTTTCCTCCATTTCAGACAATCATCACACTGAACCCATTTTTGGTCAGGTGTTTTCCTGGACACAAAAAAAGCTTTGGTAAAATAATTCATCCTTATTGAACACACTGCCACTGATAATTTTTATTGTCTCCTTCCATTGGAGAGACACTATTTCAGCGGTGCCGTAAAGTGGTGGGAGCTATGTTCAGTCAGCGGGGCCCTGTGAGGCAGCATTAGGTCAGACAGTGGCGTAACTATAGAGGAATCAGACCCTGAAGTCACAGGGGGGCCCTGGGAACAGGGGGGTCCCGGACTGTGGGCTCTGCTTCCTCTAGAGCTAATAAACCCCCCTCCTCCCCAGCTACAGCAAGGAAGGGGCAGGAGTGGGTGGAGTCGGTGTGGGGAGTGGGCGGGAGGATGGGTATTGGAGTGTGCTGGGCCCCTCTGAAGATTTATTTTGCAGGGGGGCCCAGCACATTCTAGTTACACCACTGTTAGCAGGACAGAAGTTGTTCAGTGGAGCTACAGAAGCCCAACAGGACCAGTGAGCTCCCGCCCCCCCCCTCCCGGGTATTACCCAATGACATAACATGATTCACTGTAAGAAATTCATAATCAAATGTATTTACTGTAAACCCGACTATTAAGAGGCTGAAATGTTATTACTTACTGTATATCTTCTACAGGACGACTTAGGGGGTCAGATCTCTTTTTTGCTTTCATTTCAATCCAGTAATCATTCAGTTTAGTACCTAATGCAGCCAGGGTAAGCCTGCAAAGTCACATTTTCAATCAGATTCAATGTTCAATAGAAAATAGTTATTAAAACAAATTGTGTAAACTATTTTTTTTTTTTGTCACAAAGCTAATTCTCTAACTTAAAGGGGTGGTTCACCTTTAATATAACTTTTAATTTGTCATAGAATGGCCAATTCTAAGCAGCTTCTCAATTAGTGCCTGTTCCAGCCTCACTGACCCGATCTAATAACAAATGCTGTGTAAGACTACAAACGTTGCTTCTTTTTATTACTCGGCTTTCTATTCAGGTTTTTCCTCTTCATATTCCAGTCTCTTATTAAAATCAATGCATGGTTGCTAGGGTAATTTGGACCCTAGTAACCAGGTGACAAATTACATACTGGAGTGCTTAATAACTAAAAAAAACACAAAAATTTAAAACCATTTGCAAATTGTCTCAGAATATCTCTCTCTACATCATACTAGAATGTAATTTAAAGGTGAACAACCCCTTTAATTTGTGTCCTTTGAGAATTGGGAAACAATGATGTAGCTGATTGATACAGTGGTTAATTTGTGGGAGATTCTCTGTTCAAATATTAATGTAATTTGCATTACAGGTATGGGATCTGGAAACCCGTTATGCAGAAAGCCATTTTATCCAAACAATCCAAATTTTAAAAAAATAATTTCCTTTTTCTCTGTAATAATAAAACAGTAGCTTGTACTTGATCCCAAATGAGAGAAAATTAATCCTCATTGGAGGCAAAACCAGCCTATTGGGTTTATTTAATGTTTGCACAATTTTCTAGTAGATTTAGGGTCAGTCCGCACGAGCAGATTCGGGGAGATTAGTCGCCAAAGCGAAAAATCGCCTCTTCCTCGGGGCGATAATCTCCCAGAACTGCCTTCCCCCTGCCCTCCGCCGGCTAAAATGTGGAGGGCAGGGGGAAGGCAGTTCGGGGAGATTATCGCCCCGAAGAAGAGGCGATTTGTCGATGGGATGACTAATCTCCCCAAATCTGCTTGTGTGGGCTGACCCTTAAGGTATGACAATCCAAATTATGGAAAGACCAGTTAAACCCCAGGTCCCGAGCATTCTGGATAACAGGTCCCATTTGTTATAACTGCAGTTGCAATGTGATGATACACAGGGGCAGATCAATTTGATTCGTTTGCTTAAGCAAATAGACTGCCCTCTGCCTGTGCAATTGGGAATAAACATCAGATTTCAGAAAAAGTCATCTAGTCAACGCATTATAAATATAATTTACCTGTAGACTTTTGTATCATCAAAATCCTGCTTATTGTGTATGGGCTTTAGAAAGTTGCACTCGACGACACCAACAACTCCAACTCCCATATTATTAGCCTAAGAAATCAATGAGGGCATAAACAGATTACAACAAAATATGGTCTTCACATAAATGAATGTATTTTAAAATAAAGCACAACATGAATATTTATATTTTATATTATGTCTCAGAGTTACTGAACCAGCCCAGAAGTTCAACAGCCCTATAATAGTAATGATCAAGGCCTTCAAACAGCAGCTTCCCATCTTAACTGATCTTTTCAGTGTCAGCGGCACTGCACATGCTCAGTGTGCTCTGGGCTGTTGAGGGGCAGAACTTAGGGTTCAATGGAAATCACCCACACATTAATAAGATGCAAGATTACATCTGTTATAGAAGAAGATGCTACAGAGCTGATTATTAATTCTGATTCATAATGCTTATAATGTAAATTACCTGATAATCATTATCGTAAATTGTATATTGCATGTAACAGACACCATATTGTGTGCAGTGAATCAGCAGAAAAGAAGATGAGTAGATATTCCATTCCCTTGGAATGGCCTTGGGCTGGTACAGAAACCTAAACAGTATGTTTTAGCATCCCAAGCCAAATCATATATTGAGCTGTTGTATGATTAAAACGTACCTGTAATTGGCAGCCAACTCTTTTATAAGCCTTAATGAGCCTGTTTTTATGGTACATCATTATTCCGTAATGCTCCTTGTTCCGGCAGTTGTATCCAAATGTGATTTTTATGATCAAGGACTGATTGTATTAAGGAAACCAAAAAAAAAAAATATGGGCCAATTGGCAACCAGACTGGAAAGTGGAGCACAGACAAACTTTTATTTATCCTGGCTCGCTATTTTGAAGTTAAAACGAAGAAAATATCAGAAAATCTATTGTATGTATTTCTTTAGTGCATTTTAGAATTCTTTAATGTCCTAAATCCACTCTACCACATCCCAAATAATTACTGTAAGAAAAGGATACTGGCAAACATTTGGGCTTGTAGACATCTTTTTCTGTATAAGCCAGGTTTTTAGCGACCAACTGTGTCTGAACCTTTTGTCCTCTCAAAATAATCTGCATCCTTGGTTTCAGATACAAAATTTTACAGTAAGCCTGAGAAAGGAAACACATTCCATTAGTTCAGTTTTACTGAAAGGCAAAGATAAAAGTAAAACAGTTGATTTGAAACAAAAGAAATGCAGTAATTTACATGATGTAGGATTCTATATGCAGATTATTTCCCTATACTCAGGCTGATGGCATGGTATTATCGCTTGTTCAACTGGAAACATGCTCACAACTGTATTCACAAATGAGTAACTTGGGTGATACTTAAAGGAATTGTCAAGTATAAAAATAAAAACTGGGTAAATAGATAGGCTGTGTAAAATAAAAAATATTTCTAATATACTGGTAGTTAGTTAGCCAAAAATGTAATGTATAAAGGCTGTAGTGGCTGGATGTGTAACATAATAGCCAGAACACTACTTCCTGCTTTTCAGCTCTCTTGCTTTCCACTGATTGGTTACCAGGCAGTAACCAATCAGTGACTTGAGGGAGGGGCACATGGGTCATAACTGTTGCTTTTCAATCTGAGCTGAATGCTGAGGATCAATTGCAAAATTACTGAACAGTTATGTCCCATGTCGCCCCCCCTTATAGTCACTGACTAACTCAGAGTTAGAGAGCTGAAAAGCAGGAAGTAGTGTTCTGGCTATTATGTTACACGTCCAGTCACTCCAGCCTTTATACATTACATTTTTGGCTAACTAACTATATTAGAAATATTTTTTATTTTGCACAGCCTATCTATTAACCTAGTTTTTATTTTTACACTTAACTGTTCCTTTAATGAAGCGTTATTGACTTTTAAAGATTTTTGTGTAGTGATTACACAATTGTATAGGCAATGTTGGGCCAGTGCCTAGGATGGCAGATTGAGGGTAGCATTACATGGGTCCCTATATAGATATATATGTCAGTGTTACTCCCAGACCACCGCAGGACAATATTACAGGCCCCATCCAGCACCGAATTTGCTCTAGGTGTTAAGCATGTTCTAATACAGTGATCTCCAGTGAATCGAGAGCAACATGTTGCTCTCCAACCTCTTGGATGTTGCTCCCATTGGCCTCAAGGCAGGTGCTGTTTTTTTAATTCCTGGCTTGGAGGCAAGTTTTGGTTGTATAAAAACCAGATGTACTGCCAAAGAGAGTCTTCTGTAGGCTGCCAGTCCACCTAGGGGCTACCGAATAGACAATCAAAGCCCTTATTTGTTACCACTGAGGAACTTTTTTCATGCTTGTGTTGCTCCCCAACTCTTACTACAGCTGAATGTTGCTTACTGGTAAAAAAAGGTTGGGGACCCCTGGTCTAATGTCTATCTGTGAACTTCCACAATTCAGAACTTATTTGGCACCACCGAGGAACTTTTTTCATGCTTTTGTTGCTCCCCAATTCCTTTTATAATCTGAATGTTGCTTATGGGTAAAAAAGGGTTGGGGACCCCTGCTCTAACATGATTCTTATTAAAAGCAAGAAATGATCTGATCTGTTATATTATATATAAAACAGTGTGAATCACACATACTCTCAAAGAAAAGTCACAGTCAGGGGCCGTCTGGTTCACTCTTTCCTGCATCCTATAGTTTTCATTCATCCCATCAGTCTCTGCAGGAATCCGAATATCATATTCATCAGTCTCAAAGTCAAATTCTGTCTCTCCACTTGTGTCCCTAAGATGAAAAGAAATAAATTGAATCAATATCATTGGCAAAAATGCCTGCAGACAAACAGTCCTGGTAAGTACATAAAGATTTCCCATGAATCCAATACCAAGGGTCTACCATATTGGGGTGTATAGTGGGACAGTCTCCCTCTTAACATGGCCATACACAGGCCAATGGCTGCCAACTAGATCCTTCCAGAACAAATTGGTAACTTATTGGCCCTTGTTTGGGGCCAATGATCATATGCCTAATCAATATGTGGCCAAAAATTAGCCAAAATCAGACCCAAATCCACTCATTTGGTGATCTCAGCCTAGGTCTCACAGCAGGAGCATGAGTTGTTTGTAGCAGGAAAAACATTTGTTTGAGGGAGCTCAGCTATAAAACTTTAAATACAGTATTTCAACAACTACAAGGCCCCTCCCACATACTTTTTATATAGAGCCAGATTCCATTGTTGAAAAAATGCTGATTTCCTTATTCCTATTTCAGTTTTTTTTCCATACAATCAATGAGAAAGCTCATTGTTTATCACATGAAAACTCTGCTGAAGTTTATGGGAAAAAATGGAACTGGAATCTCGCCCATAAGTTTTCACAAAGGTTCAGACTGGGCCAGCCCAGGTCAATGCCTGTACATACCTCCCAATATTTTGAAAACAGAAAGAAATTTTTGCCAGCGAAAAATGTTTGACCACGCCCATTTTATGGCCACACTCCCTAATTACCATGTCCATTTTACAAAATTTGGCAGGTAATGAAAAGCTTGAACACATTTCTGGAGGTTTTAGGGTCAGGTTTTATGTGTTATTACAGTTTTTCTAATGAAGGTGAATTGCCCTTCAAGCTGCAAGTCACAGTTCCCCAAGAGTCTTGCTTATCTTAAATAGTTACAATTGTTTCTTTGCTTATCTTAAAATGTAACAAATGTATCTAAGTGCACCTGCCACATATTCTGGGCTCTCTGCCAAAAGCCAATTACGTTTTAGAAACGTTGTTCCTTTTTCTGGCTGTTCTGTGCAGGAGATCAAAGAGATAGTCGGGACATTTCAGCAAAAATTGTGACTGTGCCACAAAAAATGGGACAGTTGGGAGGTTGCCTTTGCCTCTCCCTGACCTCGCCTCCTGGCCCACCACCTCGCATCTTGGGGAGGGGCCTAGGGATGATGTGGGGGCTCTGACACAGCCACCTGGTGGGCCCCGAACCCCCAGTCTGATGCAGTTTTCACGTGATAAACCATAAAATAATGTTTGCTTATAGAATTGAATCTGGCCAATTGTATCTTTTCTGGGCCTCAGCCTGTTCCTCTGTTTCTGTTAGGTATGCCACCTGGTAGGTAAAATGATGCTTGATGCCAATGTTATTAAAGGGGAAAAAATATAAAAATATAGGAAGACTGGTATTTTTTCCAGAAAAGCTGGCACCCCTAGTTTCTGTGTGTTTGTGTCTCCGCATGTGAGAGAGTCTGAGTGTGAGTTTGTTTGCATGTGTGTATATTACAGTGGAACCCCCATTTTATGTTTTTCAGGGGACCAGGAAAAAATGTAAAGTCTGGGAAAATGTAAAATCAAGGAGTGTTAAAGTAACGTTTTCTTCAAGTAATGAAAGGAATTAAGTACAGGAGTCCATTTTACTTTGAGATACAATATTTAGTGTGTTAATAACAAGGGTTAAACATTGCAGGGTTAATGTTACACTATGGGGGGTGCAAGACTCTCTGTCAGTCACATACACAACCTAACGCAAAAAGTGATTGGTGCAGGACTGACTCATTGCAATTGGCCATTTACAGACAGAACCATGGAAAAAATCTGGTTAGTATTTTAAACCTCTTTATTTCACAAATAATAACATTTAGAGGGGGAAAAAAGCAATTTTTGGGAACATCAGGGCAAAATTTTGATGTAAAATCCAGGAAAACATTACTTAAAATCATGGAAATGCACCCTTTGAAATGCATTATAAATTGGTGGGACCACAAATAAAAAATGTAAAATGCAGAAAAATGTAAAGGAATTGTTCAGTATAAAAATAAAGACTAGGTAAATAAATAGGCTGCGCAAAATAAAAATGTATCTTATATAGTTAGTTAGCCAAAAATGTAATGTATAAAGACTGGAGTGACTGGTTGTGTAACATAATAGCCAGAACACTACTTCCTGCTTTGCAGCTCTCTTGGTTTCCACTGATTGGTTACCAGGCAGTAACCAATCAGTGACTTGGGGGTGGGCCACATGGGTCATACCTGTTGCTTTTAAATCTGGATCAATTACAAAATAATTGAACAGTTATGTCCCATGTGGGCCCCCTTAAAGTCAATGACTAACTCAGAGTTAGAGAGCTGAAACTGAGGAAATTTTGTTCTCCAGCCTTTATACATTACATTTTCGCCCATCCCTACTAACTATATTTGAAACATTTTTTATTGAGCACAGCCTGTCTATTTACCCAGTTTTTATTTTTACACTGAACTGTTCCTTTAAAATCAGGGTACTTATGTACATCAAGTGGGGGCTATGCTCCTGTACCAAGAGAACCAACTCTGTATTTATTCTGTTAGGGGAAGGTATGTTTTATTCTTTGTATATCACTCCCTATAAAGGGCCAGATTAAACTAGATATTTATTAGATATACATACAGTAACAATACCCACCTTCTCAGGTTCCAGATAATGATCCTCGTTCCCTTTGGGCCAGTAATGGCATCCAGTTCAGCTAAGAGCTCTGGCTCACTGTTCAGCAGAGAGTAAGTGGTTATTGCCTGTAGATTTGCCTCAGAGTCAGGCGTCTGTACAAGCTGCCGTTAGACATCAGTTAAGGGTCGAAACAAAACAGCTCAATGGAAATCTGATGGCAGAAAAATGTAATTGGAACAAACCTATAAACACACACTGAAGTGCACCTGATTTAGAGGAACAGTAACACCAAAAAAAAGTAAAGTTTTTAGAGTAATAGAAATATAATGTCCTGTTGCCTGCACTGGTACAACTGGTGGGTTTCCTTCAGAAACTCTACTATAGTTTATATAAACAAGCTGCTGTGTAGCCATGGGGGCAGCCATTCAAGCACAGGATACACAGTAGATAACAGATAAGTACTACTATAGTTTATATAAACAAGCTGCTGTGTAGCCATGGGGGCAGCCATTCAAGCACAGGATACACAGTAGATAACAGATAAGTACTACTATAGTTTATATAAACAAGCTGCTGTGTAGCCATGGGGGCAGCCATTCAAGCACAGGATACACAGTAGATAACAGAAAAGTACTACCATAGTTTATATAAACAAGCTGCTGTGTAGCCATGGGGGCATGGTATGTTATAAAATAACCAATTATAAGCAACTTTTCAATTAGTCTTCATTATTTATCACAGTTTTTTTTTTAATTATTTGCCTTCTTTTTTTACCCCTACAGCTTTGACATGGAGGTCACTGACCCAGTCTTAAAAACCACTGGTCCCCCAATGGCAGCCCCGAGTGAACCTTTAACCCTTATGACCTGATTGCAGAAATCAAACATCAAGACAGTATTTACACTGCAGTTTAAGGATATTTTGTTCATTGAACGATATAATCGGGACCAGGACGTGCTGCGCATTGATCTTCTCCAAGTAAGATTGGGATAACATGCCCACATGCATGCCAGATTTATTTTTGGTGAAGACAATGGCGTCTTTTCCCAGCCACATGGATCCTGACTTAAAACCATTTCCATAAAGTCCGATTGGATGATGGCCCTTTACTTCATGTTTATCACTGAAACCAAAGCTGAAGGGAAAGGATTAGAAAGAGAATTAGAAACACTTCTAGTCTCACTGTCAGACAAGATTTACTGTTATAAATCATGTATTAGATATAGACACTGTAAGGGATCCGTCCTCCCCATCCTTTTTCTTGTCTGTCCTTCCCTCTTTCAGGCCCCACAGCACACAGTCTACTACCCATGTCTGGGCTACTCTGCATAAATGTATATATAGAATAGTAGTTATGCCAGTCCTGGTTAAAACCAGAGCTGAGTAGCCAGGAGCTTATGTTAATGGGTTGCTACAGGGGTCACTGACCATAGAAACCAGACAGGCTGCTGCAGACTGTGCCATTAAACAACAATGACCTACCTGAGCATCTTATACAACTTATCAAGAGTCATGCCATTTCCATCATCTGCAAATGTCAGACATATATTGTTTTTAATGGCTGTTTGGTCAATCCATATGTGCTTGGCATTAACATCAGGATCATAGGCATTATCTGAAAAAAAGTCAGGGAAGGAGAAATATAATAATCACAATAGGAAAGAAATGTGTTGTGCCTGTTGCAGTGGCTTAGTGGTTAGCACTGGGGTCCAAGGTTTGATTCCAGCCAGAGATTGCATGTTTTGTGCATAGGTGATAGGGACTTTAGATTGTTAGCTCCACTGGGACAGGGACTGATATGAATGCTGAATAGCCTCTGTAAAGCTCAGTGGAATAAGACAATGCTATATAAAGAAGAATAATACTAATACTATTGCTCCAGTGCCTTCCATTTATACATTATGCACACAAAGGGCAGTTTATGATTATCATGTGTTGTTAAAGCAATAGGTATGTTCTACTGCACATTTGCACATATGATAGCAAATAACATACAGTCCATGTCAGCACAGGAATGAAGTGACACTTACCTATAAGTTCAGCGAATGCGCTGAAAGGCCACGTGTGACTTGTGGAGTTGGTGTGCAGGAACTTGGGGTTTAGCTGAAAGACACAGAACAGCAAATGATGAGAAATTCAGGCAGATACAAAGTAATTAGCACTGATTCTTTTGAAGAAGCACATGGAATGAAATGATACTGTCAGCCAAATTAACTAAAGTGTAAACCACAAAACTGGATAAATTTAGCATTGATAAAGTAACATATCAACCAACCAGCAATTAGCTCTGATTGGTCAAATGCAACAAGCTGGACACACACATAAGCCAAACAAGTGTATCACTGACAAATTTGACCACCAATGTCATCACCGACTGATCCCAAAATCATACAGGGTGGCCCTTGAATTTAGGAAGCTGTGGGCCATATACAGTACATATGGAAAGGGTGGGAGCTACAACATGGAACTGGCCACTTCTTCTGTATAAACTATAACAAACAAGGGAAAGCTACCACCCCTCCCAGCTATAGTCAGGTGATCCCACTGGTGTCTAATAAAAGGGCAGCCAAGTTTGGGAGTTTTAACCTTGAAAGCAGCAAGTAAGTTGCAGGTAAAAGTTAGCCCCTGTGTAAAATGTATAATAAAGCAATAGAATTCTTAATGAATCAGATGAAGATTGAGCGTAGGACTGGCCAGATATGGGATGACTGTGACGTAGTTGGCCAGCTTAAATATATTGCAATATATGGACAAACAATCCCTGTGTTGTTTAAAGGGTAAGGCATTTTAAGGTTCAGACCTCTCCTATTCATATCCCAGTCTCTTATTCAAATCAATGCATGGTTGCTAGGGTAATTTGGGCCCTAGTTACCAGATTGCTTAAAATGCAAATTGAAGAGCTGCTGAATAAAAAGCTAAATAACTCAAAACCATAAATAATAAAAACAAATTGTCTCAGAATATCACCCTCTACATCATGCTAAAAATTGTGTGTGTGTGTGTGATCTCTCTATATTTATTTATTTTTCTCTCTCTCTAGCTATAAGCTGATTGTGAAAGTGCAGTTCTGTGCAATGTTCATATATGTTAAAGAATAATAAAAAAAAAAAACGTATACATAAAATGTTTTGGCGAAACACAATAATGACAATAGGGAAGATTGTAACATACTTACCGTGATCTTCCTTTCCTGTACGTAACAAGCTTCTAAATCACTTGAAAAAGGGCGGGCCGTACTGACATGGAGTTCGTACAGGAAAGGAAGATCACGGTAAGTATGTTACAATCTTCCCTATTCCCTTTACGAACTCCATGTCAGTACTTACTGGGATTAGCAAGATAGTATTTTCCCAGTGGGAGGGTATTAGGCTCTTAACAAGAATCTGTAGCCATAAATGGCAAGACTTTGAAGAGCCCAATCATGCAACTTCTATAAGTGAATGTTAAAGGAGAAGGAAACCCCCAGGGCGCTAAACCCCTCCCCCCTCCCCTGTGCTGCCCCCCCTCCCTCCTCCCCCCTGGCCTACCTGTCCCCCTGGGCAAATGCCCCTAACTTTTTACTCACCCCTCTGCGCAGGTCCTGTCCACGGAGTTCGCAGTCGCCATCTTCTCCCACGCGCGTCTTCTGGCGCATGCGCAGTAGGAACAGGTACCGGTACGGCTCTACTGCGCATGCGCCGAATGTCACGAAGTGAAATCGGAAAACTTCGTGACATTCGGCGCATGCGAAGTAGAGCCGTACCGTTACCTGTTCCTACTGCGCATGCGCCAGAAGACGCCGGTCAGAGCAGGAAGAAGACGCGCGTGGGAGAAGATGGCGACTGCGAACTCCGTGGACAGGACCTGCGCAGAGGGGTGAGTAAAAAGTTAGGGGCATTTGCCCAGGGGGACAGGTAGGCCAGAGGGGAGGAGGGAGGGGGGGCAGCACAGGGGAGGGGGGGAGGGGTTTAGCGCCCTGGGAGTTTCCTTCTCCTTTAAGATTCCCGGTGCAAACTCCAGAATAAGTTGCAGGGATAAGAATAGTCTTATAGCATAGGCTCTATACCCCATAGGCTCTATACCCCACTCACTAGATGCTTCCATCATTTGCAGTCTAAATCAGTACCCATCTGGTATGCAGAACAGCTACCCTCGAAACATGGATATTCCATTTTTTTGACTAGGAGACTGGACAAACAAATAGACTGGACAACTGAATCAAAGTCTGTTTTCTAGACCCAGAGCAGAAACCTGGCTTTTGGGCCACAGAGATGTTCTGCTTTGCTGGTAGTATGACTAAAACCGCAACAGCAATGTTCAGCCTGTACCCATCATATTTTATACCATGGCAATCTAACTGCCAGGAGAGCTTACATGGGTAAGATTTAATAACAATTAAATGTATAGTTATGCAACCCTAGTGACTGAACAAAGGTCATCTCAGAAGGGTGTGATGTGTGTGTTATGATAGTAGGTTTATTAGTAGTATGTGCCAATGCATAATTCTGTGTGGCAGTCACCATCTACGGCCCTTAGCAGGGACTAAGGAGCTATCCAGCTAAGGGCACAATCGGGTCTGGACTTCTAAGTACAGACATGGGTGTAACTACTGAAGAGACAGACCCTGCGGCTGCAGAGAGCCCAGGAGGCATAGGGCCAAAATAATGCTGAATCTCAACATGTATTAGAAAAACAGGTGAACCTCTGGATATGCTGGGGGCCCTTAATCAATTTGAGGTGGGGCCTGGTTACATCTAGTTACACCACTGTACAGAGGGGTCCAATCAGTTCCCCACCAGCCCACTTAAGGCAGCCCTTCTGGCCTTAGCCAGAAGCCACAGATTGCCAGTCTGGGCCTGGGCACAATGCATATATGGTTATTTCAGCCAAGAAAAGACAGTTGCGTGCTTTCTTGCCTTATTACTGTCTCTGAAAGGACCAGTAAAATCATACATATCCTCCCCCCATGCACATATATGCAGATGGCTATATATATACTGACATCTATACACACACATGTAAGGCTCTTACGCAGAACACTTACACACTAAGGTATTGGCTTTCTTAGGATAAACATATTCCTCAGATGATTAGACGACTTAGTCTTATATAGAGCCACCATAAGTGATCCTTTAGAGACCACCAACAGGGTGTAGAGCCATGGTGCTAGCATGTATTAACCCACATGTATTATAATGGCAGATTATTACATAGGCCTCTGTTGAGGACCTGGAGATACTGCTCTCTGGTAGAGTATACTGACCAACCCCAGAGCTCCAGCTATGGATATTGAATAATACTGCCTATTTGACAGTAGTGTTGCCACCTGGCCGGTATTTTGACGGCCTGGCCGGGGGCCAGTATTACAAATTTATCGGCAATGTAGCTGCCGGTAAATTTGTAATACACCTAAAAAAAGCCCGTGGCCTGCCCCCAGCCTGCTCCAAACTTACCTTTTTCCTGGGCTTCTTGCCAAATTTGTGCGAATGGCTCCGCCCCCTTTGACGGTCCCGTCCCTTTTATCACGGCCCCGCCCTTTTAACACCGCCCCCTCCACCTGCCGGTATAGATTATTTTAAAAGGTGGCAACCCTATTTAACAGGAATAAGGAGCAAACTGCCTTGTCCCTTCAGTAATGCCGACAGTGAATTGCAACACAAAACTGGTAACACTTGCAGAGAAGGGCCCCACACATTGTGTTGTACAATTAATACCTGTAATTCATATAGCAGACAGACTTGATTCGCTCCTGCTGTGTGTATCAGAAACAATATGTAAACTCACCTAGCACAGGGAGAACATTAACCTGATACAATTCCATGTTTAATTGAATTGAGTAATACCTTAACACAGGAGAATGCATTGCATTATAAGACATTCAGATGTAAGTGTATTAGATCCTGCAAAGCAAAAATACAATCACAGCAACATGTAATACATAGTTTGGATTAGCTGCTGTTTAGAGCAAGCATACCGTATATCAGAGCCTAGCCGCCAGCCCAGGGATGCATTCATAAGGGCTACTGGTTCCAGGAGAGCTAAAGCCGCAGCGCATCACCTCACAGAACAAATAGCAGCATTCATTAGGGCTATTGTTGTCAGGTATACAAATGTACAGGACTCAGTACACTGTAGTTTTGCATAGAATAGTGTTAGCCACTAGGACTATTGAAATAAGGTGAGCAAAAAGGTCAGAACCTGGCACAGTGCAGATCAGCAAAGGATTAGCTCAGTACACTTCAGAACAGAATATGAACATGTTCCTTACCTGTAGCCAGTGGCGGATTAAGGACATGTGAGGCCCCTAGGCTACACTTTCCACAAGGCCTTTCTAGGGCAGGGCTTTATATCGTCTCGGTATGCGCCACTTTTTTTTAAAGAAAAACACCACCCGCCGTGTAAATTAACGGTCTGCAGAAATAATTTCACTGTCTGCAGGCTACAAAAATTAGTTTACTGTCTGCAGAAATTATTTCACCGTTTGCAGGCTACAAAAATAATTTTACTGTCTGCAGGCTACAAACATTATTTTACTGTCTGTAGGCTACAAATAATATTTTACTGTCTGCAGGCTACAAAATTTTTTTTACTGTCTGCAGGCTACAAAAATTATTTTACTGTCTGCAGAAATTATTTCATGGTCTGCAGGCTACACAAATTATTTCACTGTCTGCAGAAATTATTGAGACTGCAGAAATTATTTCACTGTCTGCAGAAATTATTTTACTGTTTGCAGAAATTATTTCATGGTCTGCAGGCTACACAAATTATTTCACTGTCTGCAGAAATTATTTCATGGTCTGCAGGCTACACAAATTATTTCACTGTCTGCAGAAATTATTGAGACTGCAGAAATTATTTCACTGTCTGCAGAAATTATTTTACTGTTTGCAGAAATTATTCAGTCTGCAGAAATTATTCACTGTCTGTAGAAATTATTCACTGTCTGTAGAAATTATTCACTGTATGCAGAAATTATTCACTGTCTGCAGAAATTACAGTATTTCACAGTCTACAGAAATTATTTCACTGTGTCTGCAGAAATTATTCACCTTGCGCTACACCAGTCCGGGTGGTGCCCCCTGTGCACTGCTGCGGCCTGAAATTCTGTGCCTGGCTGCGGCCTGCCCTGCCCACTGACTGCTGCAGCAGGACCAGTGCCAGTGGTGCTGGCTAGCCTGGCTGCTAGTGCTACTGGCTGCTGCTGGCTTGGCCAAGTGGCCCTGGCCCCCCACCCTCTGCTTTCTAGCTAGCTGGCCGCCGGTAGTAGTAGTACTGAGTCACAGACAGTTAGTTAGGCCTACACCTAGGCAAGAAGATTGAAAGAAGGTGCTGCTAGCCTTAGTTAGCTAAGCACGGTCTCGTCTTCTTGTGACTCGTCTGAGTCGTCTGCAGCTTAATTTAAGGCTTCTTATTTTAAGATAATATTCACAAGACAAGAGTGACAACAATTCTCAATGAAAAAGTGAAGTCTAGTCTCTAGAGGCGAGCAACGAGAGCAAATGAAGTTGCAACTGTGATGTGACTCGTCCGGTCAGACTGCGCAGTGCGAGCCAACTGCTCAACTATATAAAGGCTTAGGCACGGCGTGGGTCAATGACGTCACCAGCGTGCGACGTGCGTCACTGCGCACTCAGCCGGGGCCAGGCAGGCAGCAGCACGTCGGCGCATGCGCACACTGACACGCAGACGCGCTGCTGTGACGTGTGCCTGCGCCTGCCTTCACACTGCCTGGTCTGCCCAGCTGCCCAAATTGTAAGTCCCGACCCCAGGCACCCAACGGCAGGGGGCCCCCGCCCCCGGACTGGATCGGAGGACGGTAAAAAAAAAAAATTTAAATTCAAATTTTTTTTTATTAAAGTTCATGAGCCCCCTACCACAATGAGCCCCTAGGCTATAGCCTAGGCGTTAATCTGCCCCTGCCTGTAGCTCCTAATGCCAGGCTGTAATAGGTCTCTAATGCCACATATTGCAGGACACCAGGTTCATTGTTAACAGGCCTCACAAGTTTACTGATGGCAGTACTTACCAGAGGCTGCTGGACAGAGGTTCCAGTCTGCAGAGTTAGAGAGTGGGTGGGGCCATCGGCACTTGCTTTAGCTGGCAGTTGCACAGGAATCACCTGATTATACTCAGCTGGTGTCTGCACATACAGAGGAATCCCATAATTGTGCTCAATAGGGGGGGTCACTTTACCAGTGGAACCCTCTGATTAAACTCATCTGCTGTCTGCAGAAGCAGGTACCCAAAAGCAACTGCTGTGGTTACACAGAGGCAAATTGGATAATTGGTTTCCTGTTCCTTCAACATGGCAGTGGGCACATAGGGTTAATCCCCCTGCCGGAAGGAAGGTACAGGAAGTGATGCAATAAAAGGGACTCCCCTTCGCCTTGGCGCCCATTCTTTTTCTTCCTGTCAGGAAAAATACCCTCTCAGTTAACAGAGCTCCTCTCCCTCTGTTGATGATCCTGAGCCGAGATACCCTCATCTTATGTGAGCACAGGACGAGCCGGCGGGCTCACGGCCAACCGTTGCCGCCAGCGCAATAAGGCGCAATGCCGCTCGCGTAGCGGCGCATGCGCAATAAGACGCTGAAGCGCCCATTACTCCATCCTGAGGCGCGAATGCGCAGGCGCAACTTCCGGGTAAGCTTAAGGGGCAGGATGGAGCCAAAAAAAAAAAAAAAAAACAACTTTATTTAAATCCCCTCAGCTACTACATTAAATCAGTAGATAGCTGGTGACTATTTGCACAAGACCAAGTGTGCGAAAACACTGTATGACTGTTCCCAGGTGTAAGTAGTTGCCTATGGGAGTAACTTAACGCTAGGAGCACAGGTGATTAAACAAAGTAACCTGTTTTGCGTGTATCTTTACAGGCTGTCTGTAATGAGCAACAGACGATCACATTCAAGCTCCAGAGGGTAAGCATTGGAGGAGAGTGATTATGGGACTAACAAACAAGCTACAAGACAGTAAGTAAAATCCACCTTTTTTACTTTACAGGAGCTCGTCACGCAGAGATGAGCCCAGCAGAAGCAAAAGCTCCAGGAAACAATGCATGGCCTGTGACAATCCGGCCTTGCCAGACAAAAGGCTATGCAAAAAATGCCTTATAGATGCAGGTGAACCAGGCCAAGAACAAATGGCAAACATGATGGACTGGATGCAATCCACTTTCAAACAGTCCATGGCCACAATGGTGGATGAGGTGACAGGCAAAGTTATGAACAACCTGAACAAACAAGGCCTTACACCATCCATAGGCCAATCTTCAGTCAGGGCTGAGGATTCAGACAACTCAAGTAACTCAGAAGGAGAAATACACCTCTCTGACACAGAAACTGAAGATACAGAGGACACAACTTTTAACATTGAGTTTATGGAACCTCTGATAAAACACATGAGAGCTACTTTGGACCTAGAAGAAGAGGGCCCATTACCAAAACAAGATAAAATGTTTAAATCCAGCTCTAAAAAGAACCAAGTATTCCCGGTACATGAAATCATTCAATCAGAATGGGAAGCCCCAGTCAAAAAGATAGGGGAATCCAAGCGCTTCACAAGAATGTATCCATTTTCGGAACAAGAGGTGAAAAACTGGGTGTCCACACCCAAAGTAGATGCCGCTATAACCAGAATAGCTCGAAGAACAACTCTGCCCATAGACGAAGGGGTATCCTTAAAAGACGCAATGGAGAGAAGGCAAGATGCCATATTGAAAAAAATGTTCCTGATTGGTGGAATGTCGTGCAAGACTGCAGTAGCCACCACCTCACTGGCCAGAGCGAACAACTTATGGATCTCTGAAGTTGAAAATGCCATAAAATCAGGAGAAGACAAAGAGAAAATATTAGACATCATACAAGATATCAAAATAGCCAACAACTACACAGCAGAGGCTTCACTTGACGGAACACGAATGGCAGCAAAATCCATGGGGATGGCAGTAGCGGCCAGAAGAGCTTTATGGCTGCGTCACTGGCAAGCGGATTCACAATCCAAACATAATCTATGTTCCCTACCATTTAAAGGGAAACTTCTGTTTGGAGAAAAACTAGACCAAATTATCTCCAAGGCTTCGGCTGGGAAGTCAGCATTTCTGCCTCAAGACAGAAAAGATAAAAAACCATACAGGACCTGGGCCAGAGATCAAAAACCTGCATTTCGTGACTCAAAACAGTACAGACCAGGGAAACCTTCCTTTCGACAACCCTGGAGATCCAGATTTCAAAATCAGGAAAAAAGAGAACAAAAAACAGATAAGAAATCAGCATGAAGGTGCGCGAGCCCCCCTGACCCAGGTAGGAGGCAGACTACAAGCCTTTGGGACAGTGTGGGCTCAACACATAACAGATGCCTGGGCCCTAAATACTATTGCAAAAGGGTACACTCTCCAATTAAAAAGTACCCCCAAAAGAAGTTTCATGACATCAGACAAGAAAAGACCAAATCAAGAAACGGAAAACATCAAAACCACCTTGTCGGACCTCCTGGACAAGAATGTCATAGAGGAGGTTCCAAAACTGGAACAATTCTCAGGCACATATTCCCACCTATTCTTGAAACAAAAGAAAAAGGGAACATTTCGGGCTATTCTCAATCTAAAGACCCTAAACCAACACCTAGAAGTTCAAACTTTCAAGATGGAATCCATGAGAACCATCGCAATGCACATCTGCCCTGGAGACTGGATGGCAAAGATCGATCTGCTAGATGCATACTTCCACATCCCCATATGGGAACCACACAAGAAATTCCTAAGGTTCATGATACTGGGAAAACACTACCAATATCGAGCCATACCCTTTGGACTTGCAACGGGGCCCAGAGTGTTCACCAAAGTCCTTGCTCCTCTTCTAGAGCATCTCCGGATAAAAGGAATCCAGATCTTCGGTTATCTGGACGACTTATTAGTCAAGGCTACCACACCCCAAACACTGATCAACCATCTGAAAACAGTGGAATCCACACTGTCAAACTGGGGGTGGTTAATCAACGAGAAAAAATCTATTCTGATACCAACTCAAGAAATCCTTTTTCTAGGAACCATGATCAACACAAAAGAGGGACATTTAAGTCTACCTCAGGAAAAAATACCAGACATACAGGACCAAGTAAGACGACTTCACTCAAACCCCAATCCTTCAGCAAAAACTTGTCAAAAAATACTGGGGAAATTCAGCTCCACTATAGACTCGGTCAAATGGAGCAGAATACATATGAGAACACTACAAAGAGAATTCCTGATTCAATGGAACAAGAATCACTCAGAGTCACAACAAATCACTCTGTCGAGGAGCACGATACAATCCCTAGCCTGGTGGCTGAAGGAACAGAACTTAAAGAACCCGATATCTTTAAAACCCAGAGCTTGGGTAACCATCACCACGGATGCCAGCAGGTTGGGATGGGGAGCGCATTGTCAGAACTTGACATGTCAGAACACTTGGTCCTGGGAAGAAAGCAAAAGAAGCTCCAACTGGAGGGAGCTGAATGCAGTACTACGGAGTCTGCCAAAATTTCAGAAACTCATTCAAGGGAAAGAGGTCCAAATAAGATCCGACAACCTCACGACGGTCAATTACATCAACAAACAAGGAGGAACAAAATGTCAAGCTTTATTGAACACGACCATAACTATATTTGCTTGGGCAGAAAAGAACCTGAAAGACATATCAGCAACATACATCCCAGGAGCCCAAAACTCACTAGCAGATCATCTAAGCAGAAAATTCCCAGCGATAGGGGAATGGGAACTCAACCAGGAGATCTTCGAAATGATATCCCACAAGTGGGGGCCATTTGCAATAGACCTCATGGCAACTGCTCAGAACAAGAAAATCCAGACATACTGTTCTTGGAAGAAAGACAGTCGAACAACATACTGGGATGCGTTCTCATTTCCATGGAAATTCCGAACAGCCTACATCTTTCCACCGCTGGCAGTCATCTCGAAGGTTATACAGAAAATCAGATCGGACAAAGCGAACGTAGTGATCGTGACCCCTTGGTGGCCCAGGAGAGCCTGGTTCCCGATGTTAATGCAACTGAAACAAGAGGAGCCATTTCACCTCCAGACTCTACCATCAATCCTACACCAGGGGACAGTACTACACCCAGACCCAGACAGCTGGGCACTAACAGCCTGGAGATTGAAAGGAACAGGTTAAGTCAGCTAGGACTATCCGACTCCACAATCACCACGGTGTTAGCATCCAAAAAGAACTCAACACACATCAAGTACGCTAAAACCTGGGATACATTCACACAATGGTGTAATGAGAAAAAACTTGATCCGGTGACGACTTCAGAAATCACCTTACTAGAGTTTCTACAATCAGGAGTTGATAGAGGATTATGCCTTTCCACACTAAAAGGGCAAATAACGGCAATTTCCTCTTACACAAACATGCAATGGGCATCCAATCAATTGGTCAAAAAGTTTCTTTTAGGCATAAAGAAGCTCAAGCCCATTATCAGATCAGAAATTCCTCCCTGGGACTTATCCTTGGTCCTGAATGCACTAATGGATAAACCTTTTGAGCCTCTAGAAAATGTTCCCCTAAAGGTTCTATGTCTAAAAACAGTATTTTTACTGGCCATAACATCAGCAAGGCGTGTAAGTGAGTTACATGCACTATCCATCAAAACTTCAAAAATGACTTTCTTTGCAGACAAAGTGGTATTGAAGACAGCAGATGGGTTCTTGCCTAAAATTACATCCAAATTCCACCAATGCCAGGACTTGGTATTGCCATCATTTCACCCTGAACCTAGGAATGAACATGAAGAAAAACTACACACCTTAGACATAGTCAGATGTCTCAAGACTTACCTCAACAGGGTGGCAGACTTCAGGAAAACAGAATACCTACTGGTCACAACCAATGGCAAAGGAGCTGGAAACAGAGCCTCGAAAAGCACGATTGCGGGGTGGATAAAACAATGTATCCAGATGGCCTACTCATTACAGGCAGCACCTGAACCAGTAACTAAAGCACACTCTACTAGAGGGATAGCAGCTTCATGGGCACTCCGAGCCCAGGTATCCGCAGAAGACATCTGCAAAGCAGCCACATGGTCTTCTCTTTGTACCTTTTCCAAACACTATAGGTTTGACACTTATTCCAAAAGCCTAGCCGGATTTGGACATTCGGTCTTAGCGGCAGCAACTTCTAACAAATAAATAAGCTCTGTTAACTTATGGGGGTGTTTCTATTTCTTATTCCCTCCCTATGTTAAGCTTGTTAAATCCCTATGTGCCCACTGCCATGTTGAAGGAACAGGAAAACTGAAAATCATATCATACTTACCGAGATTTTCGTTTCCTGGACTGAAACATGGCAGTGGGCAGGGGCTTCCCTCCCAAGGGTATTTTTACTCAGTCAGAAAGAATGGGCGCCAAGGCGAAGGGGAGTCCCTTTTATTGCATCACTTCCTGTACCTTCCTTCCGGCAGGGGGATTAACCCTATGTGCCCACTGCCATGTTTCAGTCCAGGAAACGAAAATCTCGGTAAGTATGATATGATTTTCAGTTATCTCCTAACAGAGCCATGCACCGTTTCTAGCTGAAACCTATAAGGGCCCTTACTCACTTGCGTTCTGACCTGCGCTCCCCTGCGTTCCGTTTTTTGGCGTTCAGCCGCAGGGGAGCGCAGGAATAGACGCATGTCATTATTTCAAATGGGGCTGTACTCACTCAGGCGCGTGTAGGCGCCGAACGCAGGAAAAATGCAGCATGTTGCGTCTCAACCTGCGTTCGGCGCCTACACGCGCCTGAGTGAGTACAGCCCCATTTGAAATAATGACTTGCGTCTATTCCTGCGCTCCCCTGCAGCTGAACGCCAAAAAACGGACCGCAGGGGAGCGCAGGTCAGAACGCCAGTGAGTAAGGGCCCTAATACAGGCATTTTTTTTTTTCTATAAATGACCTCTACCTTAGGAAAGTCTGCTGAGGGAGGCAGCTGGACATGGAACCTGCCCTCCATTTAAAAGACAAGAAAAACAAAAAGAAAAACAGGAGGCAGTAAGGCTCAGGCCCTAACTAATTATGCCTAATAACTGGCTTACCCTCTAACTGCCGCCTCCCTCGCCCATCCGTAAAAATAAAGGGTGTGTAGGGGCCTCATACACCACTGCCCCTGGACGCCTTTTGGGCAGGTCAGGAGGGCACACCTGATGGGGGGACAAGCACTTGCCGTCAAATGCTCTGACAGCAATATAGTAACGCAACTGAAACACAGGCAGACCAGGAGTAGCAAACATTGCACACCAGTGCCGTACTTGATCCAGAAGCTGAAGCACAGAAGACTCCAAGATATGAGGCCGAGTGCTGGGGAACAAAAGGTCCCATGGACCAAAAAACCCTGTCCCTAGGATGCCTTATGGGCAGGCCTATGCTTTCCCAAGGTTAAAAGAAAACTTCCGATGAGAGCAAAATGAGAAGGGTGTGGCCGGTCTTTAAAGACTTGGGGAGGGTCAGGCCTGGACTGGCAATCTGTGGGTTCTGGCAAATGCCAGAGGGGCTGCTGTATGGCATACCTCCCAACATTTTAGAAGTAGAAAGAGGGACACAGTGGGGCTCATTTATCAACACTGGGCAAATTTGCCCATGGGCTGTTACCTATAGCAACCAATCAGAATGCTGCATTCATTGTTCTTCTTGCAGCTGGCTTTAAAAAGCTAATCACTGATTGGTTGCTATAGGTCAACAGCCCATGGGCAAATTTGCCCAGTGTTGATAAATGAGCCCCAATATGTTTTCGCACGTAGAACAGCAAATTGTTCGACCACGCCCCTTGCTGTGGCCACACCCCCTAATTACCATGTTCATTTTACAAAATTTGGCAGGTTATGAAAGTTTGAAAATCTTTCTCCTTATCAAAACTGTTTTTTTTGTGTCTCAAAATTGTTATAAAGTATCTTATTTGCACCTGTTAGCTGTTCTGGGCTCTCTGCTAAATTAAGTGAGAAACGTTGTTTCAATTTCTGGCTGTTCAGTGCAGAGAAAAGAGGGACTTTCCAGTACAAATGAGGGACTGCAGGTTGAGCTGTCAAAAGAGGGACTGTCCCTCCGAAAAAGGGACAGTTGGGAGGTATGGTATGGTTCCATAGAAAGTTACCATATAGTGGGCTGTTTGGGCCTCTTTGTACTTGGAATGGCAGGTAGGGTTGCCACCCGGCCGGTAAAATACCTGCCAAGGCCGGGGCCGGTATTACAAATTTATTGGCAATGTAGCTGCCGGTAAATTTGTAATACAATTAAAAGGAGCCCTCGGCCTGCCCCCAATCCCCTGGAACTTACCTTTTCTTCACTTCTTCAAGCGTCCGTGGTGCGGCCCCGCCCATTTTGACGTCACGACCCGCCCCTTTCTGTCCCCGCCCCCCAGTAGCCGGTAAAAAAAAATTAAAAAAGGTGGCAACCCTAATGGCAGGGCCTATTTTGACTCCCAGTCCAGGCCTGGGGAGGGTCCTTCTGATGGGAGCATGGGGTTGGGGCTAACCCAGTAAGTACTGACATGGAGTTCGTAAAGGGAGTGAAAAGGAAGAGTTGCAAAACCAGCAAGAAGCTGTGTGTTACATCAGGCTGTTGTATTTAGTACATCCTCCAATAGTTGGCAGTTTGAGTAGTTCTTTGAAGACAAACCAAAGCCAAGTGAGGTGCCAAATAAACAGCCGGCCCCTCCTCTTCTGTCGGTCAGCTCTAATGATCAGTCACACGTAAAAACACTGAAACGAAACCTAAAGGAATAGCAGGGGCTGCTATACATTACTATAGGACAGGGAACTTTCTATTCAGTGACACAGGGACACAATGTCAGTTAATTTACTGTATGAGACCTGTTTTATTTAGCCCCAAAATCAGACACAAGACCCTTCAACACTCCAAACAAACTAATACTATTAGCATTGCCACCTCACCGGTATTTAACCAGTACTGGCCATGGTCAGGGTCAGAATCCTCACATTTCAAGTAGGCAGAAGATCAAAAAAACCCACAGGTCCAACAATTAGTGACTCTGGCATCTTTCAGCAGCCCCTCTGGTATTTGCCACAATCCACAGACTGTCCGTTTGGGCCTGGGTGGTATTACAAATTTACTGGCAATGTACTTTTTAATCCCTAGTTGTTGAGCCCCCAGCCTGCCTTCAATCCAACCCAACCCCTCTCTCCATTCCCCCAATCCCTGTCTACTCACCAAATTTTATACTCATCAAATGAAGGGGAAATTTACTAACCTGCGAAATTTCGCCAGCGACGGCTTCACACCCATCGCTACACTTCGCCAGTCGAAAATTCGCTCAGACAACGCTAATTTACTAAAATGCGAAGTTGCGTCCACGGCAATCAAAGCGAAGATGTGCTTGCGTTCAATTATGCCTAGTGAAACTTCGTTAGAGGTCTTCACTAATTTGCATACAGCGGGAAATTATAAAGTTGAATGGACATATATGTTGCAGCAAATTACACAAGTCCAGGGAACCTTAATAAAGACAATATAGTTGTTATATTGCCCTACACATGAGCCCACTGTATAGTTTATGTTCAATTTTAGAAAATGTATGGGGGAACCCGGCTAAAAAAATTTTTAAGGACTTTTGCAGCCTATCACTCTGAAAAAAAAAGAAGACGCCAGCGTTTTTTGGACTTAGAAACTTTTTCCACTAAAAATATAATGTAAGTTAGAGAGATGCAATCATATACACCTATTGCTCTCCCTGTCTCTGGGTAATAGGTATAACATCATAAATAAACCCATCACATAAGGGGAAAATCCCTAGAATTAGGGAAATGACTGCATATCTACAGAGCTTACTAATGTACGGGAACTCAGAATGTGTATATTGCACTGTGACTTTTACTATACTATGTATGGAACCATAAATGTTTTATTAATTGTTGTTATAAAATGCAAAATAAAAACCTTTAAAAAAAAAAAAATTGATGTTCGTAACAGAAGATTGAGGAAGATCTATGGACTCCAATGCACTTCGCCTGGTCTGAGCTAGTGAAGGCAAATCTGGCAAAAGCAGCAACGGTCAGTAAAATCCACATCTTAGTGAATTTGAGGAGTAACGTCCATTCGCCAGCGTCTGTCTCTTTCATTAGCGAAGTTACGCCTGCACCCGTAAATCACTGAAGTGCCTGAAAGCGCTAATTAACCAGCATTAGTCACTTCGCCCTCTAGTAAATCTGCCCCCAAGTCTCTTCATGGACCAGCTGACCCCCAAAATATCACCTCTGCCCTGTCTCTACCCTGCCCCTTACGCCCCTGGCTAGTGAGGCCAAAAAAAGATTAGCCACTCATATGACTACTACACCCAGCATCCCCTGATTCTGATAGTTTAACTGGGAGCTGTAGTTCTGCAGGCATTATGCACTCAGTCAGCACACAGTACAGTATATTATATATCAGAGAGAGAATGCAGAGGGTAGTTGTGCCCCCAACAATCCATTAATAAATGATAAATCTGGGGGTGCAATTAGAGATATAACCACATGTCCTTGCCTTGTGCACAGCTGCTGCAGAACTTGTTGCCATACATGTCAGACACAGGCAGTTTGGTGCCACAGCAGTGTAAATAGACAAACACGGTGCAGTTACTGTCGCCTCTTGAGGTTTAGTGGAAGTAAATAGAATCCATGGGTAAAGCAGAAATTGGGGGACACCATTGCCATTAACTGTGAGGCGCATTTTGGCTGCTGCACAATAATATTGTTCACCTTGAAATTTACTTTTCGTATGATGAGACAATTTATAGTTGGTTTTCGTGATTCATTATTTGTGGTTTTTGAGTTATTTAGCTTTTTATTCAGCAGCTCCCCAGTTTGCAGTTTCAGCACTCTGGTTGCTAGGATCAAATGACCCAAGTAACCATGCATTGATTTGAATAAGAGACTGGAATATGAATAGGAGAGTACAAGAGTCCTCTGCACTCAACCCATTATCAATATATTTAAGACAGCGACATTTTGTGCATATTGCTACTGAAAAATGACTTACCCTTTAAACAAAACAGGGATTGTTTGTCCATATATTGCAATATATTTAAGTTGGCCAACTACGTCAAAGTCATCCCATATCTGGCCAGTCCTACGCTCAATTTTCATCTGATTCATTAAGAATTCTATTGCTTCATTATACATTTTACAAAGGGACTAAGTTTTACCTGCAACTTACTTGCTGCTTTCAGATTAAACCTCTGAACTTGGTCACAGCCTCATTGCACCCCCGCCTAATGGTTTTAAAAAATAGTGGTGAGCACAACTTTCCCTTGTTTGTTATAGTTATACAGGAGCAGTGACCAGCTCCATGTTGTAGCTCCCACCCTTCCCAACTATAGTCAGGTGATCCCACTGGTGTCTAATAAAAGGGCAGCCAAGTTTGGGAGTTTTACTTTGAAAGCAGCGAGTAAGTTGCAGGTAAAACTTAGTCCCTTTGTAAAATGTATAATTAAGCAATTGAATTCTTAATGAATCAGATGAAAATTGAGCGTAGGACTGGCCAGATATGGGATGACTGTGACGTAGTTGGCCAGCTTAAATATATTGCAATATATGGACAAACAATCCCTGTGTTGTTTAAAGGGTAAGTCATTTTTTAGTAACAGTAGCACAAAATGTCTCTGTCTTAAATATATTGATAATGGGTTGAGTGCAGAGGACTCTTGTATTTGTCTATATGTATTTTGTGGTCACAGCATCATTGCACCCCCACCTAATGGTTTCAAAAAATAGTGGTGAGCACAACTCACAGAAAGAAACAGAAAGATGAATAGTAAAAAAAGTGGCAATAACAATACATTTTAGCCTTACAGAGCATTTGTTTTTTAGATGGGGTCAGTGACCCCCATTTGAAAGCTGGAAGAAGAAGAAGTCAGAAGAAGAAGGCAAATCATTCAAAAACTATTGAAAAACCAATTGAGACATTGCTAAGTTACATTAAATGTGAATCAGCCTTTAGTTTAACTCTTCTCCTTTCCCCATTCTAGGCACCCTTTCCACTCACCGCGCTCAAACGAATCCCTTTGTCTGCTGCCATCCTCTCTAATAATGATCAGAACCCCTCACAGAAGCCCACATTACCCACATTACACAAACCACCTTTCTGAGTGGAGCCTGACAGCCTTATAAGACTAATTGTGACCCTCCCCTACTTCCTGTTTTCAGGCTTATAATAAAACAACTCCCCACCAGCTTTTACGGATTTACAGTCAGATATAATATGCAAATGGCTCATATGAATATGCATATAAAACTCTTTCTCCAGCCCAGAACTTGCTTTCCACTCAGCTGGTATAAAGGATTACACTAAACCCTCTTCTCTCAGCTGGGCAGGGACATTAATACAAGCAGCAGTCACTAGGGGCGACAAAAATCCACTCCTGGTAAATTGAAAAGCTGAAATTCCAAGTTATAAATTGTCCATTGCCCTCTCTGCACTAGTGGTGCCCCTTCCCCACCCATTCCAATGTGAACAATTGGTGCCGCCGCGGGGTGACATACCTTCCAACATTTTGGAAACAGAAAGCGGGACAAAAAGATTTGGCGTGTGGAGCGCAGCAAAATGTTTGACCATGCTAATTTCCATGTCCATTTTACAAAATTTGCCAAGTTCTGACAGTTTGAACACATTTCTGTGATTTTCATGTATTATTACAGTTTTTCTAATTAAGGTGAATTGCCCTTTAAGCTGAGTCTAAGTTCTCCCAAGAGACCTCCTTATCTAAAACTGTTACCAAAGTATATTCTGGGCTTTGAAACATTGTATCTTTTTCTGGCTGTTCAGTGCAGGAGATCAAAGAGAAAGTCGGGATATTTCAGTACAAATGCGGGACTACAGGTTGAGCTGTCAGAGAGGGACTGTCCAGTAGAGTCCTGCGCGGAACCAATTTCTAAGACCCAGACCCAAACCCGCAACCTGCAGCCTGTGACCCGAACCGCAACCCACATATTTACTCACTTTGATCCGCTACCGACCCAGACCTGTAACTGCCTTATCCGCAATCCAACGTGCAACCCGCTGACCATCAAACAGCAAGTGATGTTGCTGCAACCTAAAATATAGACAATATAACATAAGATAAGACATTTACATTTAGAAAATCTACTACCAGGGTACCCGTTTTTTTTTGCAATTATCCCCTGGGTACCCAACCCGCTGCAAGACTCTACTGTTCGGCTCAAAACAGGACAGTTGGGAGGAATGCACTGCCCTATCTGTACTAGTGATGCCCCTTCTAAAACCATTCCAATGTGAACAATTAGTGCCCACCTCAGGGTGGCACAGGAGCTTGAAACTCCCCTGCAGCTGTGCCCTAGAAATAGAGTATGGGAGTGGTGTTGCTGAGTTACACCTCTCAGCTTCACAAATGGGATTTTGGAAATTAATGAACATGCAGCACATAGATAATCTCTCCACAGGTGTCAGCCTAGGGCTGCCACCTGTCCGTTTTTGACCTGGACAGTTTTTTTGAAGGGCTGTTCGGGCCAAAACTGGCTGCCTGGTTTTCCAAATTAGGAAAACCGGGCAGGATTTTTTGGGGATTTCGTGGCAATGCCAATTGCTGAGTCATAGTCCCGCCCCTGGCATCACAGACCCACCCCCACAATGTAATGACCCCAACCATCCACAGCACTGCCCTGCCCCCACTGCGTCTCAGCCTTCGGAGTTCATAGGGGGGAAAGGTGGCAACTTTATGTCAGCCCCAGCATATCAGATTGGCCAGTGGTGCTATAAGGTGCTTTTGTTTTGCACAACACTTGATGATAAGCAAGGTATAGTAAAGTGCCATGCAGCACAAAACGCGTAAGGCTTTTATGGAGATGCGAACATAATATGTAGGGGCCCTGAGTTTTAGGAACAGTAACTTAGGCAGTTTCCCCTTTGTATTTGGACACCTAAGTGGTCCTTTAGTATACTCACTTAGCTATGTCTCCCTTCCTGGGCCCACTAGGATTAACTCAAGGCTACAGTTTGCTCACTAGGGGGTAGTATGTGAAACTATAAAGGATACAGCACCATGTGCTCAAGGTCTTTCCTGGGACCTCACATCTCTGGGAGGTGTTACAGAAGGTGTTACAGACCCGGATCTGCAGTTTTGGTAAAAGTTAGATAGTGCTAGTTATATAGTGCTAGTAAGTTTTGTCATAGTTGCTCTAGGAGCAAGAGGACGGCGCAGGGAAGATAATAAGCAGCTTCTGCTCCAATGAGGAGAAATAGTGGGGTTAGGACCCTGTGTTGAGTCCACCACTAGTGCAGGGAATCAGTGGGTGAGTTGAGGACCATTCAGGGTGCCAAGATACAAGACCCCAGGCTGAGGATCCCTAAGCACAAAGCTCTACTCAATGGAAGGATTTGCCCCAGGAGTGTGGTAACCTATATCTTGTTTATTTTATCTCTGGCAGGGATTCTGCTATTATTACACTACATTACAGTGTCGGACTAGCCCGGCGGGACACCGGGAAAAAACACGATGGGCCCCCGCCGGGCGAGACCCCCTCTAATAGTATAAAATTTTTTAAAAAGTTTCCGACGATGCGCATCGCATCACCGCTTGCGCACCAAGAAGCGCCGCTCGTGCATGCGAACGGCAGCGCGGGGGGGTCTGGACCAGCAGTCCCGGTGGGCCCCGGGCCCCCCAGTCCGACCCTGCTACATTACATCAAAGTGCCTGTAAATTCCGTCATTTCAACTGTTTACTGTTAATAAACCATTTTTTTGCTGCAAGAAGACATATCTGTGACTGGATCCTTTGCTACACAGAATTACACAAGGTACTGGGAGTTGCCGGGAGTTGCTCGGGTACACGTGGGTCAGTGGTACAGTACAAGCAGACCTAGTCCTGGTCACACACTATAATTCACACCGCGAAAGTGCACTCAAGGCTGTGCTACAAATACATATCTGTTTTTAACTTTCTTTGTCATATTAAGATTTTTGGAGTGCCTGCTCAATTGTTGGTCTGTCCAATAACTGGTCCTTTGTTCACAGGGTCCCTGCAGTTCCGACTCTTTTAAAGTTTTGGTTTATTTAGGATTAACTCTTTATTTACTCTACACTTACTGATGCCACCTGCCTCAGGCCCCTCTAGCAGCATCAACTCCCTTCCAAAGTGGAATCCAAAGAAACAGAACATGCGGCCCCACCTTTAATAAAGGGATTCTGTCATGATTTTTATGATGTCGTTTTTATTTCTAAATTACACTGTTTACACTGCAAATAATTCACTCTACAATATCTAAATATTAAATGTCATTCCTGAACTAGAAAGTGATTTTTTTTTAATTTAAATATTGGTGTGTAGGTGCATCTCAGGTCATTTTGCCTGGTCATGTGCTTTCAGAAAGAGCCAGCACTTTAGGATGGAACTGCTTTCTGGCAGGTTGTTGTTTCTCCTACTCAATGTAACTGAATGTGTCTCAGTGGGACCTGGATTTTACTACTGAGTGTTGTTCTTAGATCTACCAGGCAGCTGTTATCTTGTGTTAGGGAGCTGCTATCTGGTTACCTTCCAATTGTTAGGCTGCTGGGGAGCACAAGGAGGAGGGTGATATCAACTTGCAGTACAGCAGTAAAGAGTGACTGAAGTTTATCAGAGCACAAGTCACATGACTTGGGGCAGCTGGGAAACTGACAATATGTCTAGCCCCATGTCAGATTTCAAAATTAAATATAAAAAAAAAATCTATTTGCTCTTTTAAAAAACTGATTTCAGTGTAGAATTCTGCTGGAGCCGCACTATTAACGGATGCATTTTGAAAGTGACAATATTCCTTTAAGGGAATTCTGACACCCACACAACTGCCAGGGAATCACTTCCTCCTAGAAAAAAAAACAACTCTCCATCCTAACTGTGAAATAGGCCCTGCACTTACTCCCGGGTATGGCAACTAAACTGGAGCACTAAATAGATCCTGAAACTCCCCTCAAAAATTCAGCTGTACAGTGTTGCAATAACCTCTAATAATCCCACACATGAAATAGAGAACTTCAATAGAGGGAAATACAGGATTGTGTCTGGCCTCATGTGGCAATATCCTTCCCTCTATAGTGAAGGAGTGATGGTCCTGTGGAAAATTTTAACTCAACTAACCATGTGAATTCCTCTGATGATTATTTGCACCCTCGTGGGTCAGGCTCAAGAATAGACTATATTTTATTACCAGAAATTTGTTGAATAAGATGATGAGTCAAAAGTTGGTCAGTTTTTTTATTCTGATCAAACTCTACTAGACTAGCTCCTTCCAGGTTCCTATACCCTTAGGGGCATATTTAGTATTTTTTTTTTTTTTTTAAAAAAGCACAATTTTTTTAACAAAAATCCAAAATTGCACAATTTTCTCGAGTTTTTTCCCAAATTGCTTGATTTTTTTGGACTTTTTCCTGAAAAGCCCAAATTTTTCAGATTTTTGTCTGAAAAGTTTGAAATAGATGTATTTTCAGCGCAGACCACAGAAACTTCCAGATAGGATAAGGACCTCTCCCATTGACTTATATACAACTTCCGTAGGTCTGAGATGCCGGATTTTCAGATTCTGACTTTTTTCCATCCTCTGGGTTTAATAAATCTTGAAAAAATGTGAGGCTTTTTTTCCACTAAAAATCCAGAATTCGGACTATAATAAATAACCCCCTAAGTATCATGTCCTGATTTTGTTGATGATAAAAGAAAGATAGAGAATATTTTTAAAGGATAATGATATTCATTTGGAAAATCCTTTGTCTACAGCCCAGTCCCTTCTTAAAGGAGAGCTAAAGCCTAACTAAAGAAGTACCTAGAAATGTTATACATTATGTTTTGTGCTTCTGTACCAGCCCAAGGCAACCACAGCCCTTTAGCAGTAAAGATCTGTGTCTCCAAAGATGCCCCAGTAGCTCCCCATCTTCTTTTCTGCTGATTCACTGCACATGCTCTGTGCTGCTGTCACTTACTGAGCTTAGGGAGCCACTCACAATATACAGTACACATAGAATAGAAATGTCACAATATAAGGCTGATTAGTAATTAATACACATAATTACTACATGGCAGCACAGAAACCAGTGCAATTAGCATCAGAATTGAATAATCAGCAAACCTGTAGCATCAGCTTATATTACAGCCAGGGAAGCTCATTTTCTGCTGGATAATTAGTGACGAGCCCTAAGCTTAGCTTCTCAACAGCCAATCAGAGCCCACTGAGCATGTGAGTGTCACAGACACTTTCCAAGATGGTGACCCCCTGTGACAAGTTTGAAGTCCTGGATCATTGCTGCTATTGACAAGCTCAAACTTTAGCCTCGTGCAATAAGTTCAGTGTATAAAACATGACATTTTTAGCCACATTCATTATTTTTAGGCTTTAGTGCTCCTTTAAAGTTCCCCGTCCTGTCCCAACTCCCTTTCTGAAGACAGGAATCTGTTTGCCTCTCTTATTGCCATTTGTGACGACAGAGATGGGCAGGTTGGGAGACTTGGATGAAGACTTTTAGACCCATATATCAGATATTTTAAAGCTGTACTACAGTAAACATACACGTGACTGATACAAGAGCAAAAGAGCTCAGTAGGACTTCGGTTGTAATGATGAATTAATGCTACTAAATAGGTTCAAACCAAATGTCATTATAAACTAAGCCAAAGAGAATAGAATATACTTGCCTAGGACTCTAAAGCTGGTCATAGATGCAAAGATCTGATTGTTTGAATCCTCGAACGATCGGACTTCCCCATCTCCCGACCTGCCACTAACCATTCAGATCAAAGTAGAAAAGAATCAGCCGACGTTCTGCCCCTGACAGCAATCGTAGGAAAGTTATGTCCGACAAAGCTAGTGACAGTCTCCCACTGAAAATCGTCCGATCAGCAATACACTATCGGCAGCCAATAGAAATCATTTAACCTGTCCGATCGACCAAACGAGCGATCTCCATGAGACGAAAAATGACAGGACTCTCCACACACGGTCCGAAAATCATACGTATCGAGGATTCGTACGATCGGATCTGTCTGTCAGTCCCAACATGCTCCTGTAACGATCTCGTAAAGAGGAACCTTGTGTAGTGAGCAGTAATTTTGGATGCACAGGTGACCCTGTGGTTCCGGTGTTCACCGACGCCCTTTTGGGGCCCGGGCTTTCTGCTGCGGGAGCCAACAAGGAAGTGCGTAGGCAAAAAACGTAAAGAAGGTACCGGCAGGCAGAGCCTAGGGCGCCTGCACGGCTGCTGCGCCGGCTGGTTGAGTGCTTCTGCGCATGCGCGAAAATACCCTTCTGCGCATGCGCGAAAAGACGCTTCTGCGCATGCGGGAATTGACGCATGCATACTTGCACAGATGGGAACAAGCGGGCGGTCGGCAGAGAAGGGACCGGACTAGGGGTAGGAGTAAGTAAGTGCCTGGCGCCCCTCCACCGTTGCACCCTAGGCACGTGCCTACTCTGCCTATCCCTAGTTCCGGCCCTGCCGGCAGGGATCAAGAGGAAGCGAAGTCAGAGTCAGGCGAAAAGTAAAGGTCAGGCGGCAGGACACGTAGTCGAGGGTCAGGCAGAAGTCGCAAACCAGGAAAATCAGAAGTCAGTATAACGCTTGAGCAGGAACAGATAAACTGAAGCCAACAACAAAATGGAGTACTGGGCTTTTAAATGCAATTTGGCAACACAGATTCAAATTTGGCACTGATCGGACGCTCTGCGTCATGACAGGAGCATCAAGATGGATGGAAGGAGCCGAAGCAGGAAGTGCGTGCATCTACACTCGAAGAGAGACGCGCAGGGAGGTAACAGCTGGGAAGTATCTCCCGGCGCATCTTACAGCTCCTCCCTCATGTACTACAGGAGACATTCCAAGTATGTGAACAGGTACATTAACATGAATATTGCTACTTAAAAGGTAAAATCATTTTAAAGGGAAACTCCACCCAAAAACTATTTTTACATAGAGATAGAAAATTAAAGTTTAAGCAGCTTTCCAATATAGATGAATTGATTATATTAAAAAATATAAATGTTTTTTAAGTGATGTGTAAATATAATTGCTCATCACAATCGCTATTGTTTCTTTATGTCTTTTTGTTCACCTGGTTGTGACTCCTGAAATAATGTAACACGCTGATGCAGACCTCCTGCTTCTTTGAAGGGAAATAGGGTTAGGGAGTGCTTGGGGTGTCTGTGCCTATTATCTGTTGCTATATATACTGTATATATATATCATTTGTTTTTTATTCAAGTTCCAGCTTATTGTACAGAATGAGTTTGGGGTGTTAGTACCCACTGCCTCTCACCATTTATAACTTGCTTGGCCGTGGCTTGTCAGTACTCACACACACACATATATCTATCTATAAGCTGATTGTGAAAGTGCAGTTGCGTGCAATGTTCATGTGCGTTAATAACAGTAAAAAAATTATAACGGAAATGAAAAGGAAGAGTTGCAGGAAAGTGTGTGTTACATCAGGCAGAGGAGAGGAGGGGTTGAACTGTTCTTTAAAAACAAATTAAAACCAAAGCCACGTGAGGTGCCAAATAAACAGCCGGCCCCTCCTCTTCTGTCAGCTGATCAGTCACACGTAAAAACACTGAAACGAAACTTAAAGGAGAATTCAACCCTAAAGTTAAAAAAAAAAAAACATAACCCCTACCCTACATAGACCCCCTCCTCCCCCAGCCTAAGTGTTACCCAGTAAATGCCCCTAATGTTTTACTTACCCCTCGGTGCAGATTCAGGCTTCGGAGTTCACGGGTGGCAATTTCTTCTCTTTGGAAATCTTCGGAATGAGACCGTTGTGGCGGCGCAGGCGCAGTTGGAGCAATTTTCTGTTTCTCAACAACTGCCCATGCGCCAAAACTCACGAAAATTGCCAAATCGCGAATTTCTAAGTCGTGGGTTTCATTACGAAGATTACGGAAGAGAAGAAGTAAAACTTTAGGGGCATTTGCTGGGGGTAACACTTATGCTGGGGGGAGGAGAGAGGGCAGTTTATGTAGGGTAGGGGGTAAGGGTTTTTCTAACTTTAGGGTTGAATTCTCTTTTAAGAAGAGCAGGGGCTGCTATACATTACTATAGGACAGGGAACTTTCTATTCAGTGACACAGGAACACAATGTCAGTTAATTTAGGGGCCGATTCACTAAGGGTCGAATATTGAGGGTTAATATCGAAGTCGAAGGATTTAGCGCCGATAGTTCGATCGAAGGATAATTCCTTCGATCGAACGATAAAATCGAAGGATTTTAATCCAACGATTGAAGGAAAAAGTTAGCCAAGCCTATGGGGACCATCCCCATAGGCTAACATTGACTTCCGTAGCTTTTAGATGGCGAACTAGGGGGTTGAAGTTTTTTTTTAAAGAGACAGTACTTCGACTATCGAATGGTTGAACGATTTTTACTTCGAATCCTTCGATTCGAAGTCGTAGTCGAAGGTCGAAGAAGCCCATTCGATGGTCGAAGTAGCCCAAAAAAAAACTTTGAAATTCGAAGTTTTTTACCTTCGAATCCTTCACTCGAAGTTAGTGGATCGGCCCCTTACTGTATGAGACCTGTTTTATTTAGCCCCGAAATCAGACACAAGACCCTTCATCACTCCAAACTGTAGGACTACAATTAGCATTGCCACTCACTATTTTTTTCTAATGGGACTTTTTTGTCAAAATGAATTAAAGTCAATTGGGGTTTTTTCTTATTGCGACTTTTTTTGTCAATGCCCAGTAAATGCCCCTAATGTTTTACTTACCCCTCGGTGCAGATTCTGTCCAGCGGAGTTCACGGGTGGCAATTTCTTCTCTTCGGAATTCTTTGGAATAAGACCATTGTGGCGGTGCAGGCGCAGTTGGAGCAATTTTTTGTTTCTCAACAACTGCCCATGCGCTGAAACTCACGAAAATTGCCAAATCGCGGATTTCATTACGAAGATTACGGAAGAGAAGAAGTAAAACTTTAGGGGCATTTGCCAGGGTAACACTTATGCTGGGGGGAGGAGGGAGGGCAGTCTATGTAGGGTGGGGGGTAAGGGTTTTTCTAACTTTAGGGTTGAATTCTCCTTTAAGAAGAGCAGGGGCTGCTATACATTACTATAGGACAGGGAACTTTCTATTCAGTGACACAGGGACACAATGTCAGTTAATTTACTGTATGAGACCTGTTTTATTTAGCCCCAAAATCAGACACAAGACCCTTCATCACTCCAAACTGTAGGACTACAATTAGCATTGCCACTCACCATTTTTTTCTAATGGGACTTTTTTGGTCAAAATGAATTAAGTCAATGGGCATTATTTCTTATGGGACTTTTTTGTCAAAATGAATTAAAGTCAATGGTGCTTACAATTAGCCATTCTATAACATACTAAAAGTTAAAAGGTGAACCACCCCTTTAAAGGCCATTTTATTGCATATCTGGGTTTTATAATAATCCAATCACAAAGAGCAGGGAGTCTTCTTTCATCCATCTTTTATTAACATTTATTATTATACAAATTTGGAATATTTTGTAAATCTGTAATCCAGTCTCTAGAATGTTGCAGTTTGTATGAATGTCCGCTTATTCCTTCGTTGCAGTGAAAGTGATTATAGCGCAATAACAAACATTATTCAATTACATTCGTTTTAAAAAACATCATAAATTCACATTCAGAACACTAAACACACAGCACATCTCACGGACCAAAGAATCTGTACGGCATATCCAGAGATCTCGCTGGAATAAAACAACAATGAAAACAATTTGGTAAACATGTAAACAAAACTTTTTTTTTTGTTTTGGTTTAAACAATGTACAAAGATCTAGGACTCGTTTTTTGTCTGTTCAAGCTCAGAATGAATATTTTATATCTCAGGTGTCTGAATGTAAACTAAACAGAGATAAACAACAACCAGCACAATCTGGGTCCTTTTTCCATTTACTGTACAATTGTTTAGTGTCCCTTAAATTACAAACCCATGAGGATCCTATTGCACCTCCCCTGATACATTCCCTGGATTATAATAGATACAGATCACGTTTATGGTAAATTCCAAGCAGAGGAAAGAGCAAATCTATTGAAAGCAGTGCCCCTGTCTATTCTCTGTACTGGTGGTTCAGACTGTTGATACAACGTAAGACAAGGCAGCTGATTAACAGACCTGTCTTTGCTGCTGGGGAACTAAGACTTTTGCAACATTGTTTAAAAGGAAACAACCAGGAGTAAAGCGCAATTGTTTTTACAAACCACTGAAAAATCTTAATAAAGGTATATTGGAAGGTTGCTTAGAATTAGGTTATCTTTTCACATTTTTATATTGGGGTTGACTTACCCTTTAAGAATTTTTCACAAATTTTAGCCCAGTCCCTAACCTCTTTATCAAGTTACAGTGCAACAGCAATACTGTTAGAGATAAGAGATGAGCTGTCTATCAATGTTAACTCAATCATCCATTTCACATATTAGGGCAGAGACACACGGTCAGATTCGGGGAGATTAGTCTCCCGGCGACAAATCTCCTCTTCTTCGGGCGACTAATCTCACCGAACTGCCTTCCCGCCGGCTTGTGAGGCAACTACGGAAAATCGCTCCGAGTGCCATCCCGCCGATTTTCATTCTAGCCAGTGGGAAGGCAGTTTATCGCCGGCGACTAATCTCGATGAATCTGAGCGTGTGTCTCTGGTCTTACCAGGGGATTCCAGGAATATCTAGGAAAGCAAATACATATTCATAACTAGAGCTGCCACCTTTTTAGAGATAAAACACTGGCCTGCTTATCTATGTTATTTTAACTGGCATCAAGCAGAACATTTACTAGCTGGGCTGACAAAATACTGGCCAGGAGGCAACCACAGTCATCATAAATATTGGCTACTCATCAACTACATTGGGCCTCCTGGGGGCACATCCTTGTTAGGACACTTCCATGGCAAAGTTTAAAATCTCTAAGTTGAATATGTTGGCTTTGCACACTCAGAAAAAAAATTCCAAACAAAAGGTGGCATAAAAAAAGAATCTCTTTATATATACAGTATATATATATATATATATATATATATATATATAGTTCTTGCCACATTGCTGGCAAGTGTATCTGCTCCTTGTTCTTTTTGCCTCAAACATATAACTGGGTGGTATGTATCTATATCTGACAAATACTGTGATGTATATATTGCTTTGATGAAATATACTGTAACTTTGATGGATGTACATTATATTGCTATACTCTATATACAGAGATTCTGTTTCATACTATCTTTCGTTTGTATATTTTTCTCTGAGTGTGCAAACCTAACATGCAATACAGAGTCCTGGATTACTTAGAGGCACATTCATCAATATCTGAATTTCGAAATTCATGTGAATTTTTTTTTAACTCACATAAATTAGATGGCACTCGAAATTTGAATATTCGATTATTTATTAAATAATACCGATTCAAGTTTTTTTTCCCGAAAAAACTTGACTGTCAGGAAGGCTGCAAACATCTCCAAATTGCTCACTGGACCTCTCCCATTGACTTCTACAGCAATTCGGCAGGTTTTAGGTGGCGAATAGTCTAATTTGAATTCTTAAAGGGCCAGAGTAAGCTAAATCTTGAAAATCGATTTTCTTTTTAAAAAAACCCCAAAAAAACTCGAATCTAGTTTGGATAATTCCCTAGTCGAATTTGACAGTTTTGACCATGAAAAAATTCAACCCTTAATAAATCTGCCCCATAATGTGGGGGTACCTGTGGGTTGTTTGCACCTAGTATTGAACTTTTGCATGTTTTCGCTCCCTTGCTGGAGTGCCCTCTGTTGATCTGTATTTTTAAAAGCTCAAAATCCCAACACCCCAAGCAGATACAGGATGGTAAATGTTGCCTACGGATATTCATGGCAGACTCATGGGAATATGCCACGTTACCATGATATTCACGGAGTCCTTGATATGGTGGGTGCCATGAGCAGGGTGCTTATGGGTGCTACAGGGTTCTTGGGGAAAGACTGCAGTAAAGTGCTGCACATGCAGCTGGATGTGACTTATCAAGATTCTTTCATTGACTAAAACTTGTCAAAATTTCGCACACACCAAGAATAGAGATGACTTAAAAGGCTTTATGAAAAATAAAATGACTAGACTAATAATAACAAGCAACGTTCATAAAATACCCCCGGCATGAGAATAAGAAACAGAACATACAGAAATGTAAAAGAGTTAGGGATCGTCATAAATTATCAAAACAGCACAAGTCAAATAATATCTGCCAGAAGCCGATACAGCAAGACTGATTAATAATCAGAATATACAGACTGGGTCGGTCCTATGTTGTCATGTAATCTAATGTGGATTTTATAGTTTTTGTATTGTTTAATACAAAATCTGGCTCCATGATCGTTGTCCCTGCAGCTGGAGTTGTAAACAGTAAAGGGGATGTAAAGGCAAAAATAAAATCCAAAACAAATCTCTACACAGTCGCCAACTGCTCTACAGGGAAACAAACAAAGCTGCTTGAGTTCTGCATGGCTGACAAGTAAGACAGGGGCTCCCCGTGCTGTCCATAAGTATGATTGTTTCCCTGCAGAGCAGTTAGGGACCGTCTGACAATTCCTATCCACAGCAGTAAATGAAGGGAGAAATTCACTGCATACAGTCAGGTTTCTTATAAAAATGGTATACTTTTTTTTAATTAAAGTATATTGGAGATAGGTTTCTTTTTCATTAAAGAAAGTAAATGGGATTTTATTTTTTTGCCTTTACATGCCCTTTAACAAAGAGGATATTGAAGCTAGCAGAGAAGCACTATGGGAGTTATCCATTCCCCCAGGATTTTATCCATGCACTTCTTGTAATGGATTACATGACTAAACACATAACTGATGATATCACTAAACACCATTTATAAGAATATCTTTAGAGGTTAATAATGGCTCCGGTGTATTATAAATCCCATGTTATAGGTAATGGGATTAACATCTGCATTTTGCACTGAGCGATGATGGTTTATGCATCTAGAATAACTGCATATGAACAGTGTGATTATTATAATCATATAATACACAAAAGCCATGAATATCTTGTAAATTATATCCTTATAAACGGTTAGTTCTGATGTCATCACTTATAAACCGTGAGTTCTGATGTCAATTCTGTCACATGACTCACTAAAACTTGTGTATTATAATAAATAAAGTACCCCCAGTTGAAAAATATGAGGGGGTACTTTATTCACTATATGATAATATAATACACAAGAGCCATGAATATCCTGTAAATTATATCCTTATAAATGGTGCCTAGTGATATCGTTGGTTATAATCGGAGCTCAGTGATGTCATTTCTGTCACATGACTCACTGAGACTTGTGTATTATAATAAATAAAGTACCCCCTGTTGCAAAATACGAGGATATTAGAAGACCTTCAGCCTCGTGCTTTTATATCATCATGGAACTCCTTCGTAACTTACTGTATAATATCCTTATATTTTACAATAAAATAAAAATACTTTATTCACTATATAATGCAGCCTATGAGAAGGTCGGTGAAATATACACAAGCAGCTAATGTATCGTTTGACAAAGGAGAACCCGATCTGCATAGTGAAGGTAATAAATAAACATAATAATCTCTCGTTGGATATTATTTTGTTATACTACGGTCTAGTTCTGCATTCTGGAAAACGTTACTGCAGAAGGGAATCTCAAATGCATAGCTCCAAAAAATCTAAATATATACATATATATTACACTTCAGTAGTTTACTTTCCTGTTGAAAGAAAGAAAGAAAGAAAGAAAGAAAAAAAGAAAAAAAAGAAAGAAAGAAAGAAAGAAAGAAAGAAATTTCACTCACTGACATCTCCTGAAACCTGTTAGATCTATAAGGACTTTTAAAACCCTTAGGTTGATACAAGATTCTAAAGTCTAGTCGTTCTGCAGCTGTCTTACAATAGATGGTTCTAATATCTGCTTGTAGCATTCACAGCAATGAGTAATGCCGCATCCATCCCAACTGCTGTACAAAGGTAACGGAACAACTGCGTTTCCCTTGGTTTAAAGTCAACTTCCCAGTTTTTCCAAGAAATCCGACTCGACGTTCTCTTCTAGCTCCTTCAAAACCCTTGTGAAGTCTTCAACGGGGTATTCAATGGCGGGGTCTGAACCTTGAGATTGTCCAGATGTCTCCCCTTTTGCCTTGAACGCATAGCTGAGAGTTCTAAAAAATGGGGTGAGCTGTGTGATGGAAGATATGGAATGGAGATTCAGAAGAGGAAATTCAGTCCGCCTCCATTTAGGATCTTCAGTGGTCTTCTCCTGTAATTAGGAATGCAAACTATATCAAAATTGAGATTTAATATGCAGAACCATTTAGATCTATAATCACCCTGGCCACATACTGGGTGATTTTTAAGGCCTTTCCACCATATTGATTTTACATTGATCCAAACCGGAGTTCGGCAGAACTTAATTTGAACAGAAACTCAAAAGAATTAAAAAAGTCACTTCATTTATCTTAAACTAACCCTGTCCACGGCATTATAAATGGGGGGATACTTACCCCAAACCTGAATTTCAGTAGTTCCAATATTCGGAGCACATGAGGTTTGCATTCTTGGTAATTATCCACTTTTTCTGAAGGCACGCTGCAAGCTTCTGTGTCTACTTCAGGTACGAATGCCCATCTGTATCTGTAACACAGGGGTAACAACTTGATGAAGCAATGGGTAACAATGGAATTGTGCTGCCCTGCTGGAACCTATCAAGTGATGTGTTATAGCAGCCACAATTCATTGGCAGATGTTGTACCTTGGTGTTTGATTTGACCAGCCATATAGTTCTTTATTTGGCCAGAGACTCAGCATGATCGGCAAAGAACAAATGTGAGAGGTACATCATTTAATTGATACAGGAGAAAAAGGGGGAACTATTCAGTTCTAGCATTACACACAAGGGCACTCATCGACAAAAAGGATCTCTGAAATTATTGTCACCGTGGCTTTTCCAGTAATTTCAGTTAACTTGATATGCACCGTGTCAACCTGATGGTAATGTCATTATTCTTTCAATGTGCACAACTGAGAATCACAGGGCTCTCCGCTCTACTGAATGCAATTTACACTGTACATTGCTAGGCTCAAATCCTAACATCTTCATAGATTTTATAATTACAGGCTAATTTATTTCCTGCAACGCTCACCCTTCCCCCGGTTGGGTCCGGGTGCAACTGCCCCGGACCTCTCGCTTAATTCACCAAGATCCGTATGCATTAAAAGTAACCAGGTCAATCACTGCTCTGGATGTCTTGCCAAGGTGCAACGCCCGAACCCGCAGCTTTGAGAGACTTTCGTAGCAAATACAAAACCCTTGCGGTGTACAGATTAGTCGGCAGCGGTGAAATTAAAAGCAGTTTTATTTACCAGACAATCCTCTCCCTAACGCGTTTCGTGTGATCCCACACGTACTCATAGGAATGGGTACGTGTTACAAACATTTAATTTAAAAAGTATTGGGAGTTCACGTCACCACTGACACGTTTCCTCCCACTGATAACCCTGTTGGGTAAAGTTCTGCTTAGCAGCTGTTTTCAATCATGTTATCAGCATACAGTTTAAAGGTCTATTACATTTTTAACCACAATAATTTCAATAATCTATAAAATCGCATTCAAATGACTGCATAGGTATCACGGTATTTAAATGATTAAATCATTACATTCAATAAATTAGATTAAGTTTAAGATAGATTAAATCAATAAAATTCATTCAGCGCCACATTTCAAATAAATTGATTATAATACCGAACGGTCGACCATGTTATCATTATCAGGGTTTATTACTTGCAGGAAAAATCGATTTCGATCATTACTTCGCCACGTTATTATAAGTCTATGCTAATGGAATTCAAAGCCGTGTTCTCTCCCCAGCAGTTAGGATTGCCACCCGGCCGGTATTTACAAAATTACAAATTTACCGGCAATGTAGCTGCCGGTAAATTTGTAATACCCTTAAAAAGACCCCCTCGGCCAGCCCCCAATCCCCTTTAAACTTACCTTGTCCATCGGTTCTTCTCCTGCTCGGGCCGTGGCCCCGCCCCTTTATGCCATAACCCCGTCCCCTTTGACGTCACATAACACCCCCTTTTTGTACCCGCCCCCACCAGCCGGAATTTTTTGGGGGAAAAGGTGGCAACCCTACCAGCAGTTGGAGTGTGCAATGTGGATTGAAACAATGTTACTTCATTGAATCTAGAGTGCTTCCCATGATTTTATTTCATTTATTACATTGTTACCTATGTTATGGATACACTTGCGGGTACCGTATATACTCGAGTATAAGCCGAGTTTTTCAGCATCCAAAATGTGCTGAAAAAGTCTACCTCGGCTTATACTCGGGTCGGCGGGCAGTAGCCGAGATTGCAGTCACTTTTAATCATTCCTATACCAACAGTTCACTTGGGGAGAGACTGCAATATCCCACAATGCCCTCTGTTGGTTTTATGAAAGAATAACAGTGCGCCCTCTGTTGGTTATATCAAAGAATAACAGTGACTGCAATATCACACAGCGCCATCTGTTGCTTGTATCAAACAATAACAGTGACTGCAATATCACACAGCGCCATCTGTTGGTTATATCAAAGAATAACAGTAACTGCAATATCACACAGCGCCATCTGTTGGTTGTATCAAACAATAACAGTGACTGCAATATCACACAGCGCCATCTGTTGGTTATATCAAAGAATAACAGTGACTGCAATATCACACAGCGCCATCTGTTGGTTGTATCAAAGAATAACAGTGACTGCAATATCACACAGCGCCATCTGTTGGTTATATCAAAGAATAACAGTAACTGCAATATCACACAGCGCCATCTGTTGGTTGTATCAAACAATAACAGTGACTGCAATATCAAACGGCGCCATCTGTTGGTTATATCAAAGAATAACAGTGACTGCAATATCACACAGCGCCATCTGTTGGTTGTATCAAAGAATAACAGTGACTGCAATATCACACAGCGCCATCTGTTGGTTATATCAAAGAATAACAGTAACTGCAATATCACACAGCGCCATCTGTTGGTTGAATAAAGGATTAACAGTGATGGCAATATCACACAGCGCCATCTGTTGGTTATACGAAAGATCAGTGATGGTTTTATGACACACAGCACTCTCTGCACAATTCTCTGTCACCATCAACTTTGCAAAGAAGTCCGGTCGATCATGGGGGAGTCTCTTTGGCGGAAGGTGCGCTGCTGGGAGACAGGGCTGTAGTTGTGTCTAGGCTTATACTAGAGTCAATACGTTTTCCCAGTTTTCGTAGGTAAAATTAGGTACCTCGGCTTATACTCGGATCGGCTTATACTCGAGTATATACGGTATATTATTATTTCTACTTAGAACCACCTTAAAATGTTAATCTCCTAATTTTAAATCACTTAAAAAGAAGAATTGTCTGGTAAATAAAATTGCTTTTAACTTCACCGCTATCTACTGAATGTACATTGAGAGAGTATAAGAAATTGCAGGAATCTCAGGCTGTTGCCTAAGATACACACAAGGGCTGAAAAACCAGCCCCTGCATGCAACAAAAAAACTGTTTATCAAAGGGGTGGTTCACCTTTAGGGCGGGATGGCACTTGCGCCGCCAGGCAACTAAATCTCCTCGAATCTCCCCGTGTGACCTTACCCTTAAGTTAACTTTTAGTATTCGACTAATTCTAAGCGACTTTTAATTGGTCTTCATTAATTTTAATTATTACAAAAACATTATATTTTTATTACTCATCTATCTATTCAGGCCTCTCCTATTCATATTCCAGTCTCTTATTCAAATCAATGCATAGTTAATAGGGTCATTTGGACCGTAGCAACCAAATGGCTGAAATTGCAAACTGCTGCTAAATTAAAAAGCTAAATAACTTTAAAATCACAAATAATAAAAAATGAGAATTAATTGCAAATTGTCTCGGAATGTAAAGGTGAGGTGTACATGGAGAGATCCGCTCATTTGGCAATGTCGCCAAACGAGCGGATATCTCCCCGATATGTCCACCTTGAGGTAGGCAATATCGGGCTGATCCGATCGTGGGCCCTAGGGCCCAACTATCGGATACTAACGATGGCTAACCGGTGGTTGGATCGCGGGACCGCATCAACGAACAGATGCGGGCGCAATCCAACGGGACTTTTAGTTCCGTCCGATCGACATCTGGCCGACTTTCGCCATATATCGATTGGGGAAGCCCGTCGGAGGGCCCCATACACGGGCCAATAAGCTGCCGACTCGGGTCTGTCGCCAGCTTTTATCGGCCCGATTATGGCCACCTTAACTCTCTACATCATACTAAAAGTAAACTCCAAGGTGAACTACTCCTTTAAAACTGTTCAGACTTACAGTTGAAACAAAGGCATCTTATCTGGTGGTATCGAAAGAGCCGTATCCAAAAATTTGCAGGCAGAGAGGTAAAGTTCCAGTGCTCCCTGTTGGATTTCACAGTACATCGTTCCATTGACTTCAGCTGTTGCAGTCTTGTGTTTGTTTGCCTTGCTTGATCTGTAAATGACATGCAGTTGCATAACTACAGAGCAGCACTATAAGCAATATGTTATTGTAGGTATAAAGTAGCAACACTGTCATACAGAACTCTATCTGTAAAGTATGGCACCATTACATTTATACATGTGGGTTATATTAGCATGTGGAACTGTTTTGGGACACATACGCACCCTGGTAAGTAAAACAGAACAAGACCATACAGCAGGTTTAGCTAAAGGAACAATACCAACATCACTTTTTTCAACCCAATATTGGTAGATATCTTTCCTTGCTACACCCAAGGGTCATTTTGGAAACAGTTACAATGGCGCATATTTTATTGCACCTTTTTAGGAGCTACTGCATTAGCTTTTGTATTTTAAGCTTGATGGCACAAGTCTGTCTAAATTCGCCATTGCAGAATATGCCCCGTGTGCCATCAGTCTTCTTGTACATGAACTCAAAGGGGGGATTTCACCAAAGTGGACATAGTCCATTTTTGGAGGAAAAGTGGTAGTAAACTTCAATAAAATACTTTCTCCATATTCACAAACAGAAATTTGCCTAAATTCAGACTCAATCACCACTTTTCATTTTTTAGTGAATGAAAGACAGTTTACAGACACTTTTATGAATTTGTCTTTCAAATGATATAAATATGGAGCAGAAAAACATTTTTAAAATGGACTAAAGCTCAGTATAACTCTTGACCATGTGTCAGATCAATTCTAAGATAATTTGCTTTGCTTTGGTTCACCCAGTTTTTATTTCACACCTCCTATAGGTGCCCCATTGGGTAAGAATTGGCATATTAGTAGAAATTAGCATTTTATAGTCAGGGCACAAGTTTCTGCCTAACCCTATAGTCATAAAAGCCTCATTAAAAAAAACAGTGTATTTTATATGTAAAATGTTTCGAACTCACGCTTTTAGCTTAATGTTTTAGTTAAAAACATTAAGCTAGTTTTAGCAATATGAGCAATTTCAGTGAATATATTATCTAAAGGAAAAGTAAAGCCTCACAGCCATTATTTTTAGATTTAACAGCACTTGACCTTAGATAATAAAACATATTTCTGATACAAATCCCTATATTATGCAAAATAGCATTTTGTGTATTTAGAGCCTTATATCTTGTTACAGAAGTTGAATTACACAAACATACAGGCAGATTTAGAAAGCCCAGGTTATCCTGAAACAAATAATGTATCATTTTCCTAGGTAAAATAAACTTCCCTGGAAATTCCAATTTGATGGCTGATTGAGAGGTTTAGTAAGAGCTAAAGACAAGACAGCGAAAGACAAAATCTCAAAACTGCCTGTTTAAAAGACAAATGCACAAAGGTGGAGATAGAGGTTTGTGAATTGGGTGGGAAATCTGACATTTTTAGCTCCACTTTTATGTTGTCTCAATATCACCACTTTTCTCAATTCCCCCCAAAAACTGTTCTGCCTAGCGAGTCTGTAACTGATCACAACATGCTGGATTGAATGACACCAACTTACTTTGTTGGGACCTCTTCCATTAAATCCTCTTGAAGTTGGACAAATGTGTGGATCTTTAAATTAAAAAGAAACAAAAAGATAAACGTACTAAAATAAAATCCAGGGTGCGAGTGGATTCTATAATCTTGTGTGATTAATATATATTTTAACCATATCAACATTTTAGAATGATGACTTGATGAATGATTCCTTACCAGCTCAGTCACCATAATTGGCCACAGTGAAGTGAGATGCTGAGGGGATATCCTGAGCAACAGAACACGAAAAAATAGGTACATCTGAGCAGCCATGATGGGAGTCTGTCCCATACGGATATTTTCCGTCAGACGCTCTAAAAAAAATAAATAGTTAATGTTCATTCAAAAAAGAACTGGAACTATGAGAAAAGGTATTTATTCCACTAACAGAGCAAAGGTGCATAAAGTAATATAATTGTCAAATAATTTTAATCTTGGTGAATTTATTTTACAGGATTAATGATTGTGAAAAGTATACGCAGCACAAGTACTATTAATTGGACTCTTTATATTGTTTCTTAATACGGTATGAAACACAGATTTACCTTGTAACAGAGGCAGATACAGATGGTACTGATCAACTTCTCCACTGAACACAGCAAAGCCCTGGCGTTTCAATAGCATAGCTTTCTGCTCGCTGCTCGAGTACAGCTTTAGGGAGCTGCTGGGCATGTCTGCAACAACATCATACGTATCATATTAAACAAGGCAGCATGTAGATATGAATTCGATAGCAGGCAGATCTATCAATTGGTATGCTTGAATTGATTAATTAAAGGGATCTGACTTGCGTCAGAGGAACATCAATAATTAATTGAGGTAGAGCGATATTACCTTATTAATTGTGCTGTGTTGTAAAAATATACTACTTCTTTAAGAACACCTGGTGAAACACACCTACTGTTTAAACCAAAGGTAATGCGTTTTTTGAATTGAAAAATGACTTTCCAATAAAGTGCTTAGTAAACCAAAACCCTTAAACATTATGAAGTGCTAATGCAATAAATTAATTCTGATATTTCAGCTCTTTCGCCAATTTAAAGTGACAGTGCTCAGTAACTAAATTCTGATTTTCAGGCTATATAATTCCTGTATAATAGTGACTTAATAAAGTGGTTAAAAAATAAAATAAATCTATAACTATATCCAGAGATTGATTGCAGGTTTAAATGAATTCCCACTACGGTACTAACCCAAAACTCTAACCAGAACTGGATTAGGATCTAATGACAATTAAATAGCTAAAAAGTGAATATATGCCAAAGTACTCAATTCATTCAGTAAAGTCAATGCAAATGCTCGGATTTCATAGATAAGTATGAATAGGAAATAATAGATGGTGGAGAGTAGTCCCAATAGATCTATCTTATAATTTTGCTATCCTAGGGACCCCACAAAGGATAGAAAAGAACAAACCAAAAATTTTTGTAAAAAAACCCCCGAAGGTTTAAACTAAAATGGAATGAACCGTTATTGACTTTTTTAATAACGGTTCATACCATTTTAGTGTAAACCTTGCTCTTCTGAAAAACTGATTTCAGTGCAGAAGTCTTCTGCAGCAGCACTATTAACTGATGCGTTTTGAAAAAAACATGTTTCCCCATGTTTTCCCTTTGTGCTGATCTACTGCCCAAGACATAAATAGATCAGGTGCCCATTGTCCCATGGGTGTCACTTTATTTGCTGATGAATCTGACATCCTTTTTATACTGGATATTCATATGGTACATCATCACTACAACTCTAGTCTATTTACTCCTCTCCATGATGAACTGGTAAAAAAAAACAAAAATGTCCATTGAAGTCTACGGCCTTGGGATTCATGCTGATTACTAGGACTGGTAATAGCCAATATCTCAGGGCAACAGGGCAACTTTTAATTTTAATATGTATTGGTGTTGGAAATATCTTCTCTTATATAATAAAACCACAAACATTTTACTTACTCATTAAATCCTTAAACATTGTTTTCTCATGAGTCAAGAAGTGATCAATGATTGCCTTCCAGCTGCCGGAGAAGAAGAAACATCATTAAGAGGGATGAGGGTTGTTTTTAGGATCCCCCACACTGATGTTGTTTGTCTATTTCTACAATCTACTAAGCACCAGGAGAAAGCATAAGGTCTACTGAACTTACTGAACACAGGACGTGTCCATCTGGAAGAAGCCTGGATCCATGAACAAGTCCAAAACTTCCTTCTTCCAGGCTCGTTTCGTGTAGGCGTATCCACTGAGACTGCCCAGGAGCTGGGCACCAGCACGGAAACTGGGAATGTTGTATGCACTAGGAGAGCCAAGATCATCATCATCAGAGTTTGCACATATATGACTTACTGAACAAAAATGGCACCTACCACCCATGTATTTGATATCTATATTTACTAGGGAATTCAACTAAAAGGATTCAATCAACATCTACCATGTAGCTGTATTCAGGGTCAACAGTCTTAGTACCGCATACTAAATACTGGTCATAAGCTCCAACTATACTTAGAATTAGACTTTATTATCAAATTTGATTTCTTGATAGTCCTACATGGGGGTTAAAAACACAGTCGTATTATCTCATCCTGTTAAATTTTTCATATATCGTTCAAACTCAATAAAATATATGGATCTGTTATTCAGAATGCTCGGGACCTTTGGTTTTCCAGATAATGGATCTTTCTGCAAAGTCTACTAGTAAATCATGTAAACATTAATTAAACCCAATAGGCTGGTTTTGCCTCCAATAAAGATTAATTATGTCTTAGTTTGGATCAAGTAAAAGCGACTGTTTTATTATTACAGAGAAAAAGGAAATCATTTAAAAAAAAAAATCTGGATTATTTTGATAAAATGGAGTCTATGGGAGATGGCCATTCCGTAATTCGGAGCTTTCTGGATAATGGGTTTCCGGATAACGGATCCCATACCTGTATATGAAAAGGAATAAAAAAGGTACAACAAGCTGCAAGAAGAGCATAAACAAAAAAGTTTGCAGATAAATTGAGAGTTCTCATGCCCTATAAGTATTGGCTTCACAAACTTCAAGGTCCAGAATGTACCTGTGATTACGTAGGTAGGGAAACACGTAGTACAGGAGGCGGGATATTAGAGGTACAGCTTTCTCCTTCTCATCACTTCGGTACACCATGTCTAAAAGAGTAGCTAAAACCTTTAATCGCCAAGAGAGGGTAACAGAGGGTAATATGTTAGGATAACAGTTTTCATTAAGCTACAGGTCCAGCTATGCACTTTAACTTTCACAAGGTAATCTAAGACCAGACCACAAATCCAAAATACATATAGGTTTTAGGGGGTTATTTACTCAAATTTATCTGGTCTGGCTTTTTGGGGGCAAACTTGAATTTTTCATGGAAAAATAAAACTCAAATTTTTCCACATTTATTATACCCCAATGCTGCAAAAAGCCAGAAGATATGGGTTTTCGCTCAATTTTATCAGGTTTTTTTCCGATCAGATTTATTAATAAATAAGGCAAAATTGGCATGGGAGTTGGGTTGAGCTTTTTTCATTTTAAATATGAGATAAATTTGGATTTTAGTTAATGACACCCTTAGGGGCACATTTACTTAGGGTCTAATATCGCGTGTTAATTAACCCTCGATATTCGACCGTCGAAGTAAAATCCTTCGACTTCAAATATCGAAGTCAAAGGATTTAGCGCTATTCGATTAAATCCTTCGAATCGAACAGTTCGAAGGATTTTAATCCATCGATCGACCGATTTTCCTTCGATCAGAAATTGGCTAGAAAGACTATGGGGACCTTCCCCATAGGCTAACATTGATGCTCGGTAGGTTTTAGGTGGCGAAGTAGGTGGTCGAAGTTTTTTTTAATGAGACAGTACTTCGACTATCGAATGGTCGAATAGATTTTTAGTTAGAATCGTTCGATTCAAAGTCGAAGGTCGAAGTAGCCATTTCGATGGTCGTAGACAAAAAAATACTTTGAAATTCAAAGTATTTTTTATTCTATTCCTTCACTCGAGCTAAGTAAATGTGCCCCTTAATGTCACTGAATCGAGTGTAAAATTAGGTTTCATTTACAGTACTTGAGTCTACTATGAAATGCTTACAGAACACAAAAGAGTTACTGGGAATGTCAATTTGTATGTAATGACATGTATGCAATGACTTATGTCCTTACATGCAGGGCCAGTGTACTGATCAATCTCTTCTATGATCAATTATACTTACAAGATAACAGACTGCTAGGGCTATGTAATAAAAGGCTCTAAATTTGCCCATGAGCAGTAACTCATAGCAACCAATCAGCAGGTAGCATTTAGTGGTCACCTGTTTAAAAGCAAACATCTTATTGGTTGTTATGCTTTTGACTGTTATACATTATCATGTAATTTCCACCCTAACATGGCTCAACCTGATAGGTTTTATATAAAGAACATTTATTCTTAGAACAAAAAGAGAAGGAATCGAGTTGCTGATTGGCTGCATTAGCAGGAACCTGGTATCTGTTGGTGACACATAAGCAGAACCCACCTCTGCGAGTAGAGACAGCGCCTGGACACTGTATATGGAGGGAGCAGAGGCTGACACCATGGACGACTGAGCTACCACAGAATCATCTGTAAACAGCAAATAGGAAACTCAGTCAGATATAATAGGAAACTAATACAAAGTGGAGAAGTTCACATATTTCCAATACACACTATATACAGTAACTCAAGGTCGTACTAGGGAACCCAGGGCCCACTGGGATGCTGTGTCAGGGCCCCCTGAGCCCCGACCCTGCAGCAAATCCCCCTCCAGACCCCGACCGTAGGCAGTTCATGCCCTCCCCCCGCAACCGCAAGCGTGAGACACAGATTACAGCTCACCACTAATTTTTGTGGTCACAGCAATAAGGCTGTGGCCACAAAATTAACATAGACAAATACAAGAGATCCTCTGCACTCAAACCATTATTAATATATTAAGGACATTGAAACATTTTGTGCCTTAAGCTACTAAAAATGCCTTCCCCTTTAAACAAAACAAGGATTGTTTGTCCATATATTGCAATATATTTAAGATGGCCAACTACGTCAAAGTCATTCCCGATATGCTGAGCAGAACCCCCGAGTTTCATTAAAGGGGAACTCTACACAAACATAACGTAAGCTTTCTAAAAAGCAAACATAATTTCAAGCAACTTTGCAATATACATCAATTAAAAAATATGTAGACGTTTCATGATTTTTAATAGTTTGGAACTGTTCCCTAAGCCTAGCCCCCTGCTCTCCTGCTGATCTGTCTGACTACTTTGCTGAGCTGGCTGACTACGGTTACACTGTGTCCTCAGCCTGCATCCTCCCCACCCCACAATTCCCTGCACAAGTGATTTCAATAAGGAACGGAACATCACAGTGCAATGCATTGTGGGTTATGTAGTTCCTGCATGTTGCCTGTAAACTGTGGAGAAGTTGTTACAATTTGTAACATCAGTGTTTAGTCCCTCCTTCCCTGCCAGGATTTCAAATGATGCAGAAAGAGAACTGTTAAACAGCTGGATTTCAGCATAGAAAATGGCATTTATTCATACTTTTTGAAGAAATGGGTAACTGATGTGTATATTAGGGGGATCTGTGTTATGTGGGCCTCTTTATCAAATTTTAGATTGGAAGCCGGAGTTCCCCTTTCAAGGCAGCTGTTGATACAATAGTTGCTACATAAAAATGTATGAACTAAATGTAGCAAATTGTAACAATTGTTACAATTAAATGTAACAGTTCAGAATCTGCGGTTGGATTACTGAGCTGATTTACCAGAGATTAACATTAATTGAAAAAAGTCTGAAAACAACTGAACTAAAGTTGATAACACACAAGGAGATTCCCAGTATTTTTGGACCCTTGTGATTTCCAGCTTGGCTGGTGGGTGGTAAAATGCTTAGGACTGTCCATGCTAGAGTCCTGCGCGGGTCCATTTTTTGGGACCCGAACCAGCAAGTACCTTATCCGCAACCCGGACCCGTGACCTGCTAACCATCAAGAATCAGGAAGTGCTGTCATTGTGAACCGGAAGTGACGTCATCGGAAGTAGACATGATCAGGGAAAAAAGGAGTAAAACAGGAAGTGCTGTCATTGTAAATCGGAAGTGACGTCATCGAAAGTAGCCGTGACCAGAAGAAAGTAGTGAATATCGATATTGAGAAGACCCGCGGCCCGACCCGCAATCCCGCAGAACCGCCGACCCGCAGGTATACCCGCACCTGGAACTTCTAAACGCAACCCACAGGGTACCGCAGGTTTTTGCGGGTAACCCGTGGGTACCCGACCCGCTGCAGGACTCTAGTCCATGCATTGACTGGATTAGGAATTTCCTGGGACCTGCTGGTGCACTCAGAGGTCAGGCGATTAGCTCTAGAAAATGCCAAACAATAGACATGTGATCCATGAGCCCACTGTCAGGGTCCAGGTGATCATACTATACAAAGACGCAAGAATTGTAAAAAGACAACCACTAAGATTATTCTCTTATATTTTACATGCAGTATGTACAGTAAATGTCTCACCATGTAACTCTTCTTCCTCTGCCTCAGTGTCGTCTAATGAAATTTGGGGCTGAGCCTTCACCTCCAGATTCCTGCTCAGCCAACTGGTCTGTTCTAGGGAAGAACCAGCAACATTCCCCACGGCCTCCAGGATCTTCTGTGTAACTTCCTGCAATGTGGGAAATACCTGGGTTATTCTAAAGCAACAAAGCAGGTTTTATGGAGGACATCATGTTAAAAGTAGAGTGAATATAGAAGAAAATGCATGAAACAATGCAGAGGTTGAGTGAGGATACAATGTAATGTGATATTAGCTTACTAAAAATTTTCTGTGGATTCCCATGCTCTTGTGCTTAATTGGAACTATCACGAAAATGAAAATTTAATATAAGCTTTAGCATAATAAAATAAGAAACTTTCTAAATAAAATTAATATTCTGCATTTTTTTCTGAAATAATCAAGTTTATATTCACTATTCCTCTCTCGGCATCTGTTTCTCTTCATTCTGTCTTCATGCAGCAGTTGGGTGTCAGACAGACAGTTAGATCCAATATAACTTATAGGGGGGCTCCTTTTACCATGAAAATATATTAATTCTCACTATTAAAATCGCCAGACATCATGTCTCTCTACATGCAGAATTTGTGCAAAGGGCAGTTATTTTGTTAGGCAGTTTTTGTGTTGTTGGGAATTACATTTACAAACAATTTTTGGAACAAGAGGGGGCAATTGCACATAAAAAGCAAACAAATGATACCAAGTAGGAATGCATGGAGGATACAGTGTTAGAGAACACATCAAATAATACATTGCATTTTTATGTAACTTTACCTGAAATTCCTTCTGGTCCTTCTTGCTTTCTAGATTAGGTGTTCTGGTCACAAAATCATTGAGCATACTGACAAGAGAGAAAGCAGGGTTTACAGATGATTATATAGAAATTACAGAAAGCAGAGCTTTTGTGTGGCTACTGGTGCACAAGCAAATCTTATGGAATATTGCATTCAGACCTACTAAACACATTTGGGTCCAGTAGAAGCTACAAATATATTCTATATGTCTATGTAGATATTAAATGATTTAATTAACTTTGGGGCAACAGAAACAGCTACAGCAATTAGCCGCCAATCTGATATAGCTGGTTAGATCAGTACCACAAACCCGCACTGTATTTTATGCTGCCCCATTCGTAGCAAACTGGTGTCTGCTTCATTTATTAAAATTAATTTAACCTAATTATTTTGTACAAGCACCCAATTTATTTTTCAGTATAACCGTTTCATGATTCAAGCATTTATTTTTATAGCGATAAACGATTATAATGTAAGAATATACTGTGTGTAGGAGATAAAAAATTACCTTAACAACAGGAAAAATCCAGGTGGAGCCAAGTTTAGTGGAACAGATTCTTTTAATAATGTCAGCAAGGACTGGGAATTTTCCTGCAAATCCGACCCTGAAAGCCTGTAGATAAAACCAGTACTAATAAACTAAATGAAGCCTCATACACAGCCCAATGTTCTATTACAATCTTTTATATTTTCTGGAACTGTTGCAGTTTAGGTATATGAGTGTCACACTGTGAGGCAGGAGTAATAAAGGCTTGCATTGCACATTGTGCACAGGTAGATGGTCTGAATGCTCTGTTATAGCTAGAATGCCTGAAATAAAGCACAGAAGGACTGCTGCTTACAGTGGGGATCAGATACACTGTGACTGAATGCCCTGTTATACAGATAACTTATACAGATAGCTAGAATCTCAGCTGCCATAAAGCAGGGCAAGACTGCTGCTTAAAATGGGGATCAGATAGAATGTATGCCACTATGAATGTTCTTGTGAATGTTTTCTAAATTGTAGGTAGGTAGGCATAACAGCACTGATTCAGTTTAGTACCCCTAAGAGCAGGGGTCCCCAACATTTTTTACTCTTGAGCCACACTTAAGTATAAAATAATGATGGAGAGCAACACAAGCATGCAAAAAGTTCCCGGGGCTTCCAAATAAGCTGTGATTGGGTATTGGTAGCCCCTATGTGGACTTACAGCAAACAGGAGGCTCGGTTTGGCAATATTTATGTTTTAATGTAACTAAAGCTTGCCTTTAAAAGACCAGTAACATAAAAAAAATTGTTTCTACATTTACCTTTGTATAAAAGTATAGCTGAACTGCAGCATTGGAATGTCAACTAAAGCCGACTTCTGGAAAAAAAGAAGAAAAAAAGCCATTGGAAGTGATAATGAAGTTAACCACAATAAAACGGACACATGGATTTTCAGACAAGGCAAAAAAACCAGTGGTTTAACACAAAGCTAGCAAATGTGTTGATGTAATAACAATATACGTATTTTTATTATTAGATTTGATTAAGTTCAATTACATGTGTCATCTGGCATATTGCAACAGACTACTGAGCATTGGTCATGTGACATTATTTCACAATAGCCAATGAGGAAGCTGGGAGTAAAGTAGACATTTGTTTGTAATGTATCTATTAGTCTGTGTCTAATGCAACTGTGCTGGATGAGTAATCCGGAAAACGTTTCACCAAATTGTGCATCATCTTTTACAGAGTGGTTGAAAAGTGCTGAGTTTTATGTAATTTATATTATTTTTTTAATATAAACCATTGGTGCAATGTCAGCCAGTGACTCTTAAAACTGTTCAGATATGGTCATCCGAAGCTGAAGGGACTCTCCAGGATTGTTTTAAGATGACAGACTGGGATACTTTTTTTTACAAAGAGGGGACTTAAATGGTTTTACAAACTGTATAACTGATTATGTAAAGTTTTGAGTTGTGTAATTCCTGTTAAGAAAGTTCACTGTTTTTCTAATAATAAACCTTGGGTAGTAAGGTGCTATTGAATAGGAAAACAGTGGCCTTTAGAAGCGGTGATAGGGAGGGAAAAAAGGAATATTTAGAGGGAGTTAAAAGTTGAAATCAAGGAGGGGAAAGAGATTCACAGAAGAAAACTTAAGATGAAAATCCAACAGAGGAATATTAAGGAAGTATGGAGAGCCATGAAAAAATAGAAAGAAAAAAATAGTCATAGAAAGAAGATCGATCAGAGATTAGAATGTGGTATTGAAAAGGTCAATGAGATTAATTCATTTTAATAGATTTGAGGTCTATAATGAATCTGAATGTCCCCTGTTAGAAAAAGAATAGTTATAATGAGGGCATGAGGGCACAAGGGATGAAGTTAGGAGGGAATTTCTTAGGATTTGCCCTGGGAAATCTGCAGGACCTTTGGTCTATGTCCTAGAGGTTTAAAGGGTTGTGCTACCCAGTTTTGCTTTCTTTTTACGTTGAGTGACTACTATGAGTGTTCCTGTTCTCTGGAAAACTTTGTGCCTTTTTCTTGTGCAAAGTGTAAGTACTCTAGTACTCTTGGTGACTATAGACCTATAGCACTGACTTTGCATGTTATGAAATTACTGGAGTGGTTAGTAAGGTAGTGGAGTTGTCGATCAATCTTTTGCAGTTTGCCTACCAACCCCATATTGGAGTGGAGGATACTACTATCTTCTTGTTAAAAAAGGCATGTGCCCAGTTGGATGAGATGGGTAGCTATTTAAGGATTCTGTTTTTTTATTTTTCAAGAGTTTCAATACTTTATATCCTGCTTTGCTTGGGCCTAAACTTCTGCAAATGCAGGTTGATGCTGAATTAGTGGCCTGGATCATTAACTAACTCACTGGCCTAAGGCTATGATTAAGTGCTGGATGACACGAAACACATAAGGCTATGTATTAATTTCTTTTGTGGCCTAAAGTTCTTTTACAAGCCTGTTTGTGGGATCTGTGAGTGCCTGCCGTTTTCTCCTTTAGTATTAGAAGGGGAAAGGATGCTGAATACTACTGACAGTTTTTTTGAGTTGTACTATAAACTGTTTACACTTAAATGTGGCCAAAACTAAGGAGATGGTAGTGGATTTTAGAAAATTGAGAATGGGGTTGGTGTAGCTATGTATAGTGCAGGAATATAAATACTTGGGTATTTTTATTGATAATATGCTAGATTGGGCTAAAAATACAGAGGTACTATATAGGAAGGGTATGGGAAGGATTGTTTTCCTTCGAATATTAAGATCATTTAATGATTGTAAGGAAATGCTGCTGCTCTTCAATCACTCAGTGGTAGCAAGGTACCACCAAAATCAGCAGAATTTCCTTACACAAGTTAAGGGGTATATTTATCAAGGGTCGAATTTCGAATTGAAAAAAACTTTGAAATTCGAATTCAAAAAGACCAACTGAAATTAAGTCGAAGTTTTTTTTTGGTGGAATAGGTCAGTTTTCGATCAAATAGGTCCGTATTCGGCCGAATTTGAATCGTACGAATCGCAGGAATAGCGCGTTAATGTCCACTATATATTATAATAATAACAAGACCTAATCTCCTAAAACATTAGCATTAATACCTCATCTCCTTTTATCTGTGGCGGCTTCTTGACAACCTCTTTCACCAGATGCAAAATTGAGTCTGTCTTCAGAGTCTTCAATGCGCACACAAGGTCAACAAGTGTGAGCTGAGACTCACTGGGCATTGGAAGTATCTGCAAAAATCATTGTAAATAGAATTACCAACTATAATGTATAATTTAAAAGGGCTTGTTTGATTTGTTTTCCAGGTTGCAGGCAAAGTTTTATTCCTTCTCTTTATATCTGGGCTAACATGGAGGTCATTCAAACAAGGTCTAAACTTGAATCTAAGTTCCTTTCAATAGGAACTAACCTATTGCATGTTCCTCCAAATAGGGACTTAGCTAGATGGTAAATTACTCACTACAAAGTCTAAAAACTAGTGGACCAATTCTTATTGTTTAGGGTTAAAGACTAATCTATGCTTGTGACTGTTAGAGGGGGACTAATAAGGTGTACAGGCCCACTCTGATTCATACATGTAAACCTGTATACAGGACCGCCATCAGAAATCATAGGGCCCCATACGACAACATTTCCTGGGCCCCCTGGGCTGCGCCCACCGCAAGCCCCACCTACAGGTCCGCCCTCCCCACCCCACAGGTCCGGCCCCCACCACACAGTAAAAAAAAAAAAATATTAGTGGCTAAGGTTCCCACATGTTAATAAAAAATAAAAAGATATTGGTGGTCAGGGCCCCCCCATAAAAAAATATTGGTGGCTACGAGCCCACGAGAAAAAAAAATTGGTGGCCAGTCCCCCCCCCACATTATAGGAAAATTGGTGGCCAGGGCCCCTTAAACGTCTATGCCTTCCCGAAGTCGGCAGCTCTCAGAAAGCAGGGGGGCCCGGATAATCATGTAAGTGTGGTGTGGCCGGGGCCCCCTACAACTCTCCCCCCTGTCCCCCCCTGATGGCTGCCCTGCCTGTATATCATTGCAATGACATGTTTCGTTCTATTTTGTATGTATCTTTTTGGTGCAAATAGAGTAGGGATGCACTGAATCCACTATTTTAGATTCGGTCGAACCCCCGAATCCTTCACAAAAGATTTGGTTGAATATTAAACCAACCAACCAAATCCGAATCCTAATTTGCATGTGCTAATTAGGGGTGGGAAGGGTAAAAATGTTTTACTTCCTTGTTTTGTTACAAAAAGTCACTCGATTTCCCTGCAAATTAGGATTCAGATTCGGTTCAGCTGGGCAGAAGGATTTGGCCGAATCCTGCTGAAAAAAGTCTGTATCCTGGCCGAATCCCAAACCGAATCCTGGATTCGGTGCATCCCTAAAATAAAGACATTAAAATAAACGAGTGGACCAGTTTCTCCAAACCCAATCCAAATAGAAGCCAGGTTCCATCCAAAAGGATGAAACCTAGAGCAAGTTATAACTATGTAACTATGTAACCTCCTCCCAACTGCGACCAACCTAAAAGACGGGTTCTTCCCAATAGTGCCTAAGCTATATAACAGGTTCTTTCCCTCAGCATAATGCATTTGCATTTATGCCAAACGGGGTCTTACTTGACTTAAGTTCCCCCAAAAAGCATCTAATGTAAAGGGTAAGTTCCCTGAGTCAGTCATATACTCACAAAAAGGACAAGTAAACATGCATTAGTAACCGGCCTAGCCTACATATAGGTAACTTTTATTGTACATTCATATTTTAAAAAGTGTCAGTATCACTTTAACATATCTCTCTAAGCATATGGGTCCTTACCTTGGCCTTACTGAGACTTTTGTTAAACCTCTTCTTCTTCCACACCGCAGCAACTGATGCAATAAGCTGCACCCCCAGGTGTGATGTCAAAGGGTTTAGGAAATCCAGGATTTTCTGTTTCAGAGTCTGTCCCAAACAAAGAAAACAATGAATTAGTGCATAAAAAGCAAATAGTTTAAAAAAATTGTGGTATGGGAAATGTATTAGCAGGATATATTACTGGGACCAGCTGAAAAAGCTTCTAAATGACATTTATCATACCAGAGTCCGTTCCTTTTGTATTTTTAGAGTCTGTACAGAGGGTTACCTTAAGTCTATGCTAGAACAGGTTATTATTCACCTCTCCTTAGCAACATTCTGTTAGAAAATATGTATAGTGACACTTGAAAAGACCAAACTTTGCACAGAAGTAAAGAATGCAGGAACATCTGTAGTTATACATAAAGCTTACTGTAGAGAAAGCATAACTTGTCACTGCTGGGGACAAGAGCGTGTAGGGGTCAGTTTGAATAGATTTTTTGTAAAAAATACAAGTTTTTATTTAGATTGTAAGCTCTTTCTCTTTTGGGCTGGGCCATCTTTACGTCAGCTACAGATTTTTTTTAAGTGTAATCTATATATATTTGATATATACCCACATTTATTGTACAGAGCTGTGGAATAAGTTGGTGATTTATAAATATATGATAATAATAATAAAGTCTTATATCCAACATTTAGGGAGGGGTCTAAAATAATTTTGCTGTGGGGCCCAGAATTCTTTGAATTATTCACCAAACCCTGCAGGTTTAGTATCTGAGAGTATTATTGTATGTATGCAATGAATAAATCCAATGATATTTGCAGATATAGCTAGTGGGTTTAGGTAGATGTTTTTATTTGTATTGCAACAGTGTATTCATGTATTGAAAAGCAGATCTATGATTTCTTACTTTGGTTGATTTGAAATACACTGAAGAAGACGCTTTGATGGTGCCCAGGAGATCCGAAGGTCGCTTTTCCCGTTCTTGCTTGCTGATGATGCTCCAGAGTAGGGACATGGTGTTAATGATGCGGGGGAGCTCTTCCAGCAGAGAATTGCGGGCATTCTTCAGATTAGCAGGGTCTGATGAAGAAGACTGAAAATAAAAGAGAAGTTTATATTTATTGCGCAGCTTGTCAGAGGGATTCTTCCGTTATCTCGGTGGTGTAATGCCAACACTATAATAGCCTATCTATAATGCATAAATACCCAAAACTACAGGGCTGACTGCCCTAGGGGGATAAAAGACTCCTGCAGGCCAAGTAGGTTATGACTAAAGCTGGTCTTACATGCCCAGGACTTTCTTGGCAGTGTGGCAATTTGTGATCATTCAGCCGACCATTTGGGCAAGTGTTTCACCTCAAGGGGACATCTTCAGCAGGCTATCCTGGGATCCTATAGCACCTCTTTCCTAACTGTGAGGCTTTCCTCTTAGGGGATTTGGAGCAGTGGCATGGGAGCTCAGAATAAAGGCCAGGTACACCTAAAAGAACAGCTTGGAAGATATGTTAGAGTTAGATTTGGAGAGAAAACATTTGTTGTCATCAATAATCTTCAAAATATGACTAATACACCAATATTGTCTTATATCTTTAACCTCGTTATTAGCTATGGAGGCCCTGACCAATGGTAAGACATTCAAGGGAGCACTGAAAAAGTGTAACATTCACTGCACTACAAGACAGCAGCCAAAATTACATTTTCCCCTCTTTCAGTGAGTGCATCAGACATCAGCAGTTAAAGGGATTCCGTTGTGATTTTTATGATGTAGTTTTTATTTCTAAATTACAATGTTTACACTGCAAATAATTCACTCTACAATATAAAATGTAATTCCTGACATTTATAATATTAATTTATAATATTTATATTGGTGTGCAGGTGCATCTCAGGTCATTGTGCCTGGTCATGTGCTTTCAGAAAGAGCCAGCACTTTAGGATGGAACTGCTTTCTGGCAGGCTGTTGTTTCTGCTACTCAATGTAACTGAATGTGTATCAGTGGGACCTGGATTTTACTATTGCGTGCTGTTCTGATCTACCAGGGAGCTGTTATCTTGTGTTAGGGAGCTGCTATCTGGTTACCTTCCCATTGTTCTGTTGTTAGGCTGCTGGAGGGGGAGGGAGGGGGTGATATCACTCCAACATGATTGGGGGGGCAGCTGGGAAACTGACAATATGTCTAGCACCATGTCAGATTTCAAAATTAAATATAAAATAGCAAAGATGATAAGCATTCATCAGCAACAAATTGCTTTGCTTGCCTATGTACCTTGTGAATACCTAGGTGATTAGGCAAAAAGTAGATATACAGAAACTTTACCTTTTTCGATTGTGTGGGATGGTCCAGTAGACAAAAATGGCCAATCATGGTAAGGCCTTCCAGGAGCGTGAGTGGGTAATCGGGAGAAACATTTTCTCTCTTAAACGTTGTGCTGTTGGCATGAGCAGAGTTTACAGTTTACTGCCTCACAAGGATACAGCTCCAAATGAACCCTTTAATCTTGGGGTGTCACCTCTCAAGCTGTAGTGAACTTCCTGTATTCCTATTCAACATCCCTATTCTACGTAGCTACAGAAGCCTAGTGAGGTTGTCTACATTACATTATACAGGTATGGCATTCGTTATTAGGAAACTCATTATCCAGAAAGCTCCGAAATACGGAAAGGCCGTCTCCCAAAGACTCCATTTTATCCAAATAATCCAAATTTTTAAAATTGATTTCCTTTTTCTCTGTAATAATAAAACAGAAGCTTGTACTTGATCCTAGGCATGCACCGAATACAATATTTTGGATTTGGTGAACCCCCGAATCCTTCTTGAAAGATTCGGCCGAATACTGAACCAAATCCAAATTTGCATATGTAAATTATGGGTGGGAAGGGGGAAAACATTTCTTACTTCCTTGTTTTGTGACAAAAGGTCACGTGACTTCCCGCCCCTAATTTGCATTTGCAAATTAGGATTCGGTTCGGCCAGGCAGAAGGATTCGGCCGATACCTGCCGCTAAAGCCCTAATCCTGGCTGAATCCTGAAAAAACAGCCTATTGAGTTTATTTAATGTTTACATGATTTTCTAGTAGATTTAAGGCATAATGATCCAAATTACGGATAGATGTTATCTTAAAAATCCCAGGTCCGAAACAGTCTAGATAATAGGTCCCATATCTGTACCATAAAAACATGTCTCATACTTAGAGCTTTCTTTCTTTTGTTACTTTTTCCAGCATGCTCTACAGGGCGAGGTGTAGTTCAACCAACCTCAATGCTTCTGCTCATAAGTGGAAAATGCAGGCTAAACGAAAAATCAATAATTCAGAGCTTTCTGGGTAACGAGTTTCCGAATAACGGATCCCTTACCTATACACTACAGTAGATTCCTTTTATTGTAAAGGATAAGACTATTGCAATCTCCTACTAGCCGGTCTTCCTGACTCCCATCTCTCTCCCCTCCAATCAATCTTAAACTCTGCTACCAGGATCATTCTGCTCTCTCCTAAAGGGAACCTGCTCAACCCCAACTAAAATCCCTAGCATGGCTGCCTGTTAAGCAAAGGATAGTATATAAAACACTTTTACTAACATTCTAAGCCCTTCACTCCTCTGCTCCTCACTACATTTCCTCTTGTCTCGCTATACATTCCTGGTGGTCTTCTCCGCTCCTTCTCTTAAAACGATCCACATCCACTGCCACCTCTCATCTCAAACCTTTCTATCTTGCTGCTCCTTAACTCTGGAATTCCATCGCTGAATTCCTCCGTAAGGAACCCTTCTCTTCAAGAAAAAACTAACCCCAAAATGTAATAAAAGGCACTAAGTTTGCCCAGGAGCAGTAACCCATAGCAACCAATAAGATGTTTGCTTTTAAACAAGTGACCAGTAAATGCTACCTGCCGATTGGTTGCTATGGGTTTCTGCTCCTGGGCAAAATTAGTGCTTTTATTACATAAACCCTTAAGAGTCTACCTTTTGGAGCACTAGAACATTAGCCTAGTCCTGTTCCTACTGACTATGCCTTACCTTGTGCATCTTTTTTCATCTCCAATTTGTGCATGTATGTTAGCCTCCCATCCACTTAGACTGTAAGCTCTACGGGGCAGGGATCTCCTTCCCACTATGTCTCTTACCACATAGCACTTAAGCTATTTGTCCTGATATGATTATGTTTTTTGTGATTTATCTTCCGTGTATACTTATATATATATATATATATATATATATAGAATTGTCTGTGGTGTCCGCACTCCTTAGCTTGTAAACTCGAGGTGCACGATCAATAAATCATAGATAAAGGTTGGAAGGATCAGCACACTCCATTTTGCGATGAAAAAAGTGTTTTTTATTATTAAACACACATAACTCCAACGTTTCGGTTCCGCCTGGGAACCTTTATCAAGGATGGTGTGCAAGATACAAACAGTGATTTATATACCCACCCCCCTAAGTGAATTTGGCGCCTTCATGACGTCACATGTCCATATACTGTCAGTAGTTTCAAAAAAAGTCTTTCTTTTCTGTGCTCATATGTGCCATTTCAACCTTTGACCACACGGTGTCAGTGTTGTGCCTCTCCAGAGGCTCTTATCTCCATATATTGTAACCTAACACCCAGTCACATAGTAAATCCCTTGAAGAAATTGAAACATATTACTTACAAGTAGTGGAGACTAATCACATCAATCATAGTAGTATTAGATTGTTACAATTACCTAAAAAATGGAAAAGATACTGTTACAACTTGGCACTTGGCATACATTTGTTGCAAATTAGGTTAGGAAACAGCTTAGCTGGAGTTGCCCATTGAGTCCTTTGGGCGATACACAATCCAACTCGTGTATCCAAAATGCTTCTCGTTTCAGCAATATATTATCAATATCGCCACGTCTTGGTGGTCTTTTAATCTGGTCGATTGGCATACACTTAAACGTTGATGGATCGTGTCTAGCTTCTTTCCAGTGTTTGGCTACTGGTTGCTGGGCAATATCCTGCTTACCTGGTTCAACTTTTCTCTCCGTATCCAGAGCTGCCCTGATGCTTGCCCTGTGCATATTAATCCTTTCTTTCAACTGCCTAGTTGTTTTGCCACAATAAACCAAGCCACATGGGCATTTTATAATGTAAATAACCCCACTGGAAGTACATGATAGGTTCTGTTTGATGGCATATTTTTTACCTGTCCTGGGGTGCCTAAACTCTTTCCCCAGGATCAGTGTGCTACATACTACACAGCCTGTACATCTATGGACACCGGGCCGGGCTGTTAAAAAATGCTGCACCTTGGGCTTTGTATATTTACTTACTGGATCGGACGGACTCAGATGTTCTTTGAGGTTTGTGCTTCTTGCATAACTGAACTTTGGCCTGTTGGAAACTTTAGAGCCTAGAACATCATCTTTTGCCACAATATCCCAATACTTCATTACAATGTCTTTTGTTGCCTTACTTTGGGGGTTATATTTACTGACATAGTATATGTCCCCTGTATCACTGTTTTTTGCCTCGTGTGCTTTGTTTTGTAGCAACTGTGCTCGTTCAATACATTTGACTGCATCTATAGTGTTTTGGATCAAACTACTGGGATATCCCCTTTCTAGAAACTTGTTTGCCATTTTTGATAAATCTTCTGCACACTGCTCAGGGACACTGTCTATTCTCACTACCCGCATCTCTGTGGGAGAGCTACTACTTGCTACTTGTTACAATGGACGTGCAAAGCCTTTACACTAGGCAGTTGAAAGAAAGGATTAATATGCACAGGGCAAGCATCAGGGCAGCTCTGGATACGGAGAGAAAAGTTGAACCAGGTAAGCAGGATATTGCCCAGCAACCAGTAGCCAAACACTGGAAAGAAGCTAGACACGATCCATCAACGTTTAAGTGTATGCCAATCGACCAGATTAAAAGACCACCAAGACGTGGCGATATTGATAATATATTGCTGAAACGAGAAGCATTTTGGATACACGAGTTGGATTGTGTATCGCCCAAAGGACTCAATGGGCAACTCCAGCTAAGCTGTTTCCTAACCTAATTTGCAACAAATGTATGCCAAGTGCCAAGTTGTAACAGTATCTTTTCCATTTTTTAGGTAATTGTAACAATCTAATACTACTATGATTGATGTGATTAGTCTCCACTACTTGTAAGTAATATGTTTCAATTTCTTCAAGGGATTTACTATGTGACTGGGTGTTAGGTTACAATATATGGAGATAAGAGCCTCTGGAGAGGCACAACACTGACACCGTGTGGTCAAAGGTTGAAATGGCACATATGAGCACAGAAAAGAAAGACTTTTTTTGAAACTACTGACAGTATATGGACATGTGACGTCATGAAGGCGCCAAATTCACTTAGGGGGGTGGGTATATAAATCACTGTTTGTATCTTGCACACCATCCTTGATAAAGGTTCCCAGGCGGAACCGAAACGTTGGAGTTATGTGTGTTTAATAATAAAAAACACTTTTTTCATCGCAAAATGGAGTGTGCTGATCCTTCCAACCTTTATTTATATATATATATATATATATATATATATATATATATATATATATATATATATATATATATATATATATATATATATATATATATATATATATAGTACTTTTCTTAACAGTACTTTGCAAATAAAGTTATACATACATAAAGATTAGAGCAAATTATGGTGTCCTTTAAAATGTTGGAGGTTATGCATGTTTCACTCTTTTATCCCTCGCAGTACATTCAGGGTTTTTCAACATTTTATAATCCTATATTTTCACATTAAAACAAATTTCACATTAAAATGAAATTTACCTAATCTTAAAAGCCTCATTTTCATACTGCTTTACAAGTTCATCCAGGTTTTTACAGATTTGCACGACAAATGGAGCAACTGTTAATCCCAACGATTTCCCAAAAAAGGGCAAAGAAGAGGTGACCAAAGCAACCCACTGGGGATGCATTCCATAGCCATAATCTGGGCGCAGAGCTTTTACAACAGCCGAGACAAACAAACCCTGGGAGGTTATGCTATGGGTCTGCACATATTGCATGGCGTTAATAGACTGCTGGAAGTTGATGCCCCGTTGCCATTCCTTAGTGAGGTCTCCTTGTGCATCCTGATCGTCTTGTAACTGCCGCAGATGATGCTCTAACACAATCAGCACCTGCAGAAGCTTCAGAAGCTCAATCTGAAGAGGGTGCTCACTCCATATCTGGTCTTGACCAAAATTAATTATTCCTTCCTCAAAAAAGCCTTCTTCCTTGTCTCTGTTCCCACTAGCTGACATCAGCTCGTACTTTTTCTGGCTTGTGTACATAGAAGCAGACAAAGACAATAGCACAAATTCTTGCACTTTGCATCTTTCCAGCAAACAGTGTATGAACTCAGCTTTCTTCCCCTCTGAGGATTTAGCAGTGCTGACCAGCTGAGACATTATTCTGATCAAAACTTCAACACTTTTCACTTGCACATCTCTGTTTCCAAGCACATCTTTGTGGCTGACCTTCAAATAACATGGATAATAGGAACGTAAGAAACTCAAGCAGAGGTAAGTCAGAAGTTCTATCAACAAAGAATGAGGGCACATCAGTGGGGACTGGGTTTGAAGTTTGCCGTAAAAGCTCTGTCCAACTAGGGCCTCCTGGTGCCTGGCAAGTAGGTTGTAGATTAAGTTGAGATGTGCAGTGGAGCTAGTGTCCATGGTGGTCGTAGCTACGGACTCAATAAACTCTTTGGGGTTGGTTTTTAGAATGGCTTCCAACACAGTAAAAGCATACAATACCCTCTTAGAATCATAGGGTTGTAGGTACAAAAGAATGTGTTTGAACAGAGCTTCAATCATCTCCTCCTTCTCCTTTTGTTGCTTTAGAATCTGAGAGCTTTTGATTGCCTGAAGCTCCACATCAGCTTCATCATCACTAGAGAGGGATTCAGAGGTCTGTGTTACATCTGATTCTGTGCGGACAAGACTTAATAATGCATTTTGTCTGGGCATGTCCATGTTTTGTTGGCCTGTGTTCTTAAGAATAGCTTGCCCTGCTGTGTTGTCTCTACAGTTCTGATCACTGCTGAGGTCCAGGGAGCTTGGAGAGAAGGATGAAGTGTTATCACTGCCATTATGCCCAGTGCTGGTATCTGCTGATTCTGTATGTTCACTGTCATCCTGCTCTAAAATATACGGAGCATCCCTAAAATCTGCTGTACGGTTCTCAGTCAACTCAATCTTTATTTTCTCTGGATCCTTCTCAACTTCAGCCCAAAGGGCATCTCTGTCCACGGTGTTAATCTGGGGTAAATTTTCCTCAGAACTGCTTAAAGGAGAGTCACGAAATCCTGCGGAGTCTTTCAATGAGGTTCTTTTCTTCCGACACCAGTAGTGGAACTCTTCTGAAAGAAAATAAAGGAAAGTTACATTTTGTTTCTAAGTTACTAATGGCAAATAAGCAACACATGACAAGATAATATTTTTTAATTTAATGTCCCTTTAAACATATCATTAGAGAGGCAGGAAAGTGGATTTAATATCACAGATTAGGTGCAGTATATTGACGACCTTGGAATTATCTACTGATGTTAGCAGATTGTGTTGCATTTTTAGTTTGTTTAAATGGCCCGGATAGGGGTACTCAGCACAATATGCACATAATGCTTGCTTCTAATGCAGAGCACATTCCAGGTGCCAAGTACATGCTTCTAGAGTGCTTTGTGTACCGTGGGGGCTCTGCTTTTGTACACATATGAAGGGACCTGCCAAATAACACCCGGATCCCACTTACCTGCAGCAAGGACAGTGCCCATACACAAATGCAGGACAGTGCTGCATACACAGACAGATGCAACTTGAGGGAGACAAAGTGCACCGTGAGCAATAGGTCTCAAAAAAACAACAAATGGCCTTGCTGCTTGCACATTCCATAGAAAACCCATTAACTTCTCATTCTAGAATAACTACTTTATTCTACTAATGAAGTGATCTCTAAGGGGCAGATTTACTAAGGTTCAAATGGTAAATTAGAATTTTTTTTTCAAAACCCACACATTCTAATTTAAAGGGCAAGTAAAATCTAAAATAGAATAAGGCTAGAAATGCTGTATTTTGTATACTTAACATAAACATGAACTTATTGCACTACAAGTCTAATCAATCACATGATTTATGCTTTCAAAGTTGGTTACAGGGGGTCACCATCTTGTAACTTTGTTAAACATCTTTGCAAGACCAGGACTGTGCACATGCTCAGTATGGTCTGGGCTGCTTAGGGATCGTCATAAATTATCAAAACAGCACAAGTCAAATAATATCTGCCAGAAGCCGATACAGAACGACTGATTAATAATCAGAATATGCAGACTGCACTGGGTCCTGTGTTAGTAGTTTTTGTATTGTTTAATACAAACTTTCTCCAACTCTCCAGAACCAGTGGCTGCAGCAAAATAATCCTCCAAATAGAATCCCAGTTTATCTGTTTAAATCTGGCTCCATGATCTTTGTCCCTGCAGCTGGAGTTGGAAACAGTAAAGTAAATAAAATCCAATACAAATCTCTACAGTAAGGTGGGGGCTCCCCCTGCTGTTCATAAGTATGATTGTTTCCCTGCAGAGCAGTTAGGGGCCATCAATCCACAGCAGTACATGAAGGGAGAATTTCACTGCATACAGTCAGGTTTCTTATGAAAACTGTGAACATTTTTTAAATAAAATAGAAAGTAAAAATGGGATTACATGCCCTTTAAAGCCACCAACTCAAATTTAAATGTGATATGTATCACACCTCGTCCCTGGAAACAGTTCTAATTCGACTATTCTCCACCTTAAACCTGTCGAGTTCATGTACAAGTCAATGGCAGAGGTCCCTTGAACTATTTAAAGATGTTAATAGTAGTGATGAGCCAAATTTTTGCCAAGTTTTGCTTCAAAAATGACGCTTCATAGACGGCAATGGGAGAAAAAAGCAGAGTTTTTTTTCGGAGGAAATTTGATTCAAGTTTTTGGGTTGGGACTATTCGATTGAATTTTAGACCCCATTTTCATAAATAACATACCATTCGAATTGTAAAGAAAATCTAATTTATTAGAGTTTTGAAAACTTCACATTACTTCAAAATTCGAACATAACCCTGTGTCTGCTACCTGAAGAGTTCTTCTGTTTGATGCAGTGGATAGAGTTCCGTTGAGTCTTTGGGTGGAGCAGGAGCAAGAAAACAGCTTCCAGAATCCGTGCAACATCATTCAAGGACAGGGCCCTTACCAGCCACCCCTGAGCAGCGGCTCCAATAGCACCGTCAGAGCAATTTAAGCTATCGAGGACCACAAATAAGGACCTAGAAACATAAAAAAAAAACTGTTATCCTGAGAAATCTGGGGATAAATGTCGATTTAATCTATATTCCTCTACACTTTTGAGGGGGAACATTAAAGCATGTCTGCCTGGTTTATTACGCCCCTTGCTGAATGTGTCTCCACCCAGGTTTTGAATTACTTAAAAGAAGATACACCTAATTATACATGTTATTGTTTCCTACCATTTAGTAGCTATATAGTGCAGTTCCCCCAGCTCTCCAGTACTATTGAAATCAAAGCGACTGGTGGTCGCATTGAGAGGTAATTTTAAACCAGTACACATAGCATCTAAGAGTTATGCTACTTATAGGTTCTGTGCATACTGGTTTTCAATTGGCTCCCTCTACAGAGAGGAAAGAGTGCACTCGGTGACCACTTTTATTTCAACAGAATCAGAGATCCAGATGGAGAACTGGAAAATTACAACTAGCAAACAAGAAACACACCAACAAAGGTATATTAGAAAGTAATAGAATCCTTAAACTAAATGGGAACCTTTTGCTTCCCTTTTAAACAACCACTATATTTTGGGTGCATATTATAGCTGTGAAACTTCTCTAAATTTCTTGTTAAAAATGAATAAATAAACTGTGATTTTAATTTTCTTCCTACAGCAGGAGATAATATAAAGATTTAATAATGCAGCCACCCTAATTAACCGACCTGTCAAAAGAACGGTTATGGGATGTGACTCTGCTCCCCTGAATCTCCCGTGTCAGATGCCAAATCACAGAAAACCGGAACAGCGCTTCCAGTCTGATCAACTGCGCAAGGGAAACAAATAAATATAAGTGAATTATTGCAATGCATAATAAGAGCACCAAACTCTAGAGAAAAGTGGTAATGTAAGGCTTTGGGTCATAGAACATAACTCATTGGGGGAAAGATTAGTTACAGCCAGGGCAATATCTGCAAGGAGTCCGTATGTTCTCCCACACTTGAAACACAAACAGGTACGTTAATTGGCTTAGGAATCTTAGATTGTAAGCTCCACTGGGGCAGGGACTAATGTCATTGATGTACAATCTCTGTAAAGGGCTGCAGAATATCCTGGCACTATTTATATATAAATAATAATACATGTTTTATTTAACATAAAACTTTTTATAAATTGAAAATATTGATAGCTATACAATTTAATGTAAAGCCCTCGGCATATACTCTATATAATATCCCAAAATATTTAATAAATATTTTTCTATTTTACATTTCACACAGATGTACATAACCCATCCAACGGTGAGATGGAAGAGCTGAAGCTTTATAGATACAATCTGGTATTTTCTATTTAATGTATAATGAATAGCTGCTTAAAATTACATTTCCTTTGTATTCATTAGGGATGCACCGAATCCACTATTTGGAATTCGTCCAAAACCCCAGAATCCTTCGCGAAATATTCGGGCGAATACCGAACCAAATCTGAATTTGCGTATGCAAATTAGGGGTGGGGAGGGAAAAACACTTTTTTACTTTGTTTTGTTACAAAAAGTCATGCAATTTCCCTCCCCGTCCCTAATTTGCATATGAAAATTAGGAATCGGATTTGTTCCGGCCTGGCAGAAAGTTTCGGCCGAATCCTGCTGAAAAAGGCCGAAGCCCGAATTCGGTGCATCCCTAGGAAAAAAAACTATTTTATGGTGGCGTTTTTCTATTAATTTTTATTTATAGAAAATAAAGGAAAGGAAACACTGCTGATTGATGCCGCATGAAATTGGAAAGCTAACAAAACCTTTAAAACACTGGACATCTCTCAGAACATCTCTCTGGCCAAATCACTGAAAATCTAAGGTCAGGACAGGAGGGAACAATATGTACAATACAATGTAGCCCTTACTTTGTCATTATGCAACAGAGTCTGGCAGATGATCTCTTCACAGATGCTAGCAGATGGAGCCAAGCAATGAAGTCTGTAGAACAGTTCCACGCAGGTGATGTGATGCTCCCGGGTTTCTATATTGAGCTGATTCCACAGTACATGTGCCACCCTCTAGTGGGAGACATTAAAGACATGTAAACCCTCCTCACAAAAATTTAATCAGTAAACAGCCTCTTTGAAATCTTTCGTTACCTGCCACTCTGGTTGTTAAAAGGTTAACAGTAAGGCTGCAGCATCCCCTTAATCACTTAGAATTCCTTCTCCACCTCTAACCCACTCTGGCTGTCTGGCTTTGGCTGTTGACTAATTAGCATGCTCAGTTCTTCTCAGCTCAGATCACTAAACACACCCTCCAGTCTAACAGCCAATGCAGAGATAGCATTGCTGGTTCCCATTGAAACTCTAGCTATCTGAGCCTATTTTTTTCTCCTAACCACCTCTCCTGAGCTCAGCTTAACCAGTACACTGATCATTCCCAGCAGAACTTTTTATCAAAGTATGTTGCAACACTGCATTCTGCATTGCATGAACTTTACAGCATACATGTATCAATGTTACTGATGATGTGTCAGAAGGAAAATGGCCACCGGGTGAAAGCTGCTATTTGTTTTAGGAAAATGTGATGGCGCCGGCAAATGGAGGGGGAATATGCAGTACAAATGATGGGGTTTGGGTGGGAAAGATATGCCCAAATACATGGTAGGAAAATGTAGGCTTTACATGTCCTTTAACAGCATGTTACAGAAATCTTTTTAGTGGTAGCTATGGCACATATTATATTGTATCAGCTGCATTGCACTGCAGAAATCATCCATAGTAAATCAATTGAATGTGAACTTTCCAACTCAGAGCCCTGTACTGCATACACTTTTCTCTTTATAGCTTATAGCTTTCTGGAACACTTACACAACTAATGAATGGGCCGCTACACCTTACTTTTTCCCTACGGATTTGTCTAATGGAAATATTAGGTGGTGAATGAATAAATATATATATGAAACATTTCTATATCAGCCATAGTTCTAAGGTTATCACTGAGAGTGATAGAAAATGATGATCACATAAGACAACATGTTATTATATTTCCTATTTTAGTGATGCACAGCCATGTAAAATAGAAGAAAAGAATACATATTTTATATGTCATTGAGCCAACATACCGGATAGAAATCAGTTTTATCAGCAATAAGTCTTAAAACTCCAGGTGACACAGGCGGGATTGTGACCATCTGGAGTTTCCCAAAAACCTCGCCGAACCCTGGAGTTTTACTCCTTTTCATTCGATCTTCCAGCACCAGAGAGAGGGACTGAGAGTGGTTGATGATTTCGAGCAGGGTAGAAATGGCCACATTTTGGATATAGCAGTCCTTCACACAGCAGCACACTGTCATGAGAGACTTGAACCACAGGGGGGAGCTAGTATCACCAGAACCTTATATGAAATGAAGAGAAAGGCAAATAAGTAGAGAGCAACATCCTGGACCCAGTACATAAAATTGCTTTTTCCCTTGAAGAGATACTAGGGCTCATTTCTGATCGTGATGGTGGAAAAAGTTTAATCAATTGAAATTACGTGCAATGTGATGAAATAATAGCATAATGGCACAATTTGCTTGGTGCAGATCAGTAGCACCTATTGACATAAACCTAGAACCACTGCTTTGTCCAAATTGGAAGTAATTCCAGAGTTTCCATGTGTCAGTGAGTAAACTTAAGCATTATTCATAACAGTAGATTGGGAGGGTGCTTTGGCACTCCCTGCAAAGAGCTAAATTTTGAGTCTATTTTAGCACTTTGCACTCACTTTTGTGATCATAAATGAGGCTATGTTTGGTTTGCAGATCTGCTGATAATGATACTGCTTAGATGATCTACCTACTTCTATGGTCTGAGGGACTGATTCCCTCAACAGACAATGGTTAACAATATGGTTATGATATTTCAAGTCTTATGAATAGTGAGGTTCCAAAAAAGTAGAGAATGCTGACACAAACAACTTAAATTAAAGGGATTCTGTCATGATTTTATGATGTCGTTTTTTTATTTCTAAATTACACTGCAAATAATTCACTGTCCAATATAAAATTTAATTCCTGAACCAGCAAGTGTATTATTTAGTTGTAATATTGAGTGATGTTCTTAGGCAGCTGTTATCTGGTTACCTTCCCATTGTTCTGTTGTGAGGCTTCTGGGGGGCGGGGGAGGGAGGGGGTGATATCACTCCAACTTGCTGTACAGCAGTAAAGAGTGACTGAAGTTTATCAGAGCACAAATCACATGACTGGGGGCAGCTGGGAAACTGGCAATATGTCTAGCCCATTTCTAGCCCCAATCTGTTTGCTATTTTGAGAAATGGATTTCAGTGCAGAATTCTGCTGTAACAGCACTATTAACTGATGCGTTTTCTTTTCCCATGACAGTATCCCTTTAAAGATTATTTTAGGCTTGCAGTTCACCACCATTATAGTGGCTATGTGATACAATAAAATGATCTCCCTTACCAGGCACTTGAGAAAGAACAGAATATAAATGCTCGGTCTCTTCTTCTGACATGTATACAGGGAAAGTTGCACAGTCCAGCAGCACATGACAAGCAGCGGCAAAGGCCTCCCTACAGTCCTCATTTATCTCCCCCATGTTCCGTAGTAAACGTTCAATATCCCACTCCTCCTCTGTGCCTTTATTTGTTGTCTTATTAGGGCTTTGTTTCAACACTGGGGCACGGGGTGTGAAGAAGTCTGTCAGCATCTGTTTGAACTGGGGTCCAGTGATCTGCTTTGGTTCCCATGAACCTCTCTTTTTTGTGTTCATGTCATTTTCAGTGATTACCCCATTCTCAGGTGAGTTTCGCCCTTCACCTTCAAGCTGGATCCTAAAGAGCTGTTTGCTTGCAAAGTTGGCCACCAGCTCCTGGAAACAGTGCAGAGTCATCTGCATGTTCCCTCCCTTCTTCCACACATCTCCCTTATCTGGGCAGACCCTTGGCATACGTAGGTGCTTAGACAGCTCCGGAGAAGAGGCACTCAGGCCAATGCCACTGTCCTCTGACTTGAGTGGGTGGAAGACTGGTTCATCATCTGCCATCTCCCCCTCAATGTCTGGAGGTGGATTCAACGTCTCTGATTCTTTCAATGGATCCTGAAATGGAAAGGAAACAATCAGGTCCATCTAAATTCTACCAGGACAATAAAATGGGTTGGAAAATATAAAGGTGGAGTAACCATAAGCCTACCATGTCTGAACTGGGTGTTTCCATGTCAAGAAATGCTGGTGGCATCTGCACTTTGCTGAGAACTTTAAAGCAAGTCTTTAGGGCAAGGGTCAGTTCCGGAAGGCTCAGGGCATCTATGTTATCAGACAGAGACTGAGCCATGAAACTCAGCATCTGAGGTAGGTACTGTGTCTGTACCTCTGAATAGAGTTCCTAAAGAAAATTGAAATAATTCAAGTGGTTAATTATTATAATCACACCTTCTATAATATTTTTGATAAAAACCTTCTTCCCTTGATTCACTATAGACATGAAATGAATAGCACATAATCCCATTTAACCACTAGATGAGCAGCACATGTAATATGGAAGCAGTAAGTTAAAATGTGTAGAACAATCTGTGAACTCTGCACCCATACTCAATTATAGTAAGCTCTGCAGCATTTTTACTTTGAGATTGTTTTCAAAATACATATGAAAAAAACTCTAAATTAGCAGGTAGATTATTTTTCTGTTTGATCAAATTTGCAATCCACATTAGTAATGTATGTTTTATACTTCAATGTAAGATTACACCTGAGTGAAATAATTCTCAGACAGGCCTAATAACTGGGCATATTTGCTAAGAAAAGTAATAGCTGATATGGCAACCCAATGGATTTGTTACAACTTGAGGCAGAAAATGGGAAAGGCTAAACAATGATCAATATTGCTATGATTCAGTTTGTTTTCACATTAATTTCTGTTTTCATGCTAGTAGAGCAGCTCAGATGTTTTGGGAAGTATATCTAGTAACAGAGCATTCTAAAATAGAAACAAAGGATTGGCTTTATGAGTCACTCTGGACATTTCGTGTATGGGAAAATATAGCAAAGATACTAAAATCAAGGACCTCCCACATCAAAGTGTCCCACAGCTAACCTTTGAAAGTGTGAACATATTTATAAAACTGAGAAACTTCCATACCAGAGGAATGACATCCAGAAGAAATACCAGCAAACTGCAAACTTCTGTAATACTGGGAGCTCTGCCCAAATAGTCACCAGCAGGGTTATCATGGTCCTTTCTCCTAATGGAGTAAAAAACAATTAACTGGAAAGCAAATCATTGATCACAATTAATAGACAAGTGTAATGTTACCAGGGCTTATAAGACTCAAGTAAAGCAGAAATAGAACACAGAACACTCTAAAAGCAACTTACATGGAGAGGGATAGAGGGAGTAGAACCATAGAAAGAACCTACATGGAGAGGGATAGAGGGAGTAGAGCAATGTGATGGTAGCTTATGGTGGGAGGAGTAGGGAGGAGGTAACACACGCAATGGGAGAGAGTAGGCCCATCTTATAGGTAGTGGGATAATTATTTTTAAATTCACACTTTGGGAGGCCAAAAACAATGATGGAAACCCCAATCTTTGGGTCTACATTGACTAGTCATATTGGCACGGATTTCCACACTATAACTGATTTCTGCACATCTAATCTGTCTAACGTCTAATAATCACAGTCAGGTTTCTTTCACGTTGGGTTTTTGCGGCATACTATTCATCAGCTTGACCAGTGAAAAATAACTAAAACACAAGGGTACGGCACCCGCTCACCTGAAGCTGTCCTCAAAGCAGATGGTCATGTAATCCCACAGAAAGTCTGAACTTAAAGATGAAATCAATAGGTTGACTGTTTTCACAATCTCAGAGGCATTCTTGTTTTCCTTAATGGCACTGTAAAATAAAATTGAGGAGTAAGATATTGAGTAGTCTTCTTCTAAACAATCCTAAGCAAATCCTGAATAAGATCATAGCGTGTAAAGAAAAGGTGAGATGGTGAGAGTGAAAGGCTTAAGTTATAGGGCATTCTGGGAACTATAGTTTTGCAGGAAAGGAGCTGCGGGTTATAAATAGTGGCACTTAAAGTGAGTATTTTTTCCCTGATTTCTGCCACCCCTTTGATTATTGCTACACACCCACCTTATAAGCGGGGCACCATTTTGGCTGTAGCTGAGCTGCATTTGTGTCCCCAACGCATCTCTGCAGTAAGCAATGAAGGCTCGCATCACTTCCAAGAAGAGTTCTCCCACCACTGGGGGGCCTGTAATTAGACAAAGGCACTGAAATGTAGGGCAAAGACATGAAACAAGGTACTGGTTTGGTGTAGGCAGGGTTTAAGGTGGATCATATAATTTAATAAAAATGGAGCGTATGCAAGATGGCCTTCCCGTAATTCGGAGATTTCTGGATAACAGGCTTCTGGATAACATACTTCCTATACACACACACAATTTTATATATATATATATATATATATATATATATATATATATATAACCCCATTCGGGGTTTACCTTGACGTGGTATGGTGGCTTATCAATTTTATGATCATAACTTTGTAACAAAATAACCCCTATTTGGGTACATATGCAATAGCATTTATTATACTTATATATATATATACACTTTAAAGCCTTTAGAGTGCTCCCACAACCCCCCTGTTTTGATATTATATATATATATATATATATATATCTATATATCTATATCTATATCTATATCTATATCTATATCTATATCTATATCTATATCTATATCTATATCTATATCTATATCTATATCTATATATATATCTATATCTATATCTATATATATATATATAGATATAGATATAGATATATAGATATATATATAATTTTTTTTCACATTTAACTTGCTGTCCCAGCACAAAGAAACAAGGGCACAGAGTACATTGCACCTGCTGCACCCACATATTCCTTTCACATGTCTATAGATGGGATGTGGCTGATAAAGCTGCAAAGAAGCTTTGTTGTCAGCAAGAACTGTACAGATATTGTACTCAAACATGACTAAAGCTGTGGGTTCCCTTCACCTGACATAACATAATCACATAATAACCCATTCTAGTGTTTTGCACAGTACAATACCCTTCTCTGCACATTCAGTGTATGAGTAATAGATCTCCCACATGATATATCAGCAGACAGAGCAAAAGATTGTAAGAACGGTACCAGGAGCTTACTTACCTATCTCAGGCTTGTCCAGGAGGCTAACAAGGATACGGAAAGGTTTCAGATAAACCAGCAGACCCTGCTCTGTGTCTGAGTCCAAGGTGTTCTGGTGCAGTATCTGCATTAAAGCCTAACCAGAGAGATAAAGGGGTTTAGATTTAATATGATTTGCATATATATTTAAGGATTTTACTTACACATAGACACTATAAAATAAAGGCTATAGCAAGAGTCAAAACTATAGAATTCTATATAAAATAACAATGGCAATATAGGTTACATCATCCCTTAGCGTAAATTACCAATACCCAAATTTTCCTGGCCTATATAACTCATTTTGCAGTCGAGTGCTTTTATATGGTCAGTGACATCTAATATCCTTATAATTTACAGAAGGGGGACATTATCCCTTATAATACATGAGTGATACTCAAAGTTCCCTGTATAACTCTGCCTGTAGCCTTGTGCCTTTATATGGTCACAGACCCCTCAGTGACTTCTAATATCCTTATAATTTACAGTAGGGGTACATTATCCCTTATAATACATGAGTTATACTCAGAATTCCCTGTATAACTCAGCCTGCAGCCTTGTGTCTTTATATGGTCACAGAACAACCTCTCAGTGACTTCTAATATCCTTATCATTTACAGTAGGGGGTACATTATTCCTTATAATACACGAGTGATACTCAGAGTTCCCTGTATAACTCAGCCTGCAGCCTTGTGCCTTTATATGGTCACAGAACAACCCCTCAGTGACTTCTAATATCCTTATCATTTACAGTAGGGGTACATTATCCCTTATAATACATGAGTGATACTCAGAGTTCCCTGTATAACTCAGCCTGCAGTCTTGTGTCTTTATATGGTCACAGACCCCTCAGTGCCTTCTAACATCCTTATAATTTACTATACAGTGTTCATATCACCTATGTTTATTAGATGCTATAATTTCGATGTTGTCAGGATAGAGCACAATGACAAAGTTCCAAAAAAATTATTTTGTTTGAAAAATAACTTTATTGCTTCTGACAGGGCTTTAAACAATGCACTTGCCTATTCCTACCTCAACCAAAAGCTCTTTGGAGTATTTTGCAAAGAAGTGGTTGCAGTACTCTTCGTCACCCAATGAGTCCTTTAGTTCTGGAGCCACATGCCTTCCCTTGATATCAGAACCTGTAAGATGACAAGGATTTAAACAGAAAAGGCAATTGGTCTGTGAAAATCACACATCAATGGAATTCCCTGCATTTCATGTATGTAAATCATGTAAAAAGCACTTTGTAAGTTAGACTTCTTTAAGGGCAGTGGAACAATATATTTGATAAATCTGTTCCACCATTGGGTAACAGTTGTGTCCTTGAAATTTGCCAGTGCACTACATGATTGGCTATACAGTATTTTAATACCAATGGGAGAGACGTGAATATACAGGGGACCCTCATTCCACTCACTGCAGTAACAAAACATCACCCCTCTGATTGGGCTACACAAAGAGTCAAATGCAGAATTGTAATGGCAATAAATACTAAACGGCCAATGTTCCCATTTCAACCTATCCACATACCCAGCAGCCAGGCAAACAGCCTCCTGTTCAGTGACATGTCTCTTCTTAACACGGTCTGGATGGATCCAGCAAGTATTCTCACCATGTCTGATCGGTGCAGCAGCACGGAGCATTCATCGGGGACCTAAACCAACAAAACACATCTTTAAAATACATGATAAAGTGTAGTATTTAAAGGGAAACTGTACTGCTTATCATAAAAAAAAAAGAAATATATATATATATATATATAGTACAAATAAGAGTGCAATGGGCAAGGCTATTCAAAAAGAAACGTTATATTCTACCTTAGGGTTGTGGACATCATATAAACTGAGGAGAATATGCAGAGGAGAACTCTATGCATACTGTATAACCAGCAACACCCTTATACCTTATGAATCTGATTTTAAGAAAAATAAACAAATGGCAAACTCTTCTAAGAATACCTACTTTCTTGTAAATCTGCAAGGCTAGGAGCTACATGCTCCAGGATAACATGCCTAATACAGGACACAGTGCTGATAATCTGAGCAAATTCAGCTCTTCTCACCCATGGAACTGTACTACCTCGGCAACATATCTTACCAGGCATGTGTTAAATGGAAAGAAGAACAGAAGAATTTCCAGTGTATTTCGCTGCACAAGGACGTTGGAATCCACGACTGATGCACACAGAGATTTTATCTGCAAAGAACCAAAAAAATTTAATTTTTGAATGAAAGTCTAGTAGTGTCAGTTTTAGTTTAATAAGTAGATTGCATTTCAGATAAGTATTGTACAGTTTCTAGACACTGTATACTTATCAAGTTCATTTTATGGCCAAACCGCCAAAAAGGCCTTTCCGTAAAGTCATACATGTTGATAATTTATTAAATGCGTGGTGAGTAGACACAGATTATACAGAAAAGCTGATTTTCAGCTGGAGCCCTATTCTTACAACCAGAAAACAAAGTGCTTAGTATTCCTTTAATTTAACTATGTTTTAATAGAATACAGAAATACTGGTTTTGCATGCACAGCTACAATATATACTGTATAGGAATTCTGATATACATGCAGTGGAGTAACTTGGTTTCTGGGCCCCACAGAATTTGTATAGGGCCCCATAATTTTTGAAATAAATATATGTGACAGGGAGCTAAAGCAAAACCACTGCCGATCGCTTGCTACCTTCTATATGGGAGTGTTGTATACACAAATCAATATCTGTCTATGTTCATTAAGATTGCAGCAGAAGAAACAATTCAAATTCCCTGTGGAGTCCCAGGAATGTGCTGGCATATTGTGTTGGCTGTAAAAGCTCCCCTGACTCTCTCCACTTTAAGGTGCTGTGGGGGAAATTAGAAGTGATCTCACTATCTGTACAGCTGGACTCTGCGTTCAATTCTCAATATTTAAAATACTAAAAAATATCACACAATATTTACCTGCTAACCCCCATGCACAACCTCCAATGAAATTAACTTCACTGCTAGAAATTCTGTCACTCTGTATATACTACAATACACTACTGTACCAGCTATTGCTGCATCAATATTAGCAAGTATTTACAAAGTATATAATGTATCTGAGAGTATAGTGTATGATGGTTTAGCTAAAAAAAATACAGTGTATGGAATTTTAATAAATAAAGTACCGACAGTTGTAAAATATGAGGATATTATAAGTTACCTCGCAGTTCCATGACCTGTATAAAAACACTCGGCCTTCGGCCTCGTGTTTTTATATGGTCATGAAACTCCTCGGTAACTTATAATATCCTTATATTTTACAAGAGGGGGTACTTTATTCACTATATATTGAAAGAAAATGACAGTTGGAATTTTGCTTATTTACATATGCTTTACATCATGATTGAATGAGATGTCAGACTTACAGCTAACTCCTGATCCTTTCCAAGCATGTAACTTTGTGATTGGACAGATAAATCTTTATTAATATGACTAACAACAAAGAGAGAAGCGGGAAGCCGAATGGAGCTGCTGACCAGGACACTTCCCCAGAGAGAGCCATAGAAGACATCTTGTCCCACCACCACAGCGAGACGCTGCAGCAGTTGGTCTGTCCTAGAAGAGGGAAAGAACAGAAATATAAATTATTACTAGACAGCATTTTGAATATTGGTGCTTTCCACCAGATAACGACAGTGGTCAAAACGCTGAAGGCCAAAAGAGCACATTTTATAGCACTTTTATGTAACAAACTCGGTAAAGACACATGTCAAACCCAAGTACCCAAATAGCTGCTGCGCACATTGTTGCAGAACCACAATTCAGCAGCTGCAAAAAAAAGAATGGAAGTTGTAAAACCACAACCGATGGATTATCATAATACTATCTATGCTATAATAATGGAAGGCCAATGTTTGTATTTCCATTACATTTTCTGGAGGCACATTTCATGGGAGCTGCCATGACGTTTGTTTTAAGGAAGAGAAGCCTGAAATGATCCACAGACTATAGTAACAAGTACATGGTATTGTGGTTTGACAATTTTAGGATCATAACTTTGTAACTAAAAAACCCTGTATTTGAAAATACATGCACTTGCACAGAAACTAAGTTACGGTACTAATGAAAGAAGGGACCAGGGAATGTGCATTGATCAATCCCCACAGTTAATTCTTACCATGCGAGACCTGGTCTAACTACAACTCCTTGTATCCTTTCAAAAGTTGAGCTACTAGAGTAATGCTTGGAGTTCTGACAACTGCGGTGCTCCAAAAGTTACTAGTCATTGACCTTTACTTACATTCTTGTGACCACATTATTATATGTCTCCTTGCCTGCAGCAAATTACATCTTTAGATGAAGCCCAATTAGCCAACAGGCTTATACTAATATTTATAATATTCCTTGCCAAGTTGATAATATGCTGAAGGGAACCGGTTAGACATGCCTTTAGGTTCCCACAGTGCATACAGTAGTATCCAGGATACATGGGAGGGAAGCTAATAATTTCCATTATAATTGGAGTGTACTCTGCTTTTTTATATACAGTAGATGTTCTTTCATTCCTTTTCTCTACCATAAACAAGATTAAAAAAAATAAAATTATATATATATATATATATATATATATATATATATATATATATAGATATATATAGATATATATAGATATATATATATATATATATATATATATATATATATATATATATATAATATATATATATATATATATATATATATATATATACACACACACACACACACACACACACACACACAGCACAGACAACTTTTTTCTAATTTTGGTTCTGCCACAATGAATTTTAAATGAAACAATTCAGATGCAGTTGAACTGCAGACTTTCAGCTTTAATTCAGTGGGTTGATCAAAAAGATTGCATAAAAATGTGAGGAACTAAATCCTTTTTTTTAACACAATCACTTCATTTCAGGGGCTCAAAAGTAATTGGACCACTGACTCAAAGGTTATTTCATGGGCAGGTGTGGGCAATTCCTTCGTTATATCATTATCAATGAAGCAGATAAAAGCCCTGGAGTTGATTTGGGGGGGGGGGGGTGCTTGTATGTGGAAGATTTTGCTGTGAATAGACAACATGCGGTCAAAGGAGCTCTCCATGCAGGTGAAACAAGCCATCTTTAAGCTGCAAAAACAGAAAAAACCCATCCGAGAAATTTCTACAATATTAGGAGTGGCAAAATCTACAGTTTGGTACATCCTGAGAAAGAAAGAAATCACTGGTGAACTCAGCAACGCAAAAAGACCTGGATGTCCACAGAAGACAACAGTGGTGGATGATCTCAGAATCATTTCCATGGTGAAGAGAAATCCCTTCACATCAGCCAAACAAGTGAACAACACTCTACAGGAGGTCGGTGTATCCATATCAAAGTCTACCATAAAGAGAAGACTGCATGAAAGTAAATACAGAGGGTGCACTGCAAGGTACAAGCCTCTCATAAGCATCAAGAATAGAAAGGCTAGATTGGACTTTGCTAAAAAAAAACATGTAAAAAAAACAGCACAGTTCTGGGAAAACATTCTTTGGACAGATGAAACCAAGATCAACCTCTACCAGAATGATGGCAAGAAAAAAGTCTGGAGAAGGCGTGGAACAGCTGATGATCCAAAGCATAGCACAGTTCTGTATAAAACATTTGGGAGGCAGTGTGATGGCTTGGGTGTGCATGGCTGCCAGTGGCACTGGGACACTAGTGTTTATCCATCATGTGACACAGGACAAAAGCACAAGAATGAATTCTGAGCTGTTCAGAGACACTGTCTGCTCAAATCCAGCGAAATGCAGTCAAAATGATTGGGAGGCAATTCATAATGACACAAAACATACAGCCAAAGCAACCCAGGAGTTATTAAAGCAAAGGAGTGGAATATTCTTGAATGGCCAAGTCAGTCACCTGATCTGAGCCTAATTGAGCTGCATTTCACTTGTTGAAGACTAAACTTGGGACAGAAAGGCCCACAAACAAACAGCAACTGAAAGCCGCTACAGTAAAGGCCTGGCAGAGCATAGAAAAGGAGGAAACCCAGAATCTGGTGATGTCCATGAGTTCAAGACTTCAGGCTGTAATTATCAGCAAAGGGTTTTCAACCAAGTATTAGAAATTAACATTTTATTTTCAGTTTTTTTAATTGTCCAATTACTTTTGAGCCCCTGAAATGAAGTGATTGTGTTAAAATAAGGCTTTAGTTCCTCACATTTTTATGCAATCTTTTTGTTCAACCCACTGAATTAAACCTGAAAGTCTACAGTTCAACTGCATCGGAGTTGTTTCATTTTAAATTCATTGTGGTACTGTATAGAACCAAAATTAGAAAAAAAAGTTTTGTCTGTCCAAAGATTTATGGGCCAAACTGTATATTTAAAGGAATACATTTTTAAAATATTATTTTTCTTTATAGTATTTAGAATTCTTCATTCTGCCACTAAGTGGAATATATACCAAAAACTACAAGCAAAACAGAGCCTCTGGAAAATGGCTGTTGCAAAGGCTCTAGACGTCCATGTAACCAGCCTTCTCAATGTTGCTGTCTCTCTTATGTAGATACACTTTAAGCATATTGCCTCCATAGACTTGTGAGGTATGGATCTGACCTAAAGAAGCATGTGGCGGGAGAATAAGGGTAAGGTAGACCTACATACAGCTTAAGCTGGCCATAGACGCAAAGATCAGATCGTACGAATCGAGGATTCGTACGATTTTCGGACCGTGTGTGGAGAGTCCCAAATTTTTGGTCTGGTGGAGAACAGTCGTTTGGTCGATCGGACAGGTTAAAAGATTTTTTCGGCTGCTGATAATATCTCTGCGTGTATTGCCGATCGCACGATTTTCAGTGGGAGACTGTCATTAGCTTTGGTCGGACATAACTTTCCTACGATTGTTGTCAGGGGCAGAACATCGGCTCATCTTTTCTTTTGTACTTTATTTGATCGGAATGGTTAGTGGCAGGTCGGGAGATGGGAAAGTCCAATCGTACGATGATTCGTAAGATCGGATCTTTGCGTCTATGGCCAGCTTTAGACACTGTCCATCTTCCCTCAAGCAAGAGAAATGCAGCTTTTTATCCAGAATAAAAGTCCAAGCTATAAATATGTATATTTTTGTTTTGTTTATGCTTACAGAAGAATAAAACAAAAAGGACCTGAATAAACAAGTGATTGTTTCCTTTTAAATGAAAACTAAACCCTAAAAATTAATATGGGTAAAAATGTCATATTTTATATACTGAACTTATTGCACGAGGATAAAGTTTCAGCTTGTCAATAAAAGCAATGATCCAGGACTTCAAACTTGTCACAGGGGGTCACCATCTTGGAAAGTGTCTGTGACACTCACATGCTCAGTGGGCTCTGAGCAGCTGTTGAGAAGCTAAGCTTAGGGCTCGTCACTAATTATCCAGCAGAAAATGAGCTTCCCCTGTAATATAAGCTGATGCTACAGGTTTGCTGATTATTAAATTCTGATGCTAATTGCACTGGTTTCTATGCTGCCATGTAGTAATTATCTGTACTAATTACTAATAAGCCTTATATTGTGACATTTCTATTCTATGTGTACTATATATTGTGAGTGGGTCCCTAAGCTCAGTAAGTGACAGCAGCACAGAGTAATCAGCAAAAAAGAAGATGGAGAGCTACTGGGGCATCTTTGGAGACACAGATCTTTACTGCTAAAGGGCTGTGGTTGCCTTGGGCTGGTACAGAAGCCCAAAACATAACGTACAATATTTCTAGCTACTTCTTTAGTTAAGCTTTAGTTCACCTTTAAGCCACATAGTGATCACAGTGCTGATGTTGTTATACCGTGTTAGCCAGTAATAGGGCAAAAAAATAACAAAAAGATGGTATAAAGGTGATACATGTATTGGCTAATTAAGATAATCGTAGCTAGCTTTCAGAACAATTTAAGTTCCTTTTTCAAGCTGAGCATTTACCTATCATAAATCTCAGATCCCTCCTCTAATCCAGGTAGCAATCCAGTGATGAAAGCCTGGAGACTGGGAAGCAGCGCCCTCTGCAGCGGGATGAAGTAGGTTTCATACAAGCCCAGAAGAATAGGCCTCACCGACATGGCTGCGTGGGACAGCAACGGAAAGAGCCCAGAGCTAAAAGAAAAAGATTAAAAAATATATGAATACATATAGTTTCCACTAGACATGAGTCCCTAACAACCAGGTCTGGACTTAGATTCAGTATCAACCCTGGTATTTCAGGTACACAGAGACCCAATAAATAGTAACTGTCTCTGGTATTTGCCTGAATCTATATATTGTCAGTCAAGGCCTGTAAACAGCTCTCCAGATGTTAACAGGATAATATTGGGAGTTGTAGTATGACAACATGTTTAGTGACACAGGTTAAACCAACTAGGGATAATAAAAGTTGGGAATTTGAATTAATTATAAGTCAATTCATACCTTACAGCAAGAGAACATAATGTATGTTTGCAATTTGCTTCTTTATGTATATGACAACCATATATCAAAATAAGTTACAATTACAGTGCAGTATGCATAACCGATAGTATCTTAAAGGGATACTGTCATGGGAAAACATGTTTTTTTCAAAACGCATCAGTTAATAGTGCTGCTCCAGCAGACTTCTACACTGAAATCCATTTCTCAAAAGAGCAAACAGATTTTGTTATATTCAGTTTTGAAATCTGACATGGGGCTAGACATATTGTTAGTTTCCCAGCTGCCCCCAGTCATGTGACTTGTGCTCTGATAAACTTCAGTCACTCTTTACTGCAGTACTACAAGTTGGAGTTGGGAGATCATCCCCTCCCTTCCCCCCCCAGCCTAACAACAGAACAATGGGAAGGAGAACGAGATAGCAGATCCCTAACACAAGATAACAGCTCCCTGGAAGATCTGAGTACAATACTCAATAGTATAAGACAAGTCCCACTGAGACGGATAACAGCCTGCCAGAAAGTAGTTCCATCCTAAAGTGCAGGCACAAGTCACATGACTGGGGCAGCTGGGAAACTGACAATATGTCTAGACCCATGTCAGATTTCAAAATTGAATATAAAAAAAATCTGTTTGCTCTTTTGAGAAATGGATTTCAGTGCAAAATTCTGCTGGAACAGCACTATCAACTGATGCGTTTTGGAAAAAACATGTTTTCCCATGACAATATGAATTTAAAGGACATGTAAACCCTACATTCTCCTACCATTTATATAAATCGGGAACATCTTCTCCACCCAAAATGCATCAGCTATACTGAGTATATCCACCCTCTGTTAGCCAGCACTATCAAATTTTACTAAAACAAATAGCAACTTTCACCGGCGGCCATTTTCCATCTAACACATCATCAATGATTTCCATTTGCAAACAGGACATGTATGCACTACAGTTCATGCAATGAAGAATGCAGGCTTACACAGTCAGAACATATTTATCCTGCTTGGATTGAGAACTGTAATAGTCACGATGAGCTCAGGAGAGGAGATTAGGTGAAAAAATAGAAGCAGATAGCTAGAGTTTCTATGAGAACCAGCAATGCTGTCTCTTCATTGCTAGGCTGGAGGTCATGTTTAGTAATCTGAACTGAGAAGAACTGAGCATGCTCAGTAGTCAACGGCCAAAGTAAATTCCCAAGGGGGGCTGAGTTGGTTAGAGGAGGAGAATGAATTCTAAGTGATTAAGGGGATGCTACATTACATTACTGTTATCTAAAGAGTTCAAAGAGGCTGTCCGCTGATTACATTTTTATGTGGGGGGTTTAAATGTCCTTTAATATGCAAACATGAAGCAGTAGGAAAAACAGACACTTATAGAGCTGATAAATGATACCTAAGATACTGGTCTTGAACAATGAGCCTTACATACACATTATAAAGAAACTTCGTTTTTACCTGTAGAGAAAGAGGTCTTTGGCCAGGCATTTTGTCCCAATAATCTTGAATATGATTTCGTAGGTCTCCAGGGCCTTTAAATGAACCCCACTGGGCAGGGCTGGGTGCAGGCATTGTGCCAATCGCTTGCTAATGATAATGCGCCTTGGGAGCAGGCAGTATTTTAAATTGCTCTGCAAAGCCTGCAAAACAAAAACATGTCACATTACGGATAATTCTTTCACAATAAAGCATGTGATTTTGGGTCATAAACACACAAACAAGCAGCAAGACTAAGATCCAGGGCCCAAAAGTGACGCAACAAGCTCCTAACCTTGGCCTGTCTGCTTAGTGCCCGTGTTTCTTTTAGGATCCAAAAAAGCCACAATTACTCTGACCAGGTAACCTCACGCACAAAAAAGTGGCCACATTTTAAGGGGGTTGTTCACCTTTAAATTAATTTTTAGCATGATGTAGAACATGATATTCTGAGACATATTGCAATTGGTTTTCATTTTTTATCATTTGTGGATTTTAAGTTATTTAGCAGCTCTCCAGTTTGCAATTTCAGCAATCTGGTTGCTAGGGTCCAAATTACCCTAGCAACCGTGCACTGATTTGAATAAGAGACTGGAATATGAATAGGAGAGGCCTGAATAGAAAGATGGGAAGTTGAAAGTGGCACTAACTATACATTGGTAGCCTTACAGAGCATTTGTTTTAAGATGGGGTCAGTGACCCCCATTTGAAAGCTGGAAAGAATCAAAGGAAGAAGACAAATAGTTAAAAACTATCAAAAATAAATAATGAAGACCAATTGAAAAGTTGCTTAGTATTGGCCATTCTATAACATACCCAAAATTAACTTGAAGGTGAATAACCCCTTTAAGTTAACTTTTATTATGTTATAGAATGTTAATTCTAAACAACTTTTCAAATGACCTTCAACTTTTCTATTTCTAGTTTTTGAATTACTTGCCTTCCTCCTTTGACTATTTCCAGCTTTCAAATGGGGGTCACTGACCCCCATCTAGAAAACAAATGCTATGTAAGGCTACAAATATATTGTTATTGCTACTTATTACTAATGTTTATATCCAGGCCCTCTCCTATTCATATTACAGTCTCTTAATCAATCAATCGATGCATGGTTGCTAAATTCATTTGGACCCTAGCAACCAAATTGCTGTGATTGCAAACTGGAGAACTGCTGAATAGAAGCTAAATAACTCTTACAGCTTACCAGTTGGTTGCTTGGTACTGTTTTACCCACTGGCTGTCAAGTCATAAAATCCCCAGCTCAGGGTTTAGCAATTAAATCTGATTATGTAGAGATCAGTTTAATCCCAAGTAACCTGGCTGTCAGAGATGCTAGGTAGGTTTTAAAAGTGATAACAACATGTTCTAGAATACATGTCAGTGTCGCTTTATATTGGAACAATTTGGTTGTAAGGGGCAATGACCCCAGAGAGCAGACTGTTTTTATTGTTATTATTTGTATTACTATTAGGGATGCACCGAATTCACTATTTTTGGATTCGGCCAAACCCCTGCATCCTTCGCAAAAGATTCGGCTGAATACCGAATTGAATCCTAATTTTCATATGCAAATTAGGGGTGGGAAGGGGGAAAACATTTTTTACTTCCTTGTTTTGTGACAAAAAGTCATGCGATTTCCCTCCCCGCCTCTAATTTGCATATGCAAATTAGGATTCAGATTCGGTTCGGCCAGGCAGAAGGATTCGGCCGAATCTTGCTGAAAAAGACTGAATCCTGAACCGAATTCTGGATTCGGTGCATCCCTAATTACTATCCTCTCTCTGTGTTTCAGTGTTTCAGTGAACAATAACATAACCTGGCTTCTTGCTGTAGCAGAAATGTCCCTGCTCAGGAAGTTAGGGCTGCAAAGGAAAATAAGTCCATTTACCCTGAGTAGATATTCAGATTTTGGTTGACGGTGTTACAGTAATTTGTGATAAGGCTGCAGATGATGGCGCAGATATTTAAGCAAACACGCATTGGGCACACCTCAAAGTTACACATGTAATGCAGAACCTGGGAAATGCCTGAATGACTGAATATAAGAGCACGCTTCCTTTGCTTTACATGCTGTCACAAAATACAAAGACACTAGTATTTATGTTTTTATACAATACTGGTCCTTCCTGTTGATCCTTAGAAGAAATGTTCAGCCTGTCCTATTATAATTGTGAAAAATCCATGAAAACCCCAATGGGGTGACCTTAACACCCTGTATAGCCGGCAGCCTGAACTGTTATATATTGGAGGGAGTGGTGGAGGGGAAAGGTGGGCTTTAAGGGCTGGGACACACTGGGCGATTTGGGGAGATTTAGTCGCCTGGCGACTTATCGCCGCGACTTTCCGCAACCAATCTTCCCCGAATGCCTCCCCTTGCTCTACGCCTAGCTAAAATGAAAAATCGCCTGCGTTAATCACACGCGGCGATTCGTTTTCCGAAGTCGCCCTTAGTTTCCTCGTGAAGCAGGTTCAGAAAACAAATCGCCGTGTGTGTTTAGCGCCGGCGACTTTTCATTTTATCCAGGCGCAGAGCGAGGGGAGGCATTCCGGGAGAAAAGTTGCGGCGATTAGTTGCCAGGCGACTAAATCTCCCCAAATCGCCCAGTGTGTCCCAGCCCTAAAGGTAGATGGATTCTGCTTCCCTACATGAACGTTCACAATGTGTCTGCCCTTAATCTGGCTTTGTAGGTAAGGTGACAAATCCTTTTATCATGGGCAAGCCCTATCTACCTGCACCTAAACCAGTCCTACCTGCCAGTGTACTTGGAGGTTAAAGGAACAGTAACACCAAAAGTCTATTAAAGTAATGAAAATATAATGTACTGTCGTGCTGTCGTCTGAATAAACACATTGTACACTACAGAGCTTGTCTGTTATCTGCTGTGTATCTTGTGCCTTTTCTCCTTTTTCAGCTATGAATGGCTGCCCCCATGGCTACACAACAGCTTGTTTATATAAACTATAGTAGTACTTATCTGTTATCTACTGTGTATTCTGTGCTTGAATGGCTGCCCCCATGGCTACACAGCAGCTTGTTTATATAAACTATAGTAGTACTTATCTGTTATCTACTGTGTATCCTGTGCTTGAATGGCTGCCCCCATGGCTAAACAGCAGCTTGTTTATATAAACTATAGTAGTACTTATCTGTTATCTACTGTGTATCCTGTGCTTGAATGGCTACCCCCATGGCTACACAGCAGCTTGTTTATATAAACTATAGTAGTACTTATCTGTTATCTACTGTGTATCCTGTGCTTGAATGGCTGCCCCCATGGCTACACAGCAGCTTGTTTATATAAACTATAGTAATACTTATCTGTTATCTACTGTGTATCCTGTGCTTGAATGGCTGCCCACATGGCTACACAACAACTTTTTTATATAAACTATAGTAGTGTTTCTGAAGCAAACACAGTGCAGGGCAGCAGTACATACTGGCATTCCTTTCAAACACTTACATTTTTTGGTGTTACTGTTCCTTTAAATAAGCAGAATTATGGCCGTTACAACTGCGCGGTATAAATGCCCCAGTACGGTCCAAAGCAAATGCAGCGACTGTAACGTCCTGGCACAGGGCTGAACTCGCTGCTCCAGGACATAACACACAACTCCAACGTGTCCAATGCAAACAATCACAGGGAAACACACAGTCATGCTGGATCCTCTGTCATTAAAGGGAAACTAACATGAATGTTCCCCTTTATATTTGCTTTTTGCCTATTTTTTGTACTTCGGTCTCCCTTTTGAAAGTGAACGTGAAAAGCAGTCCAGTTGCTAGGGACAGTTGTTTTGGCTACCAGTAAGAAGAATAATTGTGTAACTAGTTTTAGTTTTGTTATTATCAATTTTACTGCTCATCTATATACCAGGGCAGGTAAACGCTCAGATATTTCTGCAGAATTGTGCTTCCTGGGGGTTATTTCTATACAGGGATACTTTTATGGTAACTTTCTGTACAAGCTATAAGCAAACTATAAGCTGTTCCTGCTGAATGTGCTTAATACATCGGAAGGACACAATTGTCCATGCAGTGCCCCAAGAATCAGCTCATTGTTTTTGGAGAAATTAAATGAATTGGAAGTGGTACACATTAGAAAATGGCTTCCTCCAACAGCACCTTCATACTTAAATACAGGTTACCTGTTATCCAGAATGCTCGGGACCCGAGGTTTTCCGGATAACGGATCTTTCCATAATTTGGATCTTCATACCTTCTACTAGAAAATTGCGTAAACATTAAATAAACCCAATTTGCTTCCAATAAAGATTAATTATATATTAATTTCGGTCAAGTACAAGCTACTGTTTTGTTATTACAGAGAAAAAAGGCAAAAGGAAATTGTTTTTAAAATTTTGGATTATTTGGATAAAATGGAGTCCATTCTGTAATTCAGAGCATTCTGGATAACGGATTTCTGGATAATGGATCCTATACCTGTAATCCAAATTTTTAAAAATGATTTCCTTTTTCTCTGTAATAATAAAACAGTAGCTTGTACTTGCTCCCAACTAAGATATAATTAATCCTTATTGGAAGCAAAACCAGCCTATTGTGTTATCTTAATCTTTAAATGATTTTCCAGTACACTTAAGGTATGAAGATCCAAATTATGGAACGATCCATTATCTGGAAAATCCCAGGTCTCCGAGCATTCTGTATAAAAGATCCCATAGCCGTATTTGGATAAAATGGAGTTTATGGGAGCCGGCCTTTCCATAATTCGGTGCTTTCTGGATAAAGGGTTTCCCGGATAACAGATCCCATACCTGTACGGTAAAACACTAAGTGCTAAAATGCAAACTATATTTGCACAGATAATAAATCTCCCTTTCTTTTCCAACTAGTTCCCAAATTATCCATAGTGACCTTTTAATAAGGTGCTACAGGTGGGTCCCTTATCATAGCACAATGGGCTAATGGTAAATTCAGGCTTGAAAGACAGGTTCGGCGGCTTCCAATACAAGAGAGGAGGTTTAAGGAGCTCTTCCTTTGTACTAGATTACGAAGATTGTAAAACCTGCTTGTCACCTTTTTCAGTAAGCAAATTGTTGCCTTGGGATACAGAGTGTGCACTTTATCAGAATGATTTATATACCATATGCCAAATGTCACACAGGTGAAAATTTCTTTCAGATCCACTCAGCTCAACTGTATTCTAGTATTAAAGGGGTAGTTCATCTTTAAATTCATTTTTAGTATGTTATAGAATGGCCAATTCTAAGCAACCTTTCAGTTGTTTAATCAAATGTATTAAAGGGGTTGTTCACCTTTGTGTTAACTTGTAGTATGACGTAGAGAGGCAATTCGCAATTGGTTTTTATTTTTTTTATAAATTTGTGGTTTGAGTTATTTAGCTTTTTATTCAGCAGCTCTCCGGTTTGCAATTTCAGCAATCTGGTTGCTAGGCCCCAAACTACCCTAGCAACCATGCATTGATTTGAATAAGAGACTGGAATATAAATAGGAGAGGGTCTGAATGGAAAGATGAGTAAGAAAAAGTAGCAATAACAATAAATATGTAGCATTAGAGAGCATTTATTTCTAGACAGGGTCGGTGACCTCCATTTGAAGGTCAGAAAGAGTCAGAAGAAGGGAAATGATTTCAAAATTATAAAAAATAATGAAGACCAATTGAAAAGTTGCTTAGAATTAACCAGTCTATAACATAAAATAAGTTAAGTTAAAGGGGTTGTTCACCTTCCAAACACTTTTTTCAGTTCAGTTGGTTTCAGACTGTTTCCCAGAAATAAAGACTTTTTTCAATTACTTTCCATTATTTATTTTTTACTGTTTTTGCAACATCTAAGTGTAAAGTTGAATGTTTGTGTCTCTGGTGTTTGAGTCTGGCAGCTCAGTAATTCAGGTGCAGATTCTGAACTGTTACAATTTTGCAACATTTAGTTGATCCATTTCTCAGCAGCATCTCTTGGAGTATTAGTAACTATTGTATCAATTCTAACAGCTGCCTGTAATGAAACTCAGAGATTCTGCTCTGGGGGGACAAAGATATGAAATGTATCAACTAAATGTATTCATTTAGAACAGTTTACAGGGTCAGCAACCCCCCCCCCCCCAACCAGAGCCATTTAGAAGGTGAAAATTACACTTTACACTTCAATATTAGAAAAACAGTGACACAAAGAAAATAGAAAGTCATTGGAAAAAGTCGTTATTTCTGGTGATCTATCTGAAAACAACTTGTTGTTTGAAGGTGAACAACCCCTTTAAAGATTAAAGGTATTGTTTCCCTGCACTAGTAGAACTGGTGTTTTTGCTTCAGAAACACAACTATAGTTCATATATACAAGCTGCTATGTAGCTATGGGGGCAGCCATTGAAGGCTCAGGTTACATAGCAGATAAAACAGATGCACTTTTTAGAATTGCATTGCATTCCATTACAGAGATTATCTGTTATTTGCTAAGTATCCTGTGCCTTTTCTCCCTTTTCATCTTGAATGGCTGCCCCCATGGCTACACAGCAGCTTGTTTATATAAACTATAGTAGTACTTATCTGTTATCTACTGTGTATCCTGTGCTTGAATGGCTGTCCCCATGGCTACACAGCAGCTTGTTTATATAAACTATAGTAGTACTTATCTGTTATTTACTGTGTGTCCTGTGCTTGAATGGCTGCCCTCATGGCTACACAGCAGCTTGTTTATATAAACTATAGTAGTACTTATCTGTTATCTACTGTGTATCCTGTGCTTGAATGGCTGTCCCCATGGCTACACAGCAGCTTGTTTATATGAACTATAGTAGTACTTATCTGTTATCTACTGTGTATCCTGTGCTTGAATGGCTGCCCCCATGGCTACACAGCAGCTTGTTTATATAAACTATAGTAGTACTTATCTGTTATCTACTGTGTATCCTGTGCTTGAATGGCTGCCTCCATGGCTACACAGCAGCTTGTTTATATAAACTATAGTAGTACTTATCTGTTATCTTGTGTATCCTGTGCTTTAATGGCTGCCCCCATGGCTACACAGCAGTTTGTTTATATAAACTATAGTAGTCCTTATCGGTTATCTACTGTGTAACCTGTGCTTGAATGGCTGCCCCCATGGCTACACAGCAGCTTGTTTATATAAACTATAGTAGTACTTATCTGTTATCTACTGTGTAACCTGTGCTTGAATGGCTGTCCCCATGGCTACACGGCACCTTGTTTATATAAACTGTAATAGTCTTTCTAAAGCAAACACTTAACTTTTACCAATGTGGAGCAACAGTACATTATATTTAATTACTTCAAAACAATTTTCTTTTTTTGTGTTACTGTTCCTTTAAGCAGTGGGCCGAAGCTGAACATAAACATCTGAACACAACAGATGCTGATTTCAATTACAAATAAAGCTGCTGTGTTCAGTGGAGGGGGGGGGCACATACATTTTGGCACATGCAGTGAATAGCCTTTTCTTTTATTGGATAGTTGTTTAGAAATACATTTCTTATTAATTGTAATGCAAATAATAAGGGAATCATCCCTTTTTATATTGGAAATCTTGAACAGCCAAGTGACACACATTAATGTAAAGGAGAACTAAAGCTTAGTTAGAATTGTAGCTAGAAATGTTGTACATTATGTTTTGGGCTTCTGTACCAGCCCAAGGCAACCACAGTCCTTTAGCAGTAAAGATCTGTGTCTCCAAAGATGCCCCAGTAGCTCCCCATCTTCTTTTCTGCTGATTCACTGCACATGCTCTGTGCTGCTGTCACTTACTGAGCTTAGGGACCCACTCACAATATACAGTACACATAGAATAGAAATGTCACAATATAAGGCTGATTAGTAATTAATACAGATAATTACTACATGGCAGCACAGAAACCAGTGCAATTAGCATCAGAATTTAATAATCAGCAAACCTGTAGCATCAGCTTATATTACAGCCAGGGAAGCTCATTTTCTGCTGGATAATTAGTGACGAGCCCTAAGCTTAGCTTCTCAACAGCCAATCAGAGCCCACTGAGCATGTGAGTGTCACAGACACTTTCCAAGATGGTGACCCCCTGTGACAAGTTTGAAGTCCTAGATCATTGCTGCTATTGCTATTGGATTAGGGGGTGTGGCCACAAAAATGGGCATGGTCAAAAAAAATTCTATTTAAAAAATGTTGGGAGGTATGCGATTGAGAAGCTGAAACTTTGAGTTGGTGCTCATACATAAAATATGGCATTTTTACCCATATTCATTTTTTGGGTTTAGTTCTCCTTTAAAGGACAGTGTAAGTGTAGGTTTAAGTTATTTTAAAAAGACATGACTTCTCCATGTGATTATTAAGTAAACCTAAATGGCGCTCAGAAAATGTTTCATTGATTTTTCCTTCCATGTCTCATGTGTTGTCTAAATGACTCACTGAGGTGAGAAAGGCATGATCAATAGTTTGGATTAACCCCTCGTAGTAACTAGGCTTCAGCTCCACTTTGTAAAAACAGTAACAGTTCAAAGGGCAGTTCAGGAATGAATACCAACAGTGCAGTCATAGTGACTTTGGCAAAGAGGAAGGCGAAATGTTCAAATGATTGCTTGCCTGCCCGACAGCATTGCAAAACTAGTTTACAAGTATGCATGTGGGTGTGGGGGTGCTGTTTAACCCCTGCACTGCCTCGGAACTGGGAATCAGGACAATAGTAAAGAAGGGCAGAGGGACAAGACTTAGATCAGTCCCTGGAAGAATTCCAAATTAATGTAAAATTGTTCAAAGCACTCTTCTAAGCAATTTACAGCCATGGGGACAGCCATTCAAGCACAGGATACACAGTAGATAACAGATAAGTACTACTATAGTTTATATAAACAAGCTGCTGTGTAGCCATGAGGGCAGCCATTCAAGCACAGGATACACAGTAAATAACAGATAAGTACTACTATAGTTTATATAAACAAGCTGCTGTGTAGCCATGGGGGCAGCCATTCAAGCACAGGACACACAGTAAATAACAGAAAGTACTACTATAGTTTATATAAACAACCTGCTGTGTAGCCATGGGGCAGCCATTCAAGCACAGGATACATAGTAGATAGATAAGTACTACTATAATTTATATAAACAAGCTGTTGTGTAGCCATGGGGGCAGCCATTCAAGCACAGGATACACCGTAGATAACAGATAAGTACTACTATAGTTTATATAAACAAGCTGCTGTGTAGCCATGGGGGCAGCCATTCAAGCACAGGATACACAGTAATAGATGACAGATACGTTCTGAAGAATCCCATTGTATACTACAGAGCTTGTCTGTTATCGGCTGTGTATCTTGTGCCTTTCTCCTTTTTCAGCCTTGAATGGCTGCCCCCATGGTTACACAACAGCTTGTTTATATAAACTATAGTAGTACTTATCTATTTTTTACTATGTATCTTATGCCTTTCTCCTTTTTCAGCTTTGAATGGCTGCCCCCATGGTAACACAACAGCTTGTTTATATAACTATAGTAGTACTAATCTGTTATCTACTGTGTATCCTGTGCTTGAATGGTTGCCTCCATGGTAACACAACAGCTTGTTTATATAACTATAGTAGTCTTTTTGAAGCAAACACACCAGTTTTACCAGTGCAGCATAACAGTACATTATATTTTCATCACTTTGAAAGACTTTTATTTGTTGGTGTTACCGTTCCTTTAAAAAGAGCCCTTTGAACAATTTTACATTAAATTGTCTTGAGAGTTTACATTTCCTTTAATTCAAACATTTCCTTTAATTCAAACAAGGATTTATCACAGGCCTGTGTAATATAAAGCACTAAATTTGCCCAGGTACAGTATCCCATAGCAATCAGCAGGTAGCATTACTTGGTCATCTGTTTAAAAGCAAACATATTATTGGTTGCTAAGGGTCACTGCTCCTGTCATTACATACGGAGGAGGTTAGTATGAAAAAAACTGTACAATTATATTGGTGCTTATAAAAGTGCATGGTCTGCGGCCACATGACATTTTATGATCATGGAACTACACAAAGTATCCTAACTAACCACACCCCTTGCTGTTCAACTGCCAAGGGTATGAACATGGGTCAATAATTTCTATGGTAAAGTTCACAACCAAGACAAGCTATATGGCAACCACCACTCATATTAATAAATAAATGTTAAAGGAACAGTAACTCCAAAAACTGAAAAAGTGTATCAAAGTAATTAAAATATACTATTGCCCTGCACTGGTAAAACTGGTGTGTTTGCTTCAGAAAGACTACTATAGTTCATATAAACAAGCTGCTGTGTAGCCATAGGGGCAAAGGAAAGTTGTGCTCACCACTATTTTTTAAAACCATTAGGCGGGGGTGCAATGAGGCTGTGACCACAAAATACATATAGACAAATACAAGAGTCCTCTGCACTCAACCCATTATCAATATATTTAAGACAGCGACATTTTGTGCATACTGCTACTGAAAAATGCCTTACCCTTTAAACAAAACAGGGATTGTTTGTCCATATATTGCAATATATTTAAGCTGGCCAACTACGTCAAAGTCATCCCATATCTGGCCAGTCCTACGCTTAATTTTCATCTGATTCATTAAGAATTCTATTGCTTCATTATACATTTTACAAAGGGACTAGGTTTTACCTGCAACTTACTAGCTGCTTTCAAAGTAAACCTCCCAAACTTGGCTGCCCTTTTATTAGACACCAGTGGGATCACCTGACTATAGCTGGGAAGGGTGGGAGCTAATGGATAATGGGTTGAGTGCAGAGGACTCTTGTGTTTGACTATATGTATTTTGTGGTCACAGCCTCATTGCACCCCCGCCTAATGGTTTTAAAAAATAGTGGTGAGCACAACTTTCCTTTGTTTGTTATAGTTTATACAGGAGCAGTGACCAGCTCCATGTTGTAGCTCCCACCCTTCCCAGCTATAGTCAGGTGATCCCACTGGTGTCTAATAAAAGGGCAGCCAAGTTTGGGAGTTTTACTTTGAAAGCAGCTAGTAAGTTGCAGGTAAAACCTAGTCCCTTTGTAAAATGTATAATGAAGCAATAGAATTCTTAATGAATCAGATGAAAATTAAGCGTAGGACTGGCCAGATATGGGATGACTTTGACGTAGTTGGCCAGCTTAAATATATTGCAATATATGGACAAACAATCCCTGTTTTGTTTAAAGGGTAAGGCATTTTTTAGTAGCAGTATGCACAAAATGTCGCTGTCTTAAATATATTGATAATGGGTTGAGTGCAGAGGACTCTTGTGTTTGACTAGCCATAGGGGCAGCCATTCCAGCTGGAAAAAAAGATAACAGATAAAACAACACTGTCTTGGGCAGGGCTTATCTGTTGTCTGCTATATAACCTGTGGCTTTTATCCTTTTTTGCAGCTTGAATGACTTCACCCATGGCTACACAGCAGCTTGTTTATATAAACTATAGTAGTACTTATCTGTTATCTACTGTGTATCCTGTGCTTGAATGGCTGCCCCCATGGCTACACAGCAGCTTGTTTATATAAACTATAGTAGTACTTATCTGTTATCTACTGTGTATCCTGTGCTTGAATGGCTGCCCCCATGGCTACACAGCAGCTTGTTTATATAAACTATAGTAGTACTTATCTCTTATCTACTGTGTATACTGTGCTTGAATGGCTGCCCTCATGGCTACACAGCAGCTTGTTTATATAAACTATAGTAGTACTTATCTGTTATCTACTGTGTATCCTGTGCTTGAATGGCTGCCCCCATGGCTACACAGCAGCTTGTTTATATAAACTATAATAGTACGTATCTGTTATCTACTGTGTATCCTGTGCTTGAATGGCTGCCCCCATGGCTACACAGCAGCTTGTTTATATAAACTATAGTAGTACTTATCTCTTATCTACTGTGTATACTGTGCTTGAATGGCTGCCCTCATGGCTACACAGCAGCTTGTTTATATAAACTATAGTAGTACTTATCTGTTATCTACTGTGTATCCTGTGCTTGAATGGCTGCCCCCATGGCTACACAGCAGCTTGTTTATATAAACTATAATAGTACGTATCTGTTATCTACTGTGTATCCTGTGCTTGAATGGCAGCCAATATGGTTACACAGCAGCTTGTTTATATAAACTACAGTAGTACTTATCTGTTATCTACTGTGTATCCTGTGCTTGAATGGTTGACCCCTTGGCTACACAGCAGATTGTTTATATAAACTATAGTAGTACTTATCTGTTATTTACTGTGTATCCTGTGCTTGAATGGCTGCCCACATGGTTACACAACAGCTTGTTTATATAAACTACAGTAGTGTTTCTGAAGCAAACACACAGCTTTTACCAGAGCATGCTAACAGCATATTATATGTTTATTACTTTAAAACACTTTAATTTGTTGGTGTTACTGTTCCTTTAATATCAGAAAAATCACAATCAAAGCAAATGAGCAGTTCACAGAGAAGTCCTCTGAATAAACAACCCTCTTCAGCTACAGCATTTTCTAGGCTTTAAGATAAGTAGTAGCTCATTATACAGAACTTTGTCTGTAGACTGGTTATTTGTTCTTATTGTGTTCTGATTAACCAGGAAGTAGAATTACTTCACAGTAGCTTTAATCTCAGATTTTACCCTGTTTAGAGTATTAAATAACCGTAGACATTCCCTGATTGTAGGCAAAAGGTATGGAGAGCACAAGCCCTATTCATTACACTAATGTTGCAAAAAGGAGAATACTGCCCCTTTAAGAAGGTCTGATGACATTGCTATGGTGGAATGGTTATAGTTTGGAAGGTTCTGCTAAATTTGAAGAATGTCTCACTTGCTCTTGTAAGTTTGCTGATGTCTAATTGGTTACTAATGCAATTAAAAGGGGGTTAACAGTGTTAGTGTTGTATAAGTAATATAATTGGTCTGATAATGTATTTCCGGACTTGGCCTGCCTCAGTCATTCATTGATACTTTAATGGGGATGTCAACCCAAAAGTGAAAAAGCGCCATTACTGTATACAAAATAAAAAATATAAATGTTACTGTTGCCTTAACTTGTTTCCCCACACGAGGCTCACTCTAACATTGGGGCTCATTTATCAACACTGGACAGTAACCAATGGGAAACAATCAAATACTTGCTTTATTGTTCTACTAAAAAGCTAATTACTGGTTGGTTGCTATGGGTAACTGCCCACGTGCAAATCTGCCCCTTGTTGATACATGACATCAGTTATGTATGTATCCAAGTCATTTGAAATCCCTTCCCACTCACCCAGACGCCATAATTTACTTATTTTACCGAGTGAATAATGGTAAGATATTCTCCTCGGAAATCCAGCTTCATATCCCATAATCCACCAGTCCAACCATGTGACTAATGGTAGATATATTCTCCCCAGCAACCCAGCTTCATATCCCATAATCCACCATTCAAACCATTTGACTAATGGTAGATATATTCTCCTCAGCAACCCAGCTTCATATCCCATAATCCACCATTACAACCATGTGACTAATGGTAGATATATTCTCCTCAGCAACCCAACTTCATATCCCATAATCCACCAAACCATTTGACTAATGGTAGATATTCTCCTCAGCAACCCAGCTTCATATCCCATAATCCACCAGTCCAACCATGTGACTAATGGTAGAGATATTCTCCTCAGCAACCCAGTTTCATATCCACCCATTCCAACCATGTGCAAATGCCACTACATTATAACATTTACATTTCAAATAATTCCACTGAACACACAAATTGAAACAAAGTTTTAAGAAGAGGATAATGTCATGTCTACTATATATTATAAGGATATTAGAAGTAGCTGAGTGGTTATGTTACCACATAAAGGCACAAGCTTGTAGGTTCACGGAACTCTAAGTGACTCCTAATATTCTCATATTGTACAGAAAGGGGTACACAGGAGTCCTGTGACAGATATTACATAACTGAGCACCACTGAAACAGGCTTAAAGCTTCTGCGATCAGTTCAAAACAATGGACACATCTATTTTAATGGATATATTTATATCATTCCCCTTAATGTAACATAAAAACAGTTCAACTTTATTAATTTTACATATGATTACATTGCTTCTCCTTTAAGCGATTACATTTTCACTGATCAGTGAAAATATCTGTGGTGTGAAACAGAATGAAGACTAATTGTTTTTCAGTGAGTTTCGTTACTTACAGCCTCCCTGCTGCCATATCCTGTTTAACAATACAACATTTGTTTTCCAGGCCGCACCTCATGCCAGGGCATTCTTGGGAAAGCAGTGTTTATCATGCACAGAATACTGTGCATAAAGGAATGATCATGCTTGAGGGCCCCAGTATCACCTGTCAAGACCCAAATAAAAAGGACAGGACCGTTTCTTAACCCTTATAGATACAGGACCACTGGGACAGAATGCTCTGTTATACAGATAAGTAGAATCTCAGCCATAAAGCAGGGCATGACTGCTGCTTACAATGGGGATCAGATAGGAAGTGTGTCACTGTGATACAGTGCTGTTATAAATAATATTGAAATAGCAGGGCACTCAGGATAATGTTAGTGCAAAAAAAACGTTTATTTTTACATAGAACACGTTTCAACCCTTATTATATTGCAGGGCTCTTCTTCAGGGGAACAATAAAAAAAGCAGGCCTTGCAGGCCTTGTTTTGTTATAAGGAAAACTAGAATCTCAATAAAGCAGGGCAGGACTGTTGTTTAGGTTACTATGTAAAAAGTGAAGTTTCTACAGAATAACATTTCCTACTGCAGAACTGTTCCAGAGTTCAGTACTGAAAGCAAAGTATGGAATTACTCTAAAAAAAAATCACACGTTCAGCTGCACAAAAAGAAGCTGTTCCTGTTTGACCAGTCACAGTGAGACTGAAACATTTCTATCAGTGAGAGTAACTGCATCAAAAAATATAATTTTTTTTTAATAACTCCCTAACCCCCCCCCCCCCCCCGTGATCAGCTTTACCCATTCCAACAGGTTTAACCAGTACCCCAGGAGAGCAGGATATGTCAGTGACCCTGGACTGGAGCAGTGCTGATCTTCAATAGTCTGGAGTACAAATGCATACAGTAGGATTGCTCCCAGCTAAGTGTCTATAACAGGTTCGACAGAGCGAGCAACATGTAACTCTGGTCTGGGAGGGGTGGATTAGGGTTTTTAAATAAATAATTGCCCGGGCATTTAATTAAACCTTTCACATGTAAACAACTCAGAATGCATTTGTATATCAACCATAATCTCTCTTTTATTTCCTACTTGACTTGTACTCACCTGTACTCAGTCACCCAGTAAGCTCCCTTCCCTGTCCTCAGTCACCCAGTAAGCTCCACTTGCTCTACAACTCAATGTTACAGACCTAGCAGTGCAAACTGGCAATATAGTGTGTTGTCACCTTTTCTAGGTAATATACCAGCCCATCGCTGTTTTTTTCATCATTAACAATGGCAAAAAGTACCCATTTCACTGGCTCAGTCAATAATGCGTTAGCCATATGGGAACCCTAGCAGTGTCTCTTTCTTACAGATACCCAATAAATCTATAAATACAGCACCAATATACACATACAAATATACACATACACATACAAATACATGTAAAAGCCACATCCAGTTAACTTCTGAATTTGAGGATATCCAGGTCATTAACTTTAATTTACACAGATTTGACTGGATCATGAGCAGGGTTCAATTGTAAGGAACAGAGCAGGTAAAGGTTATTGTGACTCCATAATAGGGAATAAGCCTATTGTTACAAGAAGATCTGTTGCTTCCCTAGCTGTAGAACAAACAGGGCTGCCCAGGGTGCTGCCCTCCATATTTATAACTATAAAAACCTGAAGAGCAGAAGGGTTACCAGTTAGACAACTTTGCACTTAAGACTTGACCTGATTTGTCTTTGCACATTTGCATACAGACAGTAGCATCTACACCAAAGTTTGTTTCCGGCACTAAGGTAAAAGAGCCGGGACAAATGTTAAAGGACAGGGAAGATAAGAGAGGGGAAAGCAGGAGGACACTGGTAGAAATAATACCCCATAGAAATGTAGAAACACTAAACCTCCCTCAAGGGACATATACAAAACTATCATATAAATATATACTTACTCGATACTTCTAGTTCATGATCTTCCTACCTATGTACTCATTAAACACAGAGCATTATTACGGTATGTTTCATCATTTTCATTTTCGTCAGTTTTACAATTTAAAGGAAAACTATACCCTCAAAATAAAAACTTAAGCAACAGATAGTTTATATCATATTAAGTGGCATATTAAATAATCTTACCAAACTGGAATATATACAAGTAAATATTGCCCTTTTACATCTCTTGCCTTGAACCCCCATTTTATGATGGTCTGTGTGCTGCCTCAGAGATCACTTTAACAGAAATACTACAACTCTTACTGTAACAGGAAGTCTGTTAATTAGCTCATGTGATCTAAGAAGTATTGTTTGTTTGGTATGTTTGTGTGTGCAGTGAATCGTATGATCCCAGGGGGCGGCCTTGATTTTTTCAAATGGCAATTTTCTATTTATGATTACCCAATGGCACATTCTACTAGAAAAGTATATTATTATAAAAATGGTTTGTTTACATGAAGCAGGGTTTTACACATGAGCTGTTATGCAATATCTTTTTATAGAGACCTACATTGTTTGGGGGGGTATAGTTTTCCTTTAACCAGAAACATGTGTGGGCCTACAAGCTGAATAGTGAACAGGTAGAACTGCACGGCAAATACATTGAATAATCAAGCCATGTAGCCTCGGAGCCATTCTACACGTCCTTGCAGATTCCATTATATCATTGCTCTTGTCTCTCCTCCACTCACAAGCAGTCTCAGAGATTATTAATGGGTACATCTTGCTTGCTCTGTACATAATAGCCTTTTAAAAAGGTAATAAACCAACAGATCTCCTTGAAAATAACATTTAACCATGAGGAAGACTGTGCTATTCTGAGAAAATCCACTCCAGTTTTTTTTATTCGTTGTGGTATGTGACTGATTGAACTTTTGGATGTTTTTGCATCAAATCACTAGAGGGTGTAAATTTGCTAGGCACCCATCACAGTGACTAAAATCACTAAGTTACTTGTGCTAGAGTCCTGCGCGGGTCCATTTTTCGGAACCCGTACCCGCAACCTGCAATCCACAACCCGGACACCCAACCCGCATTCTTACCCCGCAAGTACCTTATCCGCAACCCAGACCCGCGACCCGCTGACCATCAAGAATCAGAAAGTGCTGTCATTGTAAACCGGAAGTGACATCATCGGAAGTAGACGAGATCAGAAAAAAGGAGTAAAAATAGCTTTTCAAAAGACCCGCGGCCCGACCAACAAACCCGCGCATATACCTACCCTCGGAACTTCTACCCGCAACCCGCAGGGTACTGCGGGTTTTTGCGGGTAACCCGCCGGTACACGACTCGCTGCATGAATCTAACTTGCGCTACCATGTGGGGAGGGAGCGCATGCGCAGTACAGAATGTCTTCAGCTATTACGGTACTAAACAATAAAGAGTTAGAGGGCTCTTCCTTGCAGAGAGGGACCCAGGCATTCATTAAATATGGAATTCCCCTGGAAGGGAAAATCTATCTCCTTTGAACTGTTCTGAAGTACCATAGGGAAGCAGGACATTTAAAATAAAACTGTTCTTCTTTTGCTTCAGCCTGAGCATTTGTGGTTGAAATATATAGGATATTAGTTACACATATACTGTAAATATCCTATATATTTATATATAGCCAAACTGCACACAACTGCTGCAAATGCAGAAAGACCTAATGTTTAAATAGGGAGTCCTGTGCTCAGCTATGATTCCAATGTGTAATTATACAAAGCTGGAAATTGTATTGTTTGGAAAAGACTAAGACTTAAAGGAACAGTTCAGTGTGAAAATATAAACTGGGTAAATAGATAGGCTGTGCAAAATAAAAAAATGTTTCTAATATAGTCAGTTAGCCAAAAATGCAATGTATAAAGGCTGGAGTGACTGGATGTCTAACATAATAGCCAGAACAATACTTCCTGCTTTTTTGGTTTCCAGTTCCACTGATTGGTTACCAGGCAGTAACCAATCAGTGACTCGAGGGGAAACCACATGGGCCATAACTGTTCAGTGAGTTTACAATTGATCCTTAGCATTCAGCTCAGATTCAAAAGCAACAGTTATAGCCTGTGTGGCTCCCCCTCAAGTCACTGATCAGTGGAAACCAAGAGAGCTGCAAAGCAGGAAGTAGTGTTCTGGCTATTATGTTACACAACCAGTCACTCCAGCCTTTATCTATTACTAACTATATTATAAACATTTTTTTATCTACTGTATTTACCTAGTTTTTATTTTTAAACTGAACAATTCCTTTAACCAGCCTTTGGGCCTGGCTGGGAACAAGAACTATGGACAATCAAAGCAAGAGAAGTGATTTAAAGATCAGTAACGATTACAGAATATACCCTTGTAGTTGACCTTTAAATCTAGAGTGTGCTCCAACTCTGGCTTAGTAAGTGCCACAACAAAGAGCCTCTTTGTTGTAGAGCCCTATAGGTAATGAACAAACAGACTTGGCACCACTGGATGGAAACAACATGATAAAGAAAATTCCGAAGGTTGGAAGAACTAAACAATGTAAGTGTACGTTGCACTGAGTGCACTCCCTGATATGGGGAGTATTGGTGAGCCTTTATAACAATGCATATGCATCATCCTCTGGTGGCTAGACACTAGAGAAATCAATTCACACAGGAATAATTGGTATACGGGTATGGGACCATGTTATCCATGCATTGTTGGTGTCTGTACTCTGCTCCTTGGGTGCAATTTGCTATTACAGTGATCCAGATAACATTATCTTCAATCTCTGTGGACTTAGGCTAGTGCCAGACGATGTTAAAAGAACAGTAACACCCAAAAATTAAAGTATTTTAAAGTAATGAACATATCATGTGCTGTTGCCCTGCACTGGTAAAACTGGTGTGTTTGCTTCAGAAACACTACTATAGTTCATAGAAACAAGTAGCTGAAATTGAAAAAAAGCTATAAGGCACAGGATAAATAGTGGATAACAGATAACATTATGTTGTACAGAGCTATCAACTGTGTAGCCTGAGCCATTTCTCCTTTGAATGGCTGCCCCCATTGCTACACAGCAGCTTATTTATATAAATATTAGAGTTTCTGAAGCAAGCACAGCTGTTTTACCAGTGCCGGGCCACACTGCATTATATTTTGTTATTTTAAAACACTTTGATTTTTTGATGTTACTGTTCCTTTAAGTAAATGCAGATTAATGCAGGTTAACACATTTTGGGTGACACATTACAGGAAGTCACCCAAAATGTGCTTTTTGGGGTAGAAGGTGCGAAAGGATGCCATGAGAGAATAGACAGAAACCTGCAGCTCTCCAATTGAAAAGTCAATTTTTATTCAGTCTTCCAAAAACCACAAATTTTCCTCCAATGTAACAGGACCCAGAGTGCATGGTGATGCACCTGACACATTTCATGCCATTTACTAAACATCACAAAAGCCTTCAAAATCATGCCATCTACAATACTGGCTTGGGCACCTGCCACTACAAGTCTGAAAGCCCTTTGTACATTGCATTTAATAGGACCTCTACTTTTGCATTCCCATGGAGTAGACCCAACCTCACTGGTCATGGACACAAATCGCAAGCCCTTTGTATTCTAAGGAAAGATCTGTGAGGCACGGCTGCACATGGAAATATAAACCGCAGAAGCAGGAATTGAGAGTGAGCACACAGGATGTTGCTGGGGGGTGTCGCTTCTTACAAATACTCGGTATAGGTGTTTCTTAACAAGGAAAGGCAACACAACATTAAACATATACTGTGTATATTTCCAAGGCAAAGGCAGTGGAACGTACCTTGTTGAGTTTCCCAAGTGATGATATCAGATCCGCCCATTCACTGGAAGACTCAAAGTTCCGCAGGGCTTTCTCGATGACGGAAGAGTAATTTCTGTATCTGTAGTCTCCCAGCAGCTCCTGTTCTTCTGGATCCATCTTTCACGCATGCCCGGGCCCCTACAGACAAGAGAAGATCCCTGAGTCCCTGATGTATGTACAGTAACAGGAGAAATGAATTCCAATGGAAGATGCATAATGTAACACAGGCAGTGGGACAAAGTGGCCTAACCAGACTCATTGCCCCCCAGGTCAATGTTTAGATCACAACAGGGGCTCATGCAGACTCATCAGGAGAGGATTGCATCAAAAGCCCGGTATGTGCTTTGCCCAATAGATGGATCCCTGAGCAGACATCAGCTGGGCAGCCCATCATTTTGGGCCTATACGCAGACCAATAAGCTGCCAACTTGATAAGGAGTAGCTAAGTCAGCAGCCAATGTCAGTCCATGTAGGGCCAGCATTATAGACAGGATAATTCATATATATATATATATATATATATATATATATATATATATATATATATATATATATATATATATATATATATATATATATATATATATATATATATATATATATATATATATATATATATATATATATATATACACGTGATGAATTAATTTGCTTTTATTTTGTACATGCCTTTTTCAATGTGGGCCAAAATGTCAGATGGATGAAATGTACAAAATAAAAGCAAATTCATTTATCACATATTGGAGTGCGGGTCTTTGAAAAGATTTATACATATTATTTGACCCTGCACCCACATTTATCAACACACACATTCTATAGGCCATCAGGTCCCATAGAGCCAACATAATATAATTAATAATCTGAAATATTATTTCTATAAATGCACTCATCTCAGTATCCATCCATCTCAGTATCCATCAGTGTGGCAGCACCCAATCATATGAATAGGCACAAACATGCAGAAACATGGGCACAATAAATCACTGTCGCAAGATTCAGAGTACTGCAGCATGTTTTCTTTGGAGTTATATGTGGGTCCCCGACAGTGGGACCAGCAGCTTGAACCCGATGCTACAAGTGGATTGTATAGTTGAGCATTACTCTTATTGTGTTGTAAACATGTAGAATAAAGTGCCCCTGAGTGCAGAATGGCTTGTGCCAGTGTGCTTTATGGAACATTATAGGTAAAGGCTAAATGCACCCCACCCCCTTTTAAAAAAAATCCTATTCAATCCAGTTTTGAACGGGCAGATTTTGATAAATAAAAATATAAATTTTTCAAAAAATGGTGTATTTTTAAAATGTGGTGTCAATGTCCACTAGTCCTCATAGAACTGAATGCAACCTGGAAATGGGTGACAGTGGTTTTCCAGACTACTATAACACAAGGGATTGCAGATGATTTAGATTCAAGTCTATGGGCACCTGTTCTGGAGCTTTGGCATGACATTTCCAGCCTGCTAATAAACTCGCTGCTTAAATTGATTGAATTGGCTGCAGACACAATTGCCCTTAAAAAGATTCCAGCCATAAAGCAGGACAGAAATGTTGCACTGTGAAAGACAGGAAGTAGAGTTAAATGTTAATGGTAACTAAACTGTATAAATCCATGTTGGAAAACCCCAGGTTCCAATTACTTCAGATAAATAGAACCAGGAATAAGTCCAGTTACCAGCCCAGGTAACAGGAACCGTACCCCCAAAGCAAAGAAAAAAGTCATCACTTTAACTGAACAGAATGCGACTTCTCGAACACTGTAACAATGACAAATTGTTAGGATTCCAAAACGAAGCCATCCAAACGTGAGAGAGAGACTGTAAGCAAGGAATACATTGAAGGAATAGAAGGCTGTTTATTATTTGTATGAACATTCATGGGTTACCCCAAAGGAAGAGCAATTAATGCAATTTTTGTACCGCACTACAGCTTGGAAACCATATAAACCAACTTAATGTACAAACCACAAGGCTCCAGACTAAAGATTTTTCTAACCGTAGAGCAAGTACTCTTTTGGAGGCTCCCATACTAATTGTAGCAAAACCAAATATGCTGTATACATGCAGGTGTGTAATAAAGCAAGGACAAAGCAAGGATTATTTGGAGGCCTTTTTATGTATTGGTTTTTGAAACAGTTATTATGGTCTTGACAACAGAGATTGTTTTTTTAAATAAACAAAGAGAGAAAACGTTCCCCTAACCCCGTGACAATATAAACAGATGGAGCAAATTTTATTTAAACCTTTGGCCTAGATGGTTCAACACATCAATATATTTATAGAGATAATTATCCAACCTCTTGTGCTTGTCACTATGTTGTGTCCTGGAGCATTTTGTAAAAAAAAAGCAAAGTTTGCTCCATCTGTAAGACTAATTCAGCATCAACACTTGACTAATCTATTGCCAACAGCCCTAGTGTCACTGGAGGAAGGACCATACAGGCAGAGGAGGACAATGCAAGAATTGCCCCCTGAGATGTGACTGTTTGCACTCAAAACCAACTTGACCTGCTGATTCCCAACACACACCCAACTCAGTCCAAAGTCCTCTTGTACCTTAGTCCGACTCCTATCACCAACCAAAGAAGAGGGCTTGGCACTATTACATCATCTATTTTACTATTTCATCATCTCTGCTTGACCCACCAGAACTTGAGACACCGAGAGGAGGACCATACAGGTGGAACACCAGAAGGTTCTTTGGGGCAGATTGAGGGGCTCCAACCTCCTTTAGAACAGACTCACTGCTTTGACTGAACCTATCCATTCTACAGGTAAAGACTAGTTTAAATTAATTTAAATTTTCTGCTTGCTTTGCATTTGTAACAGAGATAGAGATCAGGAGAGCACAGTCGAGGGGTGACCTCCAGCTGCTATTGAACTGCACCTCTGTACCAATCGTTAGGCAATCAGATTGAGTCCCGGGGGTTGAGGTCACAGTACCATGTGCTGTTAGGCACCAGATGTGGATATACAGATGGTGAAACTTTGAGCTACGCCACCTGATCTGGACAGCTCGGTACACAATGAAACTATTAAAGGGCCAGTACATCACAAATAATGTTTTTTTTGTAATTTTTTTTTATCAGGGAACTTCATTTTTTTTTTTTTTTACATTAAACTGTAACAAGAAAGATGCAGCTCCTAACATTACATTGAGCTACACGAGTCAATTGTAGAATGTAGAAAAAGGCTAATTTTTCATTAGCCGATCAGCTCATTACCCCCACTTGCCACAGCCACACCCCCTCTTTTGATTGACACTTTCTGTTCAGCATAGGGGACAATAAAGTGATCAGTTGATATATAGGGGGAGGGGGGGAATAGTAACATAATCTTATTATAGTGATGCAACTTTGTATCCCTATGCCACATAACAGTAAAGTCGCGTAAATATAGGGGAGCAGACCCCGCTTCCCCCTGACCCCCTATAGTTACAGCCCTGGCATCATGAAAGCAGACTTTATACAGCAGCATGTACCATCGCTCTATCTTGCCGCAAATATCCCCCTTTAACCAATGGTTCAAATGAAGGAGATCAAACAAAGGCAGGAGGAATATCAAATATTTACACACACACATCTTTCTCCGAACTGCTTCATGTGACTGCCCTTCACTCACATGTGCAGACTTTCCAACTGGTGATGACAGCTGCCCATATACAAGTCAACAATGGCTGCTGGGCTTGCACTGGGCCAAAATCCCAGTATCTGGGATCAACCAGACAATTCCAGTATAAGAGGGGAAGAGGCCAGGTCAAGTAGTATTGCCTTGGATGCTAATGTTACTTGTTTCGGGCAGCAGGGGCAATTTTGGGTGCTTCTTAGCTGGCTGAAATGCACTCAAAATTTAAAAACTGGATAGCACACTCTCCACAAGAAAAACTGTTTTATTTGCCAAAAGGAAAGGTAACAAAATCAAATCATTTGGCCTACGCGTTTCGACCGTGAAATGGTCTTCATCAGGGGCACAAAAAGTAAAAATTAAACTAGTGAAAAAAGGCTGTTTCATGGTCAACACACGTAAGGCAAGTTATTTGATTTTGTAACCTTTCTTTTTGGCAAATAAAACAGTTTTTCTTATGGAGAGTGTGCAATCCAGTTTTTCATTTTTGAGTGTACACATCTTGGAGACTTGAATGGGCAGCCTCTTTTTGGATTAGCACCTCGAATCGATTTTAGGTGTGCGCCTTCTAACCTTTTTTGTAGTTTGGCTGAAATACACCGGCAAAGAATAGGCCCAAATAGCCAAAAGCTGTTATAAAAAGAGAGGCCACAATCTGCACCCACTTCTATTCAGGGTACCTACCGTATGTCACCCCCAGAGCACTGGGTACCAGTGCACATGCCCATGAAGTCCAAGACACCGAGAGGAGGACCATACAGGTGGAACACCAGAAGGTTCTTTGGGGCAGATTGAGGGGCTCCAACCTCCTTTAGGTACATATTTACTAAATAGTGATAGGAAGGGTCGATGCTGCCAAAACAAATAAAATTAGAGGTTCTCTGTGTTTTTTTTTTGGGCCTGCCAAATGTTATAATATCGTCCACTTGTAACGCTAGTTCAACTATGCCCAACTTGGCATACATGCACAGATTCGGTCTGGTAGTCTAGCCAATGTCCACCATACTGCCCAACCGGCAAGGCATGTAAGTCATCCTAGGGGCAAATGATTCTCAGTTTCTGGAAATGCCAACTTGGTAATGAAGCTGAATACAGCTTGCTAATAGTTTGACAGCTAACTAACAGCCTCAGCAAGTGAGGGAATAGAAGTGATTCCTCATGCTGTTGGGTATCGCTAGTGCATAATGAGTAAATACAGGGCATGGATCCGGCACTTGTCAGTAAATACACACCTGTGACTGAATCGTAGGATCACTTTGTATTTCCAACTGCTACACTCATCCCTCGACACCCATTTGTTATAGCATTAGACAGACTGACTGTGCTCCAATGGGCCTACACAATTGCCACTATAAGATAGCAAGGCCAATATTCCAATCTCACGCAATGCTGGTGAAGCCCATTAATAACAGTAGCCAATACCCACCAGCAGAAACCATTCCGTCAGCAAGTTCGCTGGGCAGCGGTGCTCCTTAAGAAGTTCTGCAGCAGCTCTCTCAGACTCACAAGCTGAAGGAAGTAACTGATAGAAAACAATGTTCTCCTATGTCTTGGATATAAGTAGTGCAGGGGTGTAAAAGGGTACCAGAAAGATTATAGAAAATTTTTAAAAATGATTTGCTTTTTCCTTACAATAAAACAATACCTTATACTTGATCCCAACTAAGATATAATTAATCATTATTGTTGGATGCAACACAATCCTATTAGGTTTAATTAATGTTTAAATTATTTTTTAATAGACTTAAAGGGATACTGTCATGGGAAAACATGTTTTTTTTCAAAATTAATCAGTTAATAGTGCTGCTCCAGTAGAATTCTGCACTGAAATCCATTTCTCAAAAGAGCAAACAGATTTTTTTATATTCAATTTTGAAATCTGACATGGGGCTAGACATATTGCCAATTTCCCAGCTGCCCCAAGTCATGTGACTTGTGCTCTGATAAACTTCAAAGACTCTTTACTGCTGTACTGCAAGTTGGAGTGATATCACCCCCTCCCTTTTCCCCCCCAGCAGCCTAACAACAGAACAATGGGAAGGTAACCAGATAGCAGCTCCCTAAAGGTCCCCATAGACGCGACGATTCTTCTTGCCGAACGACCGATTTTAGGGAAGCCCGACCAATCCTTCGAAATTATCGTGCGGTTAGTGGTATTCGAACGATCGTACATCTTACGATTTTTCGGCCGACATCTGTCGGGAAATTGATCGGCCAGGTCAAAAAATCTTTGTCGGTCCCAGTGCAATCTCTCTATGTTTGCAGGGCCAAGCAGGCAGCTCCCCTTTGTTTTCCTGGTAAATTGGTCTTTTTAGTTGATGGTAGATTCGTACGATCGTACGATCGTTCTGAGAAGATCGTGGTCTCACGATCAGGATCTGATCTTTTAAAAATCTCAACATCTATGGCCAGCTTAACACAAGATAACAGCTGCCTGGTAGATATAAGAACAACACTCAGTAGTAAAAACCCATGTCTCACTGAGACACATTCAGTTACATTGAGAAGGAAAAACAGCAGCCTGCCAGAAAGCACAGGCACAAGTCACATGACTTAGGGCAGCTGGGAAATTGACAAAATGTCTAGCCCCATGTCAGATTTCAAAATTGAATATAAAAAAATCTGTTTGCTCTTTTGAGAAATGGATTTCAGTGCAGAATTCTGCTGGAGCAGCACTATTAACTGATTCATTTTGAAAAAAAACATGTTTTCCGATGACAGGATCCCTTTAAGGTATGGAGATCCAAATTATGGAAAGACCTTTTATCCAGAAAATCCCAGGTCCATGCATTCTGGATAACAGGTCCAATATCTGCATATATGGTACATACACAAACACATATATAGTGAATAAAGTACCCTTATTGTAAAATATAAGGATATTATGTTACCGAGGAGTTCTATGACCATATAAAATCACGAGGTCGAAGGCCAGGTCATGGAACTTCTAACATCCTCATATTTTGCTACAGGGTGGACACTATTTATTATATTACGCAAGCTTCAGTGAGTCATGTGGCTCCGATTATAACTGGTGACATCACTAAGCACTGTTTATAAGGATATAATGGTGAGTTCTGATGTCATTTCTGTCACATGACTCACTGAAACTTGTGTATTATAATAAATAAAGTACCCCCAGTTGCAAAATATGAGGATATTAGAAGTTATCTCGGAGTTCCATGACCTGTATAAAAACACGAGGGGGGTGTGTGTCATCTGCCAAAAGGTGCTTAAAGGGCACCGACTGGACATGGGCATTCTGCAGTGACTTCTAACTAGTGATCAATTACATAGCACAGGGGCCCTAGTGTATCAAGGGGTTACAGCATGCAATGACAATGCCAAGTGTGTGTATTACACTAACAGGGTGGCCATCTGGGCTCCTGTACTGGGAGGACATTTAGGTCCAATGCATAATCACGGAAATAAATGTATTTTCTCATGGCCCCTGGAGTGACAGACCCTAATGAAAGGTGTCAGGCTATCCTGCGTAGAGTTGAAAGTTGTAGTTGAACTATATCTATACAAAACACTATGCCCAAGCACTGCTTTTGCCAACCTGCATCATTCCCCACACTGACACCCAGCTATGAATTTAGCAGGACAATCATTCCTCAACCAATCACAGCCCTCCACAAAAGGGGATTATTTACCCTTTACTAATACAGTAGCAACACATTGGGCAGTATCATTCCCACTGCCCCACAGAGCTTACAATCTAAGGTCCTTTTACAAAGACCTTTAATTGTTAATATGTTGCTGGACTACAACTCCCGGCATTCTTCATTTTATAATCCAAAATAATAGTATAGAGGGAGGGAGGGATCTGTATCAACGCCAGGATTAAGAAGCAGAGATTATAGGTTTAACTTGCTCTTGGTGAATAAGCCCCTGTGTGTATATTGTGGGTGTCTCCAGTTTTTAAAGGGGTGATTTTGGCCACGCAGTCCATTAGCGACAGAATCGCAACAAGCCGCAGTCAGTGTACTACTCACCCGCTCAGCCGCGTCCCAGCCCAGTCTCTGGCGGCAGCAGCAGCCTCCTACCCGCACTGACACATTCCCACTGTCCGGCTGCCCTCACTACAACCAGCTTGTCAGCAAGAGGCCGGCACCTACCACTTGAGGAGTAGGGGGGCAGACCTGCTGTAATACCGGGCAAAGACAGATGGTTCTTTCTATCCTTCTTCCTAGTACCTTACCTCTATAGTGTTAATACAAGACAATGAGAGGTATTTACACGCAATAAAAAAGACCTTTATTCGCAAAACTCCTGAGAATAAATTACATCGTTACCCCCCCCCACATTAGGCACATGGTACAGTCCCAGCAGGCTGCCTGGTTGGGCTTGTTCTGCAACTGGTGATGTCACACACCCAACATTTCTCTCTCCAGAAAGCCCATTGGCTGCCTGACTTCTATCCCTTGTATCATGATTATTATTGTTATTATTATTATGAAGCAGCCTGTCATTCTCATAATAAATCAGTAAATCGTCCCTATTATTACTATTATGATTATTATTATTAGTGTTATTATTAGTATTATTATCATTATTCTTATTAACTATAATAGTCAATGCTATTATTATTATTACCATTATTATTATTATTATTATTATTATTAATAATAATAATAACAATAATAGTCAATGTTATAATAATAATTATTATTATTATCAATACCAATAATAGTCAATGTTATAATACTAATAATTATAATAATAATAATTATGTTATAATAATAATAATTGCCAGAGAATAGTGGAAGTTATTGCACCGCAACAGATGGAAGTGGGCAGCTTAGATAATATAGCAGAAAGAATCTCAAGACACACAGGATAAATACAAGCAAGCTGCCTTGCGTGTTTATTGAGAAGTGCAATGTTTCGGGGTCACGCCCCTTTCTCAAGCTTGCAATTAACACGCAAGGCAGCTTGCTTGTATTTATCCTTTGTGTCTTGGGATGCTTTCTGCGAGACTGTTTGTGAGGCGACCAATCCTCTACCTATCTGCACCAGATATCGTTTCATTAATTAGCAAAGGGTGTGCGGGAGACAAAGTTGAACTACAGCTTAGATAATGTCACAACATCTCTCCTTTCTCTGCACACTTACTATACACACTCTTCAGCCATTACAGCTCCATCCTAACACCTTCATGCCATACACTACACTCTAAGGCTGTTTGTTTTGATGGGCAGAATTGCATATTTCCCATACATTTGGGAAAGGAAAATATTGATTATTTGCCTGGAAAATGAGGTTCACTGTTGAGGATCACCGTACCAGAGGCCTCCCCTTCAGACTAGAAGAAAAGAACTTTCATTTGAAGCAACGTAGGGGGTTCTTCACAGTCAGGACAGTGAGGTTGTGGAATGCACTGCCGGGTGATGTTGTGATGCTGATTCAGTTAATGCCTTTAAGAATGACTTGCATGATTTCTTGGACAGACATAATATCAAAGGCTATTGTGATACTAAACTCTATAGTTAGTATAGGTATGGGTATATATAGTTTATGTGAGTGTAGGGAGGGGTCAGTGTGAGTGTGTGTGTATAGATACTGGGATTCATTTGGAGGGGTTGAACTTGGTGGATTTGGTCATTTTTCAACCCAACTTAAATGTGTAACTCTGTAATGTGAATAAAAACACAACCACTCCTGATGCCCCCTCACATTTCCATCTCTTGCTGCTTAGGTATGGCTAATGCACAATACTTTGCTATATCTAGAAGTAAATCTAGAGCAACTGGACTTGCTGAATCATCAATGAATGATTAATCAGCAAGTCCAGTTGCTCTAGATTTACTTCCACTAGCTATAGCATGACCTGGATAAATGAAAACCTTCATAGACAATACTTTGCTGCATCCTAGTGGTTGTTCCTTGGTATAGCAGGATTTATCATATTTGCACCAGTGTGAGGCCCAGTAAAATATTATTGGAATTTCTCCATAACCTGATGGGTGGGGTTACCATCGTTTTATGCTTTATCAGCAACTTTTAGTGCAACTTTAACTAATAGCTTGAGGATCTTGAGCAAGGTGAAAACCCCCATTCAAAGCTTTCACTGATTTGCCTCAGAGGGGGGGATTGTTCCATTGGATCAGTCCCTGCATCAGCTTTCTACTAAGAGCTAATTCCACTATATTTGTATTACATCAACCCTTTCTGGCATCTAATGTATCCGCCAATTTAACCACTTCAAGGAACCTGCCAGCTGGTACCAGCTTCCTTCTAAACTCAGTAGATGCCCTTATGTCCTCTGTAGGATCTACTGAGGGTTTATGATATGCCCCTCTTATATATTTCTATTAATCATATTTTCTCCTTAAACCCTCTTGTTCGGTGTAAATCTTCTGGCCAGTCTGCTATTTCCTTTACCAGCTTAGTTGCTCTTCTCTGTACTTTTTCTACAGCAGAACTATGCTTTTACGTTTTCCTGGGGACTGCAAAAAATATGTGTCAAATTTGGAAAAATGTAAAACCCGGAAAGGAAAGAAGATTACTTACCTGCACCAGACTATGAAGAAACACCGTCATATCCGGGATTTATAGTAATATGTATTTATAAACACTATACTCTCTAACACTCTATCCAACAGTAACCCTTTAACATACTTCCTACTGTGTAGAGAAAGGCAAGATCAGACTGACCTGCCTGGATACCAGGGAATCTCCTGGTCGGCCCCACCGTAGGACGATTCCAATCACCTCTCATATTTTCGCCATAGAATCTTGTCACACAAATACCATTCAGTAAATTTTATGTTATGGCTGTTAGAGTAAGCACTGGCTTCTCCATCCAACACTAGAGAAAGTTTTAAAGGATTTAAATGCTACTATAATAAATTTGAAACAACTGACTACAGTCAGCTGAAAGTTACATTTGAGAGAAGAAGAAAGTCTTGTGATGCTGCTCTGCTTAGAATACAAAGTTAGTGAGAAGCGATGAGTCAACCGACCTCACATAACTTTCCTTTTATTCCACCAGAATGCAGTATTCTCTAATATAAGGAAGGGAGGTTGCTAGTTTTCCCTGCTATATAAAACCTTATAAATATAGATAATATGCTGATCGGGATGGATTTTGCCGCTGTACATTACATTGTGTTTATTGGTAGACAACTCAGAGAATTCCCCCCCCCCCCCCGAGTCCAAATCAGACAACCCCCATTTTCATATCATATGAGTGAGTCACGGTTTAGATGAATTATTTATTTATAAAGAACAGGGCACACAGTAATAATAAAAGGTCTTGGGTGGTTAGGCTGGGCTCTCATGGTGTGAACATAAGGAATAACACAACACAAGTTATTACTGTCTAGTTACCAGGGCACAACTTTCTTCTCACTCACCAACTCCCCATGAGGAGAATCTGCATTGCTGGGAAGAAGAGCTAAATACACAGGTGTCTCTGCACCCTCATCTGGGGATTTTGGGGCTTTGGGCCCAGCCATGTCAGTCTTCACCCACCCCGGGCAGCAGGCGTTGAGCAGGATCCCATCATTTTTCCTCTTCTCGTTCAGCTCCCTGGCTTGGATTCTGGATATTACAGTTACCCCAACTTTGGACACCCCATAAGCTGTGTTTGGCCACCCTTCCTTCTGATGGACTCCCTTCTTGGCATCTTCCACAAACTTCTCCATTAATGTAACCAGCTCCTCCTCTGTGATGGTGTCGCTGCGAAACACCTTCTGCAGTTCTGGGCTACAGCCTTTGAGAGCACTGCTGCTTAACATGCTGGATACATTCACCACTCGACCTGAGGGAAAACCCACAGTACAATCTGTGATCAAACCAGGACTCACACTAGCCATCACCATTAAGCTAATCATACATGTCCACATTTTTCTGGGAGGTCTCTGTGGTCAGCTTAACTGACAACAAGTTTACAGATATATAGAAGGGGTATATTCCAGGGGTACCCAGGGCACAAATAAGCACTCACCCCAAATCTCTTCAGGGGTACCTGGCCTTCAGACTGGGATCCCTTAGCTCATAACAAGGTTACAGATATATAGAAACATTGGGGTAACAGTCACCCTGCTATAGTTCCAGGGGTACCCAGGGCACAAATAAACACTCATCCCAAATCTCCCCCTAACTGGCCTTCAGGCTGGATCCCCTTAGTTCATAACAAGGGTTACAGATATATAGAAATATTGGGGTAACAGTCACCCTGCTATAGTTCCAGGGGTACCCAGGGTACAAATAAGCACTCACCCCAAATCTCTTCAGGGGTACCCAAGGAAGCAAATGAGCATTCACCCCTTAATCCTCATAACTAATCTTATGCCCCCTAGAAGAGCCAAGCCCACATTTTGGGTACCACTGCCTTGCAGAAAACACATGTCATTCAGTACCATGTACTCACCATGAGGCTTGATCTGAGGCAGCAGCTCATTACATATATCCCTGGTGGCAAAGAAGTTGGTTTTCAGCGTCACATCAGCCTGGGTGCCAAATGGTGTTGGATCAGCACCTGATGAAAAAAAGGGTATAGTCAGACTTGTATAGAGGCCTAGGAGTTTTCCAACAGTCTAAGCTTCTCAGTTTTTACTAAGCCAATAGGCTGGCATCCCTTGTCTGGTGTCAGGGTGAAATTAAGCTGGGGCCACCTTTAAGTTAACTTTTAGTATGTTATAGAATGGACAATTCTAATCAACTTTTCAGTTGGTCTTCATTATTTATTTTCTATAGTTTTTCAATGATTTGCCTTTTTCTTCTGACTCTTTCCAGCTTTTAAATGTAAATCCAAAAACAAATGCCCTGTAAGGCTACATATGTATTGTTATTGCTATTTTTTATGAATCATCATTCTATTCGGGCCTCTCCTATTCATATTACAGTCTCTTATTCAAATGAATGTATGGTTGCTAGGTAATTTGGACTCTAGCAACCACATTGCTAAATAGTGCAAACTGGAGAGCTGCTGAATAAAAAGCAAAATAATAAAAAATGAAAACCAAGTGTCTCAAAACATCACTCTCTACACCATACTAAAAGTTAGCTCAAAGGTGAACAACCTCTTTAAGGACAAGGCAAGTGTATTTGAGTTCTGAGAAGCACTGCTGCCCCATGCAGCTTAGAGGTACCAGTGTGGTTGGCTTTTAAGCTCTCTAGCGCCACCTCCAGTCCAGCTCCCTATTAGCAGCTTTGTTGGATTTTTAGACTGGGCTCTGTGTCCCTAAAGATTAGGCAGAGGAGGGAACTAAAGCTCCAGTATTTCTGAGCTGCTGTGCCACAGAGAAGTACTAATAAATAATGTAATATTTCCATATGCAGAAATAAAGGGTCAATTTCCCTAAAGGTGGCCATACACAGGCAGATTAGAGTTGCTGATATTGGTCCTTTAGACCGATTCCGCACTTTATCTATCCATGTATGGGGCATTCCGACGGACCTCCCTAATCTATATCAGGCCAAAAATCATCCCTTGCGATCGAGGAAAGCATCGGCTAATTGATGAGGTTTTTGTCCCATCGGCGCCCATTGCCATTGTTGTACTCCAATTGTTTGGCCCTAGGGCCGAACGATCGGATTAGCCTGATATTGCCCTGCCTTTTGTTGGCATATAAGGGAAAGATCCGTTTGTTTGTCAATCTCAAAAAAGAAAATACTATATTATATGGCCACCTTAAAGGGGTTGTTCACCTTCCATACACTTTTTCAATTGAGTTGTTTTCAGATTGTTCTCCAAAAATAAAAACTTTTTTCAATTACTTTCCATTTTTTCTTTTTTTACAGTTTTTCCAAAATCTAAAAGTCCGTGTCTCTGGTGTTTGAGTCTGGCAGCTCAGTAATTCAGGTGCAGACTCTGAACTGTTACAATTTTGCAACATTTAGTTGATCCATTTCTCAGCAGCATCTCTGGAGTATTAGCAAATATTGTATCAATTCTAACAGCTGCCTGTAATGAAACTCAGGGATTCTGCTCAGCAGGGACAAAGATAAGAAATGTATCAGCTAAATGTATCAATTTTGAACGGTTTAGAGGGTCGGCGACCCCCCTCCCAGAGCTGCTTTAGAAAAATTTAATTTACACTTTAATATCAGAAGAACCATTGCTCGCAGAAAATAGAAAGTAATTGGAAAAAAAACAATTGCAAATTGTCTCAGAATATCACTCTCTACATCATCCTAAAAATTAATTTAAAGTTGAACAACCCTTTTAAGTCAGCACTAAGGGAAGTGTTTTTATGCCAGTTAGCATTTGTGCTTGTATGTTCTCCCATTGTTCCTTGCTGGGTTCCTCCCCACCTGATTTCTGTAAAACACTGCAGATTATGTAAGCCTTATTTAAAGGATAATTTAATAATTAATACAGTCAAGGTGATTTGGAGCTTTAAAGGCAAAAACACTGTTACATAAAGACAGTCACACAAACAAGAAATGCAGGTAATTCTGGGTTAAAGTCAAAACCCAAGCTTTCATGTCATGTCATGTTAGCCAATCACCATCCTCTCCAGAAGCGTCAGCGAACTCTGTTCCAATGAGATAAATTCAATAAATAAATCCAGGCAGCAAACTCTTTAAGCCACAGATTCCCCTTTTTAGAGGGAAGCGCTGGAAATAAATCAGCCCAACTCAATGTTGCTTTCATTAGTCTAACATATACTTGTGCAAACACAAGGGACCCCTATAATGCTAAAATATTAGAAGATACTGGATTCTTTGAAGCTGACATGGGAGTCAGGTCACAGTCATGTACTCCATCTGTAATGTTGCTATTTGTTATAAATACAATGTAACTCCCGCCAGCCCTTCCCATGAGGTCCCAGCCTGGGGGAAATTAACTAAATGTGGTTCTAGATGTGATGTATAAGTCGTGGGGTTGTACTTACCTTTAAATGCAATGCCAGCGTTGTTAATGAGCACATCGATCCCACCGTACTTCTCCTTTAAGAAACTCCCCAGGGTCCTAATGCTCTGCAGATTGTTGATATCCAGCTGGTGGAAGAGAGGGGACAGCCCTTCCTTCTCCTTCAGGGCCCTGACAGCTTCTTCTCCCAACTTGGGGTCTCTGGCTGTCAGGTACACGTCTCCCTTGAACTGTTTGCAGAGAGCTCTCACTATGGCCAGTCCGATCCCTTTATTGCCCCCTGTTACTACTGCCACCTTTGCACCGGCCATTCTGCTAACACAGTCTGTAAGAACCTGCTGCTGCACCTCTCTCCCAAAGCAGCAGCCTGTTATATTGTCATTCCCTCCCCTCCCTCTGTAACCAGACCCAATGTTGCAATGTCTCCCCGCCTCCAGTGTCTGACCCGCCCCCAGTGCCCCACCCCACCCCCATCTCTGCCCCGCCCCCAGTGCCCCACCCCACCCCCATCTCTGCCCATAGCCTCTGGTTTTGTGCTAAACAGCACCACCTGCTGCATTAAAAGGGTGGTTCACCTTTATGTTAACTTTTAGAATTTATAGAATGGCTAATTCCAAGCAACTTTTCAATTGGTCTTCATTTTTTTAAAATAGTTTTTCAATTATTTGCCTTTTTTCTGACTCTTTCCAGCTTTCAAGTGACCCCTATCTGAGAAAGAAAGACTTTGAAAAGGCTACACATTTATTTCTATTGCTACTTTTTATTACTCATCTTTCTATTCATATTCCGGTCTTTTATTCAAATCAGTGCATGGTTGCTAAGGTCATTTGGAATCTAGCAACCATATTGCTGAAACTGTAAACTGGAGATCTGCTGCATAAAAAACTAAACAACTCAAAAAAAAAACAAAAAACAAAATCGAAAATATCACTCTCTGCATCATAAGAAAAGTTAATTCAAGAACCCGTTTAATGTAGAATGTTTCTCTATGGTCCAGCTGAATCTGCTGCAGGGTTTGCCCACAGTTGTCAGTTGCTCATTTCCAAATCAGAAAGCAGTTCTAATTAGTGATTGTTAGCCTCGTTAGCTTCAGCCTTATCCCTAATTCTTAACCTTAGGTCCAATGGTATAACTAGATGTTACTGGACCTCATAGCAAATACATTTTAGGGCCACCAACATATCCAGAGGCTGTCCTGCTTTACCCATATATGTTACAAATGCTCATTAATTAGGGCCTCATAGGGCCCCTATACCTCCTGGGCTGCTCGGAAGCTGCAGGGTCTGCTTCCTCTGTAGTTAGGTCCCAATATGTTGTTATACAACTACAGGCTGCCCTTTACCAAATCCAAGCGAGGGGTCAAGGGTGGGACATCTGGTGCCTCCACTGGCTGAAACAATTTTTACCTGTCTCCGTCCCTTTCTATTCTTCTGCATTGCTGCTTCTCACTTTTGAGTCCTGTGAAGAACCATGCAAGTCTGACTTCTGCTATATGTTTCAAGATTAAGAACCAGCAGTGCACATAAAGGAAAAGGCAGATGCTGCTATCAAAAGCAATTAGATTTACAAATAACTGGCATTGTGTAATGAAGTTATATTATTAAGCAACAGTTTATTTCTGGGTTTGTTTCCCCTTTAGCCTTTCCCTCTTGGAAAATGTACCAGCACCAGCGGTGCCAATGATGCCAATAATGAATCCCTGCAGCCATATTTACATAGTAGAATGGGCCTGGGCTTGCTTTGTGTGCATGTGACTGGCAGATTGAAGCAATTGTCTGCAAATCATTATTATAACGTAACATGATCTGTGCTGCCTGTGTTCTCATGTCAGCATGACTCAGCCTTTTCTAATGTTGATCCTCATCAGAAGAGCTGAGAGAAAGACTAGTAACAATGATATGTATAAACTAAACCAAATGCACTGATTTACCCGCCTCTGCTCAGCGAAGTGTGTATGGATAGACTCCTGCTTGATAAACCTGTCCCCCAACCTGTATAAATGGAATATTCCATCTTGTCTTCTGCCAAGTTATCATTCACTCTGTCTGAATAAGTCACATGGTATAACCCAATCAGTGAGGGTAAAACATACTTAGACATGAGAAACATCACATTGATAAGGAAAACAAACCTTCACCCATGAACAAAGAGAAGGACAACCTATCCCCCAATCTAAAGCCCCCCAAGTACCATAGAACTGGTTCATCTTTACTAATCTCAGGCCCCTTAAATATACTCATAGTCTGTACAGAGAGATCCCATAAAGCTATGGCAGCATAGGTATTCCCTGTACTAAGCACAATTCAGCAGGAACAGCCCCCTAAATTTGCTCATATTCTGTACAGAGAGATCCCATAAAACTATAGCAGCATAGGTATTCCCCTGTACTAAGCACAATTCAGCAGGAACAGCCCCTAAGTTTGCTCATAGTCTGTACAGAGAGATCCCATAAAACTATAGATATTCCCCTGTACTAAGCACAATTCAGCAGGAACAGCCCCTAAGTTTTCTCATAGTCTGTACAGAGCGATCCCATAAAACTATGGCAGCATAGGTATTCCCCTGTACTAAGCATAATTCAGCAGGAGATACCATAAAACTGTGCCAGTGGGTATTGTTTGTATTAAGCTCAATTTAGCAGGAACATCAGAGGGAATGATGGCTTTCTCACTGCCATCCAGCCGTGTTTGCTTTCTGTGTATGTGACAGTCGGTAGATTGGTAAAGAGAGTTGCAGATAATTCTGTGCTGCATGTGGCTGTCATCATGACTCAGGTTTTTCATTCTATTGCTCTGTCAGTTATGAACAGAAATGAAAGAACAAACAGTAACAACACTGTATATATAGTGAATAAAGTACCCCCTCTTGTAAAATATAAGGATATTATAAGTTACCAAGGAGTTCCATGACCATATAAAACAAGAAGGCCAAGTGTTTTATACAGGTCATGCAGGGCCGCCATCCAGGGGGACAGGGGGGAGAGTTGTACTGGGCCCGGGGGGTAAGGGGGCCCCAGGGGCGATCCTGGCCCCTTCACTGCCTGAGGCAGTTTGCTGTTGCTGCCGCCCCCCTCACCCATGCGCTTAACTTTTTGCACCGGAGGGGGTCCACGAGGGGGTGGAGAGGGCCAGGAAGCTAGTGCAGAGAGCACATTTGAACTCTCTGCACTAGAATAGCTGAATCTCCAGTTTGAAAACCGGAAATTCGGCTCTTAAAGTACCAGGAGCAGCATTTTTGCCGCCCCTGGTACTTAGTGGGGAAATGCCGTCTGAGGCAAGTTTCTCAAATTGCGCCCTGGGGGGCCTGGCTGCACTGCACTTACTGGATTAGCCTTCGGAAGGGAGGGCGGTAGGGTTACCAGGTCTAATTTCCAAAACCAGCCAAAGTCCACTAGAAAAACAGCTCAAACCTAACCAAGAGGCACTTCAAAAGTAGCCTAAAAATAGCACAATATGTGCTGTGAAAAAAAAGTCTAATTATGCCTTTTTCAAATTTTCACTGTGTTGCAAATTTTTCCATGAAGCAAAATAGGACAGATTCGCCCCTTCACCAGTTTCGTAACTACAGAGGGGGCCCCAGGAGGTATAGGGTTCCCGTAGGGTTGCCACCTTTCTTCATGACGGAGACCGGACAGGGGGGTGGGGCTGTGATATCAGTGGGTGGGTCATGACATAGGTGGGAGTGTCCATGACATCAGGGACGGGGCTATGATTGGCCGATCGCTGTGTCACTCAAGGGAATCCTGATTTCCAAATAAGTTTTGACCTGGCAGCCCTTCAAAATACCGGGCAGTCCAAGTCAAAACCGGACAGGTGGCAATCCTAGGTCCCCGTAATACATATACAATTTTAATAAATATTGTTAATATTGGCAGCTCACTGACAGCAGGTGGGCCCTGCTAATCAAGTAAGTGCAACATGGCAGGACCCCCTAAAGGCCCCTCTTTGTGGTCCCTATTATTGTATGTGGGGGGGGGGAAACCTGGGCACCAATTTTTTATAACGTGGAGGGGGCATGGCCACCAATTTTCTTTTTACCTTGTGGGGTCCCAGCCACCAATATTGTTTTAATGGGATCCCTGACCACCAATTTTTTTTTATTTTTTATTAGCATGTGGGGGGGCCCCTGACCAAAAATTTATTTTTTATTAACATGTGGGGACCCTAGCTACCAATGTTTTGTTTTTTTACTCTGGGGTGGACCTGTGGGTGGGGCTTGCAGTGGGCGCAGCACAGGGGGCCCAGGAAATGTTGTCGTATGTGGCCATGTGATTTGTGATGGAGGCCCTGAGGTCTTGGAACTTTAAGGTGACTTCTAATATCCTCATATTTTACAGGGGGTACTTTATTTATTATAATACACAACTTTCAGTGAGTCATGTGAAATGACATCACTAAGCTTCGATTATAACTGATGACATCACTAAGCACCTTTTAAAAATGTATAAACTGTATTAAGTATTAAATGGCTGCTTACACCTGAGACTTTATCCCTTAAATATTTTCATATTTGTGGAGGCAAAATGCATCTGGCCTCCTACTTCTGGTGTCTGTTTTACCCGGCCTCCCACTGTGGTCCCAAAGCAGCAGATGGTGATACCCCTGGAACTATAGCAGGGCGACTGTTACCCCAATGTTTCTATATATCTGTAACCTTGTTATGAGCTAAGGGGGCCCAGCCTGAGAGCCAGTTAGGGGGAGATTTGGGGTGAGTGCTTATTCATGCATTGGGTACCCCTGGAACTATAGCAGGGTGACTGTTACCCCAATGTTTCTATATATCTGTAACTTTGTTATGAGCTAAGGGGGCCCAGCCTGAAGGCCAGTTAAAAGGAGATTTGAGGTTAGTGCTTATTTGTGCCCTGGGTACCCCTGGAACTATAGCAGGGTGACTGTTACCCCAATGTTTCTATATATCTGTAACCTTGTTATGAGCTAAGGGGGCCCAGCCTGAAGGCCAGTTAGGGGGAGATTTGGGGTGAGTGCTTATTTGTACCCTGGGTACCCCTGGATCTATAGCAGGGTGACTGTTACACCAATGTTTCTATATATCTGTAACCTTGTTATGAGCTAAGGGGGCCCAGCCTGAAGGCCAGTTAGGGGGAGATTTGGGGTGAGTGCTTATTTGTGCCCTGGGTACCCCTGGAACTATAGCAGGGTGACTGTTACCCCAATGTATCTATATATCTGTAACCTTGTTATGAGCTAAGGGGGCCCAACCAAATGTAAGACCACAAAGGGAACTTGGCTAAAAATATTGGGGGTAAAGTTCTGCTTTTTTCTGTGTTATATGTAAGGCGTGTCACATCAGAGAACACTGAATTTACACATTTATGTACATAATCTAACAAGGATTTTAAGATTGGCTCTCAAGTTTGAAACTGAACCTCCCGATATAATCCCCAAAAAGGTGAGGTCTATGAAATATGTACATAAGGATTATGTGTCATTCTCATCAGTCCCTGCCCCAGTTGAGTTTACCTACAATATAATCCCCTATCACAGTCACACCTACTAGGAACCATTTAAGCAGGAGCCAATTTATTTTAGTGTGTAGGAGGAAAGCAGAGCAGACCTACATAGAAAGGCTGATATTTTATTTTCCAGAAAAGTTGGCAGCCCTATAGTACAATCAAGGATTTTTTGGCCACTGATGGATAATTTGTGATTCATAATTTTAAGCAGCTTTGCAATATACATTAGTTACAATTTTTTTTGTTTTTAAATTGTATTGCTACTGAAAGCAGAGTTTGTCTGTTCCTGTCTATTCTCTGCACTGGTGATTCAGACTGTTGATACAATGTAGCCGATTAACAGACTTTTGCAACATTGATTAAAAAGTAACAACCAGGAGTTAAGCAAATGCTGCTTTCAATAGCAATTGTTTTTACAAATAACTTTAAAAGCTCTGGAATGATTTTTTTTTTGATAAATGTATATTGGAAAGTTACTTTGAATTATGTTTATTTTGAGGTTGACTTGCCTTTTAAGTTGGTGAGATTTGTTTTTCTTTAGAAAGTGATTGTGCAGTGACATAACTAGATGTTACTGGGTCCCACAGCAAAATCATTTGAGGGGCCCCCAAACTCTCCTAGGTTGTCCTGTTTTACCAATATACTGTATATTAAAATGACTCATTAATTAGGACCTCATGGGGCCCCTATACCTCCTGGGCCATCTGCAGCCACAGGGTCTGCTTCCTCTTTAATTACGCCCCTGTGATTGTGGATATATAGGAGTGTTGATGTGGTTCCCCCAACTGATGGGTATCTGTTGTCTATTATTATAACCTGATCCAATCGTTGTTCAAATCTGGTAGAAATCCACTTGTCTGGTGATGCCAAGGCTGCAATGTTACAATGTTCATAACCTGCTACAAATCAAGGGGCAAGTGGATTTTTATGAACCTCAGGGTCAAATCAGGACTTTGTGTCTCCAAATACTGTTTTTCCTCTGCAATTTAAAGACCCAATGGCAGATTAAATAAGTATCAGGCACAGGAGAAGCTATAAAAATTCCAGGTCAAAGTGGACTACTACATTTTTAATTCGGTGCATAAAGTTTTTGCTAAACCAAAATACATGGACATTCATCTAGTGATCCTCTCGCCTCTGCCAGGGTTAGAACTAATTCCTAAAATAAACTCCTTGCTCAAATATTGGTGGCAACGAGATAGTTGGACAGACAGACGCTCTCCATTCCAGGCTTGTAAAAAAAACAAGCATATACACAGCCTGGCATGTTTAATGCTGTAACCAGCAATTAATCATAAGCTCCAGATATTGGCAACAGCAAGAGTCTAGCTAACCATTGGCTACTGCATAACTACAGAGTGACATTCATATAATTGTGCTGCTCTGCATCTCTCTCCACAGGTAAATATTGGACATTGTCAGTTATACAGTTCAGTTCCATGGGAGCCCATGTAATATTTAAAATAATTTTGGCTTTTGATCTCCTCCAGAACAAAACTAAGCATAAGATATATTTAAATATATATAAATGATACTTTGTTCCTGTAAGGACTGTGAGAGGGACACTCCTATAGAGGCTGGTAGCAGAGATGAAAGGGCTCATAGCAATGTAAATAAGCTCATGTACTCTCTTATAGGGAATGAGAGATGTTCAAGGATGGGCACACTGCAGTTTTCCCCATTATTGTGACCATGGTACATGAACTATGAGATGGACATTCCTATACAGGACTGGTAATAAAAAAGAGGGGGCCCAAGCAATTCAAGTAGGTTCCATCATGATGACAATAACAGATGAACTGTGTCCCCAGGTACTGTTTTAGTTTCTATATATCTGTAACCTTGTTATGAGCTAAGGGGATCCAGCCTGAAGGCCAGTTAGGGGGAGTTTTGGGGTGAGTTCTTATCTGTGCCCTGGGTACACCTGGAACTATAGCAGGGTGACTGTTACCCCAATGTTTCTATATATCTGTAACCTTGTTATGAGCTAAGGGGATCCAGTCTGAAGGCCAGTTAGAAGGAGATTTGGGGTGAGTGCTTATTTGTACCCTGGGTACCCCTGGAACTATAGCAGGGTGACTGTTACCCCAATGTTTCTATATATCTGTAACCTTGTTATGAGCTAAGGGGGCCCAGCCTGAAGGCTAGTTAGAAGGAGATTTGGGGTGAGTGATTATTTGTGCCCTGGGTACCCCTGGAACTATAGCAGGGTGACTGTTACCCCAATGTTTCTATATATCTGTGACCTTGTTATGTGCTAAGGGGGGCCAGTCTGGAGGCCAGTTAGGGGGAGATTTGGGGTGAGTGCTTATTCGTGCCCTGGGTACCCCTGGAACTATAGCAGGGTGACTGTTACCCCAATGTTTCTATATATCTGTGACCTTGTTATGAGCTAAGGGGGGCCAGTCTGGAGGCCAGTTAGGGGGAGATTTGGGGTGAGTGCTTATTCGTGCCCTGGGTACCCCTGGAACTGGATTTATACACTTTTTAGATAATGTTACAAAGATACAAAACATGATTTCCCAGCTGTTTGTGAACTGCACCTCCAACAGGTCATGCCCCCCCCCCTCTTTGATTTCAGCTAATTATGAATCTCAAACTGTTTGGTAAATGATATTTTATTTCTAATGATAAAATTACATTTCAGGTAGATGGAGTGTTATAAGGTCTCAGATGCTTAAGGCAGAACCTTTTTATGGGGGCACACAGGTTAGTAATGAGTGCCGGGGGGAGGTTAGAAATTTACCAGGGCACAACTTTCTTCTCACTCACCAACTCCCCGTGAGGAGAATCTGCATTGTTGGGCAGGAGAGCTAAATACACAGGTGTCTCTGCACCTTCATCTGGGGATTTTTGAGCGTTGGTCCCAGCCATGTCAGTTTTCACCCACCCCGGGCAGCAGGCGTTGAGCAGGATCCCATCATTTTGTCTCTTTTCATTCAGCTCCCTGGCTTGGATTCTGGATAGTACAGTCACCCCAACTTTGGACACCCCATAAACCATGTTTGGCCATCCTTGTGTCTCATGGACTCCCTTCTTGGCATCTTCCACAAACTTCTCCATTAATGTAACCAGCTCCTCCTCTGTGATGGTGTCGCTGCGAAACACCTTCTGCAGTTCTGGGCTACAGCGCTCAAGGGCCATGAGACTGACAAAACTGGACACATTAACCACCCGACCTAAGGAAAACAGATGGAAGAAATCAAGTCTGAATCTAGGAGGCACCTTCTAGCTCCCGTTGACTTGATAGATGATAATGAGGACTAGATATATTATACATTATCTCCAGGCTTTGGAACACAGATTAAAACCAGAAGTTCTGAGATCCGGTTATTCCAAGTACAGTATATACTATAATTTAATTTTATTTATTATATAGTTTGTTACTCCATATATTCTATATATGTAATTCATGTGATGTAGTTGTATAATCACATTTACTTTACAGTGCTACGCAATATGTTGGCGCTATATAAATACATGTTAATAATAATAAAATAATAATAATAATTTAATGTTTCTGTTTCAAATTAAATCTAATTTAATTTTACATTGTGTAAAAACGGATTTGGGTTTACTTCCCCTTAACCTGGAAAATGAAGCCTTTCCTCAGTCCAGCACTGTTGATTACATCAAATAAAAAACTCAAATTTATTTGCTTACATTAAAACCACAGGCAGGGCACATTCCAGCACAAACTCTGACTATTCGTACATTTAACACAGGTGTGCGCACTGTCCCTTTAAAAACACTAATAATGCGAGACGGACAATAGGAAATACCTTTCAGTCAGGGTGCCACTAATAACTCACCATGGGGCTTAATCAGTGGGAGGAGCACATTGCATACATCTCTGGTGGCAAAGAAGTTGGTTTTCAGCGTCATCTCGGCCTGGGTGGCAATTGGGGTGGTGTCAGCAACTGGTGAGATAAAGAGACACAAAAGGAACACAATCTAATAAACGTGTTTTCTGTTTCATAAACACAGCACTAGCCCTACCAACTGGGTACAGTTTAGCCTTAAACGACCCTGTAAGTCACAGGCTCATCTAGTGGGTGGGACTAGAGCACATATGGCAGCTTCCAGACCTAGACTTGGTTGCAATATTCATAAAGGCCTGTTACAAAACCAGAAGCACCTTGGCAGCCTTATTATATTATTCGGTGTCTATATTATAGATACAATGTATCACTCCTGCCAGAGTCTCCCATGAGCCTATGTGGCTATATTGTTATGATAATCTCTGGGTTGGTATGTGGTGCAATTTATCAATCCTAAAGTTGTACTTACCTTTAAATGCAATGCCAGCGTTGTTAATGAGCACATCGATCCCACCGTACTTCTCCTTTAAGAAACTCCCCAGGGTCCTAATGCTCTGCAGATTGTTGATATCCAGCTGGTGGAAAAGAGGGGACAGCCCTTCCTTCTCCTTCAGGGCCCTGATGGCTTCTACTCCCAACTTGGGGTCTCTGGCTGTCAGGTACACGTCTCCCTTGAACTGTTTGCAGAGAGCTCTCACTATGGCCAGTCCAATCCCTTTATTGCCCCCTGTTACTACTGCCACCTTTGCACCGGCCATTCTGCCAACAGAGCTTACAAGATACAGGGATCTAATAACTGGGGCTCCAGTATGTGATGTGAATGTGAAAGCAGTGCCTCTCCCTAATTTATTTACCAGCCCGAAGCCCTGCCCGCCCCACCCTAACTGTATACAGATTAAATTCTATATATTAAACAGTGCCACCTGCTGCACATCTGTGGAATTCTCTATATCAATGAAATTATGGTTTAAAAACATAGGGTGAAAAAAATTGGTTGGCTTTAGTTCCCCTGCAGGAATGGTTTCCGAAATATGACAAGCCCTATCAATTACTTAATAAATACATCCAACTTTAAAAAGAACTGTGGAAGGGGCATTCCTATACAGGGCTAGTGATAAAGAAGAGGGGAGCATCTCAAGTAGGTTCCATCATGATGACAATAACAAATGAACTGTGTCACCCACAGACTGTTTCAGTTTCTATATTTCTTTAACCTTGTTATGAGCTAAGGGGGCCCAGCCTGAAGGCCAGTTAGGGGAGATTTGGGGTGAGTGTTTATTTGTACCCTGGGTACCCCTGGAACTATAGCAGGGTGACTGTTACCCCAATGTTTCTATATATCTGTAACCTTGTTATGAGCTATGGGTGCCCAGCCTGAAGGCCAGCTGGGGTGAGTGTTTGGGAACCCCTGGAACTGGATTTACACAGTTTCTAGATAATCTAACAGTTGAAGGTTGACATCCTTGGTTTCAGTTGATTACGAGTCACGCTATTTAGTCAATTATGTTTTATTTTGAAGTAATTTGAAATATGAAAATACATTTCTGGTGAATGGAATAAGGTTATGGGTGCTTAAGGTAGACTCTTGTGGGACATACATGTGAGGAATGAGCGGCTGGGGGGCAGGGGCTTTATCAATTTACCAGGGCACAACTTTCTTCTCACTCACCAACTCCCCATGAGGAGAATCTGCATTGTTGGGCAGGAGAGCTAAATACACGGATGTCTCTGCACCTTCATCTGGGGACTTGGTAGAGTTGGACCCAGCCATGTCAGTCTTCACCTTCCCCGGGCAGCAGGCATTGAGCAGGATTCCATCATTTTTTCTTTTCTCATTCAGCTCCCTGGCTTGGATTCTGGATATTACAGTTACCCCAATTTTGGACACCCCATAAGCTGTGTTTGGCCACCCTTCCTTCTGATGGACTCCCTTCTTGACATCTTCCACAAACTTCTCCATTAATGTAACCAGCTCCTCCTCTGTGATGGTGTCGCTGCGAAACACCTTCTGTAGTTTTGGGCTACAGCTCTCAAGTGCCATGTAACTGGCCATACTGGACACATTAACCACCCGACCTAAAGAAAACAAATGGAAGAAACCAAGTCTGAATCTTGGAGGCACCTTTTGTGATGAGAATGGGCACTAGATACAGGATAAGTTGACTATCTCCAGACTTTGGAACTATTTAATTATACAACATGTTGGTGCTAATTTTGACCATTTCTGATCCATAATTCCACGGTTCCCACAATTTGTGGGGGTTACACTTGGCTCCAGGGGTTTAAATGTGTCAAGTCACTTTTAAGGATCACTATGGACATTCTCTAGGTATCAGCACAATACACGGGTGATGTGCTGGAAATGTGTAATGTCACCTGCCAAGACTCCAACACCCACAATTGTGATTCTTCATCTATATACCTGTCTGGGGGAGGTTTTACTTCTCCTTTAGTGAATGATATCTGCTTTCACTATGCATCCTTATATTATTACCACAAGCAGAACATTCCTGCACAAGTGACTGACTGATTGTATACTGAATATAGGTGTGTGTGTGTACTGTTCGTTTAAGGAAAACTAATGTGAGAATAACTGTAGTTAAAACCAAGGGTCCCGACCAATAACTCACCATGGGGTTTAATCAGTGGGAGGAGCTTGTTACATACATTCTGGTGGCGAAGAAGTTGGTTTTCAAAGTCATCTGGGTGCCAAACGGGGTGGTGTCGGCAACTGGTGAAGGAGGCACAAAGGGACCAGGATCTATTCAAGTTCTATTAGCTCAGCACTAATCCCACCAACTGGGTGCAGTTTAAAATCAACCATAAATTTGTGCTTGTATGTTCTCCCATTGTCCCGTGCTGGTTTCCTCCCCACATGATTTCTGTAAAACACTGCAGAATATGTAAATCTTATATAAAGGATAATTTAATACTTAATACAGTCAAGGTGATTTGGAGCCTAAAAGGCAAACACTGTTACATAAAGTCATACGAACAAGAAATGCAGGTCATTCTGGGTTATGGTCAAAACCCCTTTAAGGCCTCATAGGGGTCCCTATACCTCCTGCCCCCCCCCCTGCAGCCACAGGGTCTGCTTCCTCTGTAGTTAGGTCCCAATATGTTGTTATACGACTACAGGTTGCCCTTTACCAAATGCAAGCGAGGGGGCAAGGGTGGCACAACAGTTTCCCTCATCTGGTGCCTCCACTGGCTGAAACAATTTTTACCTGTCTCCGTCCCTTTCCATTCTTCTGCATTGCTGCTTCTCACTTTTGCAATAAAGTCCTGTAAAGAAGAATGCAAGTCTGCTATATTGTTTCAAAATTAAGAACCAGCAGTGCAGATAAATGAAAAGGCACATGCTGCTATCAATAGCAATTAGATTTACAAATAACTGGCAATGTGTAAAGAAGGTATATTATTAGTAGTATTTCGCTGCCGGAAAATAAATTTGCGAAACCGCTGCGAAAATTCACCAGCATCAAAAAAAAATTGGACGCGGCATCAAAAACGAGACGCCGGCACTGTTTCGCTAATTTTTTTCAGCAAATTTTGCGGGAAATTTGCGAATTTTCCGACAAAACGAAACGCCCTAAATTCGCCCATCACTAATTGTTAGACAACAGTTTATTTTTGGGTTTGTTTCCCCTTAAGCCCTTCCCATATTTACATAGTAGAATGGGCCTGGGCTTGCTTTGTGTGCATGTGACTGGCAGATTGAAGCAATTGTCTGCAAATCCTTATTATAACGTAACATGATCTGTGCTGCCTGTGTTCTCATGTCAGCATGACTCAGCCTTTTCTAATGTTGATCCTCATCAGAAGAGCTGAGAGAAAGACTAGTAACAATGATATGTATAAACTAAACCAAATGCACTGATTTACCCGCCTCTGCTCAAGTGTCTATAGGTAGAATCCTGCCTGTTAAACCTGTCCCCCAACCTGTATAAATGGAATATTCCATCTTGTCTTCTGCCAAGTTATCCTTCACTCTGTCTGAATAAGTCACATGGTATAACCCAATCAGTGAGGGTAAAACATACTTAGTAATGAGAAACATCACATTGATAAGGAAAACAAACCTTCACCCATGAACAAAGAGAAGGACAACCTTTTCCCCAATCTAAAGCCCCCAAATTCATCTGTTCTAATCTCAGGCCCCCTAAATATACTCACGGACTGTACTGATAGATACCATAAACCTATTCCAGCATTGGTGTTGTTAATATCTCGGTTTGCATAAAAAAAAAATTGTATTATTTGTTCTAGTGAATATCCTCCTTTGTATCATGTAGAACATTCTATTTCCTTATTGGCAAAATAACCAGGATGGTTGGCATGACTCCCACTGTGGTCCCAAAGCAGCAGAAGTTGATCCACCTGGAACTATAGCAGGGTGACTGTTACCCCAATGTTTCTATATATCTGTAACCTTGTTATGAGCTAAGGGGGCCCAGTCTGAAGGCCAGTTAGGAGAAGATTTGGGGTGAGTGCTTATTTGTGCCCTGGGTACCCCTGGAACTATAACAGGGTGACTGTTACCCCAATGTTTCCATATATCTGTAACCTTGTTATGAGCTAAGGGGGCCCAGTCTGAAGGCCAGTTAGGAGAAGATTTGGGGTGAGTGCTTATTTGTACCCTGGGTACCCCTGGAACTATAGCAGGGTGACTGTTACCCCTATGTTTCTATATATCTGTAACCTTGTTATGAGCTAAGGGGGCCCAGCCTGAAGGCCAGTTAGGGGGAGATTTGGGGTGAGTGTTTATTTGTACCCCTGGAACTATAGCAGGGTGACTGTTACCCCAATGTTTCTATATATCTGTAACCTTGTTATGAGCTAAGGGGGCCCAGCCTGAAGGCCAGTAAGGAGAAGATTGGGGTGAGTGCTTATTTGTGCCCTGGGTACCCCTGGAACTATAGCAGGGTGACTGTTACCCCAATGTTTCTATATATCTGTAACCTTGTTATGAGCTATGGGGGCCCAGCCTGAAGGCCAGTTAGGGGGAGATTTGGGGTGAGTGCTTATTTGTACCCTGGGTACCCCTGGAACTATAGCAGGGTGACTGTTACCCCTATGTTTCCATACATCTGTAACCTTGTTATGAGCTAAGGGGGCCCAGGCTGAAGGCCAGTTAGGGGGAGATTTGGGGTGAGTGTTTATTTGTACCCCTGGAACTAAAGCAGGGTGACTGTTACCCCAATGTTTCTATATATCTGTAACCTTGTTATGAACTAAGGGGGCCCAGCCTGAAGGCCAGCTGGGGTGAGATTTGGGGTGAGTGCTTGGGAACCCCTGGAACTGGATTTACACAGTTTCCAGATAATCCAAAAGTTGAAGGTTGACATCCTCGGTTTCGTAGATTACAAGTCACACACTGTTTATTCACTTGTTTTATTATGAATTAATTCTTGTAATGAGGACATACAGACGAGGAATGAGCGGCCGGGGGGCTGGGGCTTTATCAATTTACCAGGGCACAACTTTCTTCTCACTCACCAACTCCCCGTGAGGAGAATCTGCATTGTTGGGCAGGAGAGCTAAATACACAGGTGTCTCAGCACCTTCATCTGGGGATTTTGGGGCGTTGGGCCCAGCCATGTCAGTCTTCACCCACCCAGGGCAGCAGGCGTTGAGCAGGATCCCATCATTTTTCCTCTTCTCATTCAGCTCCCTGGCTTGGATTCTGGATAGAACCGTCACCCCGACTTTGGATGTCCCATAAGCCATGTTCGGCCACCCTTGTGCCTCATGGACTCCCTTCTTAGCATCTTCCACAAACTTCTCCATGAATGTAACCAGCTCCTCCTCTGTGATGGTGTCGCTGCGAAACACCTTCTGCAGTTCTGGGCTACAGCGCTCAAGGGCCATGTAACTGGCCATACTGGACACATTAACCACCCGACCTAAAGAAAACAAATGGAAGAAACCAAGTCTGTATTTTGGAAGCACCTTTCGTGATGAGAATGGGCACTAGATACAGGATTAGTTAACTATCTCCAGACTTTGGAACTATTTATTTATACAACACTCACATTTTGGTGCTAATTTTGACCATTTCTGATCCATAATTCCATGGTTCCCACAAGTTCTGGGGGTTACACTTGGCTCCAGGGGTTTAAATGTGTCAAGTGAATTTGAAGGATCACTATGGACATTCTCTAGGTATCAGCACAATACACGGGTGATGTGCTGGAAATGTGTAATGCCACTTGCCAATACTCTAATACCCACAATGCCTTGTGATTCTCCATCTCTATACCTGTCTGGGGGAGGTTTTACTTCTCCTTTAGTGAATGATATCTGCTTTCCCTATGCATCCTTATATTATTATAACCACAAGCAGAACATTCCTGCACAAGTGCCAACTGACGAATCGTATACTGAATATAGGTGTGTGTGTGTGTGTACTGTCCCTTTAAAGGGATCCTGTCATCGGAAAACATGTTTTTTTCAAAACACATCAGTTAATAGTGCTACTCCAGCAGACTTCTGCACTGAAATCCATTTCTCAAAAGAGCAAACAGATTTTTTATATTCAATTTTGAAATCTGACATGGGGCTAGACATATTGTCAATTTCCCAGTTACCCCTGGTCACGTGACTTGTGCCTGCACTTTAGGAGAGAAATGCTTTCTGGCAGGCTGCTGTTTTTCCTTCTCAATATAACTGAATGTGTCTCAGTGGGACATGGGTTTTTACTACTGAGTGTTGTTCTTAGATCTACCAGGCAGCTGTTATCTTGTGTTAGGGAGCTGTTATCTGGTTACCTTCCCATTGTTCTTTTGTTTGGCTGCTGGGGGGGAAGGGAGGGGTGATATCACTCCAACTTGCAGTACAGCAGTAAAGAGTGATTGAAGTTTATCCAGTGACGGAACTAGGTGGGGGGCGGGCCCTGGTGTGGGCTGTGCAGCCGGTCCCCGCCCCCCACCCTTGTCCGTGCGGCTGGAGCCGACGCCAGAGGGCGCGTGACTGCCGGGGGGCCCTGCGGGGGTGCGGACCCTGGCCCAATTGCACCCCCTGCTCCCCCGTAGTTACGCCACTGAGTTTATCAGAGCACGTCACATGACTTGGGGCAGCTGGGAAATTGACAATATGTCTAGCCCCATGTCAGATTTCAAAATTGAATATAAAAAAATCTGTTTGCTCTTTTGAGAAATGGATTTCAGTGCAGAATTCTGCTGGAGCAGCACTATTAACTGATTCATTTTGAAAAATTTTTTTTTCCCTATGACAGTATCCCTTTAAGCACAATGAATGTGAGAATAACTGTAGTTAAAACACTTAGGGTCCTGACCAATAACTTACCATGGGGCTTAATCAGTGGGAGGAGCTCGTTGCATATATCTCTTGTGGCGAAGAAGTTAGTTTTCAAAGTCACCTCGGCCTGGGTGCCAAATGGGGTGGTGTCGGCAACTGGTTGAGATAAAAGGAGGCACAAAGGTATCAGAATCTATTAAACACAAGTTCTATTAGCACAGCACTGGTCCCACCAAGTGGGTGCAGTTTAAAATCTCTTTTAAAAGTCGCGGGAGGGAGAGGAAGGACAAGCCTATTAAACCATTGCTGAGATCAGGGCAATCTCTCCCCTATAAATACTGTGGCACAGGAGAGGTTAAAGCCTAGTTAGACCAGTACTTAGATTGCCCAGACCAGCAACACTCTCTTGTTACAAGTCTTAGGGAGGAACTCCTCGGGCGATTTCGGCGTGATCTGACGCGCTGAGCAAAAACGCAGTTCACAAGTCGGATGCGACAGAAATAAGGTAAGAGATGGAAACGTCGGATGAAGTCGCATCGTTCATCCGGCGTGACATGACTGTCGGATGCAGACCCAGCGTGAAGTCGTGTCGCATTGGAAGAGCGATGGGATACCATCCGACTTTCCTGTTGCATCTGACTTGACGCCTGCGTTTTTGCACAGTGCGTCGGATTGCGCGAAATCGCCCGTGGAGTTCCTCCCAGAAAGGGGGGGGGAAAAGAAACAAGCCTGTGTAAATGATCAATGCTTTGGTACTGGCAAACTTTTCCCCTTATAAAATGCTACTGGCATGGGGAAGGATCAAGCCCACTTAAAGGAGAAGGAAACCCCCTGGGCGCAAAACCCCTCCCCTGAAATTGCAAACAGGAGAGCTGCTGCATAAAAAGCGAAATAACACAAAAACCACAAATAATAAAAAATGAAAACCAATTGCAAATTGTCTCAGAAGATCGCTCTCTACAGCATACAGGTATGGGATCCGTTATCCGGAAACCCGTCATCCAGAAAGTTCCGAATTACGAAATGACCGTCTCCCATAGACTCCATTATAATCAAATAATCCAAATTTTTAAAAATGATTTGCTTTTTCTCTGTAATACTTAAACAGTAGCTTGTACTTGATCCCAACTAAGATATAATTAATCCTTATTGGAAGCAAAACCAGCCTATTGGGTTTATTTAATATTTGCATGATTTTCTTGTAGTCTTAAGGTATGAAGATCCAAATTACAGAAAGACCCGTTATCAGGAAAGCCCCAGGTCCTGAGCATTCTGGATAATAGGTCCCATACCTGTATTAAAAGTTCATTTAAAGTTAAACAACCCCTTTAAGATTTATGTAGTGAGTCTCACTAGGGAACCAGTATGGCAGCTTCTAGGCACCGACCTGCTACAACATTAATAAACAACAATTAATTCTGCATAACTTTCCCAACAACCCCTGGGGCACTGACCTTTCACTGCAAAGCCAGTTTTTTTGCATTAATCTCTGGGTAGGCAATAGGTACAATGTATGAGTCGTGGGGTTGTACTTACCTTTAAATGCAATGCCAGCGTTGTTAATGAGCACATCGATCCCACCGTACTTCTCCTTTAAGAAACTCCCCAGGGTCCTAATGCTCTGCAGATTGTTGATATCCAGCTGGTGGAAGAGAGGGGACAGCCCTTCCTTCTCCTTCAGGGCCCTGACAGCTTCTTCTCCCAACTTGGGGTCCCTGGCTGTCAGGTACACGTCTCCCTTGAACTGTTTGCAGAGAGCTCTCACTATGGCCAGTCCGATCCCTTTATTGCCCCCTGTTACTACTGCCACCTTCACACCGGCCATTCTGCTGCTCTAATAGCGATCGCAAGCGACAGAGATCTAGAGACAGAGGCTGTTGTACTCCCCGACAGTACATTAGCGGCACCTCCCTTATAACTACCCAACCCTCAGCCCCACCTTTACAGGTAAACGAATCCAGTTCATTAAACAGCGCCACCTGCTGTAAACCAATGGAATTTACTATATCGACATAGCTTGCAGACTTCCTGGTAAATGCCATGTGCAACGTTCAGCCAATAGAATGCGAGGGGCGCGACCTAAGAACCCGGAAGTGGAAAGAACATGCTGCACGTGTTGTATGATGCGCTTCTCAGTCCAGGTTTACTCTCCGCTCTGTCTGTGCTGATAGATGTGATACGGCTTATTGTTTAGCTACCGGCTCCCTCCTATAGGAATGGGCAGTTTAATGAGACTCAGACAGCAGGCCCTGCAGTGTTCCCCATGTTCAAGGTATTGGATACACGTGACGTGTCAATGGCGGTTTATTAATATCCCTATGGCCATACTGCATAATGCAGCCCTGAATGAATATTTTACACAAAGGTTCCATTCAGGCAGATCTCTCTTTAGGGAATTTAAAAAAGGGGTGTCTACCCTGGGCCCTGTGCTCATTACCGCTTTGCTTTATAGTAACATTAGCCAATCTGATAATGAGCTGCTTCCAAATTGATATGATTTAAGACCTGAAAATGCGGATCTTTCTTGTTGGAGATATATATATATATATATATATATATATATATATATATATATATATATATATACACTTCCAAATGAGTATCCGCACTCCAAGGCCAATGGCTTCAACAAAGGGAGGGGTCCACGGTAATTTTGTATACACCAATTATTCTCAGACCCGGAACTCCCTGTTGTAAAAATTCAATTGTTTATTGTTACATGGTATCTATACCCCACGTTTCGGTCCCCATTGGGACCTTCCTTGAAAAAGGTCCCAATGGGGACCGAAACGTTGCGTATAGATACCATGTAACAATAAACAATTGAATTTTTACAACAGGGAGTGCTGGTCTGAGAATTATTGGGATATATACAGCGCCGCCATCAGGGGGGGACAGGGGGGACAAGCGTACCGGGCCCGGGCATGAAGGGGGGCCCGGCAGCGCTGCATTTTTTGAAGATCCGGGCCCCACTTAAGAGCGCCCGAGCCGTACGTCTTGCCTCTTGCGTTGCCGAATGCGGAAGTGGCGAAAAGCCGAAGCCGATGCGCCGAAAAGACCCGAAGTCACGGAAAAAACCGAAGCGCCGAAAAGACCCGAAGTCACGAAGCGCCGAAAAGACCCGAAGTCTTGAAAACAGCCGAAGCCGAAGTCACGAAAACAGCCGAAATTGAAGTCCTGAAGCGGAGAAAAGACCTGAAGTCACGAAAGGAGGCGAAGTTGAAGTACTGAAGCCATTTCAATTCTACTGAACACCAGTTTGTGTGTTTTTTTTTTTTTTAAATCCCCTGGCCACCAATGTATTATTTTAATATTCTATAGGCCCCTGCCACCAATCTTTTTTTTAAAAAAATTTTTTTTGGGGCCCCAATTTTTTTTTTAACTCGTAAGGGGCCCCTTGCCACCATTGTTTTTTTTTTTTAAAAAAAAAAATTACATTTTTTTTTTGGCGGCCCCAATTTTATTTAACTTGTAAGGGGGCCCCTGCCACCAGTGTTTTTTTTTTTTTTTTCAAAAAAATTATTTTTTTACATTTTTTTGGGGCCCCAATTTGTTTTTAACTTATAAGGGGGCCCCTGCCACCAGTTTTTTTTAAAAAAAAAAATTTAATTTTTGTAATTTTTTTTTGGGGCCCCAATTTTTTATAAGGGGGCCCTGACCATCAATAGCTTTTTACAACTTGTGTGGGGGGGTTACATTTTTAGCGCTGATGTCTGTGTGGTCTTTTAACTGCGATGTGGAGTGGGCGGGATATGGGGTGGAGCTTGGTCGTCAGTGTGGGCGGGGCCCAGGGGGCCCCAAAAATTTTGTTGTACGGGGCCCCGTGATTTCTAATGGCGGCCCTGGATATATATATATATAACTAACAAGAAAGATCCGCACTCTCAGGTATTAAATACAAGTTTTGGCCTCCAAGGCCTTTCTCACTTTGACATTTAACAATAAAACTTTTTAAATTTTATTTAAGACCTGAGATTGCGGATCTTTCTTGTTGGTCATATATTGAAATTTTGGATATTACACCCAGGCAATTTAAACCATTTATCGAGAGTGCTGGCTACTTCTGGATATATATATATATATATATATATCTCTCTCTCTCTATATATTGCAGTAATCTATCAGTATCAGTTAAAGGACCACAGTGAGCACTGATCAACATATGTTTCTTCCAGACTATAATTTGAGGTCAAACCACTATGAAATCCAAATGGGGAAGGACGGGGCGAAAGAGGAAAAGGAAAGGCCCATCTGGCACTAAATCCTATGCAGGTACATTGGGGACGGTACAGTAAACTTCTTGGGACAATGAGCAGTTTGGGTGTCTGCCCTGGAATGTTCCTTTGTTACCTAATGTGGTATCTTGTGTGATGACATAGCTCACAGGTGATACTGTTCACCTTTAAAATGTAGATAGTGATATTCTGAGACATTTTGCAATTGGCTTTCATTTTTTATTATTTGTGGGATCTATCTATCTATCTATCTATCTATCTATCTATCTATCTATCTATCTATCTATCTATCTATCTGTTAAAAAGCTTTTTGTTCAGCAGATTTGCAATTTCATTAATCTGGTTGCTAGAGTCCAAATTACCCTAGCAACCATGCAAGAGACTGGAATATGAATAGGAGAGTACCTGGATAGAAATAATAATGAAGACCAATTGAAAAGTTGCTCAGAATTGGTTAATCTATAACATACTAAAAGTTAACCTAAAGGTGAGCCAACCCTTTAAAGGAATTAATGAAAGCAAAACCTGCTGTAGATGGCTTTTTCCTTCCTTTAAGGAACAGTAACACCAAAAAATCAAAGTGTTTAAAGTGATGAAAATATAATGTAATATTGCCCTGCACTGGTAAAACTGGTGTGTTTGCTTCAGAAACACTACTATAGTTCATATAAACAAGCTGCTGAGTAGCAATGTTGGAAATTGAAAAAAGTCTATATGGCACAGGTTAAATAGTGGATATCAGATAACACCATTATGTTCTACAGAGCTTATCTGCTGTGTAACCTGAGCCTTTTCCTCTTTGAATGGCTGCCCCATTGCTACACAGCAGCTTATTTATATAAACAATAGTCGTGTTTCTGAAGCAAACACAGCAGTTTTACCAGTGCAGGGCAACACTGCATTATATTTTCATTCCTTTAAAACACTTTCATTTTTTTGTGTTCCTGTTCTTTTTTAACTCCATAAAGCAACGTCTTATTTTCTACAGTAAATGTGAATAGGTACTTTTTTTTTATTCCGGACCCCACAAATGACCCACCGATCTTTAAAAGATTCCTTGTTTTTGTCTCCAGCCAATCGGAGCCATGAATGGCAGTACATCCAGCTGCAGAGGTGGCTGAAAGGGAGGGGGTTTCAAGGCAGGCACCTACGAGCTGCAGAGTTTGCAGGTATGTCCCACAGTACTGGAGAATCTCTAGCAATAACCTGCCTGTCTGTTTATTAGAACAATATCAATGATTATATGGGGCTCTGCTGTTGTTGAGCCTTATCTCCGCCCCCCAGTCTTCTCTTCTTTCAACCTTCTTCTTGAATTCCTTCAATCTGGTGCCACTTGGGTACCTCCTTCTATCTGCAGAGTCAGATAATAAACACCAGAATATCAGCAGGAATAAATGTGACTAAAATACCTATAACCTGAAAGGTGCCGTATATAATATGGTTTTACCTACTAGGCCTGGGGCACATTTGTCCATATTATAATGGCAGCAGCAACTCATTCTCCCACAAGGCAGGAGGATGTAGCAGCGCTTGGCAATAAGGATCTTCTAACTCTCACTTGCTCTCCCTACAGACACTGGAAGAGGGTTGATGGCTACCAGAGACTTGAAGGTGAGTGTCTCATTCCCCGGATTTTACTTTTGTAGAAACAAAAGGGTGATGTGACTATAGGAACATGCCAGTAGCGCTTTAATATTCTTATTAGGCAAAGCGATAGAGGAAGGAGCTGTTTGTACAGGTATGGGATCCATTATCCAGAAAGTTCTGAATTACAGGAAGGCCGTCTCCCATAAACTCCATTTAATCCGAATAATCCAAATTTTTAAAAATGATTTCCTTTTTCTCTGTAATAATAAAACAGTAGCTTGTACTTGATCCAAACTAAGATGTAATTAATCCTTATTGGAAGCAAAACCAGCCCTTTGTGTTTAATGTTAACATGACTTTCTAGTAGACTTAAGGTGTGAAATTATGGAAAGATCCGTTATCCGGAAAGCCCCAGGTCCTGAGAATTCTGTATAACAGGTTCCATCCCTGCAGTAGAAATTAAATCTGTAAAACATTTCTTTTTGTTCCTTTTATTAGCCAGGGGAACTGATCATTGCACTGCCTGAAACCTGTCTGATCACTACAGAGACTGTTCTGCAGAGTTATCTTGGGAAATATATTAGACTGTGAGTAACCCAATATTTGGCCACTCAAGGTTAAGAAACATCTTGGACACGCTAAAAGATAAATTACTTTTTTATGTAATTCATGCTCTTCAAAGGAGAGAGACCTTTATTTAATGGTCAGTATAGTGTCCATTTAAAGGGGTGGTTCGCCTTTAAGTTAACTTTTAGTATGTTTTTGAATGGCTATTGTTAAGCAACTTTTCAATCTGTCTTCATTTTTTCTTTTCTATATTTTTTTTATTATTTCCCTTTTTCTTCTGACTCTTTCAGATTTCAAATCTAAAAAAACAAATGCTCTGTAAGGCTACAAATGTATTGTTATTGCTACTTTTTATTACTTATCTTGCTATTCAGACGCTTTCCTATTCATATTCCAGTCTCTTATTCAAATCAATGCATGGTTGCTAAGGTAATTTGGACCCTAGCAACCAGATGTCTGAAATTACAAACTGGAGAGCTGCTGAATAAAAAAGCTAAATTACTCAAAATCATAATAAATAACAAACCATAAAAAATTAAAACCAATTGCAAATTGTCTCAGAATATCACTCTTTACATCATACTTAAAGTGATACTGACACTAAAAAACTACTTTTTAAAATATGAATTTACATTAAAAGTTACCTATAGGTCATGTTGAATGTTTTTTGCTGAGAGAGGTTTGTTTTTGTAAGTAATTGTTAGTTGAAGTTCTTAAAGCTGACTGTTTTGCCAACCTGTCCCTGTCAGTTAGAGATTCTAATGCTAACGGACTCCTGCTGCACAAATATGGCAGCCTCCTCATACAGGAACATGGGGCATCAGACAGGTAATGTAAAAGCATCGGGCAAATACTTTATGGCAAAGTTATAAGTTGCTTTCAAAGGCAATATTACGATAGATGTAAAAAAGAGTTTAATTTCTGATGTTAATTTAAAGGTGAACAACCCCCATTAATGATGGCTGGTGGATAGTTTAGAAGCAGGAGTCTTCATTTTATCATTTTGGGTTAATCATCATCATTTCTCTTGATGCACAGATGGAGACCCCATGTTTCCCCACTGCTGGCCTTGTGCACGTTCCTGGTTGCAGAAAGGTTTGCCGGAGAGCGTTCCCAGTGGAAGCCTTACCTGGATGTAATACCCAGCACCTACAGCTGCCCTGTTTATTGGGAGTTGGAAATAGTCCACCTGCTGCCTGCACCCCTCCGGAAAAAAGCTCTGGAGCAAAAAACAGAGGTCCAAGAGCTGCATACAGAATCGTTGGCTTTCTTCAGCTCCTTGCAGCCCCTCTTTTGTGACAATGTAGCAGATATATATACGTATGATGCCCTGCGCTGGGCCTGGTGCACTGTAAATACAAGGACCGTATACATGAAGCACACACAGCAGGACCGACTCTTGGCACAGCAGGACGTCTGTGCCTTGGCTCCATACTTAGACCTGCTAAACCACAGCCCAGAGGTGCAGGTAAAGTCACAAGCTTGTTATATAGGCATAAAAAATGGAAGGGGGGCTCCCAGATCCATAGAATCCAAATATGAAACTTAAAGCATTAATCCTTGGCTCACTAGAGGGGTTAAAATATTTCCCATACCGACACATTGATGACCTTCCACAACTACCTTCTACAATTCTATTTTTACACAAAATCTGGGCAGTCACTCTCAAACGTCACAACGTAGTGCTCCTATCTCCCAGGCTTCCCCTATTTAGGAACTCACTACTCCCACACCTACTACACCTTCGGGACTTTATACTCTGACCCAACTGTGTCATAAAATATCTGGGTGACCAACTTATAGACCCAACCATCCCCTCCTATGAACAACTATCAGTGAAGTGCCAAACACATAAACTACACTTATCTCCAACTTAGACAAACATTCCAGGCCCAGTTTTCATCCTGAACACCAAACTTACATACACCTGCCCCTTCCAAACTAATTTCGCAACTATAACAAACTGCCCTTGCTATGGGTCCCAAACCATTTGAGACAGCCAAAAACCGCTGGCTCATTTATATATCCTTGAGATGACCCAGGAGTATTGAGAGGAAGCAACTGATAAATACTTGACCTCAACTGGAGACCAATTTATCCAATATAAGATAATACACCAACTCTACATCACTCTGGTGAGGCTCCATGCCATGGGTAGAAGACCAGAGACCGGTGTAATATCCTGCAAGCTACGTTCTTCCATATGATATGGTCTTGTCCTGATATAGACAGCTACTGGTCAAGGTCCTTAAGATTCTCGTAGATCACTTGGAATTCCCCAAAATTCTGTCCCCACTAATTTGTCTTCTGGGGGTTATGGATGAGTTTATGGCCTCGAAGTACACCAAGAATAGATTCAGATCCCTCCTGTTTTACGCAAGAAAGAATGGATGGGTCCTCGCCCACCTTCAGTTAAAACATGGATGCAACTGTCAATAAAACCGTACCATTAATTAAACTTACCACAGAAGTAAGGGGCACACAGAGAAAATACAATACATTTTAGACCCTTGTGAAGCGAGATTAGACTAATTTCTTAGGCTGAGAGCCTAATGCAGAGTATCTAGCTCAATATACCCCTCAGACAGCTCTTTTATACCTGACCCACACGGTAATGTCCACCAAACTTCTATAAACAATGTCGGATTTACTGCAATGCAATGTTGGCTTGGCATAATGTGATATGTTTGTTTGTATATATGTTTTACTAAAACTAATAACTTACATTTAAAAAAAAAATGGAAGGTGCTAGGTGGTGTTTAATAGGAAGGGTAGTTAAATTTTAGATAAAAAAAATAGGGGTATCCTGAACCCTAACAGTGTTCAGTTGGGAACTACTGTAATTGGTGGAACTGATATTAGACCTGAGAATGTTGCTCCTCTCTGGTGCCCTCATTTCATTCTCCATTTCTTCCATAAAGGTGGAAGCGGAATTCAGTAAAGACAGACGCTGCTACGAGATCAGGACCAACAGTGGCTGCCGGAAACACGACCAGGCGTTTATATGTTATGGGCCCCACGATAACCAGCGCCTCCTGCTAGAGTATGGATTTGTAGCGGCCAATAATCCGCACCGGAGCGTTTATGTGACCAAAGGTTTCGTATCCTTATAACCTTCTAACCAGTCAATGCCCTGTACAGGTATGGGACCTGTTATCCAGAATGCTCGGGACTTGGGATTTTCTGGATAAGCGATCTTTCTGTAATTTGGATCGCCACACCTTAATGCTATGTAAAATTAATTTAACTGTTCAATAAACCCGCCTGCCTTGTACTGTTTCCAATAAGGATTAATTATATCTTAGTTGGGATCAAGTACAAGCTACTGTTTTATTATAACCGAGAAAAAGGAAATCAATTTTTATCTGAATTATTTGATTAAAGAGGAGTCTGGTCTTCCTGTAATTCAGAACGTTCTGGATAGTGGATCCTATACCTTTACTAAGAGGAGTGAAGGTTTATGTTGCTCTTTTGCAGTTTGTTATTAATATTAATATTAGAGTCAATTATTAAGCACCAACTTATTCTGCAATGCTGTACATAGTTTATGATATACAGACAAACTCATACAGTAGGTAATGAGGGCCCTGCCTGCAAGAGCTTACAGTCTACAGCTGCAGTTTCTCCGCCTGCTTCTTTGTTCTACAAAATTAGAGGTTTTATAGCGGATTTCAGTTACTGTCTCTGCTCTTTGAACTAGGGATGCACCGAATCCACTATTTTGGATTCGGCCGAACCCCTGAATCCTTTGTGAAAGATTCGGCCGAATACCGAACCGAATCCAAACTCTAATTTGCATATATTTGCATATGCAAATTAGGGGTGGGAAGGGGAAAACATTTTTTACTTCCTTGTTTTGTTACAAAAATTCATGTGATTTCCCTTTGTTTTTGTGACTTTGTTCAGATACCATCCTTGCTCATTTGTCTCCTGGGGACAAGCAGATGCCAAAGAAATGGGCATTGCTAAAGGAACATGACTTTCTAGTGTAAGTCCAGCTCTGTTTTAAAACCTACACTTTTAGTATCAATGTAAAGCCCCCAATTTTAAATACGCTGTAATCATTCTAGCTGTGGTAATTTATTTTTCTCTGGATTGGAAAAAAGAGGTTCATTTGGATTTGTTTACAATTTTCCTAGAAATTTGACGTTCGGAATAGAGGGTCCATCTTGGAAACTCCTAACTGCTCTGAAGCTGCTGTGCCTTAGGCCAGAGGAATTGTAAGTAAAATATTTGGCCTGACACCTTTTTCCTACTCTTAACCAATCACTGCTTACAGTTGGGGAATGTGCTTGTGGGTCTGCACCCTGTCTCGCTGGGCGCCACCCCGTCTCGCTGGGCGCCACCCCGTCTCGCTGGGCGCCACCCCGTCTCGCTGGGTTCCCACCCCGTCTCGCTGGGTTCCCACCCCGTCTCGCTGGGTTCCCACCCCGTCTCGCTGGGTTCCCACCCCGTCTCGCTGGGTTCCCACCCCGTCTCGCTGGTTCCCACCCCGTCTCGCTGGGTTCCCACCCCGTCTCGCTGGGTTCCCACCCCGTCTCGGGTTCCCACCCCGTCTCGCTGGGTTCCCACCCCGTCTCGCTGGGTTCCCACCCCGTCTCGCTGGGTTCCCACCCCGTCTCGCTGGGTTCCCACCCCGTCTCGCTGGGTTCCCACCCCGTCTCGCTGGGTTCCCACCCCGTCTCGCTGGGTTCCCACCCCGTCTCGCTGGGTTCCCACCCCGTCTCGCTGGGTTCCCACCCCGTCTCGCTGGGTTCCCACCCCGTCTCGCTGGGTTCCCACCCCGTCTCGCTGGGTTCCCACCCCGTCTCGCTGGGTTCCCACCCCGTCTCGCTGGGTTCCCACCCCGTCTGCTGTTTGGGGCAGGGATCTGCTGCCACCAACAGGTGAAGAAGTGGAATTGCAAAGGGTTTTTGGATCACATTAACTTCTGAACTCAGATCCCTCTCTGCACATTTTCTGTAAATTATTAACCTCTTAAAAGAACTTGCTGATGGTTTTTAGGGATGGCGAGTTCTAGATCCCTTCTTTTAGTCATTGCCAGCACAGTGAGTTACCGGAGTTTAACTGGAAAGCTTCTGGCAGTTTGGGGCTCGTTAGCCGCCAGTAAATCTCTGTTTTGAGAACAGTTAATACTATGACATTATAACAGCAGCTGCCAACTCTTCCCAGTGTTCCCTCCCCTGCCTTCCAATAACCTCCCTGCCCTTTATTCCTATAACAGCACGAGCTGGAAGAAAGTCATTCTGGGAAGTTTCATTTCTGATGCCAATGAGCAGGATTCCCGAGAACTTGTCAGAAAAATCTGTTTCCACTTGCTGGATGAAACCTCCTGTGCCCTTAAAGAGGTAAGTGTGCCCTACATTGAGTATCCGTGGTAGACTTTCTCAGGATGCGGTTGCCCTTTAAAAATGTAAAGGTGATACACTTACTAGGGTAATGTAATAAAAGGTACAAAGTTTGTCCAGGTGTAGCAACCAATCAGATTTGTTTTTCATGTGCTGTACAGTGAATACTGCCTGCTGATTGGTTGCTATATTAGACCTTAAGTAAACATTTCACCTTTTCTTACCTTTATCCCTTAATTCACCATATGAGTAGTGCAACACCGTTGTAACCATGCCTTTAAATGTCTCACTCATAGAATAACCAGGCCAGAGCAACCCTTTTAACTGAATATATATAAAAATTGGGTGCTGTGTGAGTTCATTTATACCATTGCTGCCCTAAAAGAGACAAGTAGGTGCCTTCCACCCAATCAGTCCCAGAATAGATGAAACTATGTGAATCCTCCACTGGGAATCAGGCCCGGACTGGCAATCTGTGGGTTCTGGCAAATGCCAGAGGGGCTGCTATAAGGTCCCATAGAAAGTCAGTATTTAGTGGGCTGGTGGGGGCTGTTTTGGCTTCTATGTGGGCTGTTTGGGCCTCTGTGTACCTGAAATGCCAGGGCATATTTTAATTCTCAGTCCGGACCTGCTGGGATTGACCTATTGCATCCTCCAGAATGTAGCTCTGTTAAAGGGGTCGTTCCCCTTTAAATTAACTTTTAGTATGCTGTAGAGAGAGTTATATTCTGAGACAATTTGCAATTGGTTTTCTTTTTTTTTATTATTTGTGTTTTTTTTCAGCTATTTAGCTTTAATTATTTGCAGTTTCAGCAGTCTGGTTGCTAGGGTCCAAATTCCCCTAGCAACCATGCACTGATTTGAATAAGAGACTGGAATATGAATAGGAGAGGCCTGAATAGAAAGATGAGTAATAAAAAGTAGCCATAACAATACATTTGTAGCCTTTCAGAGCATTTGTTAAATGGGGTCACTGACCCCTATTTGAAAGCTGGAAAGAGTTGGAAGAAAAAGGCAACTCATTCTCGAACTATGCAAAAGAAAAAATGAAGACCAATTGAAAAGTTGAAAACGTACTAAAAGTTAACTTAAAGGTGAACTGCCAAGTTAGAAAGCCCCGCCCTTACTGATTTGCTGTCTGTTCAATGCATTTGCCAGATTTCCCTTGTGAGAAGCAAGAAGATCTCCGATGCTGACGCCGCTGTGCACTTGGCTTTGGTGGAATCTCTGAGACTGGAGGAGAAGAAGATTCTTGAGATATCTGCAAATCTGCTACAGAATGAACCCTCTGCAGGACCCACAGGGGCTGCTGGGAGCTGTAGTTTCACAGAGCAGAAGTGAACACGCTCTTTATTCCTGGTTTGATTGATGGAAGGTAGAACTGAAAAAGTAAAAGGAACAAACCAAGTTGCACCCAGTTTGGGGCCTGAATTAAAGCACAATGCTGCAGAATTCAGGATTTTACATGGCAAAACAAACTGTGGGCAACAAAGGGCAGTGTAACCATAATCTCACATGTCTCTCTGCCAGTTTCCTTAATGCCAATTAGACCGTTCCTACCATCCTGCATAGGGAAATGGAATAGAAGAAGAAATGTTTTATGAATAAGTTCTCTTTGAAGTCATATTTTAAGTTGTTTTTAAAAAACTTTTATTATGATTTGATGTTTTATATGCGAGAGAGAAGAATAACCCTTGGGATACAGCTTCTCTGTATTATTTTATAATGGTGACATTGGCACTGAAATTATAAGGGATAATGTACCCCCTACTGGAAATGATAAGGATATTAGAAATCACTGAGGGGTTGTTCTGTGACCATATAAAGGCACAAGGCTGCAGGCTGAGTTATACAGGGAACTCTGAGTATCACTCATGTATTATAAGGGATAATGTACCCCTACTGTAAATGATAAGGATATTAGAAGTCACTGAGGGGTTCTGTGACCATATAAAGGCACAAGGCTGCAGGCTGAGTTATACAGGGAACTCTGAGTATCGCTCATGTATTACAAGGGATTATGTACCCCCTACTGTAAATGATAAGGATATTAGAAATCACTGAGGGGTTGTTCTGCAGGCTGAGTTATACAGGGAACTCTGAGTATCACTCATGTATTATAAGGGATAATGTACCCCCTACTGTAAATGATAAGGATATTAGAAGTCACTGAGGGTTGTTCTGTGACCATATAAAGGCACAAGGCTGCAGGCTGAGTTATACAGGGAACTCTGAGTATCACTCATGTATTACAAGGGATTATGTACCCCCTACTGTAAATGATAAGGATATTAGAAGTCACTGAGGGGTTCTGTGACCATATAAAGGCACAAGGCTGCAGGCTGAGTTATACAGGGAACTCTGAGTATCACTCATGTATTACAAGGGATTATGTACCCCCTACTGTAAATGATAAGGATATTAGAAATCACTGAGGGGTTGTTCTGCAGGCTGAGTTATAGAGGGAACTCTGAGTATCACTCATGTATTATAAGGGATAATGTACCCCCTACTGTAAATGATAAGGATATTAGAAGTCACTGAGGGTTGTTCTGTGACCATATAAAGGCACAAGGCTGCAGGCTGAGTTATACAGGGAACTCTGAGTATCCCTCATGTATTATAAGAGAAATATAGTAAAGGACAGGATATTGGTAAAAAATACAAAATTAAGCGAGTTACCTATTTTGTTATTAAAACATTGTGCCTATAATATTTTATATTTATTCTATTTTAGTCACACAATGTCCTATTCTTATCAACTTGGCAAACTAGTATTAATGTATTTTTACTGTTCTTAAATTGTTTCCTCTCTTCTTCCTGCTTGTAAATGGGAGGGGTCGCTGATCCCGTGTGTTTTGCTCAACGAGGCCAACATTTATTTGGCTCTTAATTTTTACTTACCTTTTTATTCAGATCCGTTCTTATTTCTCCTCCAGTCTCTCGTTTGAATCACTGGCTACTAAACAAAGCTGTTGATTACGTTCTTGCTCTTATTAAAATCAATCGACCTTTATCTTGTCTCACTGTCTAATCCTTATTTGTCCTCTGGGTGGCGCTAGACACTCACATTCCCCTCTTGCTTCCCACACACAAACATGGAGTCACCTCTGAACTCGGTGGATTTATGGGGAGTAATGAGAGGAAATGGTTCACACATTATAAAGCCTGTAGCAAACTCTGAGGGCTTCCCATGATGTCAGCCTGAAATGAAACTCCGCTGAACATTCCCGTATTCCAGCAAAGCGATTGGCATGACTTACCCTTTATTTGGCAGGGAACGGTAGCTGAGCTACTGTCTGATGGGAGGTGAGAGGTGCCGGGGTCAGGATTCAGGATTGTTTCAGCTGGGAGCCTGTGAATATGGCAGCCAGGTTGCTGCCTGTACCGCAATAAAATGCGTCCTGATTATTTCTATCTCTGCTGGGAAAAAGCATATGGGAGGAATAAAATACTCCAAACCAGATATCTGGGGACCTCCAGATTATTTTGGTATTGATTAAGTCTTATAATAGAGTACCTCATGCTCTTTTGCTGCAATTCTTATCCTTTAGGAATTCCGGGAACCCGTTATCCAGAAAGCTCCAAATTACTGAAAGGTCATCTCCCATAGACTCCATGATTTCCCTTCTCTCTGTAATAATAAAACAGTAGCTTGTACTTGATCCCAACTAAGATATAATTAATCCTTATTGGAAGCAAAACCAGCCTATTGGGTTTATTTAATATTTACAGGATTTTCTAGTAGTCCACATAGGGGCTACTAATAGCCAATCACAGCCCTTGTTTGGTACCAGCCAGGAACATTTTTTTAATGAAAGCTCCTCATTCTTTTTACATCTGAATGTGGCTCACTGGTAAAAAAAAAAAAAAAAAAAAAAAGTTTGGGAACCTCTGGAATGGAATGACTACTTTTAAGCAACTTCCCAATTGGTCTTCATTGTTTAATTTTTATAGTTTTAGAATTATTTACCTTCTTCTGACTCTTTCCAGCTTTCAAATGGGGGTCAATGACCCCATATAAAAAACAAATGTTCAGTAAGGCTACAAATGTATTGTTATTGCTACTTTTTTTTACTCCTCTTTCTATTCAGGCCTCTCCTATTCATATTCCTGTCTCTTATTAAAATCAATGCATGGTCGCTAGGGTAATTTGGACCCTAGCAACCAGATTGCTGAAACTGCTAACCGGAGAGCTGCTGAATAAAAAGCTAAATAACTCACAAATAATAAAAAATGAGAACCAATTGCAAATTGTCTCAGAATATCACTCTCTACGTCATTTTAAGGGCAGATTTATCAAGGGTCGAATTTCGAAGTAATGGGAGTTTTTTTGATCTCCCATAACTTTGAAATTTGAATTAAAAAAGACCAATTGAAATTTAACAAAAAATCTAAGGTTTTTTTTCTGGGTGAATAGGTCCGTAATTGTTCGAATTTGAATCGTATCAATCGAAGTAATGGCGAAGTTTTTCCAAAAAAAAACAAAACATAGATTTTTTAAAGTCCACCAATTGACTCCAAATAGCTTTTATGAAGTCCCCCATAGGCTAAAACAGCAATTCGGCATGTTATAGATGGTGAAGGGTCGAAGTTGAATTTGGTAAATTCGATATACATGATAAATTTCGATATTCTAATTTTTTTCAAATTCAAATCGAATTTGGACTATTCCCTAGTCACAAAATTAGCTCGAAATTCGATTTTTTTTTTTAATTTCGAATTTTCACTTGGACCTTTGATAAATCTGCCTCTCTAAAAGTACATTTAAAGGTGGAAAACCCATTTTAAGGGACAAGGGTTAAGATTAAACTATTACAAGACGCCCCCAAGAAATCATTCTTATAAACATTTAGGGGCATATTTATCAAGGGTCGAATTTGGTATTGATAAAACTTCGAAATTCGAATTCAAAAGACCAACCGAAATTAAGTCAAAATTTTTTTTTTGTGGTTGAATAGCTCAGTTTTCAGTTCAAATCAAAGGAATAGCGAATTTGATTCGAAGTTTTTCCCCCAAAAAAACTTTGATTTTTCAAAGTCCACCAATTGACTCCAAATAGGTTCTAGGAGGTCCCCCATAGGCTAAAACAGCAATTCGGCAGGTTTTAGATGGCGAATGGTTGAATTTTTAAAGAGACAGTACATGATAAATTTCAATATTTGAATTTTCGAATTTTTTACAAATTCGAATTGAATATGGACTATTCCCGAGTCGAAGTACACAAGAAAATAGCTCAAATTTTTTTCATTCGAAAATTCACCTCGACCTTTGATAAATCTACCCCCTAAATATCCATATATGGGAAAGACCGATGGAATAAGAGACTTTTTTGGATTTTGCTAAGCCTGCCTTATAGTTTGTATTTATTGTGCACATGGAGCTGTTGCTGCTTGTCTATACTGTAGGTCACGTCCAGCTCTGCACCCCAACGCCCCCCGACTCTGTTCTGGTGCCACATTTGACCCCTGCAGCTTAACCGTCTAACTGCTGACAGCCTGCTGGGACCCGTGTCCCTCTCTGGGGTCTTGTCTCTCCGAGCGAAATGTCAAACCGTAACGTGTGACTTTCCTCTTGTTCCTTTGATCTGCGCAGTCGCACCTTCGCTTTTTTTTCAACTGATCTTTTTCATCTTAAAAGAAAAAAAAAAAAAAATCAATGAGGCCGAGCTCGGCTTGTGCCAGGAACAGATCCTGCTGCAATGTTTTTTAAGACTTGAAATCATTTCCCTTTGTTTGGTGCCAGAACTGCAGTCACAGACTGATCTGTAAAGCAGATGTAATGTTGCACGTCCAGTACAGCGAGGATATAGTTATACTGAGTAACACCTTCTGCTTCACAAAGAAAACTCAGAACTGTGCAGAACCAGTTACTTAATGTTATCAGTTTACCCTGTCCAAGAGACTATTATCTCACTGTTACTACAGGCACCATCTCTCCCTACTATACCTGCTATCCCACAGTCACTCCCTTCCCAGAGACTATTATCCACTGTTACTATAGACACCATCTCTCCCTACTATACCTACTATCCCACAGTCACACTCCCTTCCCAGAGACTATTATCCACTGTTACTATAGGCACCATCTCTCCCTACTATACCTGCTATCTCACAGTCACACTCCCTTCCCAGAGACTATTATCCACTGTTACTATAGGCACCATCTCTCCCTACTATACCTGCTATCTCACAGTCACACTCCCTTCCCAGAGACTATTATCCACTGTTACTATAGACACCATCTCTCCCTACTATACATGCTATCCCACAGTCACACTCCCTTCCCAGAGACTATTATCCACTGTTACTATAGACACCATCTCTCCCTACTATACCTACTATCCCACAGTCACACTCCCTTCCCAGAGACTATTATCCACTGTTACTATAGACACCATCTCTCCCTACTATACCTACTATCCCACAGTCACACTCCCTTCCCAGAGACTATTATCCACTGTTACTATAGACACCATCTCTCCCTACTATACCTCTTATCCCACAGTCACACTCCCTTTCCAGAGACTATTATCCACTGTTACTATAGGCACCATCTCTCCCTACTATACCTGCTATCCCACAGTCACACTCCCTTCCCAGAGACTATTATCCACTGTTACTATAGACACCATCTCTCCCTACTATACCTGCTATCCCACAGTCACACTCCCTTCCCAGAGACTATTATCCACTGTTACTATAGACACCATCTCTCCCTACTATACCTCTTATCCCACAGTCACACTCCCTTTCCAGAGACTATTATCCACTGTTACTATAGGCACCATCTCTCCCTACTATACCTGCTATCCCACAGTCACACTCCCTTCCCAGAGACTATTATCCACTGTTACTATAGACACCATCTCTCCCTACTATACCTGCTATCCCACAGTCACACTCCCTTCCCAGAGACTATTATCCACTGTTACTATAGACACCATCTCTCCCTACTATACCTGCTATCCCACAGTCACACTCCCTTCCCAGAGACTATTATCCACTGTTACTATAGACACCATCTCTCCCTACTATACCTGCTATCCCACAGTCACACTCCCTTCCCAGAGACTATTATCCCACTGTTACTATAGGCCCCATCTCTCCCTACTATACCTGCTATCCCACAGTCACACTCCCTTCCCAGAGACTATTATCCACTGTTACTATAGACACCATCTCTCCCTACTATACCTGCTATCCCACAGTCACACTCCTGAAAACTGAAAAACCTATTTTAAGATATATATATGTTGAATCTTTAGGCAACCCTTATAATTCCTTCTAGTGTAAATAAATAAATAAATGAACCCATGCCGAGACTGCTCCACACTATTGTGAGCACAAAAGTTTATGCGGTAAATCAATCAGAGCGAGTCTGTCAAAGTTCTCTAATTGATTGGAACAAGTTGGAACTCAGTGCAAGAATACAGCTGTTTATACACAGTGAGTGAAGTCAGAAGGTGCAGGTGTTACGAGGTGACAGCAAATCACAGATTAGATCCTGTAGCTGCGCAGCAAAGGCCCCATAGTGTTGCCCGAGACAGAAGGGGGTGTCTGACACCTCGAACTAAATTCAGTCAGGTGATACGATTTGGAAGACTTGTATCTTTAAAGCTCATTTTGCATTTCATGGATCCCAACCGGCAGTCAAGTAAATATTTCTGGTGGATCAGAGAGATCATAAAATGATATATATATCCCTAAATATTGGTTTGTTTTCCCCCAAGGGGTGCCAGTCACTATTTTGGGAATTAATATAATTACATTCCATTTAACAGGCAGTGTCTAATGAAAGTAACAGTTCCTCTATGTGTTTATGTACAGGGACCCAATAAAATCTGTATAATAATCATGAATCACTTAAGGCCATAGTGTATCACACTAGTGCTCCCCCATAGAAGTTTGCTTTTGCAAACGAGACTTCCAGGAAAGCCGACAATCAAGTTTCCGTATTGGCAGTTGGATTAATCCCATTTGATTTTGTGTTGAGTGCAGCTGCGAGTGCTATTATCTTTAATGCTATATATATATATATATATATATATATATATATATATATATATATATATATATATATATATATATATATATATATATACGTGTGTATGTATTATGTATGAACTCTCAGTTACATTAATCCATCCTAAACAAAATTAAAATTGCACAGCAAAAAAATTTTGCAAGATTAAAGGAAAAGTAAACCTTTAGGATTTTTTCCTTTGCCGACCTTTTTCGTAGTTCCTCCACTGGATCGCCAAATCAAGATAAAATGATAGATCAGCACCACAGGCTATGGAAAAAAAAAAACGAATAACAGAACCTAGTGCAATATTGTTAATATTCAGTGCAGTTACAAGGGTGTTGCAACACAAATCTCTGTGTGTCTTGAACCATAGAACATCTAGGTACAGATTGTTCTCATGTGTTCTAAAGTGTTATAGTGATTTTTACAAAGTGGTATCTCAAAAAAATAAATGTAAAAAGTAAAACAAGGTGCTTTCTTCAAAAGGTTTAATGAATTAAAGCAAGGTGCAATGGTGTTTTTTTCAAACAATAAAACTCAGCATGTGGCTTCTTATTGCACTTACATAAATCAAACTTCTGAGCACATAGCAAACAATCACTTTCTCCAGTGTTATGGTTCCGATTGTGGAGGGGAACCGTTGCAATACAAAGAGATGGGTTCTGCCGGAGTCTCCCATATTTTCACCTGTACATCCACTCACTGTTGCGTTCAGAAGTGATGTCTCGCCTGACGCGTTTCGCTGAAGCCAGCTTCTTCAGAGGTTGTTTTTTTTCGTAGCCTGTGGCACTGATCTATAATTTTTATCTTGAATCCCTCCTAAATAGTGACACAGAAACCTGCTCATTTTGCCAAAAAGAATAACTTGGAAAAACAATGGGCGTGATGTTATTATAAGTTATAATACTGTATATATAATAAGTTATAATATCCCCAAGCTCCCTATTGTTATCCTTTTGCCAATGTGTCTGTAGTTTCCATCTTTATTATTATTATTGCTGAATAACAAATAACCAGCACACATTGTATTGAGAGAAGAGAACCCGGCCACAACAGTATATGTATCTGGCTCGAATCCCATGATAATTGTAGCGGCAGTCCATAGGCCACTCCTGCTAATACAACCCAAAACACTGGTGCAACAGACCAACGGTTGTTACAAAAATTCGAATTACCAGCCCTGGACTGGGAGCCAAAATAGGCCCTGGCATTTTAAGTACGCAGAGGCCCACAAAGCCCCCCCCAGCAGCTCAATAAATAATACAACAGCCCCACTGGCATTTGCCAGAATCCACAGGCTGCCCGTCTGGGTCTGGCAAATACCAATAAACATCATCAGTAAGAATCCAACCAATGAAAACGACATATTACTAATCCAAAGCAACATAACTTGCACAACCTTATGGTTGTAGATCATCAGTTGTGAGTAATAGTAGGAATTACTCATTGTAGCCCCTACTCTTCCTTATAGCTACAAACCACATGCCATACAATAAAAAGGTCAAATGTAGCCTTCGACTACCTAGTTGAGACCTGATAGGAAGGATTGACAGTGTCATAACTAGATATTACTGGGCCCCACAGCAAATTATTTTTCAGGCCCCCAAAATGTTTAGAGGTTGACTAGTTTTACCAATATTTACTGAAATGGTACTTAAATTAGGGCCTCACGAGGGCTCCCTGCAGCCGCAGGGTCTGCTTCCTCTATAGTTACACCCCTGAAGACTATTATACACAGTAAATGTTCTCAGAACGATGGTGCACTTTAGAGGGAAGCAAACATATTTAGTATTGGGTTTTCTAAAGCAGGGCTGTCCAACTAGCAGCACTTTATAGAGCCAGTTTATCATTCATATCAGTCCCTGCCCCACTGAAGCTTACAATCTAAGGTCACTTGCTCATAAAAAGCACTAGGTTTAGATTTATCAGGAGTCCATTTACCTGCTTGAGAATTCCAAACAAACCCAGACGTTTGGGGCAATACATGTGCTTTATTAAAGTATCCTGACCAGAATCAAACTCAGGAGCCCAGTGCTGCAAGGCAAAAGTGCTGAAACCTGGGTGTACTGAATCGATTGTAAGTCCTAATAAACCACTACACTCTGCACACTCTATAGAAGAGGCAAATTCAAGTTCTCACCTTTCCCCATGGAAGCAGTGACATTATTTGTCTATATAGCCTGAAAGGAACCTCTACTATAGTGATCCACAACCAGCGGTTTGTGAGTAACATGTTACTCACCAACCCCTTGAATGTTGCTCTTATAGGCCTTAAAGCATGTGCTTTTTTTTTAAATTCCAGCCTTGGAGGCAAGTTTTGGTTGTATAAAAACCAGGTGTACTGCCAAACAGAGTCTCTTGTAGGCTACCAGTCCACATTGGGACTACCAAATGGCCAATCACAGCCAGAAACATTTTTTCATGCTTGTGTTCCTCCCCAACGCTTCTAACATCTGAACGTTGCTCACGGGTAAAAAAGTCTGAGGACCCCCACTCTGCTGAATTCCCTTGACTTTCCTGTAGGACACCGCTTCTTCTACTGTCCCGCCACCCAGAAGCACTTATGCAGGACCACTAACCATTATAGGCCATGTAAGGTGACCAAAGCTTCATACTTCAGTAGCCTTCGTCCCAACCCAGTGCTCTGCAGTCATGCGTAGAAAGACTCGAATTTGTTTAATTTTACAGCCCTGTACAATTTTCACTCATCCTGCCAAAATAGAAACATAAATCTTGTTTACTTAGCTAATCCCAAGCAGAATGACTTTCTTTGTTCAAGCAGCAGGGACATAAAAAAAAGAGAAATGTATTATTCCCCTCCATGGGAATGAATGGTCTGGGGCTGTCATGCTTTTTCTGTAACACAGTCGCAATCACATGGAATCCGTCACTGACACAAAGCATAAATCCTGTTTTTGTGAACACACAACTTACAGTAATTTCTCAGCCGAGGAACAGAATTCCTTTTATCGTGCTATCTTCTCTCACACTGTTCCTTCCACCCCCCCTACTCTGTTTTCCAGTTTCTCCCCAGCAAATGGTATTTGTCAGAGAGTAATTGGCAAATGCTGGAGGCAGTTTTCAAGGCTGTCTGAATGGAAAATCTCAAAGCAGTTGTCTGCGTTGAAAGAAAATATTACATTTGATCTTTTTTTTTTTTATTGTGCTCGCAGACGTGATGTATGTCTGCATTCTTTAGCTACAAGACAACCCCCCAACCCCCCCCCAAAAAGACTTATAGGAAGTGGAATTGTGCTCTTAATTTACAGTGTGTCTGCAGAGAATGCCAATGGAAAAACAGAAGAAACTCAATGAGCCCTTGAAATAATTGTTTAATAACTTTTCAAACTCTGGTTCAGAGGTCGCCATATTTTAAGTCTTCAAATTCTGCTGATGGGCTTAGTAGCAACGCTCTCAAGGGTCATGTTTTGGGCTAAAGTTGCAAATGATGTAGGGTCAATGCAGAAGGATTCTATGAACTTGCCAAATAGTACAGGGAGGTGACATATAACCAAGAACGAGAAAGGACAGGCACAATGTAGATTAATGCACAGGGAAAAAGTTGTATTTAAAGGGATAACCTCTCACAGACAGCCCCAGGCTTTTGGATAAATGTGTCCATCCAAATCTAGTGAACAGTACTTAGGGGCAGATGTAAGAAGGGTCGAATCTCGAGGGTTAATTAACCCTAGATATTCGACTAGGAACTAAAATCGTTCGACTTCGAATATCGAAGTCGAACGATTAAATCCTTCGAATCGAACGATTCGAAGGATTTTAATACAACGATCGAAGGAATATCCTTCGATCAAAAAATCACAGGCAAGCCTATGGGGACCTTCCCCATAGGCTAACATTGACTTCGGTAGCTTTTAGCTGCCGAAGTAGGGGGTCGAAGTTTTTCTTAAAGAGACAGTACTTCGACTATCGAATGGTCGAATAGTCGTACGATTTTTACTTCGAATCGTTCGATTCGAAGTCGAAGTAGTAGTCGAAGGTCGAAGTAGCCCATTCGATGGTCGAAGTAGCCCAAAAAACACTTTGAAATTCGAAGTTTTTTTAATTCGAATCCTTCACTCGAGCTTTGTAAATGTGCCCCTTAATGTTGATATATCATATGCTTGAGAAATGTAGGAATTTTGGAGCATTCATCTTTCAACTGTCTCTTAAAGAGCTATGACGTGACCAGTAGCTCTTTATGTTTATCTGTGTTAACCTGAGGGACACTATGGCAACTGCCTTACTTTGATTTGGAACCCTTTTAAAGGATGGGGGTTATATATACCGTGTTGGGTTTGTCATCTATCCTGGAGAAAGGTCTCAACAGAGACTAAAGACTTTAGTTCTGTTTAAAACAAAAATGTTGAGTCTTTTTTGCTTCTCCATGATTTACTCCAACCCTAGGGCGAGAGCTTGTATTAATGATACTGTTGCAGGTAAAGATGTGCCTGAGATTGGCCTGAGTTGTAAGATGTTGTGTTTGGATCATGAAGAGGTTGATATGGTTGAGGTGTAACAACAAGAAAAATGATATCTGCTAAGTTGGGTAAAGCAGCCAGAAACTATGAAGAAGAAGGCCAAAAAGATATGATGTTCTACAAGCTGCCAAGTGAAGAATGAGAAAGACGTCCTTTTAGACAATGGCATAGCTTAAGTCCTACAGACCTGCCATACTATTTCGTCTGGTAGTCTGGTTCTCTTTTTGTCGCAAGAGAATTATGACTTCCATCATTACCAAAGGGTTTCTATACTATATGATTGTCCTCCAGAGTTGTGCTTAGTGCAAAAGAATAATTATGTTGACATTGGACAGGTCAACAATGGGCAGCATAGTAGCTCAGTAATTAGCAATGTTACCTTGCAGAGCTATCCTATGTTTGGGCATTACCTTCAATGAGAGTGTATGGCGTATGTAATGTGCTATTGAATATGTTGGTGTTTTATGAATAATAATAATTTATAACTGCTCTGAGCAATGATTATCATGTTACACTCCCTTGGGCTAACAACCATGCCTCATTCTAGGGAAATTACAAGATGAAATATTATCCCCTTCATAAAAGCTAGATAGGGGCAGGGACATGTATTTCTTGCCCAGCCTGAAGGCACATTAAAGGGATACTGTCATGGGAAAATAATTTTTTTTCAAAATGAATCAGTTAATAGTGCTGCTTCAGCAGAATTCTGCACTGAAATCCATTTCTCAAAAGAGCAAACAGATTTTGTTATATTCAATTTTGAAATCTGACATGGGGCTAGACATTTTGTCAATTTCCCAGCTGCCCCTGGTCATGCGACTTGTGCCTGCACTTTAGGAGAGAAATGCTTTCTGGCAGGCTGCTGTTTTTCCTTCTCAATGTAACTGAATGTGTCTCAGTGGGACCTGGATTTTACTATTGAGTGTTGTTCTTAGATCTACCAGGCAGCTGTTATCTTGTGTTAGGGAGCTGCTATCTGGTTACCTTCCCATTGTTCTTTTGTTTGGCTGCTGGGGGGAAAAAGGGAGGGGGTTGATATCACTCCAACTTGCAGTAAAGAGTGATTGAAGTTTATCAGAGCACAAGTCACATGACTTGGGGCAGCTGGGAATTTGACAATATGTCTAGCCCCATGTCAGATTTCAAAATGGAATATAAAAAAATCTGTTTGCTCTTTTGAGAAATGGATTTCAGTGCAGAATTCTGCTGGAGCAGCACTATTAACTGATACATTATAAAAAAAATTTTTTCCCATGACAGTATCCCTTTAAGGTGTTATATGTGGGTTAAAGCTTTTATACTGTCTTGGATATCCCTGGAACTAAAAAATGAACATCCACATATCCTAATTTCTTCAGGAACCAAAAACATCTGAAGACCACTGAGCTATATCAATTCCAGTACATACATGGTTCCACCATACAGACTATTACATTGGCGTTTCCCTTAATACTGGCTTTGAGTTGTTAGCTTGTTGTGACCTCGGAATATAAAACTAAATTAAACTTTCTTGTGTAGTTCTGTTGAGGTTAGAAACCTGGAATAGAGACATCTGTCATAACATTACCTCTCCTTAAATATCTAGGTGAACGATCACATAATAATGGATACACTTTCCTCTCTATTATATCTGAGGTTTCTGTATACCTTCAGGGCATGACTAAATGCTCCCAGCCTGCTGTCAGGACCCTGAGATTAAATACATGCCCGAATGAAGCTGTTTAATAATGACTGCTGCTATACTAAGTAGCTAACAGCTTTATCGTGATAGATTAAGACAAGTTGGACTAATACTTACACAAAGTTGTTAAGACTAAAAAATTAAATGCACCCTCTGGCGTAGATCAGCAATCATTTTTGAAAGCACAATAATGTCAAATGTTTCCATCATATCAGTGTGTTGTGCAGCCATGGATTATATAAAACCATGGCCCAGATTCAGTTCAATGGAAAACATTTTCTATGTGTTCTATATTTATGGCATGGATGAGGTCTGGAATGGCCTGCCCCCCGCGACACCCCACTCCAGATACTTTTTTTTATCCAGCACAAGGTGCAAAGTGCAACCAGTCCCTGTGCCGAATTGCTTTGTGCATGAGCTTTAAGGGGGTGTGTTTTTGCCTGAGAATATTGTAAATGACCCTTAATTAGTCTGAATTATTTATTATTCATTTTATTATTTTATTACATTTGAACTAGGGTTCAAAATTTCCATTATATAACATTTAAGATGGCCATACATGGGGATTTAAAGGGATCCTGTCATCGGAAAACATGTTTTTTTCAAAACACATCAGTTAATAGTGCTGCTCCAGCAGAATGCTGCACTGAAATCCATTTCTCAAAAGAGCAAACAGATTTTTTTATATTCAATTTTGAAATCTGACATGGGGCTAGACATTTTGTCAATTTCCCAGCTGCCCCTGGCCATGTGACTTGTGTCTGCACTTTAGGAGACAAATGCTTTCTGGCAGGCTGCTGTTTTACCTTCTCAATGTAACTGAATGTGTCTCAGTGGGACATGGGTTTTTACTATTGAGTGTTGTTCTTAGATCTACCAGGCAGCTGTTATCTTGTGTTAGGGAGCTGTTATCTGGTTACCTTCCCATTGTTCTTTTGTTTGGCTGCTGGGGGGGGAAAGGGAGTGGGTGATATCACTCCAACTTACAGTACAGCAGTAAAGAGTGACTGAAGTTTATCAGAGCACAAGTCACATGATTTGAGGCAGCTGGGAAATTGACAATATGTCTAGCCCCATGTCAGATTTCAAAATTGAATATAAAAAAATCTGTTTGCTCTTTTGAGAAATGGATTTCAATGCAGAATTCTGCTGAAGAAGCATTATTACCTGATTCATTTTTAAAAAATGTTTTTTCCCCATGACAGTATCCCTTTAAGCTGCCAATTTGCCCCCTTGTGTCTGCCCTTGTATGGACCCTCCCCAGCTTCCTCTCCGACAGATATCTGGCCAAAAAACAGATAACTATTGGGCAGGTTTAAAAATTGGCTCTCACTTGTTCTAACTAGAAACGGAAAACGTCATAAATATGAATGCCATGTATTTTCAATAGTTTGAGGAGCTACAAGCCATGTGCAATGTAGAGATTCCAAATTAGAAGCAGTACTAAATAAATTGCCTGGATTTTCTGTATCATAAAAGCCCTAACAGTAAGTTAACCCAAGACAAATAAAATGCTTGAAGAATACAAAATGGGTAAACATACATACGTCTACCCAAATTATGCCTAATTTAGAGACCCCAAAATGTACTTGTGAATAGCGCATATGAATTTTTATTGCTGACTTTAGCACCTGCAAACATGCAACACTCATTGTCCCTGTGTTTGTCAAAAAGAAACTAAAGACTAAGTTACTTTTTTGGGTTACAAAGGCAACACATGATAAATATGGATGCCAGAAATCTTCTGAATACTTGTATACAACATTTGCATAAGTCTATCTAAAATATATGCACTGTAGAGACTCCTAAATGTAAACAGTGCATACGAATTGCAGGCATTAAGGTTAGAGCTTCCTTGTGCCTTGTGATACATTTTGAGAAAATAAAGATTATGGAGAACTATACCTGAACTGGCTAGCACCCACCGACTGCATTATCTTCCATAAAATCATCCCTGATTCACAATCTTTAACTATGAGGTTGGGGGTTCAAAACGTAAACTAGAGAAGATTATCAGACAAGTGAGGATTCATTTTGTGGGGTTGGAAAGAGGGCGCAGAGATGACCAAATATTTTAAAGACTTGGAAAACTGGCACGTCTTAAGTTCCACACATTGCATTTGTCTGCTGAGAATAAACTTCTCTTTGTGGAACCACATTCTCCTGCAGGGCATAAATGTTTGGCACAGCTTCATCCAACCCTACTCTGCTGCTGTTTTAACCCCATCTCCTTCCTAATGTATATTTTTTTTATTTTTCTTTGTATTGAATACACTTCTGAATATGCAAAATTGTAAACTAAATAATCAACCAATGTGTTCATTATATTACCTGTGCTAGACCAGCGAAAGATAACTCCTGATTGTTTGCCATGGATTATTAGGTAGGGACTGGACTGAATTAGTTATTACTGCCCTCTCTTATCACTCATCAAACCATTGTCTTTGTGCTGGAGATCCCTCAACATGTAAACCAGAGTCGAGCTATCCAGGTCCTCTGCTATTCCTCTTCCAGGCAGTCTCTTCAGTCGGATAGGGAATGTTGGATCCTAGTAAACTGATAACACTTAATTGTCCAGATAGCTGCTGAAAAAATATTAATGAATTCAAAAACCACCATCTACACTGAGATGAAAATCCTGTAAGGGGCCAAACGCGTGAGTAAAATGAGATTGTTGTGACTGAGCTTCCATCAACGTCATAATAGCACAAGTCACTGGGAAGATGATGGAGGCTCAGTCTGCTTTGCTTTTGCCATGGGCGAGATTCTTATGTGAGCTACTGGCTGTTTCAGGCAATCTCAGTGTCTCCAAGTGGAACATCAACAGTGGCATCAAAGAAACATGGCGTCATGTAATGAGACAAGCAAAGTCTGCTACAAGTAGACGTTATTCAGCTATTTGAAAACAAATGAGATCGACTGTGCTAGTTGACTAGACTTGGAAAATCCTGCACCTTTAATTACATTATCATTATCCAGTGCATCTGATTTAGAGTCTGAGAAGCATTCTTATGAAATATGTTTTTTCCATTGTTCTTTGCATATCCAACCTTTGTAAGACACAGAGGTATGTGAGCATCTATTTTGTCTGATGGGGAGAGGGGGTGCATAGGAACCCCCGCATCACCATTTTATGGCTGCACATATATTTTCTAAAAATATGTTCAATACAACAATCTGAACCTGCCTTGGAATGGACTGATGAGTACCAAAGGATCCCCATCAGCCCTTTATTATGTCTATAAGCCTTTACAACCATTGTCCCATTTGGCACTGTCTCCATTTAATTAATGTGAGAGTGGGCCCTGGATGTCAGGTTCTCTGGTGGGCCCTGGATGTCAGGTTCTCTGATGGGCCCTGGATGTCAGGTTCTCTGGTGGGCCCTGAATGTCAGGTTCTCTGGTGGGCCCTGGATGTCAGGTTCTCTGGTGGGCCCTAGGAGTCCCAGCCTGATACTGGTCTGTGAGCTGGAAGATTTAGGGCCTTGGTCAATAATAAAGCACTTTTACAGCTGTTATATCATCATTTTCTGCAATCAATACTTCTAATGACAACAAGGATAATCAGCAGCCAATAAGGCCAAAAGCCTATCAGCTAGTTAGTTAGGCCAAAGGGAATGTGCAACTACATAAAATTTCCTCTCCTTATATCCAGACTTTTTAAATTACATTGACCCCGTCATGGAAAAGTGTTAAACCGATACAATGCAGAAGGGGAATTTAGTAACCAGGAACACATGGAGTGAACGAGTTAACTGACATATAATTGGCACAATTCTAAACCACACCAACAATTATGTGTTTAAAAAAAAAAGTTACTTTCAACGTTCTGTTTCCCTGAACTGATTGCTTTCTGAAAAATGGCTGTGAATGTGGCGGCGGGCTCTATTTGCTTATCTTTTGGAACTGTTTGGAGACCAAACCACAATGGTGTTAGGTAAAACAACTGAGGTTAGACAGTGATAGCAAGCTCCAGGAGCACACAATCTTGGCTTACCACAGAAACCTCAGGCTGATAGAGGCTCCTCCATAAACAAAGGAGTTTGCCACTGCACTAAAGCTTGGTAGGGCTCTTTGTCTGTAATCATCACTCATTATACTCAGGCTCTACCTGTTTATCTGAGATGCACAATGCACCTCTCTCAAACGTGTTTCAACTGATTTTTGGCTAAAAGGTAATGGATGCGGGATTGGCCCATAATTCAAAGGCTTATGAATTCCATTTTCAGCTAAATTCAGAAAGGTTCATGCTTTGGAATGTCTCAAGTTGTGCAAAACAGTGGCTAGCTTATTTTATTTTAGTTCAAGGAAAAAGAACGCCTGATGCGTTTCATACAAGATATTTTACTAACAATTTTAGTACCGCCTCCCTCAAGCTGTCATTTGTCTTTAATTTACCTGTGTCAGTTTGTGTGGGAGCACTAATTTTAAAGGGGATAGTTCACCTTTAAGTTGGCTTTTAGTATGTTATAGAACGGCCAATTCTAAACAACTTTTCATACAATTGGGCCTCATTATTTACATAGTTACATTGTTAAATCGGGTTGAAAAAAGACAAAGTCCATCAAGTTCAACCCCTCCAAATGAAAACTCAGCATCCATACACACAACCCTCCCTACTTTTAATTAAATTCTACATACCCATATCTATACTAACTATAGAGTTTAGTATCACAATAGCCTTTCATATTATGTCTGTCCAAGAAATCATCCAAGTCCCTCTTATAGTCATTAACTGAATCAGCATCACAACATCACCCGGCAGTGCATTCCACAACCTCACTGTCCTCAATGTGAAGAACCCCTTACGTTGCTTCAAATGAAAGTTCTTTTCTTCCAGTCTAAAGAGGAAGCCTCTGGTACGGTGATCCACTTTATGGGTAAAAAGGTCCCCTGCTATTTGTCTATAATGTCCTCTAATGTACAAGCGCCTTTTTTCCAGAGAAACCAACCCCAACTCTGACAGTTCTCTCTCATAATTTGTCTTCCATTCCTCTAACCAGTTTAGTAGCACTTAGTCTTTGCACTCTCTCCAGCTCATTTATTTCCCTCTTAAAGACTGGAGTCCAAAACTGCACTGCATACTCCAGACCAGGGACCTATAAAGAGGCATAATTATGTTTTCATCCCTTGAGTTAATGCCCTTTTTTATGCAAGACAGAACTTTATTTGCTTTAGTAGCCACAGAATGACACTGCCCAGAATTAGACAACTTGTTATCTACAAAAAACCCCTAGATCCTTCTCATTTAAGGAAACTCCCAACACACTGCCATTTAGTGTATAACTTGCATTTATATTATTTTTGTGCATAACCTTATATTTATTTTTTATAGTTTTATAATTATGTAGGGGATCAGAGAAATCCTTCTCCTGTTTTTCTGTCTGTGACATCATCCAGCCCAGTTACAGGCTGGAGAGCCATCCGAATGGCTGGGCACCCCAGTGTATCCTTGGGAGAGAGGGTGTGCCTGGCTTTGGAGCCTTTTGTACAGGGTCTCTTCCAGAGTTTAACAGGGGTTGTGTGGTGAAAGATCCAGCCAGAACCAAGTCTTATGAAACTGTCCAAGCTGTTGAATCTGTGGGAATACAGAGACAGACCATCCTGTTCCCTGACAAGCTGTAAGAGACTCAGAAGGAGAAAGGTGCCACTGGTGAGAATGATCCTGCTGCAGAGCTGCATGTAATCTCCAGTGTGACTGCCTCTGAGAGCACCCCGGTGAGTGAGGCACCTAAGGGAGGATACTGCCAAGGATACAAGCGTGGGGCCCCAACTTGAAGACCGGTCTTGTGCATTTACCTGCTATGTGGGAGCGGCTGCTAAGTTCCAAAGGGAGAGGTACTTTTGGGAAAGGTAGCCCTACCTGGAGTATAAGAGCTCTGGGGAAGGGACATTCTATTTGAACTGAACTGTGTGGTCATTAACCCCTTCCAGAGGATTCTGACTTTGATAGTAAAAGGACTGTGTTGGAGAAACAATAAGGTACCTAATAGTGAGTTAGGTAGTGTCCCACGTGTCCCCAATGCAGGAGTGCATTATGTATTAGATTGCCCAAGTTCGCTATTGTGTTTATATAAAGTTTAAATCTGTTTCATTTCCAAACTATAAAGTTCGCTATTGTGTTTATATAAAGTTTAAATCTGTTTCATTTCCAAACTATAAGTGTTTAATTTTTCCTAGTGGAAGTTCCCTGAGTTGTGCTCCTCAGTATTGCCTAGGTGGAGGCACTGCACTGTAAATCCCAGTTCCCAGTACTTTTCATATGCAAAAGGGACTCAGTGCCCCTGGATTGCCAAGGGTTAATTGTGATTTAAAGTGACAGTAATCAAATTAGGGTTACAATTATTGATTTACCAAAAGACCTCTAATCTGGAAACCCCTGGTAAGAAACATTCTGAATAACAGGGCCCATACCTGTATTGGCGATTACTGGACAAAATATTTTTTGTAACTTTACCGTAACTGTAAAACTTAAAACAATCTTTATAATAATAATCTAATAATGATTAATGCCAGCCTTAGGATACTTACCCACAGAGCATTTAATTGCATTTGTATATGCATCCAAGGCACTGGAATTAAAATGCACCATATGCCAAACTTGTTTACTATACAGAGGCAAAATTCTGCAACACATGAAGCATGCTATGTTCAAATGCATGAAATTGCCAGATTTTGCTTGCGTCTGCAATGCGTCTGTTTCCCATAATTCCTTCCTTTTGAGGACGACATAGACCAGACTGTGAGGGGAGCAATTTTCTCTCCAGAGGTTGAACTTGATGGATTCAGAGTTCAATTGAAAGGAGAGGTTAAGGGCAGGCAGCTGGGTCAGGTAGAACTCACTCCTCTAAACACTGCAAATTCCTTCCCCCTCTATCAGCTCAGACATGTGTGACCCTCACACTTTCAATTTGTTTAGGCCTCTTATCTTGTCATGTTCTCCTGTAACAGAGGGATGAACAGAGGAACAAGGAGAGAACAGACTGAAGCAGTGACTCATGCAGGTACTAAATGGAAATAGCTGCAGGCAAAGAGATACGATGCAGCCGTCATTTCCCTCCCAGGCAAAAACTGCCAGACAAGATGGCCGCCCTCCTCAGTCTGGATATGCAGTGAGATGTCAACAAACCCCATGTCATGAGAGACATAATGATCCACTCTGGGCATATTTCATGTTACCGTTTAGAGGAAAGAGGAATTTGATTAAAAAAAATCCAGTGCTGGATCCTTATCTCATATATGTCATGAGGTTAGTTGCTGTTTCTGTACAGGAGTTGATCAAAGAATGTGAGTAACAGGCAGCAGTAGTTGTACAATGTACAATGCAGAGATCTTTCATGCTTTGTAGTTAAACCTCCTCCCTATGGTCCCATTTTCTGCTGCACAGTTGGACCTTGCGGACAGTGAAAGGGTTGGAGTTTCTTGGCAAAGTGGGTGGTGTTTGGACATTCAGTGCAGAGCAGAGGTGTGGGTAATATGCTCTACAGTTGATAATCCCAATGTTAGGGGGTAAGAGGGCTCATTTATGGTTGAGAAAGTAGTGTACAGGTATGGGACCTGTTATACAGAATGCTGGGAACCTGGGATTTTAAGGATAATAGATCTTTCTGTAATTTGGATCTTCATACCTTGTCTACTAGAAAAACATTAAACATTAAATAAACCCAATAGGCTGGTTTTGCTTTCAATAAGGATTAATTATATCTTAGTTGGGATCAAGTACAAGGTACTGTCATTTTGGATTATCATCATTTTGGATTATTTGGATAAAATGGAGTCACGGGAGAAGGCCTTTCTGTAATTCAGAGCTTTCTGGATAATGGGTTTCCGGATAATGGATCCCATACCTGTAAAAGGTGTCAACCCCTACTCTTTGTCTTCCTTGCTCTGCGAATTGTCCTAGGTGCAACAGAGACATGTAGCCGTCCCCATGAATACAGTGCTGTCTGAATTTGGCAATGTATATATGAGGGTCAGGAGGGACAGGTTGGCATGCCCTCTCCCACCTCAACCTTGTTTCCTAACTTGTGCATCATTCAGATGCACAACTAAGAAAGAGATGGAAGATGCAGGCTGTAATTGGGCCCTGTATATAAGGCTGACACTTTTTGATGCTTTTTCTGATATGAGGTGCAGAGTGTAGCCAGTAGCCAGTACCCACTCAGAAGTGCTCTCAGCCTGAGAACTAAGGGTTGCAGTTTTCGTAAATAATGTCTATGGTGTAGAAGTGTAGCCATGGCAGTAGGATGGTTTTTGTACTAAGACTGACATCTGAGGGTATCAGTGCAGCCATGGCAGTGGGTGACTCTTGAGTTCTGATCCACATCTTAGGATATTAGCTTGGCCATGGCAGTGGCAGTTTTATTGAGATTGACATCTTAGGGTATCAGTGTAGCCAACACAGTGTTGAGGTTGGCATCTGTGGGTATCAGTGTAGCCACGGCAGTGGACAACTCTCGTGTTGTGATCTATGTCTGAGGGTATCAGCTTAGCCTTGGCAGTGGGTAACTCTTGCATTCTGATTGACAGCTGAGGATATCAGTTTAGCCATGGCAGTAGGATGGCTCTTGTGCTTTGATTGATCCCTAAGGTTATCAGTGTAGCCAGGGCAGTGGGATGGCTCTTGTGTTCTGATTGATCTGATTGCCATGTAGACATGGCATTGGGCTGGCGGTTGTGGGGATATAGACATATGAGGATATCAGCAACTGCAGCAGTGGGCAGCTCTTGTGTTGTGTGTCAGTAAAAACAGAAGTTCCTCAACAAAAATGTTACTAAAAAATATCTGTGGCAGCTATATGTGTATTTTATGTTGCCAAGTGTCCCTTACATATAAAGAATAAAGAATGCCTTCAGACTCGCTTTAAAGGGGTGAGGCAACAACCCAAAACAGCACCGTCTCTTCGCTTGAGTTTACATATCTGTACAACTAAGAAGCATTTTCTGTACTGGCCATATGTACTCACAGGTTGTTATTAAATACAGAGGACCATTTTAAGGTGAGAAAGCAACGGCATTTGTCAAGAGTTCACAGTCTAAAAGGAGGTCTATGTGTTAGCAAATGATAAATAATAATAATAATGCTAATTAATGGATATGTATTAACTGTATGTCAGAGGTTGCTAAACTACTATTCACAGAAGATATGTTCTTAATGAGGGGTTAACCATGGCCGGCATGTAGTAACATGATTATTACTGCAGATCTAACACATAAGAAAATTATAAAGGTCCTGAACAAAAGTGCAACCTGTTCTGTATAATTTTGTCATTGGAGGTTTGACCTTATTACTGGAAATCACAATAAGAATTCTTCTCGGTTTAACCTTGCGGCTTAAAATGTTCCGGCACTCAGGGTCATTAGAGGAGCCCTACACGCAACAAATAATATTCTGCAGGAAAGCAAAAAATAATGCATGCAAAGTCATTTGTGACCGTGGCTGTTAAATAGTGGTTGTCAATTATTAACTCCATTGTAAGAAAGTGCCATCTGGGTTTTGGTATCATTTTCTGCCATGTGGTCATGGCAACTGGGTTTTACAGAGTATATGGTAATGTAACTTTAATAGGGAACCAGTTGTCCATACATGTAGAGATCCACTCATTTAGCGACCTCACCAAATAAGCGAATCTCTCCCTGATATGCCCACTGCTGGTAGCGCCCAATGATCAGATCACTAACTTGAGCATACGGGCGAACAGATCGAGGACAGCATCAACAAACCAATGTGGCCCTCAACCCTCGACTTTTGGCCAGATATAGAATGGGGAAGCCCATCGGTGGGCTCCATACAATGTTTATATCTGCTCGTGTATGGGACCCCTTACAATCCTAGTCACACCCTTACCCAAATTATACATATCAAAGGGTTTCTTGGGGATGGAAGGGGGTTTTTACGTAAGGAATCCCAAACCCAGAACAAACCCCAAGGTCTCGACTCACTCTTCCGCAAATAACAGCCGCCTTTTGCTTTGGGAGGAGCCCTCCACTACTTGGATGACGCCAGGTCTTAAAGTGAGAGAACCAGGGGGAGAGTTCTGGGCAGAAGCAGGAGCCAAACGTTAGCAGGAGGAACGGGGAACAAGGAGTGTGGTTGTTGGGCGAGCCGGGTCAATACCAAACGGGCAGAGCAGTACCAACTATAGCGAAGTACAAAATCTAGATCCAAGAGAGTAGTCAATAATCAGACAAAGGTCAGGACCCCTTTAAATTTACAAATATATCAGATACAGCGCTCGCGACAAACCCTGAAGTGGCTCGAGCATGTCCTGGCCTCATCACCAATAGAACATCAGGTAGTCTCACAGGGGGGCTGTATGTTGCTGCTGGGGCCATATAACTGATTTCTGTATGCAAGACACTCTCTCAGCTGGATGTTGGCAAGTTGGGGTTTTTATCTCTGCATCTGATCAGTTGGGAGCAGGTATCACAAACCAGGAACACTGGACAGCAGCCAGGGGAAGCAGCCTCAGGAGCCTGGGGGAGAGGTCAAGACAGAAACAGACTGGAACAGATGACGGAGCAGACTGGTGTGAAGATGGGAGCAGGAACCATTAGTTGACCATAAAGAAAACATAATGGGCCTGGTGGGAACAATGTAGACTATAGAAAACATCTGGAACTGTAAATATTGTAAATACTATGTTAGTTTAATTGTAATCATTTATGTGTAACAATCCATTGGTTTATTATACAATATAATCACTTTAATATACAGTACACTTATTGGTGTGGATTATTTGTCTGCTTGCTCATAAGAACCATAACCCTAGTAAGAGGGGTGAGGTATATTATTATTAATATGATATAATCTTACAACATGACCTGCCCTCAATGTTCTCAATATTCGACAGGTGTTAAAGAGAAAATACATTATAGCTTATTTCTAATGTACAGACAGCAGTAGTATGAGCATATTGTGCATGCACATCATTCCTTATTCAGGTAGGCATTTGTATAAATGAGTGGGGCTGCCATACAGCATACCCCAAAAAGCTTATTTATCATGATCATCAGTGCAAGTGCTAAAGTTCCAAGAGGCACAAAATTGTACTCATCAATTCACAATTTCACAGTGCAATATGCAGAACCAGGCTCACACAGGTGCAGTGTTGGATTGGCCCACTGGGATACCAGGAAAACTCCCGGTGGGCCCAGGTGTCAGTGGATCTCTTGCTTCTTATCATTTGGCCTATTTCATGGTCATTCCCTATTTAGTAGCAAAAAAGAGAGTAGGAGGATAAAGCGGTTAAGTGAGGCTAGGAGGCATAATAGTTTGGAAAGTAGGCCCTCAGCCTAAGGTTTTCTGGTGGGCCCCTGGCTTTCCAGTCCAACACTGCACAGGTACAAGGGAGTTCTGCACTTAAAGCAGGGTCCCGATGTGCATTGCATCCTCTTGTCCCCCTTGTGCAATTGGAGTGATGAGCAATGTCTATATTGCCCTATTGAAATCCTCTCAAGTTTTAATAAAGAGCATTAATAGGTGGTGCTTAAGATTAATGTGCCATACTTCATGTGATTGAATCCTATCAGTGTATTGTATTTCATTAGATATTCTTGGATCTATGGCAGATCCAGCGATGTCTGGATATAAGTATCTTTTACCTTGTTATAATATATATATAAGAAGGGGCCCCAGAAAAAAAGGTTGCTTGATTAAAAAAGCCCCCAAACCACTTCTATAAGAAAGCATACTCAATAGATATCAACAGAACAGTGCATTCTATTTTGACCATTACGAATGCTGCTCATCTCTGAGGTCTCAGTATCCTCATGTTGACTGAGTGACCTTGGGTGGCATAAAAGGTAAACCTGTCTGTCCTGTTGTCCAAATGACTGGATTATTTGTGATTAGACTTTGGGTCAAACTGCACTTATTCAGTAATTTGGAAGGCAGAAGTTACCTTCAGACTCTTCCACTTCCCGGTCGGTTGATGGCCTTCTACCCAATCCGCTGGCAGACATCTACATGGAGAAAAGCTGATTTGAATCCAGTGATATCACATGATTGATTAAACTGTCTCCCCAAGGAAGGCACGGAATGCTTTAAAGTGCTCCATTGGGATTTATAAACACACGTAAGAGACTTCTGACAAAGGGACATGGAAGTTAGAGAGCTTTAATGTTAGAGACAGAGGTTTCCTCCCTGTGTGAGTCTTATCTTATTATGCTGTGTATTTGTTTTGCACACATGCATGCTCTTTTTCTGTAAAATACTTGAAATTTTGTTTTAGTTAGGACATGTACAGAAACACTGATGACAAGATTACAGATTTCTTTGCCATTCCACTAATGCCTTTACCCGTTCACTGTCTCTGATCCCACTTAAGCCCTGTCTTTGTATAACACATTGGGTGTATGGTTATCGTAAGTATGTATTATCCCCTTTTCCTTTAATTATAATTTTTCTGGTCAGTGTGTTTGCTCCTAGTATAAAGTTGGTTGTTACTAATGAAACAGCTTGGTAATTTGCAAACTGCAAATAATTTTATGAAATTTTAAATAAGGTCCAAGTGGTTAACACCCAATTGGAGATCAAGTATAGGTTTGACTCATCAGTTGAGGGATCTCAGAGACCTTCTACGTTCCAGATAAAGTTTCCTCTATGGAGTTTTACTCAGTGAGTGGTGGATGAAAGAGACAGTCCTCTACATTTGTGAGGCCTATGGCATTGGTAGCAGGTCGTCAATTCCCCAGCCTACTTTGCATGCAGAAGATTGATTCAACCAAAGCATGAAGGTCCAAGTGGTTAACACCCTAGTGGATATCAAATATGAGTTTTGCTTACCAGTTGAGGGATCTCAGAGACCTTCTACTGCATGTTGCAGATAAAGTTTTCCTCCACAAAAAATGTTGAGACCATCCCTCTGTTTGAGGCGCAATGAAGACATGGAAGCATATTCTTAAAGCTCTTTAGTAAAATATATATGAAGCTCATTAAAAGTCTACAATTGGCAAGATTAACAGCTAATAAAGATAATAATAAAATAACAGAGGCAAATCTGATGCCACTAGCTGACTTCTACTGCATCTGATTAATCGACCCCTCTACACTCTGTTATCCAGATTGAATTTGATGAGAAAAAATGCATCTCATTGTTTATTTCCATCAAAATCTGGAATTAAATTCTCACCTAACGTAATCTGAATATTTTTTGCTCCTATATGAATCAACCTTGGGTGATCTTCTCCGACGTTTGTGAACTGCCCATAAATGACCTAGTTCGACTGACAGTACTAGTCCTGGGCAAGTTCTGGAGCAGTGGTTTGAGAGTGACACATTTGCAAGAGGAAGCTTCATTGAGGGTCATGAATGGTTGGTACATACGAGAGTAGGCCTACATCCATCCCATGTGCTGCCCCTGCTGTGCTGGCATATACAAGCTGTGTCAGACTGTCCAGGGCTCACTGGGGCCACCACCTTAAGGACCTACCACTCCTCTCATGAACCCCCACCCACACCTGTCCACCCCACCACTACTGCTCCACCATGTACTTCTGGAAACTTGTGGCTGCCCTTCAAATCCCATGAAGACTGCACACAGGCTTTTCTCCCGGAGTCCCAGTCAAACTCTGGGTCCAAGCAGCATGACAAAGAGAGACAGACACAACATAGCACCTGTGTTTTTTGCACTTAACATCCTGCACCATTGAAAAATGAGTCCTATTGTCTTCATACTATAAGTTTACCTCCTAGTCTGATGGTTAACCACTCTACCACTGTATCTTGTGATTTTTGAAGTAAATATGAAATTAAAAACAGTAACAAAGATAACATTATTGCTAAGGTTAACACTACCCAGGCCTTTTATTTCTCCCTACAAATCAAAATGTTTGTTCAGCAAAGGCCAACATTAGTGCGGGCGATGGACAACAAATACTATTACAAAGGAACTTTCACAAGTGACTGGGGATATTTATTCTGCTATTATTGAACGCCACCTGCGCTGGGTTGACAAAGAGGGCGTGCAGCCTCCCAAAAGCTTCCTTACTTTAAAGCAGCAGCGTTGCTGAGATACGGGGACTTGCATTCAGCCGAGGGGATATACCTAATTGTCTACTTTCTTCCGCTAAATGTCAGGATTTACAGTTAGATCATATGTCTGAATAATACTAATGACCTTAGTACATTCCAGCTCTTTATGTGCCCAGAAAAAAGCAGGGGAAAAATAATTACAAAGCACTATTTATTTAATAAAATAAAACAATTAAGTTTGCTAGTTTTTTTAAGGAAGTTTTTTTATGAGCTCATTAACCACGTGCACAGGTGCGAGGACCGGAGAGACAAGGGATGAAAAATTGCACTCCTGCAGCCCTTGTATGTCTACCCTTGACAGAAGTGATGTGGAGGTCAACTATTTGTTAACCCACTCCAACCCAAACCTGTCCACATCCAACCAACCCAACACACCGTGCCAAATTGCTGCACCCAACCTGTCCATATCTGGCTTCACTTGTGGCAGCAGGATAGACATGAGTTGATAAAAAAAAGGTGGCCAAAACAGCAGCAGGTGAAGATGATCAACTGTGGGAGACATAGACCCACCACAAACCAATTGGTGTTTAATTGGTAAGCTTGAACCGTGGAAGCCCATGAAGGGGAAATCCGTAAATGAGGGCATTAGCACCATTTTTGTTTTAAGGACCAAAAAAAATATACTCACAGTTCCCCCCAGTCCATGGGTGCATAACATGGAACAACAGCCATAAAATTGTGAGTTATTCTTCAAAAGTAAAGACCAAGATATAATTAAATATTCAAGTCATTTATTAGGACATACAGACGAAGGCTTGGCGCGTTTCGTGCCTACTGGGGCTGTGAGTAAGTGCCCCAGTAGGCACGAAACATGTCAGGCCTTCATCTGTATGTCCTAATAAATTACTTGAATTTTTAATTATATCTTGGTCTTTACTTTTGGATAATAACTCACAATGTTTTGGCTGTTGATCCCTGTTCTAGACAGAACTCAAGGGAGGTTGGTTTGAATGGAAGTCTGGTGGAACTTCTTCCCTACACGGCTATTAAAGTCACACTGACAGCAAGCCATGAAGGGGTTTCTTCTGTAACTGATTCATCCACGTTTCTCTATTGCTCTCTTACTTGTGACTGTTTGAAACTCAAAATGAATGAATACACATCTATTATGCATCCTGATATCCTCTTATCTTCATGCACTTTAATCTACATTAAGCCAGACTCTGTATCACCCTCTATTTAAACGATAAAAAGAAAATTCACCAGCCCTATTTGCACAGCTGCTTTCAGTTCCCCCAGCGCTACCTAGATTCCCTTGTAGAAAGATTTGCCTGAAAAATAAAAAAAAAGGTGCACATATTCCAAGAAGCCACGGTGGTTAAGTACATAGAAAAGAAAACATTATGATGAGTAATCAGAATGAAATCAACGATAACCTTTCCTGCATTATAAATGATAAAGTTTGTGTTTAATAGCTCTTAGCCAAAGTGTGGGTGTGACGGTTTGAAAAGCACAAGAGCATGAGAGCTGTCAGCCTGTAAATGCAGAAATTAATGGCTCTCGTAACATGCATATCTCACATCTGCCAATACAAACCCTTCATATTTATACAGTAAAACTAAGGGAAAGCGTGTTTTGGTGTGTCCCGTTCTTTCCACCATCAGTCAGTGCTGTGAAAAACCTTCTGTAAACACAGTGAAGTAGCACATGGGACACTGAAAGACGATCTCGTCTTGGGTTTCGTTATGCCAGGGCAGGAGGAAAATTGTAGATCGGGTTGCTACGAAACCAGCATGGCACAAAAAATTGGCAGAGAATTAAACAAATATTGGGTTTCCCAAGAGAATGAAGCTTTGTTCCGCATGGATCAACCTCATTTATTTCTTTGTATCCGTTGGAGTGGTAACTCTTTGATAAAAAGATCAGCAAGCTATGGAAATTATAGATAGAACTCATCCTTTATTAATGTCCAGCAAGAACTAACAAGCGTTTTTTTTTAGTTCAGTGATCCTCAATCAGTGGCTCTTGAGCCACATGTTGCTCTCCAACATATTTTATGTTGCTCCCAGGAACCTCAAAGCAGGTTTTCATTTTTGAATTCCTGGCTTGCAGGCACTTTATTTAAGGCACAAAGGCCAAACATAGCCATCTGCAGGCTGCTAGATCACATGGTGCCACCAATTTGCCAAATAGTGCCCTTATGTGGCTTTCCCTATGAGCTTTTTGCATGATTGTGTTGCTTCCCAACTCTTTTTACATCAAAATGTAGCTCACAAATAAAAAAAGCTTGGGGATCTCTGCTTTAGTTGCCCCGAAGAAATTTTAGAGCCAATGCTCCCATCAAACATAAAGTGTGTCTGCAGGAAAGAATTGTGCCGGTGGGACAGGTTAATCATCCAGTAAGAACTGAAGAGTGTTCTTCAGATGGCCAATGTTATTTCAGAGCCACCACTCCTTCAGGGATCAAGGCTGTCTTCCAAATACAGCGTATCAAATGTCAATTGTCCAAGAATGTTCATTAGTTGCATAATATGATTTAAGAGTCACCCCTCCATCAAGCGCAAGTGTGTCCTCTAAAAAGTGTTGTGCCAGTAGGATCTTGGGCCAGCAAGGTCTCATTACTAAAGGGCTGCATTTGATTGGTTTCCCATTTTCCACATACAGATCAACCCCTTCATCAAAGTTCAATGGTCAATCCAAGAAAGAGTTGTGCCAATAGGACAGGTCAGTTGTCCAACAAGAAATGACAAAAGTGTTGCTTACCCTTGTGGTCTAGTGGCCGGCGGGGACGCCCACCACCTGTTTCCATTGTTAGGTATAACTTGTTTAGTCTTGTGAATCCTGCTTGTATATACTGACGGCGGAAGCAGAGCCGAGACCAAAGAGCCTAGCACTTGTTCTGGATTTAGGGTGCTGATCGTGACAATTAGAGTTGTGCCAGTGGGAGAGATCAATAGTCAGGCCAACAAGATCTCTTGCTGATGTCTAAAAAAGGCTGCATTTGATTGTTTGCTATTGGAGCAATTGTTTTCAAAGACAAGGGAGCACAAAATGTAGATCAGCATCTTGAGCTAGTATAACTCACCCTGGTGGTCTAGTGGGCAGGCGGGGATGCCCGCTGTGTGATATTTCCTCCTCTGGTACCGGTTTCTCCTAGGGCACACGCAGCACGCACTTCTGGGTTTGACGCACCGTGTGTGTGATGTCATCACGTCTTTGGCGCGAAATTCAAGCTATTTAAATGGGCTTGGGGCTAGAAATCGGTGCCCATTGTTAGTTTCTCTGATCTGATTAGTTTCCTGGGTGCAATTTTTGTCTGTTTGTATTCCGTTTTGATCCCTGCCTGTCTAACTCTTCTGAATTCTGCCAATCCTGACCTTTGCCTGCCTGACCATTCTGTGAACTCCGTCTCTACTAAGCCTGGCCTGCCTGAATATTCTTGAACTATGCCTGTACCAAGCCTGGCCTGCCTGACTATACTTTATTGTTTAATCTGTGAGAACCTGGTGCTGCCTTCCATCCTAAACCTTGGAAATGAACGTGCCCCTTTGCTCATTCAGAACGCTTGCTTTGCCCCTCTAAATTAAAACCTGGCAGCATCTGAGTAGCTGAGGGCTCCTCCCAAAGCCAAAGGTGGCTGCTACAGGCAGAAGATTGAACCGTGACTAGGGAACCACTGTCAGGCTCTGCTGGGATTTGAACCAGGGACCTTTGAGTTTATGGCTCAATGTCTTAACCACTGGGCCAGCTCACTATAAATTACCTGGCCTTTGCAGCCCCAGCCCAGCAGCAGCCTGATTGGTTTGCAGTCAGCCAATCAGGACTGACTCTGCCTTATTTAAAGGAGAACTAACCCCTAAAAATGAATAGGGCTAAAAATGCCATGTTTTATACACTGAACTTAATGCACCAGCCTAAAGTTTCAGCTTGTCAATAGCAGCAATGATCCAGGACTTCAAACTTGTCACAGGGGGCCGCCATCTTGGAAAGTGTCTGTGACACTCACATGCTCAGTGGGCTCTGATTGGCTGTTGAGAAGCTAAGCTTAGGGCTCGTCACTAATTATCCAGCAGAAAATGAGGTTGGTCTGTAATATAAGCTGATGCTACAGGGCTGATTATTAAATTCTGATGCTAATTGCACTGGTTTCTGTGCTGCCATGTAGTAATTATCTGTATTAATTACTAATCAGCCTTATATTGTGACATTTCTATTCTATGTGTACTGTATATTGTGAGTGGGTCCCTAAGCTCAGTAAGTGACAGTAACACAGAGCATGTGCAGTGAATCAGCAGAAAAGAAGATGGGGAGCTACTTAGTAAATCATAGCAAGCCAACATTAGGGCACTTTTTATTCAGATTTTTAAAATAATTTTAATGCAAAACAATCTGCTTTCCTCAATGAGGTTCAACAAAGTTCTTTATATTTCACAAAAATAAGATATATGCAGACCATGAAATGCAGGCCTCTCCAACTGATGGCCACAGGGCTGGACATTGCTCTCCAAAGGGAAATTATAGTCCCTAGCCTGCTAAAAAGCATCAAAGATGTTATTGATTTCATACAATTTGATTGGTTTCCTACATGCCAATGCGTTGTGGATTTGCATACAGTAGTGTAATATTAAGGGGTAAATATATTAATAGTCACATGACACAGGGAGTATATTTCACCTAATGAGATGCAGAGGGTTGTGTGGTACCCCTTATGGCCACTATGGGGACAACTTTTTGGGCTCCATAGGTTACAGACGTCAAATTACCAGAATCCCTTTGGAACTGTAATTGATGAGCAATGTTGAAACTTGACATTTTGCCTACCCTACCATTTCGATTGTAAGCTCTACGGGGTCGGGACCTCCATCCTCTTGTCTTCTTAAAACTAAGCGCTTAATCCTTATTGTAACCGTACTTCGGATTTATTTGTATTGGATTTTCTACTTATTTGTAGTTATTATAATAACGAAGTTTGTTCTATAATTTACTGTTTGCTGTACAGTGCTTTGCTCTCAAGTAGCGCTATATAAATAAAAATATACATACATACATACTGTCCCAACATTCAAATGTCTACAAGGTTTGGAATAACTGAAGGCTGAATGTTGTAACCTGGGGAAATTAGGAAACTTGGTCCTTCACAGATTATGTTGCCAAATTATGTTGCACGTGTATTTGGTACTTTGGGGGCATCTTTATACCCAAATATAAATACTGTTTTTATCTCAATACTTTTGTAGATTTGGCCAGGCCATCATTTTTGCCTTGAAAGTAGAGGATGGAAAGTCATAAAACTGTCTCTCAGCAGCAGTCTCTTCTATTTGCTTACATAGGCCCATGGCACACCAGGCCCATGGCACCACTTCTCAGGCCCCCTGCCATACACATGAAGGGCATTGAAGCATTTTTGGGCTGAAATCACTTGTCATTCATGACCATGGCAGGCAGCCCAAGTGGTGAGAGCTGTTTCTCTGCCAGCGGAAATGTGCCGGCGGGGCAAACACCTGGTGCCATGTGCCTTAGGATACTGTTAAGATGCAAATTCTTCACAAGTCTATTCACGGCTCAGAATCTATATTTGTAATGAGTATACACCACTGGCTGGATCACTAGGGTTCTTTTTGTACTTAAAACAAATTTACGAACCTCAGAGTCATTATAACATTTACATTACAGATGTCTGGAGCTATTACGTTGTTAGTAAAGATTTTATTAAGCAAACATTCTGGAAAAGGTATTTTACAAGCTCTGCGTAATAATGTGCTGCAGATGGGGAAACTGGCACGGGCTGAAAAGGCATAAAACTTATTGTAGCTTTAACCCGTTTAGCGTCGCCAACTGTAGAGTCCTCGCTGCCAGCATTTACGTACCATCCTGTCAGGACTGTCAACAAGTCCAAAGTACATAGATCACGGGCTTCATCCCATGAAAAAGCATCTGGGTAGTTGCTGTCCGGTTGTAAAGAAGCAGAATTTGTATTGAAATCCACTTGTAGTATACTTCAGGAATAATAGGGTACAGGTATGGGATACGTCATCCGGGAACCCATCATCCAGAAAGCTTGTCTCCCATAGAGTAAATCTAAAAATCTAAATCTTTAAAAAATTATTTCCTTTTTCTCTTTAATAATAAAACAGTAGCTTGTACTTGATCCCAACTAAGTTATAATTAATCCTTATTGGAGGCAAAACCAGCCTATTGGGTTTATTTAATGTTTATATGATTTTCTAGTAGACTTAAGGCATGAAGATCCAAATTACAGAAAGAACTTTTATGCTGAAACCCCCAGATCTCAAGCATTTTGGATAACAGGTCCCATACCTGTAATAATAAAACAGTACTGTAACAATACCTGTGCGGCGGGGTCGCCCGCCACGCCATCGGCGGGGATGCCCGCCGCATGGTCAGTGTCCCTCGCAGCCATCTTAGGCGGCGCCAGCGTGTTCGCACTGGCGCCGGCTCTCTAGGGCGCGCACCACGCCTCCTTCCTATTTAAAGGTGCAGGCGCGCTGGCGTAGTGAATTTCAAACATATAAATAGCTGCCCAGCATAGCAATGATTGCCCGTGATAGAATTCTGTTTCTAGTGGTTTCTGAGCCTAGTGCATCTGATCCTGTTATTCTGTTATCTTGATTATCCGTGTTTGACCCTGCCTGTATCCTGACTACTCTAAACTCTGTATCCGGACCCTTGCCTGCCTACAACAACTCTTCCTGCTTAACCCCTTGATTGACAACCCGGTTTGACCCTTGCCTGCCTGACAATTCTGATATCCGCCTGCCTCGACCCTGCCTGTTTGACCATCCTTCTGCCTAATCCTTTTGTACCGTGACCTTCGGCCCAAAAAGACTTTGCTAACAGCCGTGCCCCTTTGCCAGCCAGAACATCTCGCTTTGTACCCCTCGTTAAGTCCAGGTGGCACCCAAGTAAGCTGAGGGCTCCTCCCGAAGCCCAACGGTGGTCACACTACTGGTGAAGCCGAGCCGAGACCAGGGTGCTTGGCACTTGTTCTGGTGTTGGGTGCCGGTCGTGACAAGTACCTTGTACTTAATCCCAACTAAGAAATAATTAATCCTTATTGGAAGCAAACAAGCCTATTGGCTCTATTTAATGATTACATGATTTTCTAGTAGACTTAAGGTATGAAGATCCAAATTGCTGAAATATCCAATATCCGGAAAACCCCAGGTCCTGAGCATTCTGAATAACGGGTATTATAGACCCTCAATGAGATTCTGGCTTGCAGTGATGGTACAAGCTACATAGACTCATGATATGGTGGCAGTTATTCTTCTTCTTCTTAAAGGAACATACAAAGCCCATATTTTTAATTACCATAAATAAGTAACAATACACTTGTATCTGTAAGAGTTTCCAAGGAATAAAGTATGAGTAAATGTTTCCTTAGTAGAGTTATCAGCACGTTTCATATTGTATATCCCGAGGATCAACACAACAAGGTCTCCACCCCATATAGAGTTTCTTTCAAGCATGTACTGGGCAGATTTACTTTTCTCAAGCCGTACTGTAAATAAGTCCCATCTACTGAGCCAAATCCTCTGCCAGTGTGGATTTTCCTGGTGTGAGGCTAAGCTTGTAAACAGTTGGTTCAAAGTTTGATAAAAGGTGAAGTATACCTATAAAATAAAGCCCATTTTTAAAGATACAACATTGCTTAGTTTAGTTTTGACGCCTTTTGTTTCATCCTTCTGTTTAAAACGGAATCAAATAAATACAAGTATAATAGACTGAAGTCAAGTGTAAAGTCTCATTGTTTTGGCATTTTGCATGTCTCGTCTGCCTCATAGGGCATCTCTATGGAGAAGGAGATTTTATTTCATGTGTGTTATGGATTTGGGCAGGAGGCTTACTACTTTCTTCTTACCAATATATTCAATAATCCAAATAGCCCATTCCCCCAGGCTGTACTTATATACAAAGGTCTCACAATAATTACATACATAGGAAAACAGAATTACATCCATAGCAACCAGTACCGATACAAAAGATGTGGAAGGCCCTGTGCAAAAGAGCTTACAATCTAAAAGGGGGAGGGAATGAGGTCTAGGTCACAAGGTCTAGTTCTGCTTGGATATTTTCTTCACCCACTTCTTTTGGTGAAACAAACAGATGCCCAGATGCTTCTGCTGCCAATGTTCTAATCTCAGTAGAGATGGGAAACCACTTACCCGGTTAGTCCCACTATTGATTTAGCTGCAAGTATCCAGTGATAGGCTGGGGGGGGGTTATATTCTGTGCTCTTTTTGTATATACCATATAGGCACAATAGGGCCACTCTTTAAAGCTGCCTCCTAGGGACGGGCCCTTGGTGCCTGTATAGTAAATATAGATTTGAATATCTCTCTGATATAGCTCCATGGCTATGTGTTCATGGCAGACATGTCAATTCACCTGGAATTTCGGACCCTGATTTAACAAACTTCACCTGGTCACCAACAGTATCAGCCCAGTCACCCAATGTCAGTAATTTGCACCTGAATCCTTTGCTTACCCAACACCGAGAGGCAAAGCAGCTGAACCAATGGTTGGACTGTGCCCCTGATGAAGTCCCTCCACTTCATGTAAACATTTCTTGTGGTGACTGGACCAGTAAAGGGAGGTCGGGGGGGGGGAACGATGGCGGATTTGGGCAGGGAGGGTGTCTGGGTTGGCCCAGTCTTACTGCACCTGAAATCCTTAGAAGCAAATAGTGCAGGGAGCAGAACCGGGTTGCCGTCTCTGCAGTGGAGTAACTAGAATTTATTGGAGCCCACAGCAAAAAAATTTTTAGGGTCCCACCAAAGTCTGGGAATAAGACACTTTAATGCAGTGCTTGAATTGGAGTGAAAAAAGTGGAGGGATGCTCTGTGTAGTGAGCGTAGCGGGGCGTGCTAAAACAAGCCCCTCCTACAACCACAAGCCACACCCATTGTTATAAAAAGCCTCACGCACCAATACTTTCAGGTTTTCCCCACTTTAAAGAAAGTCATTATTCTATTTCCTTTTTGGAATTTCCTTCTAATGCACAGTTCAATGCCCAGTATGCATAGATTTACATATGTGACCCCAAAAATGAAAATTGTTCATATGACTTTTCTTGGCTGTTAATTCAGCTTCTGCAAACACAGCACCTTGCCTGTGTATTGTGTGTCATAAAATAGCACAACCCCATCATATTCATATATTACCCAAGATTATTTCGTATACATCATTCTCTCACTATTCCTTTATCTGCTACTGTTTAAAGGATAACTAAAGATTAACTCTAGACATAGGTTAGACATGTTATTCATTATGTTTTGTGCTTCTGTACCAGCCCAAGGCAACCACGGCCCTTTAGCAGTAAAGATCTGTGTCTCCAAAGATGCCCCAGTAGCTCCCCATCTTCTTTTCTGCTGATTCACTGCACATGCTCTGTGCTGCTGTCACTTACTGAGCTTAGGGACCCACTCACAATATACAGTACTCATAGAATAGAAATGTCACAATATAAGGCTGATTAGTAATTAATACAGATAATTACTACATGCAGGCCCGGACTGGCAATCTGTGGGTTCTGGCAAATGCCAGAGGGGCTGCTATAAGTTGCCATAGACAGTCACTATATTTTGGGCTGGTGGGAGGCTGTTTGGGCTACTGTGTGCCTGAAATGCCAGGGCCTATTTTGAATCTCAGTCCAGGCCTGACTACATGTCAGCACAGAAACCAGTGCAATTAGCATCAGAATTTAATAATCAGCAAACCTGTAGCATCAGCTTATATTACAGGGGAAGCTAATTTTCTGCTGGATAATTAGTGACGAGCCCTAAGCTTAGCTTCTCAACAGCCAATCAGAGCCCACTGAGCATGTGAGTGTCACAGACACTTTCCAAGATGGTGACCCCCTGTGACAAGTTTGAAGTCCTGGATCATTGCTGCTATTGACAAGCTCAAACCTTAGGCTGGTGCAATAAGTTCACTATATAAAATATGTAATTTTTAGCCACATTAATTTTTAGGAGTTAGTTCTCCTTTAATACCTTAATTTTCTCTTTTTATTTGATATCCTTTTCTCTATAACCCTCTCTGATGCCGCCACCTTCTTTATCTTTATCTATCTTTTCTACTTCTCTCCCAGCCATCTTTTTTTCTCCTTTTCTCCTCTATATATTGAACTATATTATATTTTACCTCTGCATTTTATTTGCAGGCAGAAGTGGAGAGGAGCGAAAGAAAGTTTTGTTCACGGAGTTGGTAGAGTTGATGATTCTTGCATCTCCAAGTGCTGTATGGTGAGTTCATTTGAATGCAACGATGGGCTCTTAGCATTAGACATTTCTCTTCTCACAAATACTTCTTCATTTAAGGGGCTTACATTATTTAGAAGATCTTCCCGTAGGGCTAAAAGCATGTGAAGAGGACAAACACTGGTAACTTAGCACACCGGTGTCTAATGTTTTCTCTCAGTCTGCACAAACACAACACAACACGCAGTATTTGATGAGCAAATACGTCAAGACAAAGCAAGCGTTTAACTGTATGTTTCATAAAAGATTCAGGGTCGGCTTGGTTTAAAGAACCAGTTGTTCTGAAAAGTCTTTGAACCCCCCTTTCACCCAAAACGTTTTGTCATTATATCTGAGGTTCACTTGGTCAGATTTATCATGTTATAAAATTCCTTATAAATAGTGCTCACTGATGTCATCAGCAGTTGCTTGACTTTTGTCACATGATAAATTGAATTGTAACCCCTTTTGCAAAATATAGGCATATTAGTGTTTCAGTCTGTGACCTCTATAAAACCTCTTGGCCATACAACTTTATATGGTCACAGAACCCCTCAGTGACTTCTAATATCCTTATCATTTACAGTAGGGGGTGCATTATCCCTTATAATACATGAGTGATACTCAGAGTTCCCTGTATAACTCAGCCTGCAGCCTTGTGCCTTTATATGGTCACAGAACCCCTCAGTGACTTCTAATATCCTTATCATTTACAGTAGGGGGTACATTATCCCTTATAATACATGAGTGATACTCAGAGTTCCCTGTATAACTCAGCCTGCAGCCTTGTGCCTTTATATGGTCACAGAACAACCCCTCAGTGACTTCTAATATCCTTATCATTTACAGTAGGGGTACATTTTGCCTTATAATACACGAGTGATACTCAGAGTTCCCTGTACAACTCAGCCTGCAGCCTTGTGCCTTTATATGGTCACAGAACAACCCCTCAGTGACTTCTAATATCCTTATCATTTACAGTAGGGGGTACATTATCCCTTATAATACATGAGTGATACTCAGAGTTCCCTGTATAACTCAGCCTGCAGCCTTGTGCCTTTATATGGTCACAGAACAACCCCTCAGTGACTTCTAATATCCTTATCATTTACAGTAGGGGGTACATTATCCCTTATAATACATGAGTGATACTCAGAGTTCCCTGTATAACTCAGCCTGCAGCCTTGTGCCTTTATATGGTCACAGAACAATCCCTCAGTGACTTCTAATATCCTTATCATTTACAGTAGGGGTACATTATGCCTTATAATACACGAGTGATACTCAGAGTTCCCTGTATAACTCAGCCTGCAGCCTTGTGCCTTTATGTGGTCACAGAACAACCCCTCAGTGACTTCTAATATCCTTATCATTTACAGTAGGGGGTGCATTATCCCTTATAATACATGAGTGATACTCAGAGTTCCCTGTATAACTCAGCCTGCAGCCTTGTGCCTTTATATGGTCACAGAACCCCTCAGTGACTTCAAATATCCTTATAATTTACAGTAGGGGTACATTATCCCTTATAATACATGAGTGATACTCAGAGTTCCCTGTATAACTCAGCCTGCAGCCTTGTGCCTTTATGTGGTCATAGAACTAGGGATGCACCGAATCCAGGAATCCGAATCATAACTTGCATATGCAAATTTGGGGTGGGGAGGGAAATCTCGTGATTTTCTGTCACAAAACAAGGAAGTAAAAAATGTTTTCCCCTTCCCACCCCTAATTTGCATATGCCAATTGTATTCGGATTCCGTTTGGTATTCGGCCGAATCTTCCGCAAAGGATTCGGGGGTTCGGCCGAATCCAAAACTCATGATATGACAGTGACTATTGTATGCTCCTTAAAGGGGTAAGGGTTACGTTTTAACTTAGTATGTTATATATAGTCAATTCTAAGCAACTTTTCAATTGGCCTTCATTTTTTACTTATTTCTTTTTTTTTAGTTTTGAATTATTTGCCTACTTCTTCTGGCTCTTTTCAGCTTTCAAATAGGGGTCACTGACCCCATCTAAAAACCAATTGTCTGTAAGGCTACCAGTTTACTGTTATTGCTACTTTTTATTATTTATATTACTATTAGACCCTCCTCTAATTATATTCCAGTCTTTTATTCAAATCAATGCATGGTTACTAGAATAATTAGGACCCTAGTAACCACAATGGTGAAATAGCAAACTGGGAAACTGGTGAATAAAAAGCGAAATAACTCAAAATCTGCAAATAATAAAAAATGAAAACCGATTGCAAATTGCCTCAGAATATCACTCTCTACATCATACTAAAAGTTAATTTAAAATTAAACAACCCCTTTAAGGAACTTGGATTCTCTCTCTCAGGAGTAGTAGGTTTAATTAGATCTTTTCAGGCTGTGGATGGGATAACAAATAAAGGGATTTAAAAGTCCATATTTTAATTACCATAAATAGAAAACAATACCTCTGTATCTGTAAGGAATAAAATATAATTAAATGTTTCTAATGAACGACGTGTGGGGTTATCAGCATATACAAGGAGTTGCAGCCCGGCTGCGCTACTGGGAGTTGGCAGCAGATGTCACCAGGTATCTATGGTATAATATAAAGAACACAAGCGTTGCTATAGATAAACATAATGTGAACAATATCACCTTAAAGGCACAGCTGAAATCCATCTGCTGCTATAAACGTGAAAAAAAGAGCCCTGTAACATACACAGCGAAACATTTATTCCTCATGCCTAAATAGAGGTTAAAGTATCTGATACTGTGTCACACAGAGGGCTACATTACATTAGTGCCGGCCAATCATTTTGCCCAAAGAGTAGCACATAATGTACTCTTGCCGACTTGCATAGAGATGAAGACCTCTCAAACAAGCTTTGTACTTCATGTCACCGGATAATATCATTTATTAACCTAATATGAGGTATGGGATAGATTATCCAGAAACCCGTTATCCGGAAAGCTCTTAATTACATGAAGGCCATCTCCTTTAGATTCCATTTTATTCAAATAATTCTACTTTTTAAAAATGATTATCTTGTTCTCTTTGTTAATAAAACAGTAGTTTGTACTTGATCCCAACTAAGATATAATTAATCATTATTGGAAGAAAAATTAGCCTATTGGGTTTATTTATAGTGATGGGCGAATTTATTCGCCAGGCGGGAATTCGCGGCGAATTTGCGCGATTCGCCACCAGCAAATAAATTCGCGAAACGCCCGCGAAAATTCGCTGCAAAAATTCGCCAGCATCAAAAAAATTTTTTCCGGAAAAACTGACGCCGCCGTTTTGCGAATTTCGCACGAAATTCGCAAATTTTTCGGCGAAACGAAACGGCTCAAATTCACCCATCACTATTTATTTAATGTTGAAATTATATTTGTAGTAGACTAAAGGAGAAACAAACCCTTAATAAAAAAAACCCTACCCTACATAGACCCCCCCCCTCTCCCCAGCCTAGCTGCCCCCCAGGGTAAATGCCCCTAAATCTTTATTCTGTCCAGCGAGGTTCACAGGCACCATCTTTTCTCTTAGAAAATCTTCGGAATGAGACCGTCAAAGCGTTGCATGCGCAGTTGGAGCAATTTTCTGTTTAGCGACAACTTAGCATGCGCCGAAACTCACAAAACTTTCCGAAGTTCCGGTCTCATTCCCAACATTACCGAAGCAGCTGAAGATGGTGCCCGTGAACTCCAATGTCTGAATCTGCAACAAGGGGTAAGTAAAGAGTTAGGGGCATTTGCCTTTGGGGAGAGCTAGGCTGAGGGGGAGGGGGTCTATGTAGGGTTGGGTGGTAGGGTTTTTTTTTTATTAAGGGTTTGTTTCTCCTTTAAGGTATGAAGATCAAAATTATGTACTGATCGATTATCCGAAAACCCCCAGGTCCTGAGCATTCTGGATAACAAGTACCATACCTGTATTGTTATTTTAGTAGCAATGACAATAGTCATGGGCTTGACTTTTTATTTGCCATGGATTTGTAGCAGAATTCCACATTTCAACATCAGCAAATTTTTCTGCAAAACCTTGGCCGGAAGATTCTCACAGAGATACCGCAGCAAAAAAAAAAAAAAAAGCAATGCATCTGGAAAGAGAAAAAACTTGAGGAAAAAAATCCCCAGTGACTTTAATGAATTTGGAGTGATAAAAAAAATATAGAAAAAAAACGGACATTAACCCTAACTTTTAGTATGTTATAGAATGGCCAATTCTAAGTAACGTCTCAATTTGGTCTTATTTATTTTCTTTTTTATACATTTTTAATTATTCGCCTTCTTCTTTTGTCTCTTTACAGCTTTTAAATGGGGGTCACTGACCTCATGTTAAAAAAAATGCTCTGTAAGGCTACAAATGTATTGTTGTTGCTACTTTTTATTACTCGTCTTTCTATTCAGACCTCTCCTATTCATATTCCAGTCTCCTTTTCAATTCAATGCCTGGTTGCTAGGGGAATTTGGTCTGGGTAACCCAACTTTAAAATGGTCATTGTAGGAATATCAGCGTGCTCATCTCTAGTTGTGGACCCACCCACTCAAAGCTCCAAGCCATTACTGTCATAGTGAATATTTTTGCCTGTTACAATTTTAATTGGCCCTGTGCTCTGTTATAATACAACTCTGTGAAAATATTTAATGTACTTTAATGAACATCTATAGTCTGCCTTCTCTTCCCTCGAGCTATTACTGAGATGGCATTTTATTAGGAATTATCTGTCAGTCAAGTGCTGCCTGTCTGCCCGGTCCCGCCCAGCCATCATCATGTTTAGCACAAAATGTGTAATTAATTATTATTGGTAATGACTACCTTGTATCATGCTTATACGATAATCATTTTATTCACTCATGAATCCCCAGCCCTATGTTATTCCCTGCCCAGGCTTGTCCTGATATAGTCAGCCTGACGCTGACAGCTAAATAGTTCTGCTTCACTCTCCAGGCTCCCATGCAACTTGGTTGGATATGAGTGAGATCCACATCAGTAGGTCCTGCTGGTTAGATCAATGAAGTTCCACCAGCGTTGGACTTGATGGCAAGAGCATCATTTGAATGGAAACTTCCATCCATCCTTTCATATTTCTTACTTTGGCCAACTGTATATAACATTGTTTGCATCTAATTTTTTTGAGAGTATCCCTCAGATGTCAGGTTTTCCTGTTGTTCCTTTGAAGCCCAGTCAGAAACCGAGTTCCAAACTGATGCCTATAAGTATATAAGGCCTCTGTTTACATCATCAGCCTAATTTACAAAATGCCAAAATAGAAATGTTAACGGGAATGTAAAGGCAAAAAAATAATCTTATTGACAACAAAAACAATCCTATTGGGGTTATTAAATGTTTAAATGCTTTTTTCTGTAGACTTAAAGGGCATGCACGGGCAAAAAAATAAAATCCAATTTTTACTTTCTTTAATGAAAAAGAAACCTATGTACAATATATTTTAATTTAAAAATGTGTACCATTTTTATAAGAAACCTGACTGTATGCAGGGAAATTTTCCCTTCATTTACTGCTGTGGATAGGAATTGTCAGACGGTCCCTAACTGCTCTGCAGGGAAACAATCATACTTATGAACAGCAGGGGGAGCCCCTGCCTTACTTCCCAGCCATGAAGAACTCAAGCAGCTTTGTTTGTTTCCCTGTAGAGCAGTCGGCGACTGTGTCGAGATTTGTATTGGATTTTATTTCTGCCTTTACATCCTCTTAACTGTTTCCAACTCCAGCTACAGGGACAAAGATAATGGAGCCAGATTTAAACAGATAAACTGGGATTCTATTTGGAGAATTATTTTGCTGCAGCCACTGGTTCTGCAGAGTTGGAGAAAGTTTGTATTAAACAATACAAAAACTATAAAATCCACATTAGATTACATGACAACACAGGATCCAGTGCAGTCTGTATATTCTGATTATTAATCAGTCTTGTTGTATCGGCTTCTGGCAGATATTATTTGACTTGTGCTGTTTTGATAATTTATGATGATCCCTAAGCAGCCCAGATCACACTGAGCATGTGTACAGTCTTGGTCTTGCAAAGATGTATAACAAAGTTACAAGATGGTGACCCCCTGTGACCAACTTTTAAAACATAAATCATTTGTTTGATTAGGCTTGTGGTGCAGTAAATTCATGTTTATGTTTAGTATACAAAATACAGCATTTCTAGCCTTATTCTATTTTAGACTTTACTTCCCCTTTATGTTCTGACACACTTCAGTGTAGGAATGGCCTGATTATGAAGCTTTGACATGCTTCCGTAAAGTCAGAGGGAGGGTGACATTGTTGTTGATGTAGTAATGGAAATTATGTTGAATTAGTAAATGTTACTACACAAGTTGATGATGGGTAGGGAAACTTTGATGAAGTGTTCCTCTTATTTTGCCAAAAAGAAGTGCATTTTTTTGGGCTTAGATCTGAACTGAAGAACTGATGTCAATAATACTTAAAGCAAAGGACATGAAATATCTGGAGTAAGGCACTTGCGTATTGGACATTGTGTTAACCATGCTAGTGATGGTAAGTGAACTAGAGGACTACCTAGTTAAACTTGTACCAAGAGCTATTTTCAATAACCCTGTTATTTCCCCACTAGCTAAAAAGTCATCCAAACCCTTCTTGGAGCTATCTAATGTATTTGCACAACTTTCCAAATATTTACATGGAACCATCTTTCTTCTTATCATAATGGATGCTCTCGTGTTTGCTGGAAGGACCTACTGGTAAATTATAATTGATTTAGATCAGTTTATTGTATTGTCCTCCTATATATTTATATATATAGTTACCATATTTAAGTGCCTCTTCTCCAGCTTCACAACCCCAAATTGGCCAGTCTAACTGAGTCTTTCCATACAATTTACCATTTTAGGACCCTCTCCAATTCAATAATGTGCCACTTGTCCCAAAACTGTGCAGTATATTCTAGATGGGGCCTTACCAGTGCTCTATACAGTGGAAGAATAACCCCCTCCTCCAGCGAATCTCTGCCCCTTTTAATACAGCTCAAGACTTTGTTTGCCCTTGATGCTGCTGACTGGCATTTCTTTCTACAGCCAAGTTTATTATCTACAAGCACTCAAACTCCTTTTCCATTATAGATTTGCAGTGCAGTCCCATTAAGGGTATAAGTGGCTGCATTTTTTTACATCCCAGGTTGTATTGTCGATTTTTCCTCTTGTTCTGACAGAAGTTCTTTGTGATACTAGAGGAAACAATGGGATGTTGCCAGGTACAGGTACTTTTTGTACACTGGTCAATGTATATGACTAAGGGAAGTAAAGGAAAGGAGAATTTGTGTTGAAGCAGTATCAGAATGAAATATTAGTGCTGTAGCTTTATAAATAAGTAAAATTAAAAAAAAAGTATGACTTTTGCTTTTATAAATGCTGCCATATGCATCAATCTAGAGTCTTGCAGCCCTCTTAGGGCTTGTTCCTCAACAGCTTTCTATCTCCGCTGATACACCCCTACTACAGTCCCACCCTCAGACACCCATATACCTGCACTCTGCGCTGCTGCGTTCCTCTTGCCTCGTCTTTTGAGCAGTTGGGACTATTGATGCAGGGAGCTACCTACAACCAGGCAGTAGCTCCAGAATTTCCACAGCTGCCTGCATTAATCAGCACTCTGCAAAGAATACGGCACACACGTAACTCTCACGTCGAATGCCAGATATAACACCAACCTGACATTTCAATTTGAAGTTAAAGTGCAACTGTGTCATTGGCCAAGATCTGGGCAGGCACATTTCCCCCTTGTAATCACAATTACCCCAGAATCATTCTGCAGTATGGGTAAAAACATGGTGACTGAGCTCCGAATAAGTGTACTGCACTTATGGTTGTAAATGCCCCCTCAAGATGACCATACCCAGCTTACTCCAGCCTATTGGATGATTCTTGGTCGTATTGCCTGAAAATTAGTGCTGTGGTCTAATTACACATTCCCATTCTTATTATCCTTTTGTTCTATAGCTCCAAAATATTCTACAACATTTTTTCTCTATAATAATAAATCAGCACCTTATAATTGATCCCAGCTAAGTTATAATTTGTCCTTATTGAAGGCAAAACTATCCTATTGGGTTTAATTAACGTTTAAATGTTGTTTTTTTTTAGTAGACTGAAGGTATGGAGATCCAGATTACAGAAAGATCCCTCATCTGGAAAACCCCAAGTCTTAGCATTCAGGATAACAGGTCCCATACCTGTATTTTGTATTCATTCATCAAACACTCATGGCACATATTTGGGGCACTTGCCTGCAGTGGTTCATCATCTCACAACATGACAAACAAAGCACTTAAAAAGAATGTTCTCCAATTCAGACACTATACGGTACTAATAAGCAAATAAGCCATTCATAGTCTGACAATGTGTTTTGCCTTTAAAGCACATACATTAAAGGCTGCAGAGTCTTTACATTTTTCCTCTTGTGTTGACACTGCTATAAAAACAATGGCATTTCCATGGAAAACAGCTTCATTCTGAGAGCAACTGCATCTTCCCATCTGCGGCCAACCTCATTGTCAAACAGCATAAACACTGCTTTATTGGGGCTTAAGTTAATTACTCTGTGAATGCTCCTTTAGAAGAACGGGGGCTTTGTGAAGTCCTTTAGATACAATTTGTCAGCCACCGAGAAGTGAGAGGACTCTAAGCAAATAACAAGCCAAATGCATAAAAGGAAACGGCAATTATATTCTTAATGGTCCTATTTAGCTTAATAATTGGTTACAGCAACCGGGAATAAGTTTTATGTTTCATCGCTCAGGCACTTTGAATAGGGTTCTGTGTTGGGCTCTTTGATTTGCTTCTGTTACTTATCTCCTCTCTTCTAATAATAATTTCAAAGCCTTTATTTAAATAAGTCAATGTGAGAATTTTTTTTTTAGAATGCCTTGATCTTCAAAATAGAAATCTGTTGACAGTGGTGGGTAATGTCAATCCATTCCACGGTTCATCATTAAAGGGTACTTTTTTTGTTTTTTAGTAAGGATGATTTTGGTGCAAGTCATGTGACTTTCTGCAATGGCGCGGGTGAGGTTCGAGTACCACATAAACCTGTGAGTCTATTGGCATATGGTAAAGATGGCTGTCAGATTGCTTTGTGCATTGGTGCCATCATGGAACATGCAACATCAAGCAGAAGGCCATGGTGGGTGGTGTTATATGTATGATCTGGTGGAGGTGAAATGAAGGCACCACGTAGATTATTACATTTCCATTTATGTTAAAATCCCTTTAGAATGCCCTGAAATGCTTAGCAGGACCTGCGATGGCTACATCTTGGATGCAGCCATGTCCGTTATCTAAGACACATTCATGTGAATGCTGCAGGCTGTAACAATGCTATTGAGGAAACCTCAAGCTTCCAGTCTCTATCACAGGCCATAGTGCCAATGGACTGACCAGGGGGAGATATACTGGAGCTCAGGCAGTTCAGGTGGTGGCTTATTGGGCCAGCAGGTCTAATCCTGGGCTACTTGGTTAGATGTGCCCCAGTGGTCAAATATTAACCTGGGATGGCATAGAATGCCAACTTGTAGTGATATGTGTTCTCAGAAATTTACAGAATCTGGCAGGAATGAAGAATAATTTGAATGGTAACTGAATAGTGAAATCTATATGGTGCTTTGTTGCCGGCGTCTACTGGCTCTCCATAACCTGTGCATCTGAATGACATACTAGTTAAAGGATAATTAATCCCTAAAAATAAGTTATATAGTTACATAGTTAGTTAAATTGGGTTGAAAAAAGACAAAGTCCATCAAGTTCAACCCCTCCAAATGAAAACCCAGCATCCACACACACACCCCTCCCTACTTTCACATAAATTCTATATACCCATACCTATACTAACTATAGAGTTTAGTATCACAATCGCCTTTGTTATTGTGTCTGTCCAAAAAATCATCCAAGTCCCTCTTATAGTCATTAACTGAATCAGCATCACAACATCACCCGGCAGTGCATTCCACAACCTCACTGTCCTGACTGTGAAGAACCCCCTACGTTGCTTCAAATGAAAGTTCTTTTCTTCTAGTCTAAAGGGGAGGCCTCTGGTACGGTGATCCACTTTATGGGTAAAAAGGTCCCCTGCTATTTGTCTATAATGTCCTCTAATGTACTTGTAAAGTGTAATCATGTCCCCTCGCAAGCGCCTTTTTTCCACAGAAAACAACCCCAACCTTGACAGTCTCCCCTCATAATTTAAGTGAATGTAAAATTGATAAGAGTGCTATTATAAGCACTTTTGCAACGTTCATTCATTATTTATTACTTTTTAATTCCATGATATTAAAGGATACATGTACTGTTAACGTCAATTAATTTTGTCACAACAGTGTCACCTGCTGGTCATTTCCGCACCATTCTGAATACAAAGTAGTCAAGGAAGATGTCAGGAGAACTCTGATGTTCTTCTGGTTCGGAAAAAAATTAGAAACCTTTCTCAAATCTTTCCTAACCAGAAGAACATCAGAGCAGGCTTCTTTTGGGAATGGGTGGGGATCCACTTGTAAGCCCCCCTTGACCTGACATATCCAAGGAGCACAGACTGTGCTTTGTTCATGGGGGTCCCTTTGGAGTGCAGAGACCTGGAACACTATTTTCAAGGAGCAAGGCACATAGAGAACCCCCATTTTACATTTTTTAGGGGACCAGAAATAGATGGCATAAAATCCAGGAAAATGTAAAATCAGGGAAATATATTATATTATATAATGGCTGAACCACAAAAAAGTAAAATGCTGGAAAACCTAAAATGAGGGGATGTAAAATTGAAGACTTACTTGCAAAAAAACATTGTGACTTTGTTTTGCACTTTTCACCATGCCGTGCATGTAATAAATGACCCCTTAAAATGTTTGGCTGTTTTAAAAGTCCGTCCATACGTATTGGATTTTTTCTGATAAACATGAATCATTTTTAGGCTCCTGTGAGTCCAATGATTTGTTGTCTTCTATCTTACCTTTGCCAGCATATATGTTGTTATATCTACCAAATCAATGGCTTGAGAAACAAAATGATGATTCCGATTAGTAATGAAAATGAAGATATTGTACAGTTTATTTCCATTTCTAAATGGACAGTGTTCGGGCCAGACTGATCCCCCCCATCACTGACACCTGAGGAATAAATATTATTGGTTTGATTCTTAAAATAGGTTTTCAGAAAGGATCCATTCATCGGCATGTTACAATTTTAAATTGCTGTCTGAAAACAAAAAAAAGAAGAAGAAGCAGTAAAACGGCATGAAGCCTCCTTCCAGTTAACAACATGTTGCTTTGCTAGAATTTTCATAATTAATGAACCGGCTCAATGTGCTGAACTATTTGACTTTGATTCATAGGAGTTTGAGTGTTCCCAGTGGGACTGTGGCCAGGTTGCTCAGTAAGCTCTTATGTCTGAATCCAGGGCATGTGTATGGATCAGTGCTTTGGCTTCGGATGCTGGCACAGTTTGGTCTGGCCTTAGTCATCCTGACTCCATGCAATAAAAAGCAACAGGGCTGCGTCCCATTAATAATGCAGTCACAACAAACAGGACAAGGCTACGTCACCTCACCCGCTTTCCAAAACAACTGATTAAATCATCTCCCTCGCATGACATTAGTGTTTCATAGGAAATTATTTTTATTCTATAGGATGAGAGAGAGGAACAGTAATCGTAGCTGTGGATAAAAGCCCACCGACTCACATGGCTTCCCAGTAGAAAATCTACTTGAGATTTTCTAAATATAAGAGGAAGGAAATGTTGAAATGGTTATGAGCAGATGGTTATTTTTATTGTTTTCTTAGTTGCTTTAATAAACTCATCTTATAGTTTCAGACTTGACAAAGTCTCTATTATTCCCTGGTTAGTTGGCTACAAATGTTCTTCTTAGCTCCCATAGCCGTCCCCATACAAGAAGGTCATGGGGCATGGTCAGCTGTAAGTGAGTGTGAATGGAATACTCCAGTCGTAGAATAGCAGGAGCAACAGGAGATAATATTAATGAAATGAAGAAGGGTTCTATGCATGAGGTATATACAGTATGTATGTGCACAAGTGGGTGAGCAGGATGGACAACAAATTATTCTCAGCTAAAGTTGAGAACTGAGAGTAGATGTACTCAGGGATGAGAACGGTTTTATAGAGAAGAGCGAATGAATACAAATCTTTCAAAAGAGAAGGAGAAATGTGTATTTTATGAATCACCTGATAGAAACAAAACAAAGGAAGGGCACGCACCCCTAGTGCAATCTCTTTTAAAAGAACTAGGAGATCATGCCCTTCCTTTTGTTTTGTTTAATAGATCTTCCTGTTTGACCATCTGTTTTTCTGAAGAGGCAGATGTCTACATATCCTTTAGTATTAGTTGATGCAGGAACTGGTCTGATTACCATTTAGGAGTCAAGAAGGGATTTTCCCCCCTCTGAGGCCAATTGGAGAGGCTTTAAATGATTTTTTTGCCTTCCTCTGGATAAACTAGCAGTAAGGCAGGTTAACATACAGTTTAAAGGTTGAACTTGATGGACATGTGTCTTTTTTAACTTACTATATTACTATGTTACTATGATAGCAGTGGGATTATTCTACATTGGGACTTTTGGACTACTCAATAAACTATTAACTGATTTTTTACCTTTAGACTGGATTTGGGTATTTAAAATACTAATCCTCTATTATTCTATTTTGTAGCCTAATTATAGCACCCCCTCATTATCGGAACCTGATAAAAAGCCATGAGTTATAAACTTCAGTAGTTGAGATGAGTTTTAAAGAGGATAAGATAATACAGGGTATTGATCCTAAGGACAGGCTCTAGTGGCTAGAAATGAGAATGCCCAGTAAGTAACAGGTTGTAATTTCAGTCTCTGGGGCAAATTCACTAAGCGCCGAAGTGCCTAACGCTAGCGTCAATTCGCTAGCGTTGGACATTTTCGTTACTTCACAAATTCACTAACGGATGCTGGCGTAACTTCGCTAGTGTAACTTCGCACCCTTACACCTGGCGAATTTGCGCAACGGACGTAACTACGCAAATTCACTAACGCGCGCATTGTTCTGAACACTACCTTTTATGCCAGACTTCCTTCACCATCTCTGACCAGGCGAAGCGCAATAGAGTAGATAGGGATTTCGCAATAGAGTAGATAGGGATTTCTTCAGAAAAAGTAAAAAAAATTTCTAAGTCCCAAAAATCGCTGGAGTTTTTTTTCTATATTATGGGTGATAGGCTGAAAAATATCGAAATTTTTTTTGAGGCTCCCCTCCTTCCCCCTACATTTCCTAACTCATGGCACCTTAACTATACAGTGGGCACATGTGTATGGCAAAATAAAAATTTTATTTGATATTTTGAAGGTTTCCCAGGCATTTGTAGTGCTGCTACATATTCCTCCATTGAAATTTGAATTTGGTGCCATATGCAAATTAACCATCGCTAGCGTAACTTCGCTTCGCTTAGCGAATCAACGCTAATGGATCCTTTCTGAAAACCTAGCTACCCCTGAGCGCAACTTCGGATTTTAGTGAATTTGCGGAGTGCTGGCGAAACTACGCCTGGCGAAGTGCGGCAAAGTTACGCCTGGCGCAACTATGAATCTTAGTGAATGTCCCACTATATGTAGGCCCTCATTCGGTGGGTAGGAGAAGGGATATATATATATATATATATATATATATATATATATATATCTATATATATATATATATATATATATATATATATATATATATATGCATTATTTTAGTAAATGTGGGCAGGCATGTGAGTGAAAGAGCAAGTATGTTGCACCTTCAGGGTGGTGAGGTTTGGAGATGGTGTGGACAGGACACTGGACAAAGCAGTTTTTCTTTGTATGCCAATACTACTTATCTTGGCTCTGCTCCACTTACTTGCGATGTCTCAATTTTCTTTACCATGAAAGTTGATGCAACCCTAGAGCTATACTAATACATTTTCATGTCCAAAAAAGTGGCAAATGATGAATACCTTCCAGGGTTTTTGTCCTTGGTTAGGCCTCGTTTTGGTGTCAGTGCTACTGCTCATGGTCAGCGTGATTTTTGCTGCTGTAGGTTCTTACTAGGAATGCTCAAGTGCTGATCACTTATGCACCTTGCGGTGTCACTTGGATTGGACAGAAAAATGATATATAGTTGACAATAAAATGACAATTTTAGGTAATAACCTTAATGTTGCTGCAGTATACCCATGCATGTATTCTAGGCAGACTATATACATCCTAGTCGTTGATTCTTTGTAGAGCAATATTTTAGTGCCAGTGTTGGCCCTGTTTCCTTTGTCTGAAGATGACTCTGGATGCTGCTAAAAGAAAATAATGTAATGAGTTCAGATTAGCTAAAATAAACAAGATATCTTTCTTCAGACTGAGCTGCAGAAGTCCCCTTTCTTGTCAGCAGCATGTCTGAAATGGAGAGGGTTGCTAATTATGGTTACGGCTCTCGCTTCTGTAATTAGCTCTGCCTGTCTAGCCAATACATGGCGCTAGCCAACCAGAAAACCTACATGGTCACCGTGCCCTTTTGACTGGGATCCAACTTTAAAAAAAAAACACAAGTACGGAACGACTCGAACAATCCAGACTGATTTGTGTCTGTGAAAGTGAAACTGGGGAGGGGGATATTGTATGTTGAATGTGGATATTTGCAAAAAAAAAACAAAACAGTTCATTGTACAATGAGTAGGAAAAGAGTTTTAAATTCATAGGTTCCTATATAAAATGCATTCTTATCGTGTTCTCTTTGGTCTTAAAAGAGTAGTTAGTTTTTAAATGAATTTTTAGTGTGATGTAGATCATAAAACTCTGTAATCAGTAATTGGTCTTCCTTTATTCTTTTCATTTACTGCCATTTCTGTTTATTTATTTATTATTTTTATAGGCCCCAAATATCCATATACCACAAATTCTACCACCAATGATTGGTCGTGTGCAACATATCTATTGCCTAGCACAGTTTTATGGTCTCTCTCTGTAAAGGCAATGAGAAAACCAAGGGAGTTGACTTGGTATAGAGCAGAGGTCCCCAACCTTTTATACCTGTGAGCCACATTCACAAAATTCTAAAAAGAGTTGAGGAGCAGCACAAGCATGAAGATTTCTTAAGGGTTCCAAATAAGGGCTGTGATTTTTTGTTTTTGTTTTTTTGGTAGCCTCTTTGTGGACTGGTGGTGTACAGATGGCTCTATTTGGCAGTACACCTGTTTTTTCTGCAACTAAACCTTGCTTTAAAGCCAGGAAAATAAGTACCTGCTTTGATGCCAAAATCCAAGGGGTTGGTGAACAACATGTTGCTCATGAGTCATTGGTTGGGGTTCACTGCTATAGAGCATGTCACTTATGGCCCTGTGACATTATGCCACATCCCATGATGAGCTAGATTATGTCTCCTATAACTTATTGCAGGAGAAATATAACACAATAGGAAAGCTGAAGGAGGAAGCTCATGGCCAGTCAGGCTGAGAAACAATGGCAGCTTAGGCAAGACTAAAACTAACTTCATAGTCAGGGAAAGTTAAGGGAAGAAGGCAAACTAAATAATCTTCTCATAATATTTACACTAAACAAATACAAAAATAAATTTTGCCCTTTAGTGCTTATGAACAGAGCAGCCTGGTCTGAGTTAAGTTAATGGACATGAGAGGGGTCATCTACAGACCTTCACACTCCTGTCTCTCATTCCCAATAATAAATGACCCCTATAGGGTGTCTAAGGAATACCAAGAGGTTGACATTTATTTGCACTGGGTATCAAAGTAGTATACATGACCTGCCCAATAAAAGAATATCAGCTGGAAACCAAAAAAAGGGGAATTAAAGGGTAACATTAAAAAACAAACCCTTTATTCTAGAGGAGGGTCAGTTGTCTGATATAAGTGCAATCTACAACATTATCATTGAGATGTGATCATTAAGAATTCTGTTTGGCAAGGGCTCTATTCTGCAGCTTCAGTAAGAGACAGAACTTCCACTACATGTCCCTAATAATTGAAAATGATATTGATTGAAAATAAATGACTTGCACATCCATTAGCACTCAAGATTAATTACTTCATGTAAAACTTTTATTTAAAGTTAATAAATTACCCATTAAAAAAGAATTAAATAAAACAGGGTATAGAACGGCAGCACTCACCCATCTATTTCCAATAAGCTATTAATTGGAATGTGACATGTTTGTTGTAATGCATCGCTGGAGAGCAAGACAAGATAAGAATTAATAGCCGGGAAGTTTGGCTTGTGTCACCGTGTGGATATGTGAGCTTGGAAGAGCTGTTAGCTTTGCCTTTCTAGGCAGTGATCTGTAGAGAATGGACTGTTTTATCCCTGTTTAAACTGGGAAGGAGTCAACTGAAATGAATAGATGAAGATGTTGTTACTGAGAACGACTTGCTTAGGACCTGCCCAAGACCATCAGCTTTTACACATGGATCCACATGCCCAAGACAACAAGCTAGTGGGTCCATGTGGACATGCTGAAGACCATCAGGCTGACACAAACTCGACCACCACAGCCAACTGTTTTGTTGCACCAGTTGGTGGTTCAGTTTAGGTCAGCTTATAGTCGCCAAGAAATGTACATGTATTAAGGATTAGACTCTTGGCTGCTTTGCAAATGGCAATTGATGGAAAAAGTTTCAGAACCAACCAAATGTTTTGTTCTGCTTAGTGCTCGATAAACAATGCTTTAGCATGTTGGTTATGCTACACGGGGTATCCATATCCAGGCTTTCTGCCTTCTGGTGGATGTATTATGAATTATCAAAAATGAATTCATAATTGGCAGTGGTGGTCCAGTTTGGGTAAGCTTATGGTTTTGCTTTGCAAATGGCAATTGAGGTAAAATGGTTCCCTTTAAAGATAAAGATGTTGTTACTGAAAAGGACTTGTCTTGGACTTGCCCAAGACCACCAACTTTGTCTTGCACATGCCCAAGACAACCAGCTTGTGGGTCCATGTCCAAGACCATCAGGCTGACACAAACTGGGCAATCACTGCCAACTGGTGTGTTACACCGGTTGCAAGTGGTGGTCCAGTTTGGGTCTGCTTATGGTCTACAAGAAAGGTACAGTAATTAAAGCATCAGACTCTTGGCTGGCTTTGCCCTGTATTATGAATTATCACAAATTAGGATCCCAACACCTGAAGTGGGTAGAAGCTGTCATTCCATCAAGCTGTGTTGCAGAAAGTCACATGGCCTTGGTATGTGAGGCCAAAGTGGAACATCCATTTTCCATTTCTCTACTTATTACAAATATGAAGGGGCATTTTACATGTGTAACCTGATGATGATCTGCATGACTAACACCAATGGTGATCTAAGGGCAAGTGGCATCTTCTGTTGATAGTGGTGCTAGTGATACACTTCTAAACACTCACCCCTTCCATATATAGAGACTGTCACATCATGCTACACAAAGATTGGGTTATGTCATTTGGAAGGGTCCTGGGTCCAGTTTTAGTAATTAAATATCAATTTATTAGAACTCCGAAAAACAATCAGTCCCCACAAATATACTCATACGTACTCAAAGTTGCTCACATAGGGGCATGCCTCGTAATTAGATGATTAACCAGAACAATTACATCCATAAATCAATGACTAGAGCTGGGGTCAGCTGTTAACCTCAGCATAAAATTACCTAGCCGCTGCCATTGATTATCAATAAAATGCTGTGTAAGGAGTGTGAAAAGCGCTAAATGTGCAAATATATAATGCATGAAAATGAATATAGCACCTTCACTGCCAGACTCAAGTTACCTAAAGAGCCACTAAAGGTGTGCGATATGTTCTCCATTCCTTCTATTCCCCACTACCACCCTCAAGATGATGAAGGTAATGAAGCTACTAAGATAAGTTGAGTTCGGAAGTCATGTAATCAATTCTGTTAACCTATGCTGTACAAAATAGCAGATACTGATTAATAGTTAAAGGATTTGAGATCAAATCCCAAAACCCAACCAGAATGCAGAGATTCATATAGATTTTAAAAGTTTCTCCTTGCCCTTTTTTCCCTCTGCCAGCAACAAGAGATGATGTCTGGTGTAATAGGTTATGGAGGAGAATTTGAAACACGCTGAGGGTGGCATCAAGGGACACGGTGAAGGGCAAAGCTTGGCATACTCAGCAAGCTTAAACCTGGTTTGGCCGCCCATGTACTAATACAATTATTTAGGCTCCCAGGCCAACGAATAGATCACACTTAGGCCAATGAAGACCCTTTTGGAGAGGACAGCCTCAGCACACCAATGTGGTCTTCAGTCAATGAGATTTTCTTACCTGCTCATCATTGGATTGCCAACTTTTGTAACCTTGGAATCTGGACAAGAGGTGGCACCAGTGACATCAGAGGTGCGCTGATGATATTGGAGGTTGGCCAGTGACATAGAGGGGCAGGTCAGTGACATAATGGGGTGGGCTAGTGATGCAAAGGGGCAGGTCAGTGAATGTACGTGTGATTGGCTAAAGTACACATGAAGCAGGGGACAGGCCTGGCCAGTTTACAAAAGCCTGTTGTGAACTGGACAGCGAGTGTGAAAACCTGAGGTTGCAACCCTAAACCATTGGAAAGGCCCTATAAATGGGCCTATTAATTGCCAATGTGGTCTTGAGGGAACCATTTATGACTTGCTGTACTGTTTGCTCTACTTCTGTTACCCTCACACAACCAGAAAATGGTAACCTTTCTGCTTTTGTTTACCTTATCTCCCCACCCCTTTTACATAACCAATTTGTCAAAATGCTAAATTGTTATATAATTCAACAATGGATTTTCAGACCACTGGCCCCTTTTTGGCAAGACTGAGGTGTTATCACATGAATGGAAGGAAGCAAATAACCCCATATTTTCCAGAAAATATTCAAGAAGGGAAGTGTCTATGGTCTTCTTTAGATTAAAGTGCTGATCAAATTCACTTAACCATGTGCAAAGAATAATGACACCTGAACTAAATTGTTCAGTGATATATATGGAGATTTTAGGAGGAGATAATATACTGTAGGTGGAAACTTTCTATTTTTCAGAACAATCAAACTATATACAGAATAACTTTGATTCACAGTGACTTTGTTACTTATCTAATGCTAGTTTTTTTTCTGAAAGAAACTATGGCATTATTAAACCAATTATAAGTCTCCTGACAAATCCTTTATTGGAACTAATCACATCAACAGCATTGAGCATTTACTCTGCACCATCACTCAGGCCCAATTTGAATTCATTCGGATAGCTAAATGGGCATTTTGGCCTTCTTCATAAGATAATTACTACAGCTTATCAACATTTATTGGCTTGAGTCTTTGGACGTACTTTAACACAAATTAAATTGCATTTCATCTAATTGAATTGTTCGTGGCATTTGTAAAAGGTATCAGCCTGCTCTTAATATTCCCCGATACCCAGATGATATGGAAACAAAATCCTAATGTAGAAACCATTTGTTTCATGGGTGTTTTGATTCTATATTAAAACTCTATGCACTTTTAGAAGGTTGGTGTCCTCACATTTCCTGCTGGTTGAAATATCAAACTGAAGTTTGCTTTAGTCTTTATACAATAGTCTCCATATACATTAGAGATGCACACTATTTTGGTTTTGGCCGAACCCCCGAATCCTTTACAAAAGATTCAGCCGAATACCAAACCGAATCCGAATCCTAATTTGCATAAGCAAATTAGGGGTGGGAAGGGGAAAACGTTTTTTACTTCCTTGTTTTGTGACAAAAAGTCTTGCAATTTCCCTCCCCGCCCCTAATTTGCATATGCAAATTAGGATTCGGCTTCGATTTGGCCAGTCAGCCGAATCCGAATCCTGCCCGAAAGGCCAAATCCTGGCCGAATCCCAAACCGAATCCTAGATTCGGTGCATCCCTGATATACATTTAAATATAAGGCCTCTCTAAACCCTAATGTGTAATTCACCCCCTTGGACTTTTCACTGTTTTGTTGTGTTACAGCCTAGAATTAAAATGGATTTAATTGTGGGTTGTCATTTTTTTTTATTGTGACCCAAAACATAAAAAGCAGAACTTTGTTTATTGCATAAGTATTCAACCCCAGAGTCAATACTTGGTAGAGCCAGTTGTGGTTGCAGTTGTGAGTCTCTTTTGGGTATGTCTCTACCAGCTTTTCACGTTTGAACCCTCAGTTGTTGCCCATTCAGTTTGATACAATTGCTCAAGCTCTCTCAGGTTGGATGGGAACCATTGGTAAACAATGGTAAACAGAAATGTCCAAGTCTTGGCGCAGAGTGTCAATAGGATTGAGGTAGACACTATGACGGGGGCAGTCTAATACCTTTCATTGGGTTTAAATGACTCCAATATGTGTGTGTGTATAGATAGGTCTGTATATGTATATACTGTATGTGTACTGGTGTTCATTTGGAGGTGTTGAACCTGGTGGACCTTGGTATTTTTTAAACCCAAAATAACCATTGTTTGGCGGGAAGGTGAACTTCAACCCCAGTCTCAGATTTATTGCTGACAAAATCAGGTTTAAATCTACAATTGCTCTTTATTTGGATTCATTTGTGTCTCAATCCTGAAGTTTTATAATCCCTGCTGTTGAAAAGTAGCCCCACAACATGAAGTTACCACCACCAAGCTTCACCATGGGGATGGTGTTCTCCAGGTGATGAGCAGTGTTTGCTTTCCATCACACATTTTGTGCTAAAGCAAGAAAGTTGAATTTCATTTTCGTTAAATGAGAGAAGCTTTTTTCTTGTCTATCCCACATAACATTTTGCAAGTTCCAAACAGGCTTTAATATGGATTTTTTTTCAAAAATTGGGTTCTTCTTGCCACTCCTCTATAAAGCCCAGCTTTGTGGAGGTCCAAGGTATTACTTGTAAACTTGCTGAGTTTTATTGGATGGCTTCTCTAGAAGGAGTTGCAGGTATACCAGATTTACACTATTTTTCGGCAAAGTATTAAATAGTGATCCAGGGGCATGTTCAATGTTCCGAATAGTTCTTTTAATAAATGTTTCTGACTTCTGAAGGAAACTGGTTTGACCAGAGTTTAACTGTGGTTTCACAACAGGGGTGAATAATTTTGCAATCGAGGTTTTCCATTTTTTCTTGTTGTAAACTGGAAAATGTGTAGATAATTTCCACTTCTAATTATGAACTGTTTTGTGTATATCGGTGACATAAATTCACAATTAAATGCGTTGTAATTTGAGATTATAGAACTGTAGAAAAGACCCAGTTTACTGTATGAGTACTTAGGCAAGGTATTTTAAGTTAATTAATGACAGTCTACCCTGACGAAGTGCCTGGAAAGAGGGCACGAAACGCGTAGGTTTTCCTCACCAACCCACTGCTAGAAACTCACTAAGATGTGCCAATAAAGCTGCAAGAAAAATGAACAGTACCGTCTCTTGTGATTCCTTCGTTCTGCGCCATGAAACGGGGTAATTCTGTGTACTGAAGTTACCTCCCCAACGAAGTAAGGAGGATCCCGCGAGAGCTGCGACCAAAGAGAGAGACGGTTCATTGAAAAGGGTGAGCTCCGATTTAATATTTAGACCTGTTTCTGATGTTTGTTCACAATGACAGTCTACACCTACAACAATTATATGGCCCTTGTACAATGACAATCTGTTTCAAGTCACTACTACTTAGCTACTACATTTACATTTACTACTTACATATGACAAGTTTTCAATTAGTTGTAGACGCAAGGCTCACCTAAATCACAAATGCAGTATTTCTTCGCATAGTTACGATTTTTTATAGTGTTGTCTGATATTTCTATATACAGTATTTGAGAAAAAACTACTGCTGAGATGACGAGTCTCATAATAAACATATTTATATTTATGTTCCTTTTAATTTGTCTTTTAAATTGATTGAAAAGCTTAACAGAAGCAAACTTCTATGGAATGACTTTTTCCAAAAATATATATTCTATTAGTCAATTAGAACGGCCAAGATAAGCAGATCGGCCGAGTGACTTATGTGGGAAAACTCCAGGTGATGCTGTATCGGTCTCCCCCTGAGTCAAGGTCTTCAATACGCAATGTGTTATCTCACAGAACATACATTTTGTTCAACAGTTTAAAGAGGAACGTTTTATGTTTTTAGTCACATCAGTTAATCAAGAAAAAATAACATTCATAAAATTACAATGAGGTCTAGAGAGCAAATAGTAAATTCTGCTGTTGCCTTTCCTTATAGTGAGCATAAAGATGGGTTACACTTACAGGGTCCTCCATTCCCAAAAGTAATTGTGTGCAGCCGCTATGAAGGAACTGATATGGTATAAGCAAATAGGATAAAAGCAAAAACATTTTAAAGTCTCTGTTGACACTACTATTGATAGATATTGAACTTGTGTAACCAACTCTAGGAACTTTTGATTCCCCAGGGACTCTCCATAGGCAGCATGGAAGCTCTGTGCCTTGCAGAGCTGGGCTACTTGCTTCATGCAGGACCAGGGCACTATAAACGTGGAGTTATCCTCCCACACACCAAAACCCCATCCCAGTAGGTGAACTGACTCCTGATGGATTGACCATAGTGTGTATGTGACTGTGATAGAGAGATTAAATTGTAAACTGCCTTGGGGCTGTTTCAAATATATAGTAGTTATGGAGGAATGCCAGTTTGTCAAGTTCAAACAACGCCTGAGGATGTCTCCAAATTGCTCCAGAAGGAGAAAAATAAGGTGTCAGAGAGTTCATTGTATGGTCCTCTTATAAACATAGTGGTCATATCTTCCCCAGTTCCATTTTTTCATTTATGAGATTTTATTCCCTTTACTAGCTTAGTTGCTCTTCTCTCTTCTGTGTACTGAAAAGAGCATATTGTAGATGGGTCATTTCTTTCAAAAGGAAATTAATTGGCATCCCCTCCTGTAAATCTACACCCATCTATCTATCTATCTATCTATCTATCTATCTATCTATCTATCTATCTATCTATCTATCAATCTATCTATCTATCTATCTATCATCTATCTATCTATCTATCTATCTATCTATCTATCTATCTATCTACTATCTATCTACTATCTATCTATCTATCTATCTATCTATCAATCTATCTATCTATCTATCTATCATGGATCATCTATCTATCTATCTATCTATCTATCTATCTATCTATCTATCTATCTATCTATCTATCAATCTATCTATCTATCTATCTATCATCTATCTATCTATCTATCTATCTATCTATCTATCTATCTATCTACTATCTATCTACTATCTATCTATCTATCTATCTATCAATCTATCTATCTATCTATCTATCATGGATCATCTATCTATCTATCTATCTATCAATCTGTCTATCATCTATTAACATCTATCTATCTATCTATCTATCTATCTATCTATTATCTATCTATCTATCTATCTATCCATCTATCTATCAATGATCTATCTATCTATTATCTATCTATCTATCTATCTATCTATCATCTATCTATCTATCTATCTATCTATCTATCTATCATCTATCTATCTATCTATCTATCTATCTATCTATCTATCTATCTATCATCTATCTATCTATCTATCTATCTATCTATCTATCTATCTATCTCTCTCTATCATCTATCTATCTATCTATCTATCTATCTATCTATCTATCTATCTATCTATCTATCTATCTATCTATCTATCTATCTATCTATCTATCTATCTATCTATCTATCTATCTATCTATCTATTATCTATCTATCTATCATGGGTCATCTATCATCTATCTATCTATCTATCTATCTATCTATCATGGGTCATCTATCATCTATCTATCTATCTATCTATCTATCTATCTATCTATCTATCTATCTATCTATCTATCTATCTATCTATCTATCTATCTATTATCTATCTATCTATCTATCATGGGTCATCTATCATCTATCTATCTATCTATCTATCTATCTATCTATCATCTATCTATCTATCTATCTATCTATCTATCTATCTTTAGGCACAGAGCACTCATGGGAATTTATGTGCAAAAATGTAATGGGTCGACATTTCAGTCCTACACAGAGGAAAGCTGGAAGTTGTTAACCACAATTCCTTAGGAAAGTTCCCATTTGAATCTCAGCTCTTTGAATAGATGGTTTTGATTTATTTGCGTTCATTAAAAATTCCAACTTGGTTAACCTTGTAATTTTTAATTTATGGCAAGGGCAGATTGTATTTTTGTATTGTCTTAACAGTGTGGTACATTAACTGTATGTGAATTGTAAATGTGGTTTAATGCATCACACACACACTGGCTCTGGCTCTGTATGTGGTTGTAAAGAAAAAAAGAAAGAAAACATTTGGTTTTGGCCAAAAGAAAAATGAAATGGAAAACTGTGATGCCAAAAGTGGCTTAAGAATAAAATTCTAGGAAAATACATTAACATTGCGTTTTATTAGTATGTTTTAGTATATTTTCTTTGTCAGTCTGCAAATATACAAATGGGAATGAAATGAATTGTTTAGAAAGTACAGGTATGGGACCTTTCCAGAATGTTGGGGACATGGTGGATTCCAGATGAGGGATCTTTAATGCTTTTCTGCTAAAAGTCATTTGTCAGTTTTAAAAAATATTCAGAGCTTATTGGATAACAGTTTTCTAGATAATGAATCCCATACCTGCATTGTAAAAATCATGAATACAGTTCAAAAAATCTTATGAAAGTTTATTATATGCACTGTATTTATATTTTAAGCATAAAGGGAGACATGCTAAATGTTTACAAATTGCAACATCCTATTGTTTTTGTGGAAGTGTTTAGAAATATAGTGGGGGAATAAAAGAGGAGATGGAGAGACAGGAAAGTATGATAGAAAGGGGATAAGGATGGTGGGTAATACACATCTCTTTCACCTCTCTTTTCAAGTCGCCATCCCTCACCACCAAGCAATTTTAAATAAATACTTTCAGTTTTATCCCCATGATGGACTTGGTGATATTCAGACTTGAAGGACTCTATCTAGTGTTGATGTTGAGCTCTATGGTGCAAGCCAGTAATTATTAAGGGAGGGGTGGCTTTGTTATAAGCAACGATAACATAAAATTTGTGTTTTTGCCCCAGGAATTTCAAGTACACAGATGCCCAAAGTGGTCCAATAAATAGTGACTGTCTATGGCATCTTATTATTGAGCATGTGGCATTAGACAGAATCTACAGATTGCCAGTCCAGGCCTGTACGCAATAAAAGATGGGAAAAGATGAGTTGAAATAGATACATGGATAAATATATAATAGATATATAGATAGATAGATAAATAAATAATTATTGGAATTAATAATTTTTGTTGGGGTAGAAGCTGGGAATATTTGCAGATGATACATCCAGGTGTAGCCAGCAATGCCAGAACCAGGAATTCTAGGGATGGAAAAATACATTTTTACTAAAAGTAGAATGATTATTAGAAATGTTACCTTGCAAAGCAAGGGTATTAAGTTCAGTTTAGACCTGGGCACTACCTACAATGAGTTTGTATGTTATACCTGTGCTTGAGTGGGTTCCTCCCACCCTCCAGACACATACAGGCACATTTATTGTCTCATTCAAAATAAAAGGTGCAACTAGGAGCAGGGGCTCCACCGAACAGGGCTGTTCTGAATAATAGACAATCTCTTTGTAAAATGTTGGCAAGGATAATAATAAAATTAAAGATCTATGCTGACATTTTTTAGATCAGTGAGGTTGGATAAACATTGTTCAAAAACTTAATAGATACCTTTTTTCAACCTTTTTACAATTAGGAAATAATAACTCCTACCCCTTTAATAATAACTCCTCTCTTTATCGCAGTAAACAACTATTGAACCTTTAACATGGATTGTAACACAATTGCCATTGTCCTACATAGAAAATAAGATAACTTATAATGTTATAAGACACATACCTAAGAACCCGCATACCATAATCCTACTCTGATCGTCCCATCAATAATATAAAAATTGAGTCACATAAGAACCCCAAGGGCCAGAAAGGTTAATAAACTTCAATTCTCTTGTGAATTAAACATTTCCTTTAGTATTTGCTAAGCTCCGGGTTCATATATCTCTCCTAATTGCCATTTATTTGAAATGAACTTTGGCTTGTTCATGTTCCTTTTTAATTTAGGGATTGCGCCCAATTACTATTCCATTTCATAAAATCTGTTCTCTTTCACCTTGAAAAGGAACCTCCGTGATAAATTGCAACAAGTTACCCTACACACTAAGAGCTGCTACTCTTTAAAGGAAGTTTAATTATACTGTCACTACAGAAAGACACTATTAACATTTACTATTATATAAATCCATTATTTCAGATAAGGCCTTGGTTATAGACTAAATATAATCCATGTCCATAAATGTTTGTCAAAGTTATAAGATGCAACTTTATTCTACAGCAACTGTATGTTGGGCTTAGGCAACTGTAAGGTTGTCAGAATTGTAAGGCTGTCAGGTTACAAATGGTGAGGCTCCAGCAGATATTATTTATGTTGCAATATTGTTATATTGCTCATGGAGAACCAATGATCTGTCTTTGTGCTAAGGAAGAGGCTGACCCATTGTCAGTGTAGGGGTTTATCAAAGTATTAAAGACACTAACTTCTATGTAATACAGGTATTGGACCTGTTATCCAGAATGCTCAGGACCACCTGGGGTTTTCTAGATAAGGGATTTTTCCTTAATTTGGATCTCCATGCCTTAAGTCTACTAAAAAATATTTTAAACATGAAATAAACCCAATAGATTTGTTTTGCTTCCAGTAAAAATTAATTATATCTTAGTTGGGATCAAGTACAAGGTACTGTTTTATTATTACAGAGAAAAAGGAAATCACTCTTAAAAATTTAAATAATTTGAATAAAATGGAGTTTATGGGAGATTGCCTTCCCATAATTCGGAGCTTTCAGGATAACGGGTTAACACATCCGGATCCCATACCTGTATAAGGAACTAAGTTTGCTCAGTTGTAGCGATGGGCGAATCTGTGCCGTTTCGCCTTGCCAAATATTTGCGAATTTACCGCAAACTTTGCATAACTATTTGAAGTCAATGGGCATCAAAATAATTTTGAAGTGAGTGCCAATTTTTATAGTTTGTCCAAATGCCTTAAAGTCAATGGGCGTCCAAAAATTTTGACGCGCAACAATTTTTCTTTTGATGCAGCGGATTTTTCGCCAGCGGATTTTCGCTGCAGTTGTGCAATTTAATTTGCTTTTGTCGAAATGTGTATATTCACGGCAAATTCACGCCCATCACTACTCAGGTGCAGTAATAGCGACCAATCAGACTTTTCCTAACAAACATGTGACCAGTAAATATGTTGTACTACTGATTGGTTCTTATGGGTTACTGCACCTGGGCAAACTTACCGGGGCTAATTTTTTAAAGCACTGTCTGGACAAAGTTGCACCCGAGCAATAACCAATGGCAACCAATCAAATATTTGCTGTCACTACTCAACCCTTCAGTTGGCTGAAAAAAGCCAGTAAATGAGCACCTGGCCAGGTGCAAATTTGCCCAAGTATTTATAAATGAGACTAATTACAAGTATGAGACCTGATATCCAAAATCTTTATGTAATTTGGATCTCCATCCATTACGTCTACTATAAAATCATTTAAGCATAATTGAACCCAATAGGATTGTTTGCTTCAAATAAGGATTAATTATGGCATTGTTGGAATCAAGTACAAGGTAATATTTTATTAATACAAAGAAAAAGGGAATAGTTTTTAAAACATTTGACTTTGAAATTAATTAAAATGGAGTTTGTGGGAGATGGCCATTCCTTAATTTAGAGCTTTCTGGATAACAGGTTTCTGGATAACGAATCCCATATCTATATTACAAAACTCCATTGCCAGTAAAATTCTTGGCCAAAGTTGCATGCATAAAATTTTCTATCTACTTTTACTTTTATTAAGGGGCAAAGTGCAGCATGAGAACATGTTCGGAGGGGTGAGGGGGATGCTGCAAATATTTCAACATTTATAATAAGCTTGAGTATCTTAATCATACAGGACCAATATCTATTGTTTTTTTTACTACTTTTAATGGATTAGAAAACTTAAGATAAAATGAATAAATAATATAGAAGATGCATGAAACAATCACCAGGGGATTGTGATGTTTGAAGTGATTTGAATTGTGGTTCTTTTTAGTGTAACTAATGAGATACACTGAAGTATGGCTGCTACGTGGCTACTATTTTAAGAGCATAGCCACAAAAAAAAATGACCCTCGATGCCAATGTTATTGCTGCGGAAGAAAGATAGGAAGACCATAAAAAGTGACAAGTGGTGAGACTTTACATGTGAGCAAACAATTAACCATATGAGAAATAAACAGAAGATCAGATGAAGATATTGCTGCAAGTACAGAACACATCTGGAGGCTTCTCTTCACTGCAGCCCTAAGCCCCTTCTCTGTGTGATTTACACGACTGTCCACAGGATTCAGCATATCATATTGCTTCTGTCTTTTTTGCACAAATAAACTAAATTGTTGAAGGATTATGGAATTTTATTTTTTGGGGGGCCCTCGCGTGCCAGCACATTCCTTTAAGAAATAAGAGCATGCAAGTCAACCATATCTCTCTGCCTTATTTAGTTTGTTAGGTACAGATGGAGCGCAGGGTATTCCAAATAATCATGCAAAGTAATTCCATTTATTTCAGAGATTGTTCTTGTTTTCTTGATGTAAGGTACTGGAGGGCTTGCTTATGTTCTGCAGGGCATGGTATAAAGGGAAAAAACAGGCACAAGCCAACTTGTTTTACAAACTTTGCACCCTTCCCCAAATGTAAGCAACTTTGGTTCCTGCTGTCCAGAATAGAGCACAAGGACCCATGCTTTCCAGCTGAATACAGTGCTGTCTGTATTCAGCAGTGCTTTATTCATGAGGGGCTGACTAAGGAGGCATGTCGATTTTTCCTATCCCAACCTTTTACGTGACCTCTAACTAGCATGTTATTCACAGGCCCGGATTTGTGGCGAGGCCACATAGACCCGGGCCCAGGGCGGCACATTTTTGGGGGCGGCATGCCGCCCAGCCGCCCAGCCGCCTGTGCTCCCCAGTGCTTCGGCGCTCGCACGCTGGCGCTTTTGCGCCAGCGTGTGGTAGTGCAGGCGGGGCACTAGGACCGCGCGGCCTAGGGGCGCCCGCCCAGCGAATCCGGCGCTGGTTATTCAGAGTTTCAGACCCTATGGCAGGCAGTTAACTCAATGCTACGCTCTGCCTTTTGTTCATGATTTTTAATCCGCTGTGAGGTGCAGATGACTTTTTAAATAAGGCCCTGGGCCCCTGGATCTTTATTAGACAAGAAGCACTGCACAAAAGGTTCAATGCTCTCTCATATGCTCCGATCATAGGATTTGGTGCTTCCATACATTTTTGTAAGACTCCTAAAATGCATTTTATATTTTGGGCATACACTTTATCTCCAACAGATTTTGCAATAGATAGATGTAAATCAGATCAAGGGACATGTCGTTTGGTGTGAGAGCATCCAGAGTTGCCAACAGTGGGGGATAGGAAGGAGTCCGTCAGGTGTAGTCCGAACAGGAGGCCCATTCTGCCTTAAAAGTGGAAGGGATCCCACTAAAGAGGAGGAGATATGTGATCCTACAACTCTTAAAGTGGACCTGTCATCCAGACACAAAAATCTGTATAATAAAAGTCCTTTTCAAATTAAACATGAAATCCAATTTCTATTTTTTATTAAAGCATTCATAGCTGTTGTAAGCTCATTTAAAAATCTCAGCTGTCAATCAAATATTGTCTGCCCCTCCTCTATGCCAGTGGCATAGAGGTGGGGCAGACAATTACTTTCATTTTCCATTCAGCACTTCCTACATGTCACTGCTCTCCACACATTCCCCCGTTCTCTTTACTGTTTAATTGTGTAGCCAGGGCATGGGGATGGACATCAGGTCCCCCATTCTGGTGCACAAACAAGATTCTGAGATGATACAAGGCTTGTCTTAATAACAGTGTCCACAAAATGGCTCCTGCCTGCTTGCTATAATTATGAATTCCCAGACTGAAGGAAAACAGATTCAAATAATTTATATAGTGTAATTAAAGTTCATTTTGCTTGAATAATGTGATAAAATAGGATTTGGAATGTTTTTTTTTGGGGTGACGGGTCCCCTTTAAAAAAAAATTCAACGATTAACTAAAAAAAACCCTACCAGGGCTGGGCCAAGGTATTTTGACACCCTAGGCAAGGGCTTCAATCAGTGCCCTCCACCCGGTCCTGCATTACCATTTCCCACCTTACCATTCATATTGAACCCTGTGCCAGCAGCCATCATATAGCTCCCATTTGTACCTGTGCCAATGGCAGTAAATCCCTCAGATTGCTCCCAAGTCCCCAATCTGTACCTGTGCCAGCATCAGCGAAAAAATCCATCATATAGCCCCAAACATCTCTGTACTTGTGCCAGCAGCCACCATATTGCCTCATGTACCTGTGCCAGCAGCAGCCAATTCCTCATATTGGCCCCGATCTGTACCTGTGCCATAAGCAGCTAAAATTTGCCACCAAATATGTACAAGTGCCAGCAGGAGCCAAAAGTCCATCATATTGGCCTCAAATATGTATCTGTGCCAGCAGCAGCCTGTTGTGTCTACGTAGGGAAGGTTTTTTTTTTTTTTTTAGTTAATGGTTAAATTCTCCTTTCCAGGAGACATGTAGCATAAGTGAAAACTCCCTTAATCATGTAGGCAATAATGAATAAGTGTCAACTTTCACTATGAGTTAAAAAATGTATCACTCTGGACTTTCTTTAAAAATGTACCTTTTTTGGAGCTCCCCATAGATCCCTGTTTCAAATGAGGGATGTTCTAATGGTCCCTGCCCCAAGCACAGTCGCATGGGATAGCCAATCACACAAGAAAAGACAGGCTTCTGTTCCCTATCAGGTCCTGGTTGGTTCCCATCCTACAGTGTAGTGTCCCGAGTGCTCCCCTGCACAGCTAAGGAAAAAGGAGACAGGAGAGCTTTCGCAAGACCTTTAGTGGTGGTATTCATTTTTTTAAAAAGCTAGTTGGGATTTAGTCAGAAAACCGTGTCTTGGTGGCCTGTTGGTGAGATCTGGGCTGTTTATTTCTGGGGACGAAAAAAAAAAAAATCTTCCTCTACTTTCAGTTTTAGTGATGTCACTTCCGGTGTCACACATCATGTGGCAGGGGGGTGGTCGGAAAAGTTAAAATTTGGATTTGGGCCGGTTCAGACAGCCAAAGGAAGAGTGAAAACACATAGCACATCTTTTATGGACTAAAATAATATTGTTTCTCCCAACCAGAGTGTGGGCTCCATTAGGCTGTACCTCCTGTGAGGAATAGAATGTGCTATTTAGGCCTGTTTTCATTATGCAGGTACTTATAACTTTGTGTCCTGACTTTATTTGTTTGAAGTAAAAGTCATTAGTCACAACCTCCAAGCTGAGCCGGCGAACCTTATTTCAAGTAATGACTTTAAGTTATTTTCCATCATTGATTTATCAAAGTTATTCACGGAGGAAGGGAAAATTGCAGAGACGATGGAAGGAAAATGGAATGGGGTTAATGTAGGGAAAAAAAACCACCAAGAGTTAGTTAAACAGAAGGCATTTAGGCCGCCAGGCAGCAATCCCACCGAAGGCAATCGTGTGTAACGGCACAGATGAAAACAGTGGCCCGGCAGACATTTTACCTCAGCCTTCAAGTGCAACCACAACAAAAGCAGCAGGAGAAAGGTCAGACCTGTGAAGTGCTATTTGTTTTCACTGAAACCCCATCCTGCACTTATCACCAGCCTAACCAGCACAGGAATCAATTACCAATTGTCAGGCCGAAACCTGACCCAAGAAACAAAGGAAGGACACGACCTCCACAGGGAAAAAAGGAGGGAACTGGGAGCGCTCACTCCGGCTGCACGAAGGGTTAATGGGGCTGAGCAGCTCTGTTCTTTTCCCTCTCTGTAACCAGGATCAATATCACCGCTGTGTAATTTGCTCCTTCGTGTACCAGAGATGGACAGTGGATTGTGGAGACTGTCAGGCTCAGGTTTCCTAAATGACTTCATTTAATAATTGAAGACAATCATATCCCACTCATTTAAAAGCATTTACATGAAATTAGGAGGAAGAAGGGGGCACTTGATTTCTGCCAGTTTGCAGGGGAGTCTTTTTCCCCTTGTTCTCACTATTTTATGTTCCCTTATAGAACAAAGCTCACCTCAGAAAACAATAACTTACCCCCAAAGTCCTTTATATTAAAGGAAAACTATAACCCCGAACAATGTAGGTCTCTATAAAAATACATTGCATAAAACAGCTCATATGTAATACCCAGCTTTATGTCGATAAACCATTTTCATAAAAATATACTTTTTTTAATGAAATGTGCCAACATCCTAAATAGAAAATTAAGATTTTAAATACTAAGGGGCAGATTTATTAAGGTAAATTCGAATTTTCGAATTGGATTTTTGGTCAAAACTCCCAAATTCGAGTTGGGAATAATCCAAACTCAAATTCAAATTCGAGATTTATCATAGTCTGGGAACAACTCAAATTCTATAGTATACCACCTATTACCTGCTGAGTTCATGTAGAAGTCAGTGGTCAATGGCAAGTGTTCAGTGACCCATTTGAAGCTATTAGTAGCCTTCCTGACATTTGAGGTTTTTTCTGAGAAAAAACTTGATTTGAGTTTTGACTTTGATACGAGTTTTCGGGTCGAAAATATTTGTTTAAGGTTTAGACGCTCGATTTTTTTCTTAAATAAGATACTATTCGAGTTTTGAAGTCATCCGAGGTAAAAAAAACTCGACATTTGATAAATATGTCCCTAAGGCTCGCCCCCTGGAAAAATAAGAGGATTTATTATGGTTTGAATGGTAAATTTGAATCCCAATTTTTTTCTTTGGTCGAAACTCACAAATTCAAATTTTAAATCACCAGCTAGAATTTGAATTTAAATGTGAGATTTATCACACCTCGATCCTGGAAACAGTTCTAATTCAAATATTCGCCATCTTAAACCTGCCAAGTTCATTTACAAGTCAATGGCAGAGGTCCGTTTAACCATTTGAAGATATTAACTGCTTTCCTGACATTCGAGTTTTTATTAAAAGGAAAACACAATTCAAATTCGATTAGAATTTTTCACTTCGTTTAGATTTGGTTAAATATCAGGCTTCAAGTTTTTTGAAGAGGTTAACTGCCTTCCTCATAGTCCAGTTTTTATTCAAAGGAAAACTCGATTAGAATTCAATATGAATTCTCGGCTCGCTCAGATTAGATTAAATATTAGGCGTTCGAGTTTTTTCATAAATAACCTCCCATTCGAGTTGTACACTCAAATTATTTAGAGTTAAAAAAAAATTCACATAACTTCGAAATTTGACCTTTGATAAAAGTACACATGGTGCACACAAATAAATTAATGACAAACATAAATGTTAGGTCACATGAGACAATTAATGGACAAAGTTCTGTCTTTTAATCCCACACTTCTTCCTGTTAAAGTTAGAGCTGCAAAATGGTGGCTCAAGGTAAAAGATGTAAAAGTGCAACATTTATTGATATCTCTATTTGGTGAGATTCTTTAACTGGCCACTTAGTATATGATATTAACTACCTGTTGGTTAAGTATTCATTCTGATGGTATAGTTTTTCTTTCCTCACCTAGTAAAGTACACCAGAACTCATGTTTGGAGCAGACGCTATATGGGCCTACCCTCCATTTACCCTCTTCTCATCCTTGGGAGGCAGGATATCTACAAGTAGTGATGGGCGAATTTATTCGGCAGGCGGGAATTTGCACGATTCGCCGCCGGTGAATAAATTAGAGAAATGGCCGTGAAAATTAGCTTCACCAAAAAAATGCCAGAAATTCGGGAAACGGTGAAAAATTCACAAAACGCCGCAGGCGTCTCATTTTTGACACTGGCATCTGTTTTTTTGACGCCGGCATCAAAAAAACGATCGCTGGCATCAAAAACGAGACGCCGGCACCGTTTCATAATTTTTTGACCGTTTCCCTAATTTCGCAGGAAATTTGCGCATTTTTCGCCGAAGCGAAACGGTGCAAATTCGCCCATCACTATCTACGAGTAAAGATAGTATCTCAAGTTTTGTTCCATTATACTTTATTATACTTTCATTTTGTATTAACATTTGAATTTGTCTCGGGAATATTATGGTGTATTCTAAGATACAGTATGTCATTCCTATTGCAGGCAGGAGGATTACCAGCAATGTAATTTACACTTGTTTTTCAAAATAAAAAAAATTAAAAACAAAAAATGAGAAAATAGAATTACACAATAGATGCTGACTACCCCACTTGCAACTGATAAATACAGAGCTGATGAATGAAGACATAGCTGTTATCATGGGGCACACACTAGTGGCGTAACTAATTTAGCTTGGGCCTGGGTGCAGGACAGACCTCCATCCCACTAGACTTGTGCCCCTTATGTTGCGCACTTAAGGTGGCCATACATGGAGAGATCCGCTTGTTTTCCGCTCGATTCGAAGTCGTAGTCGAAGGTCGAAGTAGCCCATTCGATGGTCGAAGTAGCCAAAAACAACATTCAAAATTCGAAGTTTTTTTTATTCATTCCTTCATTTGAGCTAAGTAAATGGGCCCCCTAGCTGAGTAAATCCTCTGTGCCACCTTGTGTCTATTATACAGCTTACAATTGTTTAAAAAAATCCCTATGTGGCACCCAGTGGTAACATTTAAAAATATAGTTTCAGCTTCTCTCACATACCTTCAACATTACCTTCACATCTAGGAAAACAAAGATCTGAAGACCTTTTTAGAAAATTTAAAGAATAGAGCAAAAAGCTAAATATGAAGAAAACAAGGGTCATGGCAACTGGAAAACATCTAACATTACAGATGATGGTGGAGATAAATATCTTGAAGACATAAAATCAAAAGGAGTTAGCAATCTGGGAATGAGTGAATTTGCAGGAAAATTTTTGAAATTCATTGGAGTCAATGTCAATAGGTGTTTTTCTTTTGCGCCAACTTTTTCCACGCAAAATGCATTAAAGTCAATGGACATTTTTACATGGCAAATTTTTTGTGTTGGTTCAATGTTTTTTGCAGTGAAGTTTTGCCAAGGTTTCACAAAAGTTTAACTCATGAATAATGCTTGATCAGATCAGACCATTATTCAACTGGTTTGATCTCAAAAACCTGAATGGAAAAACATCTTGAATTTTGCCAATACAACTCACACTGACTTCATGAAGTTGCCAGCTTTCAGATGCCACATTTGTACATGTGTGTATTTGTGCTTAAAAAATCTTGAAAATTCCAATTTCGGAAAATCACATCACAAAAAATGCATGTTTTTTGCTGCAAAAAAACATGAATTTGAATGTTGCTAAGTCTGCCCCTTAGAATCATGACTAAATGACTGATGCAGCATTGTTTTTATATGTATTTAACGTTGTTAAGAAATAAAGCGGAGCCAGACAACATTCTGGATCTCAAATGGGCAAGACTATTCCATATACTACAGGGCAGGTGTTTATGGTATTTATTGAATGGACTTTTTAGCTGTATCATAAAATAAGATTTAGAACATTTTATTGACACTTTATTTTTTATATACTTAAAAATATTTGTCTTTTTTCAGCATTGCTCAACTAGTGCTGGCAGCCTTTCTTTGACAGGCAATAAAAAAAGTGAAATATAGGTGTGGGAACATTTTGCTAGATTTGTGATCCTTTTCACACAGCAACAATAAACAGTTCACCTAATTTAACCTCAGTCTTATAGCATAAAACTGCATGGGGATTCAACTCAGAATACATTTGGTCTGCTGAAATCTTAAATCAAGGAAAGAAAAGTTTTTCTTAATTGATGAAAATCACAAAAAGCCACTCTTGAGAGAGTGATTCAAAAGAAGTACACCAAGCAGACTTTTGATATTACAATATCTTTAAAACTTCCTCTTAGCTAATTGATAACTTATAAGACAGCCAAAAACAATATGGTTATGGAGTTTTAGGGAAACTGGCCAACAACCACAAATTACTTTATTTTGTCAACCCTATCTGCTTTACCATTGCATGGCATTTGGTCTACTGGGAAACTTGGGTCTACTGTTTCCTCCCCATGTGTGGACAGCAACAGCAACCACCCCTACAGATAAGTTTGACTTATCTAAACAATAGGACCAAATCATACAATATGGCAAATGAGATTCAATGTTGATAAATCATGCACCTGGGATGTAAGAATATCGAAGCCACTTATACTCTTAATGGGACTGCACTAGTCAAATCCACTATGGAAAAGGACCTTGGAGTCATTGTAGATAATAAACTTGGCTGTAGCAAGCAATGCCAGTCAGCAGCATCAAGGGCAAATAAGGTCTTGAGCTGTATTAAAAGGGGCATAGAGTCAAGGGAGAAGGGGGTCATTCTTCCACTGTATAGAGCACCTGTAAGGCCCCATCTAGAATATGCCGTACAGTTTTGGTCTCCATCACTCAAACAAGACATTATTATATTAGAGAAAGTCCAGAGAAGGGCAACTAAGCTGGTAAAAGGTATGGAAAATCTTAGCTATGAGGAAAGACTGGCCAAATTGGGGATGTTCACGCTGGAGAAGAGGCGCTTAAGGGGTGATATGATAACTATGTATAAATATATAAGGGGATCATATAACAATCTCTCTAATGATTTATTTACCAGTAGGTCTTTCCAGCTGACACGAGGTCACCCATTCCAATTAGAAGAAAAGAGGTTCCGCCTAAATATGCGGAAGGGTTTTTTTTTACAGAGCTTTTGAGAGCTGTGAAGATGTGGAATTGTCTCCCTGAATCAGTGGTACAGGCTGATACATTAGATAACTTTAAGAAGGGGTTGGATGGCTTTTTAGCAAGTGAGGGAATACAGTGTTATGGAAGATAGCTCATAGTACAAATTGATCCAGGGACTAGTCTGATTGCCATTTTGGAGTCAGGAAGGATTTTTTTCCCCCTCTGAGGCAAATTGGAGAGGCTTCAGGTGTTTTTTTTTTTTGCCTTCCTCTGGATCAACTGGCAGTTAGGCGGTTTAAAAAAAAAAAGTCAAAAGGTTGAACTTGATGGACGTGTGTCTTTTTTCAACCTAACTTGTTACTATGTTACTATGTAATATCATACTATTGGTTCCTTGTCAAGTTAGAGAAGTGGTCGCCAACCAACCAACATGTTTCTCACCAAACCCTTCGATGTTGCTCTCAGTGGTCTCAAAGCAGGTGCTTATTTTTAAATTCCTGGTTTGGGCCAAGTCTTGGTTGCATAAAAACGATGTTTACTTCCAAACAGAGCCACCGTCAGCTGCTAATTCATATAGTGGCCAGTAGTTAATCACAGCCCATAACTGGCAACTTTTTTCATTCCTGTGATGCTTGCCAACTTTTTTATATATTTGAATATGGCCCACAGGTAGAAAAATTAATTACTTAACTTGATGGTGCTCTTCTTCTGATTGTAACCTAACTTGATGCTGTTATTCTACGCTTCGCTTCATTATATACACTTCTACACCAAGCCTTAGACCTCAGCTTTACCTGAAATTTAGATTGCACCAAACCTTCCTCTTATTCATAAGAGGGCCCTATAAGGTCCAAATAGCTTCCTTTGCCTTGCAGGATGTTTCAAACACCTGTAGGTGCCTAAGAAATGGCGCAGCCCAAAAGGGAACCATGGTTGTCATTTGTCAAGTTCATTAAAAGAAGGGAAGTTTACTTCCTGAACTGAAAGGCATCTGCTTTTCTTCCAGAAAATCTCCCAGAGGTATTCTGTAGCTGCTTCTTGCCCCCTAGGTGGTTGCCTGGAAACTGTCCAAAATAGTTTTTTCCACAGCACTAATAGAAGCCATATGTGGGTGGTAAAAGATGAGCACTGTTCATGTCATTCCCTTACATGTCAGTTATTCTTGGAATGTTGAGTGGCTCAGGGTCTCTATGGAGCGATGGCCAATTTTGTGAAATCTGATCTTTCATTTCCTAATATTTATTCCTCTGAAATTTGTTTGTTGGCCCATACAAATATACTCCCAAACCTCATGACTGTCTGAGTTTCCTCCAACTTCTATTCATGGTTAAAGGCTTTTTATTGACATGGAAGTCTGTGCTATTACCTTGAGCCTTGGACATTGCAGCTCTAGACAAAAATGCTTTTAAAAAAAATAAAGTCAGAATTGTACTCAAATCAAATATTTTGATGCCAATTCCAACATAGGAAATAACTACAAAAAAATCAGTGCAGAGTAGTTTATACTCTATTACTAATAACTTGTTTGTATTATATCTAACTAATGAGTAGAACATTTTTGGATGTAAGCAGTCACATTAATTAATGTTTCCTATAACAAAAGAAAAAGGGATGTTTAATTATTCATCATACCTTTCACATGCTGAACAAGCTGCTGACCGAGTGCAACCAATTAATGCCCTTTCTGAAGTAGCGAGCACAGAATGTTTTGGAATTCCCATTTTATTATCTACTGGGATATAATCTTTATAGATCAACTGACAGCAATGCACTGCCCCAAAAATCTGCACAAACAGAAAAGCTTATTGTGTGTTTTAAGGCAATGCAAAGAGAGAGAGAGACATCTCAATAAAGTGTCCTGACCATAGAAACAAAAGTGTTGTTACTAGTTACCCTTCAGTAAGTAATGGAAATTCTTAGTAAGCATTGTCAAACCCTTATGAGGAATAGTTGGGTTGACTAACCTTTTTCCGCTAGATGCATACCGGATGTGGTTCCGGACATCTGTTCTGACCAATCACCAAGTCCCATACTAATGCAATTGGGCCATACCGAAGGAAAACCAAATTGGCAGTTAGTGGGTTGGCCAAGACTTTTATATAGAGACAGAATGATACTTTCCTTTAGTAACATGTGAGTTGGGTGGTTTGGGCTGAGAAATTACTCCCCTAGGTGGATCACAGGCCGATGGAAGGCCCATCTCTTCCAAGGGCACCCCCACTGGTGATATCACCTCCTGGCACATGCCCTCTGACTATGAACTTCCACCCCATCCCAAACCCTCTTGTAACACATCTTTTATTTATAACCTGGGGCCAATTTATCTGTAATTCATGCTGCTTTTATTTATAAACTGGGGTCAATCTTGCCCACTCTGGTGATGTCAGAAAATTAGCAGTTCAGGAGTGAGTTTATAAGTAATGGCAGTACACCAAGCTGAATTTGGGTCAGGCTGGAAGAAGGTGGGTTTACGGTCAAGTCAGTGGCGGAACTACCGGGGGAGCAGGGGGTGAGAGCGGGCCAGGGCCCGCACCCCCTAAGGGCTCCCCGGCAGTCCGTTCGCAGCTGAAAATGCGGCCAAATGCGGCGGTACGGAGGGGGCGGGGCCCGGCTGCGCATCACGCACCAGGGCCCGGCCCCCTCAACGAACGCTACTGGGTCAAGTGTGAGTCAAAAATGTGTTGACCTGCACATCTGGAGGCCTATTTATTAAAGGTAGGATTTTAGTGGTTTTAGAGGTTTTTGAAGCCACGACTAAACTGAAGCTTCTAATGTTGTGACATTTATTAAAAGAGCCAAATAAAAATAGTACATAAAGTAATGCTGAACGATCCATAAAAAAGTTTTTCAGACAATTCGGACAAAAAAAAAACTGAAAACCTCTAAAAGTCCAAGTTGATTTGAAACAGTCCAATAAGATCAACACAGCTCCCATTGACTTTTATAGGACCTCAACAACTGTTACTTGGCAAAGTTTTGTATGAAATGTTTTTGTGGTTTTACAATCAAACTTGCCAATCATATTATGTACAGTATAATAAACATGTAGCAAACTTCTTCAGGCTTTCTAATTGAAGGCCTTGAACTAATCAGTGTAAACAGCACTGACACCTTATTCAGAAGTTCAGAAAAAAAGCAATTATATAGAAGCCAAAACCATGGTTGTGAAAAAAATCTCTGTAAAACTCGATCAAAACTTTTTGTTGTAGCGTGTTACTGAAAAAGAATAAATAAAGGCAACTGCATCATCTGAACCAAGAGAATATTCCCTATCATAAAAGGCCTGTAAATGCCAGAGACCATATAAACATTGCACTGTACATCAAAACACCGAAATCCCAATGAACATTAGCCGTCTCAGTAATGTTTTACAATCTCCAAGGATATTACCGCGCTGGAGATAAATTTGACAAAATGGATTTCAGAATGTGAACTCTATTGTTCGATTAGACATCTAACAACGTAGGATACCAATAAAAACCTTTAAGCATGGTGGGGGATTTAAAAGTCATTGCGCTAATGGTTAAATGTAATATGAAATGAAAGTGCAATGGTTCTAAACACGGCTGTAATCGTATTTCCCTATTACATTTCCAACTCAATATAAATAACATTACGCAGTTTACAACCCCTTCCCATCATTCCACTGATCCTCAGAGAGGGAGAGAGAAAGACAGTTGCACAACAGCACTTTCCACTCAATTGGAAATAATTCTTTTCCCTATTTATGTGATGCTGTGTGAACATTATTTCCATTGCCGTAACAGAAAGAGAGAGTATGTACTGAAAGGGATCAGAATTCATAACGCACACATGATTGTGTCTTCTAATCAAGTGTTTTGTCTTTAGTACAAGTTCACTCGATAGAGACACTAGTGTATTTTACTCATCCCATGGGTGCAAGTGTAAAAGTCCTAAGGGAGCTCTTGATTTAGATACGCACCAATGTTTATGTTATTTCTGCTGTGAAGGCAGCTAACATCCTACAAAGGGTGAAGTAACATTAAATACATCTAACTAGAAAGAGTGTCTATAGAGGTAATAACAGCCCCTATGGCTTTAATTCACTACAGGTCCTCATTTATCTTGTTGCTGGGCAAAAGCCAATGTATACGGTTATACTTGCATGTATTTTCCATTGGAACTTATATGGATGACCAGTTCCTGCCAAACTTTAATATAGTGTATAGCCCACACATACAAACTTTAGTATGTGTGGGCCTTCTTCTTTGGCCTCCAGCAGTTGATCAGGGTTGATGTTCCATTGAGCCTGGAGTCAATAAGGCCCCAGTAGTTAAGGCCCTAAAGGGACAGGAGCAGGGACCCTGTGAATGAGGTCTAGCTAGTGTACAGGATAGCAACTGTTATAGCACTCTCTAAGAGAGTGAGACGGTCAGCTTTAGCTAGTAAGAACAGCCTTGTGCTCCACCAAGAAGAATAGAAACTCTCCCCTAAGCTCTGCTTGCCTGTAGTAAAGGGACGACTTATTTACAAGGGAATCAAGCTATATTGTATCTCTGTTCCACGTCTACTATAGGGGATCCGGACCACATGATGAATTGACAACCTAGAAGGTGAACCTTACAACTCCCCAAGCGATTCCTACAGTGGTGCCACATTTGCTGTCTCTACTAACAACTGTGACTGTAGCTTGTTAATATTCAACCCCTGTGATGCTTTAAATTGAATAAAGCCTTTCTTATTTGTTTTTCAAAGAACCCCTGGCATCCTCTATTCTGTTCTTTGGCAGTGGAGGAGTGTGGTTCAATAACATATTCAAGTTGTTCCTTCCACATAGTGAAGGCCCATCCTAAAAAAGAGGGTCTAATGTAACCCATGTGCTACCCAATTAGTTGGTCTTGGCCTGTTCAAGCCAAAATAGGGTTACACTAAAATGGGTGCAAATTTTGTGCTTATTGTGCTTCTGGTCATAAATGTCCCTTTATATTTAAAAAAAAAAACACATTTTAATAGTCAATGTTCAATTGTAATTTTTTAGTGTCAAGGTCAATACATCCCTAACTTATCTCTTAGGACCATAACAGTAGAGGCAACACATCCCGGGACACTTATGGGGCTCGGCATGGCTCCTAAATAATAATTTAAGCTTACAAAATAGATGGCCATAGTGAGCAGTTGCTTTCCATTACAGCAGTAGAAATCTCATCTTATTACATCTTGATAATCAAGGCATTGGTGAGTGTAAATAATAATAAATTATAAAAACGGCATACTCATTTTGTAGTTTTATTTCAAACCTTTAAATTTACAGTAACATCTACATGGTCAGATGTCCTTGGATTCCGTACGTGCTTACATTTCTGGAGAGGCCCAAATTGACTATGTACAGTATTCCTATAGACTTCATATGTGAATGGTGAGTTCAAAATTGCCTTTTGGATACTATTCCATTTCAGCTGATTCTCAAAGTGGAAACTCAGGCCCTTCTTGGATTCAACTCCTCTCAATTCCCAAGTGCTTCACTGATTTCTGTCCATGTCTCTATGACATCATACTTTTAATAAATTCTGGCCCTTGAACATGTAGCCTATTGTAGAATTATATTGGCCAACTACACTGGAAAATATGAACAGCATTCTGTGATCATAGGGCATCTGTGATGGACTTGGTGAAAATTCGGGGTCCCTTTGAATTTCATCTGCTGCAGTGCTATCCAACTGTTTGGGGGGCCAGATTGTAATACAATGGTGTTATCCAAAGATATCAGTGGAACTCTTGAACAGTCTGGCAGCCATAAAACCTTTGGGGGCCACATATAGCCAAAAGCTCCACTCAGTCAGCCCTATTCTGCATCAATGCTTGGTTGCATTAAGTGGCATCTGATATGTTGATTGTTGATTCCTTGACAGTAAAACTGATTGGGAAGTAAAAGGGCAAATCCTAATCATATGTATAACCGAAGCTACGCAGAGTCCTCAAATAATTCCCAGCCTATAAACAGGGTATATTTTCTCACCTATGATTCTTCTCTTGACAGTTCTCATTATGTGGGACCAATAACCCCCATGATACCACGGAATATAAAAGAAGAAAAAAAAATCCAGTGAACAAGAGTTTTATGGAATAGGCCTCTGTGTATTATACAGGATTGTCTCAGCGCGGCCATTTATTGAATTAGCTGAAAGCATTTTACAATATACATCTTCTTTAATTAAATATAGTTAACAAACTACATAATATTGATACAGAGCTTGGGATATATTTAAGGGATAGAGCAGCTTTAAACTTTTCCCTCTGTGATTATTTTAATCCCTGAGGCTTCTATTCCTTTAACTCTTCTGGGAGGCCTTAAAGATATGAAGCTGGAGTTTAATGATAAGTGCAGTATATAGATCAGCATTTTAAATGACTCTGTGGAGCAGCAGCCTGAGCATGAAACAAGCATACACTGAGTCTATGGATATAATCCATGTGTAAATTTTGTCTTACAAGGAGAAAAATTCACATAGATTGTAATTATATTAATATTTTTTCCTCCCTATAACCTTAAATTATCCTGGTGAATTATGCTAAGTCAGTGGCTATGAGTTACTAAGTTGTTCTAAGTACAGATATATACCATTTCAAGGACAAATGTATTGTATATATCTGTACAAGCAATGAGAAAACCTAGGGGGTAGCATCAGGGGCGTAACTACAGAGGAAGCAGACCCTGCGGCTGCAGGGGGGCCCAGGAGGTATAGGGGGCTCCATGAGGTCCTACTTAATGAGCAATTTCAATATATATTGGTAAAACTTGTCAACCTCTGGATATTTGGAGGGCCCTAAAATAAATTTGCTTTGGGGCCCTGTAACATCTAGCTAAGCCACTTTGTAGCATTACAATATTCTGGCAATATGGCTGCTAGCTTTCTTCTACTATGTGATCACTGTGGGTTACTAAAAAAATTTGACCATGCTACAAAATAGCTATATGGCCAAGGTATCTGGACTTCTGCCTGTTCAACATCTAATTGCCAAACTAATGGGATTAAGATAAATTTGGTCTTTCCTTTGCTGCTGTAACAGCCTCTGCTTGTCTAGATTCCTAGTAGATGTTGGAACGTGTTGGTGGGATTTCCTGATTTTGGGAATCAGGCCTCTTTCACAAGGCGTTTTCCTGTGCACCCTCCATTTAATCAGTTGGGGTACAGGATAATCATGCTATTTCACTTCCATATCAGGCAAACCAATTCTCTACAGACCTCAGAGTGTAAATAGAGGCATTATGGTGCTCAAACAGGAAAGGGCCATAACCAAACTGTTGCCAAATAGGAAGCAAAGCAATGTCACACCATTTATTGCATGACAACCAACCCCATTCTATGCATATGATGCAAGTCTATCAGTGTAAATGTCACCTTGAACATGTCTAACTCATTGGGTTTACTGGACTACATAAAACTTTTCCCAGAATGCTACCCAGCTTCTACAAAATCCATAATTTCCTTATGTACATGCAAAGCATGATGTCTTCCTTTAGGGGTTCAGATGACTTCATCTTCCATGTTGTCTGAGAACACCAATGCCACCATAGTTATATTATCTTTCAGAAGACAACAGTTCACATATATATTTAATTCAGCCATTATGAATAATAACATTATTAATAATGTTTTTACGGTTCCCATACAGAGTGACATTTCCCTAGGTCAGTGATCCACAACCCGTGAGCAACATGTTACTCATCAACCCCTTGTATGTTATTCCCAGTGTAAACAGTCCAAGAAATTAGTTTCCTGGGAGCACCACGATGTGTGACTTCTCCTCTGTGTGCATCACGTTTTGGAAAAGTACCCCGGACAAAACTTCATAGTCGAACTTGTATGTAGAAACACGGAGCACCACAGGAATGAAGTCAAGAGTATTAATAAAAGTCCAAAAATGTATTGATCCATTAAAATCGGCACATCATGATAGGAACAATTAGAGAACCATAGGCTTAACGCGTTTCGTGGCTATCCAGCAACTTTCTCAAAAGCACATAAGTTCCATCCACGCTACAGTTTAAATCACAAACAATGTTATTCCCAGTGGCCTCAAAGCAGGTGCTTATTTTTTAATTCCTGGCTTGGAGGCAAGTTTTGGTTGTATAAAAACCAGGTGTTCTGCCAAATAGAGTCAATAGTTTGACAATCCACATAGGGGCTACCGAATAGCCAATCACAACCCTTATTTAGCACCGCCAGAAACTTTTTGCATGCTTGTGTAACTTTTTTTACATTTAAATGTGGCTCACTGGTAACAAAGGTTGGGGACCCCCATTCTAGAGACTCTTGTCCAGCACACCTTCTGATAGTCTAGAATATATATTGACGGAAAGTCAGTGAAATAGGCCCCAAATGCCTCTGTCTCGCGTTCCAGTTTATATTGCTAGTAGAACGATTGCCTTGCTGCACTTATCCTCACCATCGCCTCACACTTAAACTTCCCTATTAGAACAGAAGGTGATAATTGGCCTTAATGACTTTTTTGAGGTTTCTAATGGAGCTTTACCTGAAATGGTTTTCTGAACTTTTGCAGGAAGTGACATCAATTTTGAATGGCAAAAAAAAGAGTGTTCATTGTTATTCAATGCATTTTCTTCCCTGCATAACTAATTTTTTCTCTCCTTTGTGGAAATAAAAGGGGACCTGTCACCCTAAGAAATAATTTCAAATTCTTTTCTATCATGTTAGTTGAGCAAAATAAACTTTACTTACACTGTATTTATTATTTAAATTTTGTTTCCTTCTGTCTTAGAATTATACAATCACAGCAAGCAGGCAGCAGCCATTTTGTGGACACGGTTATTAAGGGAAATTGTGTATCACCCCAAAATCTTGTGTATGAATCAGAATGGGGGACCTAATGTCCATGTGCAGTGCCCTACACAATTATAGAGCCTATGGAGGGAAGGGGGAATGTGGGGAGAGCAGTGACATGTAGGAAGTGCTGAATGGAAAGTGAAAGTAATTGACTGCCCCTCCTCTATGCCACGGGCATAGAGGCGGGGCATGTAATATTTGATTGACAGTTTAGATATTTAAACACCTTTATAACAGGTATGGATGTTTTATTGAAATTTTTTTTTGGGGTTTCATATTTAATTTGCAAAGGACTTTCATTATGCAGCTTTTTATGTGTAGGTGACAGGTCCACTTTAAGGAAGACAAAGGAACTGATTGGATACTACCATCCGACACTAATGGGTGTCATGTCAATAAGGAGGTAATTGGATAGTGAGTATAACAGGTTTTAGTGCTAACTCCAGGCATCCCTAAGTGAGATCCATCACTATTGCACTTGCATTCCCTCTCTTCTCTAAATATTTAATCAGTTCTTTTTTTCTCCACTTCTGACCAATTTTGATTTGTTTTTCCAGTTCACCCTTTGGTGCACTTGAAATCAATCTATCTATCTGTCTGTCCGTCTAAATATATTTATCTATCTATCTATCTATCTATCTATCTATCTATCTAAGTATCTATCTATTATCTATCTATCTGTCTGTCTGTCTGTCTGTCTGTCTGTCTGTCTGTCTGTCTGTCTGTCTATCTATCATTATCATCTATCATGTATCTATCAATGGCAGTATTGAATGATCTTTGAGGAGAACCTCACTAGATGATTCCTTGGTGGTGTGAGAAACTTGCCTGGTGATCTAGTGGGGGTTTAACGAGGACACCCGTCCAACCCCGTTCCTCCGACGTAGTGCTGAATATGCGCCGCATTTCTGGGTTGGTGACTGCAGCTAGTTTTTCGTGATGAATGTGACATCACCGGCTGTCGCAAAATTCAAATATTTAAAGAACCGTCTATGGGGAAATCATTGCCCAACATAAAGGTCTTTTTTTAAATTTCCTGGGTGTGTTTCTTCTGTGTATTCCTGTTTTGGATTCTGTTTTTGAAGTGCGATTCTGCTGTGTTTGACCTGGCCTGTGACCCCAACTATTCCTACGTCTCCTGTATCTGTAACTGGCTTTTGACTACGTTCCTTGTTTTCCATCACGCTTGGTTCCCTTGCTCGCTCAGAACTCTCTACTTGGTTCTCCCACAATAAGACCTGGTGGCATCTGAGTAGCAGAGATGGCAGCTGCTACAGGCAGAAGAGTGGGCCGCGACCGGAACCTTGGGGTTTGTTCTTGGTTTGGGATACCCTACATTACATGTGGAACTTCCATTCTTTCCTTATAATCACTGTACTAGCTTGAATAGGTGCAAAGATAGCTCTAGGTCTAGTAACCCACAGCAACCTAATAGCAAGTAGCACCCACTGGTCAATTCTCATAGCTACACCATTGACACAATGTTACAATCCAGTAACAATCCAGGTATAGATGCGGTTCCCCTTTTAAAACTGCATTATTCTCCTAGGACCACGTTGACCAAACTAAATATTATTACTGTCCTCCTCCCACACACAGCAAGGGACCCTTACACTTTGTTGTTTTGTGCAAACATATATTAAAACTCTATTAAAACTGCTCATTGGTTATGGCCCCACTGGCACCCAGGATCCATGAGCAGTTCCAGATTCTACTAGGTAAAAATACCCCAACACCATTGGGCCATCAGGAAATTGCTTATTCTGTCTTACTTGGCACCTAATATTTATCAAATAACAACAAATGCTTTAATAAAAGCTGCTGGGCTTTTAAATGCCATTACGCAGATACAGTACCTATAATGATAAACAATCCAGAATGCTCCTTTGCCTGATTAATTGTCCCCAAGCTTGGCACATAAAGCTTTATACAACAAACCATTAAGAGAAATACATATAAACAGCGCATTTCCATCCATTTGTAAATTACTAAACGACTTCCGAAATCCGAGTTAGATTGCAAGGGAAGACAGCTGAGCGAAATGGAATCAGGTCGGAGAGAGCAAAAAGTACAACCGTCGGAACTCCCATTACCGATCAGACTTATAGAGAATGTGTAAATATGAAGCAGGAAGACAAATGAGGAATTTGGCAGAAACTGTAATAAATTGTTGCCCTTGTGCGCATTTTGGATTAAGTTATGATTAGATATTACTGGGAATCCATTTTAAGAAGATTGCAAATTCATTGAGAACCATTTATCAAAATCGGAGGAAGATGATCGAGGATGGTTTATATTATGCATATACGACAAAGTGAAGGTGGAAGAAAATGCAGTGCCCAGCACTTATTTAATTAAACGCGTCGCATGACATCTCATTTGCATGCAGGGTTTATAAATGTGAATTTCCAGGGAGAGGATGGGAGCTGTTTATCAAAGTCTCTGGAATTAGCAAATGAATAGTTTCACTCAGACAAATGTAGAAATGAAGAGGGAATTATTTCTGAAGGTAGTGGAGTGTTATTAAACACCAAAAATGCTTTAATAGAGCAACTACTGGTGTAGCAATGGGTGAAATGTTGTCACAGATATTTAAAGTAAAATGGTCCATTCCCATTTTGTTTTTGTTTCAATGGGTCTTTTCCAACTGGAATGTTAATGAACATGCACTCTATGACTGAAAGTATGTGGACACGGGACTAACCATAATCTCATTCCAAAACCAAAGGGAATTAATAAGAAGTTTCTGTTCTTTTTGTTGCTGAAATAGTCTTTGCTCTTATAGGAAGTTGTCCACTAAGGGGCCGATTCACGAATTTCAAAGTGTTTTTTGGGCTACTTCGACCATCGAATGGGCTACTACGACCTTCGACTACGACTTCGAATCGAAGGATTCGTACTAAAAATCATTCGACTATTCGACCATTCGATAGTCGAAGTACTGTCTCTTTAAGAAAAAACTTTGACCCCCTAGTTCGCCATCTAAAAGCTACCGAACTCAAGGTCCCCATAGGCTTTCCTAAGTTTTTTTTGATCGAAGGATATTCCTTCGATTGTTGGATTTAAATCCTTCGAATCGTTCGATTCGAAGGATTTAATCGTTCGATCGAAGGAATAATCCTTCGATCGTTCGATCGCACTATTTGTGCTAAAATCCTTCGACTTCGATATTCGAAGTCGAAGGATTTTAATTCCCAGTCGAATATCGAGGGTTAATTGACCCTCGATATTCGACCCTTTGTGAATCGGCCCCTAAGTGTTGGAAAATTGTTGGTTTGATATGTTTCCAATTATATGTAAAATGTTAGAAACTGATGAAGGGTTGAGGTAAAGACTCTGTGCAGGCCAGTCAAGTTCTTATATTCTCTTCTCAGCAAAACCATTCTTTATGGATATTGATTTGCACCCCTTTCCCAAACTGCTTCGATAAAATAAGGAATTGTCAAAAATGTTATTGTATGATGTAGTGACACCCGTGTTAGCAGTGATGGCTGTAGCTTCAATGTCAAAATTAATGTATATAAGTCTACATAGCTCATGTTTGTATTTGTTTCCTCCAGATACCATGATTTTCTCCCAAAACTCCAAAAACAGAAAGGCTTCACACAAAACTGACCGTAGAGTGTTGTGTGAATGTGTCCTTGGGTTGTAAGGACCAGTCTCTGAAGAACTCTGCATAAACGTGCTTGAAATATGCAAAGGACAATAAAGCCACCTCCAGCAAAGTCCTACCTCAACGAAAGGACTTGGAATATTGGATTTAGGCCACCTTTATTATCAGGTTTAGTCCATCTTGATTTCCCATGGTTAAAATGGCATTCACGAGACCCACCCTATTTCAGGACTAAACCATTAAGACCGTGGTTGTAAAGTGGGACGAGAGCTTTACAGGCAATATTTAATTGCTTTGGGATGTGCTCTTTCCAGTCATTAAGGATGGAGATGAGCCACTTGTGAATGATTCCATCAATGAACCAGAAAAAGGAATATTTTAAAAATACATTGGCTTCACTTTTTATCAGTATCCATTTGACCAGTAGCAAATAGGATTTATTTGCCTCTATTGTATTTCAGCCGGTGCCCCTTATGGTCACTGGTGCCTTTAGTTCACATCGGGCACTTCTCTGTTCAAGTGAAATATTCCTGGGGAGAATACAGATGGCACCTGGGGATTTTTACCGCCCTAACCTCTTCTTATTTCCCCAGGCTATAACAAACAAGTTAAAGATGTACTCACCACAATTTTTTTAAACAATTAAATGGGGGTGCAATGAGGCTAGGACCAAAAAATTCATTTAGACAAATACAAGAGGTCCTCCACACTCACCCCGTTATCAATATATTAAAGGAGAATTCAACCAATAACTAAAAAAACCTCTACCCCCTACCCTACGTAGACCCCCCTCCCTTCTTCCCCCCTGCCTAGCTGCCCCCCGGGGAAATGCCCCTAACATTTTACATACCCCTCGGTGCAGATTCAGGGATGGAAGTTCACGGCAGCCATCTCCTGGGTCTTCAGTATTCTGAGACTGATACCAGCGAATCGGTGCATACACAGTCGGAGCAACTTCCCGGTTTGCGACAACTACACATGCTCCGAAATGGATGGAAATTGGTGAAACGTCGGAAGAAGACACAAACTCTGAAGAGGCTGCCGTGAACTGCGATCCCTGAATCTGCACCGAGGGGTAAGTAAAAAGTTAGGGGCATTTCCCCGGGGGGCAGCTAGGCTAGGGAGGAGGAAGGAAGGGGATCTTCATAGGGTAGGGTTTTTTAGTTAACGGTTGAATTTTCCTTTAAGAACATTGAGACATCGACAAGGAAATCTCGTTTTTAATAAGTGGATCATTTCCTTGTTTGTTATAGTTATACAGGAGCAGTGACCAGCTCCATGTTGTAGCTCCCACCCTTCCCAGCTATAGTCAGGTGATCCCACTGGTGTCTAATAAAAGGGCAGCCAAGTTTGGGAGTTTTACTTTGAAAGCAGCAAGTAAGTTGCAGGTAAAACCTAGTCCCTTTGTAAAATGTATAATGAAGCAATAGAATTCTTAATGAATCAGATGAAAATTAAGCGTAGGACTGGCCAGATATGGGATGACTTTGATGTAGTTGGCCAGCTTAAATATATTGCAATATATGGACAAACAATCCCTGTGTTGTTTAAAGGGTAAGGCATTTTTTAGTAACAGTATGCACAAAATGTCTTTGTCTTAAATATATTGATAATGCATACCTCCCAACTGTCCCTTTTTCGGAGGGACAGTCCCTCTTTTGACAGCTCAACCCACAGTCCCTCATTTGTACTGGAAAGTCCCTCTTTTCTCTGCACTGAACAGCCAGGAAAAGAAACAAAGTTTCTCACTTAATTGGCTTTTAGTAGTGATGGGCGAATTTATTCGCCAGGCGCGATTCGCCGCCAGCGAATAAATTCGCGAAACGCCCGCGAAAATTCGCGGCAAAAATTCGCCGGCATCAAAATTTTTTTTTTGAAAAAACGGGCACCGGCGTCAAAAACGAGACGCCGGCGCTGTTTCGCGAATTTTTCGGCGAAGCGAAATGGCGCAAATTCGCCCATCACTAGCTTTTAGCAGAGAGCCCAGAACAGCTAACAGGTGCAAATAAGATACTTATAAACACAGTTTAGATAAGGAGAAATATTTTAATTTTTAAAACATTTTTTGTCCCTTCTTTTACTTCCAAAATGTTGGGAGGTATGATAATGGGTTGAGTGCAGAGGACCTCTTGTATTTGTCTATATGGATCATTTAAATAGTTGCAGTACCCTCTCCCAGATCGCTAACTTTTTTTTTGGAAATACCTTCTGTAAAGGCAGTTATTTCTCCCTTCATTAGAAGATTGCGGCCGACATTTCTAACCAGATCACGTGTGTGTTCTTTCCATTAATCTCTGCATGTGGGAGGAGGGTGGGCATAGTTGTGCTGCTTCTTCAGACACAGTTAGCTCCTGGGGATTAAAACGTGTTCGCGAAACATCGGATGTGCACATGCGGCAAAATGAAAGAATAGCTATTGCTCATGCGCTGCAGTCTTGGTCTTGAGACCAGTGCAATGCTTTTTGGGTAATGTTACTGCTATACTTTTGGGTTTTTGGAAATAATTGGCTAAGGCTCTTTTAAAAGGAGCCGTGCTTCAGCTAACTGACTCCACAGTCTACAGTTAGGTATGCCTTTCCCTACACCCCTAATTGTATTTGGCCTTTCCTTGTCCTTGTCCTTTTTTTGTCCATATATTGCAATATATTTAAGCTGGCGAACTACGCCAAAGTCATCCCTGGTCTGACCAGCCCTACTGTCAACTTTCATCTGATTCATTAAGAATTCTATTGCTTCATTATTTATTTTACACAGGGATTAAGTTTTACCTGCAACTTAATGCTGCTTTCAAGGTTAAAACGCCCAAACATGGTTGCCCTTTTATTGGCTACCACTGGGATCACCTGACTATAGCTGGAAAGGGTGCGAGAATACAGATAGCACCTGGGGAAGTGTATCATCCTAACTTCTTCTCATTTCCCCAACTAAGATGAGGACCATTATTTCTGTGAGTCAAAGGCTAGAAGGAAAGCTAAATGATTGTGATAGTAATGATAAAACATTTGTCCGTTTCTTAAGAGTTTATAGGTTCTTTTATGGACTCACGGTCACACCTTGAAGAAGGGATAATGTTTGTGTTTCTTTGCTCCTAAACATTCCTTTAACAGTGTTTTTTAATGTAGCCGCTTTCTCACCGTTTGACAGTCCTCTGAGTGTTGCTACAGATTTTGCATTCAGAGCATAAACACATCAGCTATTTAATTTCTCTTAATTGTGATTGTATTGGCATGCTTACATGTGGGTGTTCTCCTCCTAGCTGTTTTATTTAAAATCCAAATATTTTGGGCGGCAGTGCATTTTTCAAATGCTGAAAAATATTTGTTTGATGATTTTTCTATTGTGTTGTGCCAGTAATAGTGCTGTGAAACAATGTGCTGATTATGAAACAGTTCAATGGCTTTAAAATCCCCCTAATTAGCAATTAGGCTCATACATTAAGCAATGGTTGCATCAGTTGATAGCTAAGTTTTTTTTTTCTTAAAACACAGAAGTGCGATAATTGTACTGAAGACCATGACTGGCTCTGACCAGTTGCATAATACCAACACCAAGCCAATTATTGCACAATCTGTCTTTTTATTGATTCACAAGGCACCAGTTGCAATGTTCTGTGCAAGACTTGGCCTCCTAGGGCCCACCAGACTGTCTGATATCCAGGCTCACCCTCATTATAATTGGATGTAGATAGGGATAAATGTGATAGCTGTTATGTAGGTCTGGGGTAGGGATAAGAAAGTGTTGATAGGAATTCTCCTTGCCTGGGGTTCATGGTAGACTAGTCTGACAACATTTCTTGGTGGAGCCATACAATTTACAAAAACTTTCCTTTTGATAATGTTTCTTTATTGAATTTTGTGAGATATTGATCCTCTAATAGGATGGAACTTGTAGTCAATATGGAAGTTAATGTTTATGAGTTCTTCCAACATGACTATAATGTTTAAGGACAGACAATTAGAGAAGAAGCAGAAGAGAAAGCAACAAATAATTTTTTGTTCACCGAAGAGAAGACAGTGAGCCAGTGCTGATTAGGTCAAAGTAGTGGTGGACTTCTAAAGTAACCATTGCCAATACCTTTGCCATCGTATCCCATATAAAGTGGATTTAGTTATTTGAAAACATTGATTTTATTGAACTTGTTTGGACTTTTTTTTCACATCTTTATAAAGTTCAATTGCATCATGATCTGAACATGCTTTCATTTCCCATAGCAGAACATTCTTAGACGTATTGTCCCCTTGAGCCAAGACCATTTTTGAGAAATTCCTGACCCCCCCCCAGCACTGCTTTGATACATCAGAAAGATCTTGGTTGGCTGAGTAGAACGCTTAGTTCTGCTCAAGAAAAAAACTACCCTTTAGAACAGGGGTGCCCAAAAGGTAGATCGGGATCTACCAGTAGACCTTTAGCTGCTGATCAGTAGATCTCAAGACACTGTCAACAAACAGCTTGTCTAAATCATACTCCTGTTTCATGCTTTCTTCAGATATTTATGTTAAGGTTACACAAGAAATTGTTGATTTTAAAGGGATACTGTCATGGGAAAAAATTTTTTTCTTTTTCAAAACACATCAGTTAATAGTGCTGCTCCAGCAGAATTCTGCACTGAAATCCATTTCTCAAAAGAGCAAACAGATTTTTTTATATTCAATTTTAAAATCTGACATGGGGCTAGACATATTGTCAATTTCCCAGCTCTCCCAAGTCATGTGACTTGTGCTCTGATAAACTTCAATCACTCTTTACTGCTGTACTGCAAGTTGGAGTGATATCACCCCCTCCCTTTTCCCCCCCAGCAGCCAAACAAAAGAACAATGGGATTGTAACCAGAGAGCAGCTCCCTAACACAAGATAACAGCTGCCTGGTAGATCTCAGAACAACACTCAATAGTAAAAACCCATGACCAGGGGCAGCTGGGAAATTGACAAAAAATCTGTTTGCTCTTTTGAGAAATGGATTTCAGTGCAGAATTCTGCTGGAGTAGCACTATTAACTGATGCGTTTTGAAAAAAACATGTTTTCCGATGACAGTATCCCTTTAAATATAGCAATATACATTTTCAGTATTTAAGTAATATTTACATGGAACAGATGCTAACAGTTCTTTTATGGATGTCGATCATAATGGGACAATGTCGCTAAAAGTAGACCTCACATTAGTAAAGGATGGGCACTCCTGCTTTAGAATATTTTGGATGGACGGTAATTCATTTACATTTTTTTGTCTGGTCCTAAGTCCACTATTTACCACCATCTTCTCTTGATCAAGGCTTTGTAAGACACTAGATAAGTGCATTTTGGTTTGGATCCTCAACTCCATCATTCTCATTCCTTTCCATTTGCCCCTAAAATATTGATATTGGTTAATGTATTCTAGAGAATATAGTCACCAAGAAGATGTACATCCTATAGACTATTCTTGGAGACAATTCAGGGACTTTGTCGCTATGATAGTAAGTCTCCTTGGGTGACTTAGTCATTAGAGCCACTGATTGATGCTGCAAGTTGTAAATCATCAACAACTGAAGGACAGCAGGTTGGATAGCACAGATCTAAAGTGTTTCTGACTGTAACTGATACTCCAACTGCTACTATGTAGGAGGCATCACCTAAACAAGGACCCCCTAAAGCAGGGGTGTTCAGACTTGGTCCCACCGGCCCTTCTTGTGGACAAAGATATCAAATTACATAAAATGTTATGATAAACATCACCTTGCTGTATATCCATGAGTATCTATAGCAAGAAACCAGAATTCACACCCAAGTAACCTTAAGGTTAAGCCCTCACCTATTTTTCTGGGCTTCCTCCACTTAGGGCAGCCTCTGCACTAAAAAATGTCTTTATCCATGATTCCAGTTGACTTTAATGGGTAGAAAAGCTCAGCTTTGACTTCAGCAACAAAGTGCCAACAATTGCCAAGCTCACACATTTTTGTACAAAACTTGCATATTTTATCTTCATCTAGATAAAGTCTGTTCTTGATAACAGAGAGGTTGAAAGGACATCTGATTTAATGAGACTTTCAGAATAGTGGGATCCCCCCCCTCAAGCCGATACACTTTAGAAGCCTCTCTGCTCAGTACATAATGAATGGACTGGGGTGGGGGGGGGGAGATAAAATACATTTTCATGAGTACTTAAAGAGTACCTTGGCATCGGTTCAGTCCTGATGAAACTTATGTTTAAATATTCATTGTGCATTATTTATATTGGAGTCCGTGATTGGTGTATCCCTCGCTGTATTAGAATTCACATTGCACCATCAGCTCTCCATTTACTCAGTCATTTACTTTAGAGACAGTTTTGAAGAGAGTAACTCAGATCTTTAGCAATACAATGCTCCACTATTTTTTTTTTAATCCTGTGCCAGCATTGTAATGCCCTCCATAATTTATATTTGATATTTTTAATACAGTTATCTATCATGAATAATCATACGGGCACCACACAGCATTCCATTCTCTGTTATGTGGTTTTTGTGAAGACTGTGGTTTTGAGTGTCTAACTGCTGGGAGTTATTACCTTGCTCTCAAATCGACATTGTGCTGAGATATCAGATACTCGTCCCGGGTCTAGTGCACATTAGAACATTGTCTCAAGACGTTCAGTTTCTTTTTCTTAGGACTAATTATACAAATCCAGCCCCACTCCTCTTGCTGAGATATGCAACATGGTTTGGAAAAGTTCTTCTGGGGCCAAAACACCACCCGGATGCTTTTAGCGCTCACAACTTGACCATTTCCCGCAATGAGGATTCAATAGTGTGATTTTTTTTTCTTTCTCTTGCAGCTACTTGCAGAATGTGCACCTTCGATCGTGGTTTGCCTGTGGTCTGCCATTGTCTGAATGTCCGCAATGAATGTGGAGGCCAAAACCCTCTTAACCAACATCTTTATGTAACAAAATCCTTAAACGCTTTTATTTTTCACCACATCGTCCTGTTTTATTGTAGCAACACCAATGGGGTTGGCTTGTGGCATTACCTTATGGGATCTGCGGAAAAAGACAGGGCTTGTTTATTAAGAGGGAACTTTCTATTTACTCAAAGATGTGTGTAACCCATAAGAGACATTATTAGCAGATATTGAGCAATTAGTACATTTAGTAAAGTAATTATAAAAAAAAAAGATAATACAAGTTATTGTTACATTTATTCTTGCATGGGGAAGTGGCATTCAAAAGTAAAGTTTATTATGATTTCCCAACTGTTGCCTTGTTGCCAGCGTAATAAAGCAGCTAAAATTCCAAGCCTGAAACTGCATGACAAATTTAAATAAATAGTATAAGACCAATTGCAAATTGCCTTAAGGTAGCCTACAAGTGCAAATAAATCTGCAAATATCAGACCAATTCGACAGCTTATCTGCCCGTGTATTGGGTCTGCCGATGGGTCTTCCCGATCGTTATCTGGCCACGATATCGATCGAGAGGGTTTAATTTTTCCTGCAACTGACCCGTCGGATCCCATTGCTCCTCATTGTAATCCGATTGTTTGGCCCTAGGGGCGAATGTTCGGATTACCCCGATATAGCTCTGTAATTGGTGGGCATATCGGGGAAAGATCCACTCACTTGGCGATGTCACCCGTCGAGCGGATCTCTTCGTGTATGGCCAGCTTAAGAATGTCATGGTGTACATTGGGGGTGCCCAACCGTTTTTACCCGTGAGCCACATATAAATGTAAAAAGAGTTGAGGAGCAACACAAGCATAAAAATAGTTCCTGAGTGGTGCCAAATAAAGGCTGTGATTGGCCATTTGCTCCTATGTGGACAGGCAGCCTACAGGAGACTCTGTTTGGAAGTACACCTGGTTATTATACAACCAAAACTTGCCTCCAAACCAATAATTAGAAAATAAGCACCTGCTTTGAGGCAACTGGGAGCAAGATCCAAGGGGTTGGTGAGAAACATGTTACTCATGAGCCACTGGTTGGGGATCACTGGTCTACATCATATAAAAAGCTCTGTACAGTCCCTTTCAACCATATCAACCCAGCTGCGTATCTATGAGAGCGTGAGTGTATAAAGATTCATCAAAGGCTGTAGTATTCCTAGTTCAAAAGTAGAAATCATAGACTACATTCCCCAACCAAATCCCAGAATAATGTAACGTATAATGAAATTTGAGGCATGCTGGGAGCCAACAACATCAGAGTTGTGTTCTTAAAGCATTACTGCACAATGAAAACTTTTCCAAAACTTTTCCCCAAATCTCCACAGCCAATGGCAGCATTAAAATACAAAAAATCCTCCAATGAGAATTCCAGCTGATCTGTGTAAATCTGGCTCAATGTTCTTTGTTCCTGTAACTGGCGTTGGAAGCTTTAAGCCCAGTTTCCCAGCAATAAACAAGTCTGTCCTTTATCCCCATGTTTGTTTCCAGTGTCATATAATGAAGAAAAAATGACACAATAATCTCTATATGTAAGATGAGAGCAAGATGCCTCATTCGTAAATTCTTGAAGTTTTTGGTCAGCATAAATCTCATTGGTGAATTTTCTGGCATCAATAAATACATTTTTTGGAAACTTCTATAGAATACTAGGGGGCGCTGTGGTTGGGTTTAGAACCCCTTTAAGCAGGACTACTATTTATGAAAACACAGCAGGGGTCATTTACAAACCTCTTGGCAGTTTGTGGCAATATGCCACTTTTTTGCACTTTGCCCTAAGGATGCACCGAATCCAGGATTCGGTTCGGAATTCTGCCTTTTTCAGCAGAATTCGGATTCAGCTGAATCCTTCTGCCTGGCCGAACCTAATCTGAAGGAAATCGCGTGACTTTTTTGTCGGCTGAATCTTTTGCGAAGGATTCAGGGGTTCGGCCGAATCCAAAATAGTGGATTCTGTGTATCCCTACTTTGCACACTGCCTTCTACTTTTGCAGCCACAGGCCTCTTGCTCTGTTTCAGAGAATAAAGACATGAGGCTTGTCCCTTGAAGTACTCTCTGTCTGCATTAGGCTGCACTCTACCCAAGAGCGATTAAAATACCTGGATCAATGTATGCACATTTTGACAAACTGGAAAAAATTGCACTGTGAGTTTTTGGGATCGCGTCATCCAAGGTGGTTGTAGCTCCGAGGCATCAATAGACGCACTTGATCATGATTCTGAACAGGAGGCAGGATGGAGAGTTGAACCATAGGAAAGTCCAAGGAGTGTGTTTGATTATACTGTATCTAGTATAGGTGATTCTAAATCAACTGGACTTGCTGAGTAATCATTGAAGAGGTTTCAGTACTCATTTGAGCAGCTTCTTTAGTTCAACTGACTGGTGTGGGAAATCCTCAGCATAACACCTGTTTCTAGGAGTTGCATGATACCTTGGTAATCCTATTGCAGAAACTAGAGATCTGTGAATTTTTTCACCTTGTTTCGCAGCAGAAATGACGCCCATAGACTTGTATGGCGTTGTGCGGCAAAAAAAAAAGACGTGCAACTTTAAGACATTTCACCGGCAGCGAATTTGGGTCAAATTCGCCCATCCCTAGCAGTAACTACAAAGCATTCACAACCACTCTGAGTTTCAGATGTCACCTCTCTGAAGAGTTACAATGCACCATTGTGATTGGATTAGTTGAAGAGTTTATATACCGAGGATTTCCCACACCAGTCAGTTGAACTGAAGAAGCTGCTCGGATGAGTAGCAAGTCCAGTTGTTTTTAGAATTACCTATACTAGATATACCATGACCTGGATGAATGAAATAGTCAGTGTGTTTGATTGTAATTGCCTTTAATAAACAGCTTTTATACAAACAACGACTGTGTCCATTTTTTTGTGTAAATGAGCCCTATTGGGACTTATTTTCCCTTTCTAGTTTCAGGGTACAGAGGAGGTGTTATCTGTAAGCATACACATTTGGGTTTGTCCATGGTCCTTGGACCCAAACCTTGGCAGATCCTTTAGTAATTGGATTGGCTCATGGCCGCCACACTCCGGATGAACACAGACAGCTATTAGAACTTAGTTAATGAAATATGCAGGGAAATATGCAGGGAAATATGCAGGGAAATATGCAGGGAAATATGCAGGGAAATATGCAGGGACAAATATTTAAAGGGGTTGATCACCTTTAAATTAACTTTTAGTATGATGTAGATGTAGAGAGTGATATTCTGAGACAATTTGCAATTGGTCTTCTTCTTTTTTTTATAATTTGTGGTTTTTTGAATCATTTAGCTTCCTGTTCAACTCTCCAGTTTGGAATTTCAGCACCTATATGGTTGCTAGAGTCTAAATTATCCTAGCAACCAGGCAGTGGTTTGAATGAGAGACTGGAAAATAAGTTGGGAAGGGCCTGAATAGAGAGAAAAGTAATTAAAAAGTTACAATATCAATAGTTTTTTTTTTGGCTGCCGTGGTCAGTGACCTCCTATTCGGAAGCCGGAAAAAGTCAAACAATCCAAAAACGGAAAAAATGAAGACCAATTGAAAAGTTGCTAATAACTGGTCATTCTATAACATACTAAAAGTGAACTTAAAGGGATACTGTCATGGGAAAAAATTTTTTTTTAAAAATGAATCAGTTAATAGTGCTGCTCCAGCAGAATTCTGCACTGAAATCCATTTCTCAAAAGAGCAAACAGATTTTTTTATATTCAATTTTGAAATCTGACATGGGGCTAGACATTTTGTCAATTTCCCAGCTGCCCCATGTCATGTGACTTGTGCTCTGATAAACTTCAATCACTCTTTACTGCTGTAATGCAAGTTGGAGTGATTATCACCCCCTCCCTTTTCCCCCCAGCAGCCAAACAAAAGAACAATGGGAAGGTAACCAGATAACAGCTCCCTAACACAAGATAACAGCTGCCTGGTAGATCTAAGAACAACACTCAATAGTAAAAACCCATGTCCCACTGAGACACATTCAGTTACATTGAGAAGGAGAAACAGCAGCCTGCCAAAAAGCATTACTCTCCTGAAGTGCAGGCACAAGTCACATGACATGGGGCAGCTGGGAAATTGACAAAATGTCTAGCCCCGTGTCAGATTTCAAAATTGAATATAAAAAAATCTGTTTGCTCTTTTGAGAAATGGATTTCAGTGCAGAATTCTGCTGGAGCAGCACTATTAACTGATTCATTTTGAAAAATTTTTTTTTTCCCATGACAGTATCCCTTTAAAGAGTAAGTATCCCTTTAAACATCATGTATTCAAAAAGTCATTGTACATTTACAGTAAATAAGTCTGTTATTTATTAATCAAACACTCGTTTAATTCCAGTCTTCAATGCAGAGTAGGACAGCTCCATCCTCTCTCTATATTCCTTGGCACAACTAAACTGGATCTTTCATCACAGATGAGTCACCTTGTTGAGCCCGGGCCGGTGTTGTTCTGTTAGACAATGCATCCATACATTACATTCCCCGTGGCAAAACACGCAGAGCATCTCAGCAGAACAAAATGCCTGTAATTTATGAGATGGGAAAGGAAACGTATTCCACATTCAGCTCTGCAGTGTGTTGACATTGGCCTTTGTTTACAGGCCTGGCTTTGAACTCGTCGACTACAAAAGTCTTAATTTTTCTGATGAGCATATTGATCCACCCACTGAATCCTGTGCCAAAATACCCATTGTATTAAAGGGGGGGGGGAGGGAGAAACAGACCCAAAATAAAATGACTTTGTATTTTCTTGAAGAGGCACAAGTCTGAGTTTTTCGGGAATCGGATAGTTCCTGCGCTCGCTCAGCCGCTTTCAGAAAGGGATCAGCATTACCAACTAATTTAAATCAGCTCTGTGACACAGTCACAACTGCTCAATAACATGGCAGCTTGGAGATGTCTGGGACTGTCATCACAAATTGAACCTGACAGCTCAGAACTGTTCCCATAGATCTGCTGTGTCTCTTTTAAGCTGTACATCTCACTAAAATGTGAGAGGCCTCGAGTCTGCTTTGAATACGACAAGCCAGTCTGTCTCCTCTCGTAATTTATTTCCCATAGACCTCGAATACCCTAAGGTTCACTTCTACTTCTCCATAAAGGGAATGTATCATGGGCTGATTCTGTGTACATTATACCTTTAAATTGTATCGTAAAGGTACAGATTGATGCAAAATTGCCCTGAGTGGCTTTCTGAGCACTTTTTTTGATTTTTTTATTCTAGTTTTCAAGGTGTTATCAGTTTTAACACAGCTTTTAGAATTATTTTGAAATAACAGCGCCGCCTGCTCAGTTTAGATGACTGGCTACAGCCATCAGAAAATTAAGTTAGTGAGCAAAGGAAAGTCCTGTGATGCTCTAGAACTGACCAGAGAAATGTCTGATGACTCAGATATCCCTTTACTTTACAAGTTAATTAGACAGATGTGCTTCCATGACACCTGAAGGAACGTGAACAGTACCAAAGTCAGGCAAAACGACAAAATAAAAATGGAAATAGAAATTGTTGGGTTTCCTGCCATGAGCCTATGATTAAGTGTTTATCACGAAACGCGTAAGGCTGTGGACACAATAAACTTTTCACTTTGAATTTATCTGCCTGGAGGTGGATTGCCTTTATTAAGTGCCTGATTCCTAAAAGTGTTTCCGGTTCGGCCGATCCCCGTGCGGAGGGCTCAGGGCGTTGCACCTGGGCCTCTTCCACAGTGTGGTGAGTTATCAATTTGTACTTACAGGCCCCAAACTACAGATTTATTATGGGTTTCCTGGCATGTTCACAAACCTCTACTGTATCTCCACGTCAGTGAATTTGTCTTTGAAACTGAACAGTTTCCAGATTTTGACATTTCAAACCTCATTTTACCAAATTTTTTGAGATGTGGTCTGTGTACAGGTACAGTACTAAAACTAAATTATGCCAGGGTGGCTTTACTTCACCTTTAAATAAAGATCTATAATGTAAATATTTACTCAAAATGCTAACATTGCCTCGTTCGTTTAGCAGAAAAGAGCAAAATAACACAAATGTCAGGTAAAAACATGTTTTTGTCACTTATTTTATGTTGGAAATAAACTACTTATAAACTACTTATAAAATATATTTTTTCTTGTTTATAAACCTATTATTATTCAGTTGTGGTTATACAGAAAACAGGGATTGTGACTCGGCAAGAAACGCGTAAGTCAGTCAGCCCTGCATACCCACCGCTGTAACCCTCAACCATGTGTGTGTTGAAATAAAGCCTAACTTTTTACACCGATGCTGTTGTCTGCATACCGTGTCCTGGATCAGCGCCGAACATGATGAGAATACCGAGTGTCTTATATTGTGCCCTGACAACAGGCTGCTAATCTCCATGAATATGCTAATTAGTCCCCCATAATGCACCTAAGGGTGGTGGCACACGTGGCTACTTGGGGAGATTAGTCGCCCAGCGACAAATCTCCTCTTCTGTGGGCGACTAAACTCCCCGAAATGCCTTCCCGCTGGCTACAATGTAAATCGCCGGCAGGATGGCACTCGAATCGCTTCAGTTTTCCGAAGTCGCCCAAAGTTACCTTATGAGGCAAGTTCGGGTGACTTCGGAAAAACCAAGTGATTTGAGAGCAAAAACCTGCCGCATCAAAAAATTCTGTGCGCATGTCGGAACAGTCGTGCACATAAAAATTGTTGCGCATCAAAATTATTGACGACGACCATTGACTTTAATGCTTTTGCACAAAATAGGTGCCCGTATAAAAATTGTATAAAAATTGTCGCAGTCGTCTAAATTGACACACGTCAAAATAATTTTGATGGCCATTGACTTCAATGCGTTTTGCAAATTTTTCCCCGTTTGTGAATTACGGGGGAAATTCACGAATTTTTCGGTGAATCGTAACGGGACAAATTCACCCATCACTAAAGATGGGTAATAATCCCATGATGTTAGCTGCTTAATTTTGGTGAATCCAATGGAACATTGTGGGTTATCAGACAGTAAGTTTCTGAACTGTACAATGATGAACTGGCTGTGTGCATTACAAAGAGAGATTTATTGTTGAGTGCCCACCAGTATAATTTTCATAGTCATCATAAGGGATATATTGAATTTTCATGTACAGCACATATGGAAGCTATTAGGTTCAGTAGTTCTAGCCAGCAAACATTTGAACTTGAAAGGGAATTTATGGATTTTTCTGATATAACTTTGATGCATAAGATTTTCATAAAATACAGCCCTTCAGTTATTTTGTTTATATTTTGTAATAAATACATTATTAATCCACATTTTAAAATAATACTGAATATTTCTATTAATACTGAATACCTATAGCTATAGGATCCGTTATCCGGAAACCTGTTATCCAGAAAGCTCCAAATTACTGAAAGTTCTTCTCCCATATACTCCATTTAAAAATGATTTCCTTTTTCCCTGTAATAATAAAACAGTATCTTGTACTTGATCCAAACTAAGATATAATTAATCCTTACTGGAATCAAAACCAGCCTATTGGGTTTATTTAATGTTTAAATGAATTTCTAATAGACTTAGGGCATGAAGTTCCAAATTTCAGAAAAACCAATTATCGGAAAAACCCCAGGTTCAAAACATTCTGGATAACAGGTCCCAAACCTGTATTATTATTAGAGATGTCGCGAACTGTTCGCCGGCGAACTTGTTCGCGCGAACATCGGGTGTTCGCGCTCGCCGGAAGTTCGCGAACGTCGCGCGACGTTCGCCATTTTGGGTTCGCCATTGTTGGCGCTTTTTTTTGCCCTCTCACCCCAGACCAGCAGGTACATGGCAGCCAATCAGGAAGCTCTCCCCTGGACCACTCCCCTTCCCTATAAAAACCGAAGCCCTGCAGCGTTTTTTCACTCTGCCTGTGTGTGCTGAAGAGATAGTGTAGGGAGAGAGCTGCTGCCTGTTAGTGATTTCAGGGACAGTTGAAAGTTTGCTGGCTAGTAATCGTTTTGATACTGCTCTGTTATTGGAGGGACAGAAGTCTGCAGGGGTTTGAGGGACATTTAAGCTTAGGTAGCTTTGCTGGCTAGTAATCTACCTTCTACTGCAGTGCTCTGTATGTAGCTGCAGTGGGCAGCTGTCCTGCTTCTGATCTCATCTGCTGACTGCTGCAATAACAGTAGTCCTTGTAAGGACTGCTTTTATTTATTTTTTTGTTGTTTTACTACTACTACTACTACTACTATAAGAGCCCAGTGCTATTAGTCTAGCAGTGTTGGGGAGTGGGACTGGTGTGCTAATCTGCTGCTCCTAGTAGTTCAGCAGCACCAACTTTAATTTTTTTTTTTAATATTCATTTTTTTTTATTTTACTTTTTTTTATTTTACTACCGCTGTAGTAGTGTATAAGTTGACCTTTTAGGCATTATTTGCCCTGTAGGCATTTTTTGCCCAGTGTGTTATTCAACCAACTGCCATCTAGCTGTGTGACCTTGTTCACATTCTGTCTAAATATCCATAATATTACCGTCTCCAGAAAAAACACCGGAGTGACTTTTTTCAAGCAGCCATAATATATTTTACGTAATCCGTATCCACCGCTGTAGTAGTGTATACGTTGACCTTGTAGGCATTATTTGCACAGTGTTTTCTTCAACCCGCCATCTAGCTGTGTGAGCTTGTTCACATTTTGTCTAAATATTGATAATATTATCGTCTCTAGAAAAACCACTTGAGTTACTTTTTTTCAAGCAGCATTCATATATTTTACGTAATCCGTATCCACCACTGTAGTAGTGTATACGTTGACCTTGTAGGCATTATTTGCACACTGTTTTCTTCAAACTGCCATCTAGCTGTGTGTATTATCGTTTCCAGAAAAACCAACTGAGTTTTTGTTGTTGTTGTTTTTTTAAAAATAATGCCAGGCAAAGGCAGGCCGCCACGCAGAGGCCGTGCTAGGGGCCGTGCTGCTATGCAATCCTGTGGCCCTAGCAAATTGCCCAGTTTTAAAAAGCCAATGACCCTGAACTCCCAAAATGCTGAAGAGGTAGTTGACTGGCTTACACAGCACACCCCATCCTCTACCGTTTCTAACTTTACCACAACATCCTCCTCATCCTCCACTGCTATGGCCACCCCACGTAACACTTCCTCCACCACCGGTGCCCCTTCTTCACTGGGGTCAGAGGAGTTATTTTCCCATGAGTTTCTTGAACTGAGTAATGCGCAACCATTATTGCCAGAAGAAGATGAAGGAGATGAGGACCTTACACCAGATTTAATTCTGGCAGAGAACACGATAGAGATGGACATAATGAGTGATGAGGAGGAGGTCCCCGCTGCTGCTTCCTTTTGTGATGTGTCAGAAGAAATTGATGCATCTGAGGAGAATGATGATGAGGAGATTGATGTTTTGTGGGTGCCTAGTAGAAGAGAGCAAGAGGAGGGTAGTTCAGATGGAGAGACGGAGAGTCAGAGAGGCAGTAGGAGAATAAGACTTAGAAGAAGCAGGGGAGGACAGCCCGCAGGGATCAGTAGGGCAACAACATGTATCGGCACCTGTGTTCAGCCGGCCAACGCACCCGCCATTGCCGCCAATGCCGCCAACTTCTACTGTTACCGCCAGATCGCACACTTCCAAAAAGTCAGCAGTGTGGGATTTTTTTAATGTGTGTGCCTCTGACAAAAGCATTGTAATTTGCAATGAGTGCAGTCAGAAACTGAGCCTTGGTAAGCCCAACAGCCACATAGGTACAACTTCTATGCGAAGGCACATGAGCGGCAAGCACAAAGCACTTTGGGAGCAACACCTCAAAGGCAACAGGCAAACTAAAAGCCACACTCCTTCTGGTCCAGCATCTTACTGCTCTACCTCTGCTCTCCTTGACCCGTCTGAACCACCCTCCACTCCGCCTTCCACCTTGACCACCTGTTCCCATTCCCAGTCATCTGCCACCAGCCAAGTTTCTGTGAAGGCCATGTTTGAGCGTAAGAAGCCAATGTCTGACTGTCACCCCCTTGCCCGGCGTCTGACAGCTGGCTTGTCTGCACTCTTAGCCCGCCAGCTTTTACCATACCAGCTGGTGGACTCTGAGGCCTTCCGCAAATTTGTAGCAATTGGGACACCGCAGTGGAAGGTACCCAGCCGCAATTTTTTTTCTAAAAAAGGGAATACCACACCTGTACCAACATGTGCAGAGCCAAGTTACCGCATCTCTGTCACTTAGTGTTGGGCCAAAGGTCCATATGACTACTGACGCATGGTCCTCCAAGCATGGTCAGGGCAGGTATGTCACCTACACTGCCCACTGGGTGAACTTGGTAATGGCTGGGAAGCAGGGAATGGGTAGCTCAACAACAACAGTGGAGTTGGTGTCACCGCCACGGATTGCACGCGGTTCTGCCACCACCTCTACTCCTCCATCGCTCTCTACCTCGTCTTCTTCCTCTTCTTCTTCTTACTCTGCTGCTGGGTCCTCCTTCTCCTCCTCCACACCTGTGCACCCCCAGCTCCCCCTAGGCTATTCGACGTGCCAGGTACGCCGTTGTCACGCTGTCTTGGGGATGACGTGCCTGGAAAGCAAAAACCATACCGGATCTGTACTCCTGTCATCTCTGCAGTCACAGGCCGATCGGTGGCTGACCCCACACCAACTGCAGATCGGAAAAGTGGTGTGTGACAATGGAAGCAATCTGTTGGCAGCGTTGAGACTGGGCAATTTCACACATGTGCCCTGCATGGCACATGTGTTAAATTTAATAGTCCAACGTTTTGTCTCCAAGTACCCAGGATTCCAGGGACGTTCTCACCCAGTCCAGAAAGGTGTCGGCCCATTTCAGACGTTCCTACACAGCCATGGCACGCCTTGCTGACATTCAGCAGCGCTACAACATGCCAGTCAGGCGTTTGATTTCTGACAGCCAGACTCGCTGGAATTCAACGCTCCTTATGTTGGAACGTCTGCTGCCAACAACAAAGGGCCGTCAACGAGTACCTTTTTGAACTGGGTGGTAGGACTGGATCTGCAGAGCTGGGGATTTTTTTCCCCCGTTACTGGGTGCTTATGCGCGATGCCTGCAGGCTCATGCGACCTTTTGAAGAGGTGACAAATATGGTCAGTCGCACCGAAGGCACCATCAGCGACCTAATACCCTTCGCTTTCTTCCTGGAGCGTGCCGTGCGACGAGTGACAGATGAGGCTGTAGACCAGGGTGACGAGGAGCTGGAAGCGCGCGATTTCTGGTCGGAATCACCAGAACGAACCCAGGCACCTGCTGCAATGCAGGGAGAGGTGCCAGAAGTGGAGTCAGAGGAGGAAGGTGGCTTTGTGGAGGAGGAGGAGGAGGACCAACAGGAGCAGGCTTCCCAGGGGGCTAGTGGTGACCTTTTGGGGACCCCTGGTCTTGTACGTGGCTGGGGGGAGGAGACCGTGGATGATGCAGTCCTTGATAATGAGGAAGAGGAGATGGATAGCTCTGCATCCAACCTTGTGAGAATGGGGTCTTTCATGCTGTCATGCCTGTTGAAGGACCCCCGTATCAAGAGGCTTAAGGAGAAGGACCTGTACTGGGTCGCAACGCTACTAGACCCTCGGTACAAGCATAAAGTGTCAGAAATGTTACCAACATACCACAAGTCCGAAAAGATGCGGCATTTACAAACCAGCCTGCAAAACATGTTGTACAATGCTTTTAAGGGTGATGTCACTTCAGGAACTCATCAACATTCCAGGGGCAGAGGTGCCAGTAATCCTGCCACGAGCGCACCTGCAAGGACAAAGCCCTTTGGCCAGTCTGTAACGTCAGACATGCAAATGTTTTTCTGTCCAAGGCAGCGCCACAACCCTTCTGGATCCACCCTCAAAGAACGCCTCGACCGGCAGGTAGCGGACTACCTGGCATTAACTGCAGATATCGACACTCTGAGGAGCGATGAACCCCTGGACTACTGGGTGTGCAGGCTTGATCTGTGGCCAGAGCTGTCACAATTTGCCATGAACCTCTTGTCTTGCCCAGCCTCAAGTGTGCTCTCAGAAAGGACCTTCAGTGCAGCAGGAGGGATTGTAACTGAGAAGAGAACTCGCCTAGGTCACAAAAGTGTCGATTACCTGACCTTTATTAAAATGAATGAGGGGTGGATGTCGGAGGTTACTGCACGCTGGAAGACTTGTTCTGACTTCTATGCAGCTGTCCTTCTCTTCAAGCCTCATGACTCCACACACAGCTGTCCTTTAGCGTCCTCCTCCCTCCGCCACCGTTACAAACTAGGGTGCAAACCCTACTGGTTTAATTTTTTCTGGCCTCTGTGCTTCAGTGGCTGCAACCAAAAAAACTGGGCAAACAATGTCTACAAGGTCAACGTATGGCAAAAAAATGACTATTTTCAGCATTTATATGGCATATTTTTTCTGGCAACTGTGCTTCAGTGGCTGCGACCAAAAAAATGCATATTTTCAGCATTTATATGGCATAATTTTTCTGGCCTCTGTGCTTCAGTGGCTGCAACCAAAAAAATTTATATTTTCAGCATTTATATGGCATAATTTTTCTGGCCTCTGTGCTTCAGTGGCTGCAACCAAAAAAATTTATATTTTCAGCATTTATATGGCATAATTTTTCTGGCAACTGTGCTTCAGTGGCTGCGACCAAAAAAATGACTATTTTCAGCATTTATATGGCATATTTTTTCTGGCCTCTGTGCTTCAGTGGCTGCGGCCAAAAAAAACTGGGCAAACAATGCCTACAAGGTCAACGACGTTGACCTTGTAGGCATTGTTTGCCCAGTTTTTTTGGCCGCAGCCACTGAAGCACAAAGGCCAGAAAAAAATATGCCATATAAATGCTGAAAATAGTCATTTTTTGCCATACGTTGACTCAACGTATATGGCAAAAAATGACTATTTTCAGCATTTATATGGCATATTTTTTCTGGCAACTGTGCTTCAGTGGCTGCAACCAAAAAAACTGGGCAAACAATGTCTACAAGGTCAACGTTATGGCGAAAAATTACTATTTTCAGCATTTATATGGCATATTTTTTCTGGCAACTGTGCTTCAGTGGCTGCGACCAAAAAAATGCATATTTTCAGCATTTATATGGCATAATTTTTCTGGCCTCTGTGCTTCAGTGGCTGCAACCAAAAAAATTTATATTTTCAGCATTTATATGGCATAATTTTTCTGGCCTCTGTGCTTCAGTGGCTGCAACCAAAAAAATTTATATTTTCAGCATTTATATGGCATAATTTTTCTGGCAACTGTGCTTCAGTGGCTGCGACCAAAAAAATGACTATTTTCAGCATTTATATGGCATATTTTTTCTGGCAACTGTGCTTCAGTGGCTGCAACCAAAAAAACTGGGCAAACAATGTCTACAAGGTCAACGTATGGCGAAAAATTACTATTTTCAGCATTTATATGGCATATTTTTTCTGGCAACTGTGCTTCAGTGGCTGCGTCCAAAAAAACTGGGCAAACAATGCCTACAAGGTCAACGTATGGCAGTTGTTTAAAGAGAACAGTAGATTACTAGCCAGCAAAGCTACCTAAGCTAAAATGTCCCTCAAATCCCTGCAGACTTCTGTCCCTCCAATACAGAGCAGTATCAAGCAGATTACTAGCCAGCAAACTTACTATCATCTGTCCCTGAAATCACTAACAGCTCTCCCCCTACACTATCTCTTCCAAGCACACACAGGCAGATTTTTCAGATACATTTTTGCCCTTGATCCCCCTCTGGCATGCCACTGTCCAGGTCGTTGCACCCTTTAAACAACTTTAAAATCATTTTTCTGGCCAGAAATTTTTTTTAGATGTTAAAGTTCGCCTTCCCATTGAAGTCTATGGGGTTCGCGAACCGTTCGCGAACCGCTCGCATTTTTGCGCAAGTTCGCGAATATGTTCGCGAACTTTTTTTCCGACGTTCGCTACATCCCTAATTATTATTATCGAAATGGAATTATTTAGTGGACGTGTCTATGTACTTGTTTGTTATGTGCAGCCCCCCATGTGCCAAATGTCTAACTCATTCTCCTTAATGTGATAAAATAAATCTGTATATATAGTGAATAAAGTACCCCCTCTTGTAAAATACAAGGCTATTATAAGTTACCGAGGAGTTTCATGACCATATAAAAACACGAGGCCGTAGGCCGAGTGTTTTTATACAGGTCATGGAACTCCGAGGTAACTTCTAATATCCTCATATTTTACAACTGGGGGTACTTTATTTATTATAATACACAAGTTTCAGTGAGTCATGTGATAGAAATGACATCAGAACTCACCGTTTATAACTGATGACATCAGAACTCACCGTTTATAAGGATATAATTTACAAGATATTCATGGCTTTTATGTATTATATATATATATATATATATATATATATATATATATATATATATATATATATATATATTAGAACAGGTATGATATTCATTATCCAGAAACCTGTTATTCAGAGAGATCTGAATTACGGAAAGGCCTTCTCCATAGACTCCAATTTATACAAATAATCCAAATTCTTAAAAATGATTTCCTTTTTCTGTGTAATAATAAAACAGTAGCTTGTACTTGATCCCAACTAAGATGTAGAGATGTAAAGCTCTGCAGAATATGTTAAGATTATATAATCAAAAGGTAATAATGCTAATACTAAGGATAGGGTTTTGTCTGCAACCGCTCAGTTGTTCTCCAGCAGACGTACATATAAAACTTTCCATGGGCTAATGGGTTAAAATCTCCCTTTTCTTTTCTTCCGCTGCCCATATTCAACCATTTTTCCAACAAAAAGCAACATATTAATTACCCTTGGAAACATTATTGCTGGCTAATACATAAGCAATTAAGTCGGCTTGTTCTGTAATGGCTTGGTGATCAGATTGTGCTTTGTCTAGTAATGCATTTTGATATATCCCTAATGTATGGCATATATTGAGGGGCTCTGGGGACACTTTTGAAATGTGCATTGCTCTTTCCGAGTATTTAGTGAGGTTAATTCATGTTTTCCCTATGCATAAAAAATTATTTGTGCATACACATTAACAGCTTTAATAATGCAGAAGAGCCAGTGCCTCTGCTGAAAAGAATAAACATGGTGGAACAGGGAGAACCGTGATGCCATTTGGACGTGCCCACTAATCCTTCTCTGTCAGCTCTGAAGTTAAAGCGAGGCCTAAAACATTTATCTGAGGGGTAATTAGGCAACGTCCTCTGCCAAGTCAATCAGCCCCTAACATAGGAGGCCTCGTCTATAAAATTTAAGAGAAGCTCATTTATCAACCCTTGGGATGCTTTTTATTATGGAGAATGCCCAGGCAGCTGAGACACGTAATAGGGCATCTCCTACATGTGCTGTTTTGTATCAGTGCATCCATACAATATTCTGTGCCCTTGTACTTTTCAGTCTATTTCAGATAGGGTTTATTCATGCAACCCCAACTCATACATGTTTCCTTTAATTATAATCATTTATTTCCATATTGTGCTTATGGGAAGGGCAGTGTTCTGATAGGCCTCTGTTTACTTGTGTCCTGCAGAACAGTGCTGATTCTAAGTGCAACTACATTGATGAATCTGCTACTGTGTTGGAGAAGACTAGATTTACATTGGAATAGTAACACCCAGTGGTGTAACTGGTGTGCGCCTGGCCCCCCTGAAAAAAAGTATTTGGAGAGGCTCAGAGCCTTCACCCCCAGGCCTTCTCCCACCCTCCGTCGGCCCATTTTGATGCCTCTCTGTGTCCTCCCTCCCCAGAGTCCCTGCTCAAAGGTAGACGAGTGGCTGGGGAGGGCGGGTTTCTTTAGAACTATAAAGGAAGCGGACACTGCGGTCCAGGCCCCCCTGGTTTCCGGGCCCCTGTGGGGCTGCTTCCTATGTTGTTATACCACTGGTAACACATTACTGTTTCCTGTTAAAACCTGTGACGTGTCACTATCCCTTTAAATGACATCAAAGTAGGCACAATGAATCCTAAATGACTGGAACCTGTTATCCAGAATGCTGTGGACCTGGGTTTTTCTGAATAATGGATCTTTCTGTAATTTGGATCTTCATACCTTAAGTCTACTAGAAAATCATTTAAACATGAAATAAACCCAATAGGCTGGTTTTGCTTCCAATAAGGATTAATTATATCTTAGTTGGGATCCAGTACAAGCTACTGTTTTATTATTACAGAGAGAAAGGAAAATGGAGTCTATGGGAGACGACCTTTCCATAATTCTGAGCATTCTGGATAACGGGTTTCCGGATAATGGATCCCAAACCCATACTTCTTTTGTAGCATTTGCTACATTTTTGTCTCCAGTGTACAGTTAAAAGCTTGGAATTGTTAAATATCAATTGCAGGGTCAGATTAATTCTTCTTTGGCCTTGATTGTACCCCACACTCTTATATTCCAACACCAGTCTTGCTCCTCCCATACTCTTCCCAGCTCCGCCCATGTCTCACTCCCATCTGGCAACACTGGGCCCCTTGGGACTTCTGGACCCTGGGGGACCACAAAGATATGGGGGGATCCACCACATTGTGCATAAATGGGGCATTGATGAGAGTCACACCATGTTATCCAGGCTTAATTAGGTGGGGAAACCAATGAGCTTTGCTTACTTCTAACTCACTCTTTACAGGCGCAACATATATTCTCTGCCCTTTATTTAAAAATCTCCAGCTTCATCTGCACGGCCGCCACATAAATAGTCACTAGGCACAAATATTGGCTTCAATACAGAGAAATCCATTTAAAGAAAGTCTTTGTTTTCCTACCATCGCAGAAGCAGATGGATTATTGTTAGGCACTGCAGTGAGACACATTGGCATTTTATGTAACTTGTTTTTTTTTTTTTTAAATGATAATTGCATTGATTTTTATTGCACTAAACAAATGTTCCCTGGAATTGCTCTTAGAAAATAAATGCATTTTAGAACAATTTTCCTCTTCGTTCTTGCTTAAAGAGGAAAAGAGGAGGGGCATATTGACAGTTACTGTAAATGCCAATTGCTTCATATCTTCAGAAACTGAAAGCCTTTATAAAGTTGGATGTTGTCTGGTATGAAAGTGTCCTTACATTTCTTAAATCTTAAATATTTACCCAAATAATACAACCTATGAACAGTCATGAGAATATGCTCCAGGGACCCCTGGTGGTCTGTAGGAATATTGGTTTCCTGAGAATATGAAGGGGCGTTTAACCCATTGAGGAAGAAAAGTCAGAGTTGGGAAAGTTGTCGGGAGGAATCACAGGCACTTTATCTTTGCCAAGTTGCATCTGCACCTTTAGGTGTTCTGGCCACAGACAGACCCTATATCTATAGAGATCATTGTAGAGACCACCGGTGAGTTTACTTTGCTTGTTTGTGCTGCTCATCATTTCAAGACTCTCTTTCCTGATAATTCAAACTCCCTCTGCACCAATAATACTTGAGCTTCTCTGGTTTTGACGCCACAATCCCACCATAGACTGGTCTATCTGTCAAACCTTTGCCTGGGAGTCATGCAGTATTGCCACCAAACCTGCCTGTTTGACTTGCTACCTACCTGCTTGACTGTGTCTTATACAGATCTCCATACACTACCAGTTTGGATGATTTTTATGATGTAGTTTTTATTTCTTAATTACACTGTTTACACTCTACAATATAAAATTTCATTCCTGAACCAGAAAGTGTATTTTTTTAGTTGTAATATTGGTGTGTAGGTGTATTTTGCCTGATCATGTGCTTTCAGAAAGAGCCAGCACTTTAGGATGGAACTGCTTTCTGGCAGGCTGTTGTTTCTCCTACTCAATGTAACTGAATGTGTCGCAGTGGGACCTGGATTTTACTATTGAGTGCTGTTCTTAGATCTACCAGGCAGCTGTTATCTTGTGTTAGGGAGCTGTTATCTGGTTACCTTCCCATTGTTCTATTGTTAGGCTGCTGGGGGGGGGATGGAGGGGGTGATATCACTACAATTTGCAGTACAGCAGTAAAGAGTGACTGAAAATTATCAGAGCACAAGTCACATGACTGGGGGAAGCTGGGAAACTGACAACATGTCTAGCCTCATGTCAGATTTCAAAATTAAATATAAAAAAAAATCTGTTTGCACTTTTGAGAAATCGATTTCAGTGAAGAATTCTGCTGGAGCAAAACTATTAACTGATGTGTGTGTGAATTTTTTTTCCATTGACAATATCCCTTTAAAGACCTGCCAGCTCATCTGCTTATACTCATGTCTTCAATTCTGCTATCTGTTCCTTTCTTAAATCAACCCTCCAACTGCCCTCAGTTGGTTCCCCTCCTCAGTTGCCAGTTTGTGGCTCAATTCCTGTGTCTGTTCCTATGTGTATCCCTATTCTTTCTTTACTTTTTCTTTTTATCTGGTGCTCAGGCAGTGACATCACCACAACACTATGTATGTATTGAGTGCCTTGAATTGCATATTTAAAGGGTCACTTACTTCAATGAATGCTTCCAGTTCCTTAGGGGATTCTTCTGCTGATCATTCTGCCTGGTAGGTAGGTGGTAGGACCTCCTGCTATTGTTATTACACTAGTATTGACCCATTCCTTTCTAACCCTGCTTGTACGCTGCCTGTCAGGACCATCTGCCTGAATTTGGATCTTGAGACCTCCTTTGAACTTTGCCTAGTCACTTGCCTACCTGTTTAACTTTTGGGTACCAGTGCCAACCTTCTGCCTTGCCTTGTTAAGCCTGCCTGTGTCAGGGGCCCATGGTTGCCTTTAGCAGCCCTGGTTTCCTGACCCTATTGCAGCTACTGGTAACCAAAACACCTTTTTATTGTTTAGGGGACAGAGGTTAAAAGAAATATAACATTAGGGTTCTTATCGCAGGTCTCAATTCACACCTTTTTATTGTTTAGGGAACAGAGGCTAGAAGAAGTATTACATTAAGGTTCTTATCAAAGTCTTCAACCCACACCTTTTTATTGTTAATGGGAACAGAGGCTACAAGAAGCATAATTTAAGGGTTCTTAGCAAAGGCCTCAATCCACACCTTTGTATTGTTTAGGGAACAGAGGCTACAAAAAGCATTAAATTAGGGTTCTTATCGAAGGCTTCAACCCACACCTTTTTATTGTTTAGGGAACAGAAGCTAGAATAGAAGAAGTATTGCATTAGGGTTCTTATCAAAGGCCTCAATCCACACCTTTTTATTGTTTAGGGAACAGAGGCTGAGAGAAACATTACATTAGGGTTCTTATCAAAGGCCTCAACGAATTCTTAAATCATGGAGCAGAGAACTTGACCAGATTCGGAGAGATTTTATAAATATATTGTAGGGATGTGTAAAATAGAAATCCCCAGTATTATTTAGCAGGCAGTCCCATAGTGTTAAAGACACCTAACTGGGTCCTAAAATACAGTTAGGAGGGGTAACTGTTTCCTATTGCTGCTTTAAGATATGCCCCTTGTTTTTTCTCACAGTGACCAGCAGATGGCAGTGTGTTAGATTATAAAAGACTCTGAAGCCATGCTTTCAGGTCCATATTGTGCTGGCTCTAGTCTGAGCAGGAGGCAGAGCTCGAGTGGAACCTAGACAGGTCAGGTCTAGTAAGAATAGGCTACTCACCTTTATAGGTCACTCTAGGAGTGACAGACAGTCAGGATATTTACCTGAGCATCTTGAGGCTCCTCCGAGGATTGTGAGTGGGATTAAGATCCCGGATTCTAATTGCCCAGAAGTAAGGACTAAGTGTACAGACCTAGGGTAGAATATTCCCTTCAGCTTCCACTTAGGGAAAAGGCTGAAAGCTGGCTGTACCTCTTCAAGGCTGCATTCATTGTTCTCGTTCCTGAGGGAACTTATATTGACCAAAGGTGCTGTGAGTATTGCCTATTCAATGTAATGTATGATCCTGCAATGTTTTCTTTATGTACACTCCACTGAGGATTGTATGTTCAATAAATCTGTTCTATAAGGTCTCATCCGGAGCATATGTACTGGGAGTGAAGCTTATAGTAGAGTAAGGTGCACTCAATTTACTAGCTAGCGCTACAATATCTTGCTAAATGTTGTTTTTTTTATAAAGAAATGATGGTGTGTTGTTCCAAATACAGGTGACGTAAGCTCTGTTACCCTCAATTCCCCTGATTTAAACAAGACTATTGTATTCTGCTGTCACAGGCCATTAGGGGTTGTCTCAAAAGAAAATCATCACTCAAAGCGTTTGGTCCTGCTGTACCAAAGCCGCCTATATTGGCTGAGCACAATTCAATTTTATTGTAATACAGGGATCTGCCAGAGATTTAATTATTCCTGGGGTGAAAGGTTCCCGGGCAGTAATACAAGGCACTGGTCCGTTGAAAATATTTTAAATACTGGTGTTCCTGCTGTCTTTTTCCATCAATCCTTCTGCTAATGACAGCCAATACTTTCATCTGTGATTACAGACCAACTCCATCTTGTACAAGCCGAGACTCTCTGGAATCATAGGTATTGATCTCTTTAATAGAAGTCAGAAAAAATGAAATTACCGGGGCAGTCTTTTAGTGAAACCATGATAAATGGCAACTTACAAACATAGAAAGCAGAAGAGGTTTTTTTTTAATTCTGTATCAGAGAGTACAATCATAATGCAAAAAAAACACTTTCATTTTAAATTCTTCTATTAATACCAGCTATTAAAAACACCTTCATTAAAGGTCTGGTTTGACAAAATTCCTTTTCGGTTTCTTGGTTTGCTCCAGTGGAACCTATTTTAATAAATTATAAGTATAAAAACTAAAATGTCATTTGCTCTATATAATGTGTATAAATGTTCATTATCACAGTAGTGTTTATATTTAACCAGGATAACCTATTATTTGGCTCATAGGGCTCATTTACATCTAGGAAGGCAATGTGCAGAGTGCAAACAATGGTTGGACTCTTCCAATATTTGCACAATGCACCAGGCTTTTCTCTCTAATTGAATTGCTGCTCTGTTTCAGAGTAAAGAAACCTGCAGTCCTCCCAATTTAGGGTTAGGCCACACTGGGCGTTTTGGGGAGATTTGGTCGCCTGGCGACTAATCACCTCCTCTTTGCAGCGACCAATCTCCCCAAACGCCTTCCCTGACTCAGCCCCGGCTAAAATGAAAAAAAAAAAAACGCTGGCGCTAATCACACTCGGCGATTCATTTTTTCGAAGTTTCCTTGTGAGGCAACTTCGGGTGACTTTGGAAAAGGAATCACCACATGTGATTAGCACCGGCGTTTTTTATTTTAGCCGGCGCAGAGTCAGGGAAGGCGTTTGGGGAGATTGGTCGCCGCAAAGACGAGGCGATTAGTCGCCAGGCGACCAAATCTCCCAAAACGCCCAGTGTGGCCTAACCCTTAGAAGCTCTGTATTTATGAGGGACGTTATAGAGGCGGCACGTGTGACCCCCTCCAATACTCTACCCCTTCTTTAAAGGGGTAGTTCGCCTATAAATTAACTTTTAGTATGATGTAGAGAGTGGTATTCTGAAACAATATGAAATTGTTTTTCATATTTTACTATTTGTGTTTTTTGAGTTATTTAGCTTTTTATTCAGCACCTCTCCAGTTTGCAATTTCAGCAGTCTGGTTGTTAGGGTCCAAATTACCCTAGCGACCATGCATTGATTTGAAAGGGAGACTGCAATATGAATAGGAGAGGCCTGAATAGAAAGAGGAGTAATGCAAATGAGCAATAACAATAAGGGGCACATTTACTTAGGGTCGAATATAAAGGGTTAATTAACCCTCGATATTCGACTGTCGAAGTTAAATCCTTCGACTTCGAATATCGAAGTTGAAGGATTTAGCGCTATTCGTTCAGTCGAACGATCGAAGGAATAATTGTTCAATCGAACGATTAAATCCTTCAAATCGAACAATTCGAAGGATTTTAATCCATCGATCGAACGTTTTTCCTTCGATTACAAATTGGCTAGAAAGCCTATGGGGACCTTCCCTATAGGCTAACATTGAGGTTCGGTGGGTTTTAGGTGGCGAAGTAGGGGGTCGAAGTTTTTTTTAAAGAGACAGTACTTCGACTATCGAATGGTCGAATAGTCGAACAATTTTTAGTTTGAATCGTTCAATTCGATGCCGTAGTCAAAGGTCGAAGTAGCCAATTCGATGGTCGAAGTAGCCAAAAAAAACCTTTTTTTTCATTCTAATCCTTCACTCGAGCTATGTAAATGTGCCCCTAAATGTATAGCCTTACAGAGAATTTGTTTTTAGATGGGGTAAGTGACCCTCATTTGAAAGCTTAAAAGAATCAGAAGTAGAAGGCAAATAATTAAAACAACAAAAAAAAATTAATTATAAAGACCAATTGAAAAATTGCTTACAATTGACCATTCAGATTCAGATTCACAAGTTAGGGAGCAGTGATGGACCTTCTGTCGGATTTTTCTAGCCAGACCCTGGTCCACAGGGCTCTCTGCATGAGCACTAAGTATACTCTTGGACTTTGATCCCAAACAGCCAATCATTATGGAGCACAACCCATGCCCATTGTGCTTTTGAGGGGGTCACTGGTTAAACTGTGCTCTAAACTCAACCCACATAAGAGGCTGCCCTTGGCTTAGAATGTAGAAATGTAGCCATTATCAATTATCAATGGCCTTTCATATGGGCTGTGGTCATTTTTAAGTTTCCTTTTCCTTTAATTAAAGGTATTTTTATGGCACTTTTCTTTGCAATTTTCTTAAATTTTTCCATAGTTTTTAAGACATTTAGCGAATTTATTTGACTACTAATCTAATCAATTGAAAAAGAGGCACAACCTGTTTGTTTAGGCTACAATTGGCTGAAAATTAAGTTAGTGAGAAGAGGAAAGTCTTATAATGCTGCGCTGCTTAGAACTGAGCAGCGAAACCTCAAATGACTTCTCAAATAACATGGAGAGCACAAAATGTGGACATGGAGTTTCATATCTGTTGTATTCTTATTAAAGAAAGTAAAAATTGGAGTTTATTTATTTTTTTTGCCTTTACATCCCCTTTAAAGGAGAAGGAATGGCTGAGTTTACTTGGGGATGCCAAAAGTAATACACCCCCCAAGTGATTGTATATTCTTACCTCACACCCGGGCCGGTGCTCCTATGAGCAGAAAACTGCACCAGTCCGGGGGTTCTTCCAGCGAGCACCACGGAGTGATCTTCTTCCTGCTTCCTCTTTCTTTGCGCGAGTGTGCATGCTCAGGAGCGTGAAACGCCGACTTTAGCGAAGAAGTTGGTTATTTCGTTCTACTGCGTCTGCCTGGGGAAACCAGTGGTGCTCGCTGGAAGAATCCCTGGACCGGTGCAGTTTTCTCCTTATAGGAGCACTGGCCTGGGGTGTGAGTATACAGGACCGCCATCAGAAATCGCAGGGCCCAGTAGGACAAAATTCTTGGGCCCCCTGGGCTGCGACCACCTACAGGTCCGCCCTCGCCACCCCACAGGTCCGCCCCCCACCACACAGTAAAAAAAACAAAAAAAAATATTGGTGGCTCGGATTCCCACATGTTAATAAAAAATAAAAAGATATTGGTGGTCAGGGCCCCCCATAAAAAAAACATTTGTGGCCAGTGCCCCCCCATTAAAAATATTGGTGGCTATGACCCCACATGAGAAAAAAAATTGGTGGCCTAAATTGGTGGCCAGTGTCCCTTAAACGTCCATGCCTTCCCGAAGTCAGCAGCTCTCAGAAAGATGGGGGGCCTTGCTAATCAAGTAAATTTGGCATGTTCGGGCCCCCCTTACCCGCGGGGCCCCCTACAACTCTCCCCCCTGTCCCCCCCTGATGGCGGCCCTGTGAGTATATTTAATCACTTGGGGTGGCTAACTTTTGGCACCCCAATAAAAATATACCTTTCCTTCTCCTTTAAATTAGTTACAAATATAGGAAAACAAAATTGTTACTGGAATGAATATGTACCCATTCCACATCTTCTCCAATTAGTTCTTAGGCTGCCCCTCAGTCGTTGGCTGCCTTGTGAGCCCTGTAGGGTCAGCCCCTCCATCTGGAAACAACTGATTTAAAGGGAACCTATGACCTACCTTTCAGCAACGATGGGGGATGTGTTGAGTGTATCCGATGTGTCAAACTGCATGCAATTGCACGAGTCACACGCAATTGCACTGAAAATGTGACGTTTACACATAATTCTTTAGGCGCGTGTATGCTGCATCAAAGGAAAGATACGAGAAACGTATGGCCTAAGCAGAGCAAAAAAGAGTTCCACGTTCTTCTGAACATTTCTGCCTTATGTATCATGGTCAGAAGGACTGACCAGCAGGTAGCGCTGTTGTTTCAGCTTTTATTATAAGAGCAGTGTAAAATTGTGCTAATATCTTGACAGTTAGGCAAAATAAAAGTTAATTGCAAAAGTGCTTAGAAAGAGTGGGCTGAGCAATTTGAAGCTTTATATTTCCTTCGATAAATATTTATACTCATGCATAAAGGGTTAGGTGGAAATATAAATTCATATGAAAATAAACTCCAAATAAGTGAAACAAGAAACATGTCACAAACCATAAAAAGATATGCAACAACTGTAAGTCATGCCAGAAACCAGTATTTGCCTTTGTGAGCTCATAACGTTTCTATCTGCAATTAAACGGCAACTTCCTCCCGTGGCAGGTTGACCATTAATCACCCGGTGATTAGGCCACGTATAAATCTCACAGCCTAATCAAGCACCTTCCTGAGGAAATTGGTCGGGCTCTGGCTGTTTGATCTGCTGGGGATGAATCATATCGTTCCTCCTAAGACAAATCTATTTTCAAGTGCCATTTTCTCAAAGAATTTTCTTTTATACTCCGGTTGAAAGAAATTAAAAAAAAAAAAAAAAAAGAAGAAAAATCCAGTTTCATAGGAAACAATAATAGTTTAATCTCTTGAAAAATTTCCTTCCTGTGCTGCTGTACCCTTTATAAGTTTGACAGCACAAGCCAAGGAAAATGAAGCAGGGCCCTTGCCAAGAACAAGCTGTTACTTGAGCCTGTTAGTTCAATGCCCTCATCACCTATTACAGCGGATCATAAGAGACTACTTGTCTATCCCTATTTCCCTCGTAAACTTGATTTCCTGCTTTTGGGTATTTAGTCTTTCTTGTCCTGGGAGATATTCACTGGCAGAACTTGTGCTCTGGTGAAGGCTTGTTAAGCTCTTTCAGCAGTGGAAGTGTCAGGCGAGCGGCACCTTCTCACTGTGTCTTTCAAGCGGAAATTGCTGGTGAGACTTTAGTTCAACTGGAACTTATATTCTAAACAGAGAATTTTCTTTTTTTTTTTCCCCTGATACCTTAATACTGTGCTAACTTTATTATCATTATTTTGTACCTACCATTAAAGGAATGGTCATCAGAATAACGGAATGTGACAACTTTAAAAGGGGATAAAGAACTTTATTTTTGATGAGCTCATTCGGTCGAGCTTATGTATAAGTATGGGATCTATTATCTGGAATATTAGGGTTTTCCTATAATGTAAATTTCTATACGTTAAATCAACTATAATATGTAGAAAATATTAAAAGACACCTATCATATGAAAAGTGTTTCCCCCACCAGAGGCAGGGCCAGAATTAGGGGTAGGCAGAGTAGGCACATTCCTAGGGTGCAAAGCTGGGGGGACGCCAGGCAGGTACCTTCAGTGCGTCCTACCCCTAGTCCTGTCCCCATTTCTCCTTACCGGCTGTGAGTATGCCAATTCATGCGTGTGCATGCGTGCATGGCTATTAGGCGCCGTGATGGGCCAGGTTGTCCAGGGCGCCTGGCCAGCCTGGCCCAGCGCGGACCAGAGGTGAAGGCTAATAAAGCCTGCACTTCATTTGAGGGATGCAATACTATTTTGACCAAAAAAATGCTCCTGGTATGTGATATGCCACTTGTACTGCGAGGGAGCTCTCAGTATGATGAGCCATTGTGAAACTCTAACAATTGTGAATAAGAAGGAGAGTCCCAGCTCTCTCATTAAGAACATTCAAGTGATAATAGGTATGTGATGTGATACATGTGATAATAGATATGTAGACAGTGTCAGACTGGCCCACTGGGATACCAGGAAAACTCCGGTTGGGCCCAGGTGTCAGTGGGCCTCTTGCCTCTAACCATGTCGCATATTTCATGGTCATTCCCTATTTCTTTATGGGGCAAAATGCTTAATAATGGAAGAATATAGTAAGTAAGTATAAAAGACTAGGAGAATAAACAGGTTCAGTGAGAAGAGGAGGAATAATAGTTTGGAAAGTGGGGCCACAGTCTAAGGTTTTCTGGTGGGCCCCTGGCATCCCAGTCCAACACTGGTTGTATATATGCAGATCTACACATTTTTATTAGAGCCACAAAGCCCAGGCCCAGGGCGGCAAAAAATGGGGGGGGGGCATGCTGGCCATATCACCACTGGGAACTGGACAGGAGATTGGTGGTTTGAATCTCTCGCCTTCCCAGTCCCTAGTGGTAGACACTGCAATGGGCCAGAAGAAGCAGAGCTGGTGGGAGAAGTAGGTAGGTTTGCCCCCTGTCCAGATTTGACCTGGACAGACCAGTTTTTTTGGGAGGTTGGGGGGTGCAAACAGGGGGGTCTGATTTGGAGGGGTTAGGTACGAGTGGTGGTGGGGGCCTAGGGGTGCCGCATCTTAAAATCCAGCCCTGGACTCCAGACTCAATTCCACAAATTGAGAGCAAACCATGATAGTCTGCATCTAGATCACAGGGACTATTTACCACCTTCCCTAAAGCTGGCCATAGGCACAAAGATAGAGTCAATTTTCAGATCGTGTGTGAATTGTACCGACATTTTTTATGTCATGGATATTGGTCGTTTAGTCAATCGAACAGGTTAGACATTTTTTTGTCAGCTAACAATAATATCTCTGCATGTATTGCCTGTCTGATGATATCAATGAGAGTCACTACTATTTGTCGGACATAACTTTCGTGCGATTGCTGTCAGTAAGAGAACATCGCCTGATTTGTTTCTTTTACTACTTTATTTGATCTATAGGGTTAGCGGTGGGTTGGGAGATTGCACCGCACGATCATTCATTAGATATTAAGGCTTTATCTGCATGTCTATTGCCAGCTTTAGTCTAGCAGGGTTGATGATCCACTTCCTTCAATTTGTTCCATGTTTAAATGATGGATTCTTGGATTGAAATCTCATTGCTTTCCAGAGATCTTGCCCACCACCCACCATGTGTCCTTCAACATACATTGAGCAGAAGTAATGTTCTCAGCCAGTTACTCATATGAGGCGTGAGGAGAAAGGCCATGGGTGGAATTGCTTTCTGTATTACCCTCTATGGGGAAGGGTGGGCAGGAGACATGGTTGGTAGTGCACAGTGTCTGGAAAGCAGAGGGACTTCAAACAAAGTAAGAACATAGATATTTGAGGCAGAAAGTGCCCTGGTTGGAACTGAACCCACCAGCATTTTACCAAAATTTGTATTGACTCTTTATGGATAAACAAATATGTTTCTGGACACAGAGCCGATGTCTGAGATACTTAGCTTCTACAATCTAAGTGCAATCAACAATGAAGAATATAGAAAATAAAGTACTCCCTATTGCAAACTATAATCATATTAGAAGTTACCTTGGAGTTCCATGTCCATATAAATGCCGAAAGTTGAGTGTTTTTCATACAGGCCACGGAACTCATAGATAACTTCAAATATTCTCACATTTTTTTAACAAGGGGGTAGATCATTTTTAATACATGGGTTTCAATGAGTCATGTGACACAAACCTAGTAACATTTACAGTATTAGGATATTAATTATAGGATATTCATGGCTCTTGTGTATTATAATGATATTAGAGACATCTTGGGAACTACCAAGGCCTCCTTGATTTTTTGGATTTCTTTGTGTCTCTAACCCAGGGATCTCCAACTTTTAGAACCTGTGAGCAACATTCAGAAGTAAAAGGAGTTGGGGAGCAACACTAGCATGAAAAATGTTCCTGGGATGCCAAATAAGGGCAGTGATTGGCCATTTAGTAGCCCCTATATGGATTATCAACATACATTGAGGCTCTGTTTGGCAGTGCACCTGGTTTTTATACAACCAAAACTTGCCTTCAAGCCTGGAATTCAAAAATAAGCATCTGGTTTGAGGACATGGAGAGCAACATCCAAGAGGTTGGAGAGCAACTCACGAGATACTGGTTGGGGATCACTGCTCTAACCCCACTACTCAACAGAATTGAATCTCCCCTTGAAAAAAAACAAAACAAATTCCCATTGATTTCCTTGGAAATTCCCTTGGACTTTGTGGCCAAGCGTTCATGGCTTTTATTTATGAGCATATATCCTTAATTTGTTTTTTTCCCTGATTTGCTCCATATTAGATGGACCCAGCTTCACGTTGGGGCAGATTTATTAAAGGTCGGACAGAAAATTCCTTTTTATTTTTCCTATTTTATCACCAGTAATAAAAACTGAGTTTTTTGGTATTTATCATTCTTCTCTTGCATTGTGATGAATTTCCCACAGCGTGAAGAACATCTCATGACTTTTTACCTTGGCCAACTGATGAAATTTATAGCAGGCTTTTTGGCCCATATGACAAAATGATTTTCAACTATTCAAAGATGAAGAACACTTACAAGAGAAAAAACAAAACAATGGAGATGTGGAGAAATGCTTTAATAATTCCAGAGGAAAGTGGTGAAAAATGTCAGTATGTTATTAAAGTATTCAGAGTATCAGGAAATTCTATCATAAATGTTAAGAAATTCATCAGAAGCAAAACTGCTAAATTGGAAAAACAAATAGAACCTTTCATAAATGCACCCCTTTAAATGGCATGCTGTGTTTCCTAATATATTTACTCTTTGAAAAGGCAGAAGACCTCATATTTTCCATGACGTGAACCAATGGGAATGGCTATAAAAACTGTCCATGGAAATAGAGACGAGACAGAACAAACGTTTGCCAGGTCATGCAGAATAAAAAATCCGAGACTGTATATCAGGATGCCTGGACCTTGCAGATGCAACGGGAATTAGAAGAAGTTCCTGACAATGACAAGTATTTTCCTTATGTTAATCACAGAGAAATGAGAAAGAAGAGAATGTTAAGAAATTCACACATGAGTTATGAGATAGTCCTTCCCAGTCTCTGGACTGGCCTCGTTGGGGTGAGATTTACTGCTCTGCAGGGAAGGTTCCTCCCATACTAAGATATTCTATAATGAATAGGAACGTAATTGTTGCTTTGTTTTATGCATAGTACCGTTACCTATTAATGACCCATTAGGTACATTTGTTTTGTGAACTGAACAACAAAGACCAAACTAAATCCCTTATGTGTGTGTTCAATTGTGAATCAAAGGAGGCTATGAGAATACTAGGAACCCTCTCAGCGACACTGCAATGCTTTATAGCAAAATTAAAATTACACATTTATTAAATGATGTAAAGTTAGAAGCTATGCATGCATTCCATCTATGACTGTGAGCTGAATAGTATCTACACAATTTTTCTGCATTCCAAAGAGCAAGTATAGTAGGTTTCCATCTAGCAAGGGTTACAAAAAAAATCAAGTTATTTTGTGCATCCATAAGAACAGTGGCGTAACTAGACATTACTGGGCCCCACAGCAAATTATTTTTCAGGCCCCCAAAATGTCTAGAGGTTGACCTATTTTACCAGTATTTATTGAAATTGTATATGAATTAGGGCCTCATGGGGCCCCTTCACTTTCTGGGCCCCCCTGCAGCCGCAGGGTCTGCTTCCTCTGTAGTTACGTCACAGCATAAGAACTTTACTCAAGATTATGGCAAAGGATGGGAAAGGAAAACTTACTAGGAAGAATCTGGATGAACTAAGCTAAATGTAGGGTAATATAAAAAAAACATAAATAATACTCGATGCATCTCTGGTATCAGGACAACTCTTCTCAAAGATTCTGTTCCAGAAAAACAATGCTGTTATTGTCAAGCAACTTATTGTTGGCTATAAGACTATAAAGCAAAGTCTTTGATGAAATCTCTGTTGGGCCAGTGTGGTAGTCTAGTGAGTGCTGCAACACCACCTTCATTTTTTCCTATTTTGAGATCTTTGCTGTGGATGTGCTAAGGCACAATAGAGTAAACAGATGGTGTTTCTGCTTCCAATTTTACTCTACTGTCCATGTTCACAGCCCAGACCAGCTACAAGGAATCCCTGGGAAAGGCAACAAGATGGTAAAATGACACTCAAAGAGGAATGCCGTCCTGGGGTCTGAGCAACCCTTCCCTTCTCCTTTATTTTGGGGTATGTAGGCACCAGCCTTGTACATTGCTTGGTTTCAAGTTGGGACAATTGTTCCAGACAGGTTTGCTCCTGGTTGTTGAGTTTAGTTAAATGACACTTCAGTGTGAACTTCAGTTTGATTGAGATAAGGGCTGCTACTGGGCCATTGTAGGACATTCATCTTTTTGTTCTCAAGTCACTGCAGGGTTACCTTGGCCTTATTTTGGGATCATTGTCCTGTTGAAAGATGAACCTTTGTACAATCCCCAGGATTTATTTAATGTAACAACTTTTGGTGATTCCTGGTGTTCATCAGAGTCCAAGGGTCTTTTTATCAGTGCTTACAACTCCCACCTTTTGCTTCCACTTTATGGCAATGACCTGTATTTCATGAGTCATTGGGTCTCAGTAGGGTTAATATCAGATCCATCACCCCTCAAATAATATCAGAGGTTAACATCAGGTCCACCACTTTGGTATCATAAGACAAAGCTGAAAAAAAATCAACGAGATTCCTCTTTGCATTGCTGCAAATTTGCCCATCCAGTACATATTCAAGATACATTTTCAGGTTTCTTTTGAGTCACTCTTTCCATGCTAATTTTTTGTTTATGCAAGATCACTGTATATGTTAGGCTATTCATCATAGTATTGATTAACCTTGATGTGGATGGCAGTTCCTTAAGAAATACTGACAATTGTATGTTATAAGACAGGTGCTTATTGCTACATAGATGGATTCCAGAATCGCTGTGTGCCCGGCCATGACATCACTAATGGCAATAATCACTTTCATAGTTGTCTACCTTAAATTCCTATAATGATGGGAATGATGATAACTCGGTGATTATAGTGTGGATGACCCTGAATTAGATTTGAAGATGCCTTTCAAATTAGAAGATGTAGAAAATGGCAAGATTCCAGTGTTAAACTCTCTATAAAACATAAGTTCCACAATGTTCTCATGAAATAGTGCGAAAAAAGATGTTCTCAAACGAAGCATGGCTCCTATACATTCTATCGTCCTTAGGGCCATGTTGGTCAGACCCTGTTTCCAAAAATTGTGGCTTCCTTGGCTAGGGAAATAAACTTCATCACTTCTGATGGGAGAATATCATCACCCTAAATGGATGTTAACATGAGGGAAAAGACATAAGGGGTAATTTACTAAGAGTTGTGCTAAATTGGACGCACTCTGAGTTGTGTTGTCAATGCATCAATGTTACACACAGTATAAGGAAAAACAAACATTCTGAGCCAGAAGAAGCTAATAATCAGGAGATGAGCAGGGTCGGACTGGGCCAGCTGGGCATTGGGAAAAAATCTGGTGGGCCCCGCCAGCCCAGACCCGCTCCCTATTTGAAACACTGCCGATCTCCCTACCTACCTCCCTCCCTGACCCCTGGTCACTGCCGACCTCCCTCCCTGGCAATAGGTAGGGGCCATGACAGAGATCGGGGGGCAGAGGGTGCTTTGTGGCTGGGGGGCTCAATGGTGCTTCATGGCTGGGGGACCTTTAGGCAGCATGCCTGATGGCCAGTCCAACACTGGAGATGAGTGTAGCCATATTGATTCTCCCAACTTTTAAATATGAGGATAATAGAAGTGCACTTGTCACCTTTATAAAAGCCTGGTGCTTAGGAGACTTAGGAAATGTTATAACCAATAAAAATAATACAGGTATGCTTGGGATCTGGGGTTTGCCAAATAAGGGATCTTTTTGTAATTTGGATCTTCATACCTTGTCTACTAAAAAAAACTATTTAAATATTAATTAAACCCAGTAGAATTGTTTTTGCCTCCATTAGTTATTAATGATACCTTCACTTGGATCATGTTTTATTATTACAGACAAAAACGGAATTCTTTTAAAAACTGAAATTAATATGCAGTCTGTGGGAGATGGCCTTTCTGTAATTCTGAACTTTCTGGATAACGGGTTTCTAGATAACTAATCCCATACCTATAATAATATTGCAAACAGATTTAAATCAGGCAAGAAAACATTTATTAAGAAGGGGAAGCAAACAAAGGGAAGCAGGTCCAATGTCCCAGCATTTAAGGAATATTGGGTTTCACAGATGGGGGACTATTGCTGAAAATAAGCTTGGCATGATGATTTATTTCCATCTCCTCTACTCTCCCCCGCCCCCCACGGTGCATGATACCATTCAGTGTCCTCCTAAGGTTTGGGTGTCCATGGTCAATGCACGGTGGTGTCAGGTGCCTCATTCTTGCCTTTGTATTACAGAAATCACATATCATTGTTACCTGCGCTGTTTCTATATTTGGTGGTAAAATATCTGTGATTCATGTTATTGATTTCCAAGACTATAATGTTATCTCTGTTCTGTTACAGTATGTTCTTGGTATGCTGACTGTAATGAAATACGTGTGTTTAAGTCCCAGATGCTTTTAACTACACACATCTAAGCAGGACCTTTCACCTTTTATTTCAGTTGGGGGTCACTGAGCCCACCCAAATAGATTACCTGGTAATGGAGCATGGTTACTTATGTTGGAGGTCATCAATATGAATTCCACTGACTATGTGGTCTTGTGATTTCCAGCATGGGTACTTACCTATAAGAAAGCCCAGGGAGATGGTATGTAAAGTGTCATTTATGGACCATCTTCAGCTGGGAACTACCTGAAAGCGCTAGTACGTTGGCTTACACATTGTGGTGCTAGAAACTTACTGGACCAGAATTGACAGACGGGTCCTGTTTTAAATAAATAGGAGGTGGCATTTGCTGTTTTAGGTGTTTCTCCACCAGCTGAACTACATCAATACTACATCAACAGAACCTCCCCAAGAGAAATTAGTCGAAAATCGTAGACTCAGCTAGTAAGACCATCACAGCAAGCTGAAAAAATGTTTTCATCGTTTTATTCATTCTTTAGCATATCCAGTGGCGTAACTAGATATTACTGGGCCAGAGAGCAAATTATTTTTCAGGCTCCCAAAATGACTAGAGGTTGACCTGTTTTACCAATATTTATTGAAATTGTATATAAAATAGGGCCTCATGGTGCCCCTATACCTCCTGGCCCCCCTGCAGTTGCAGTGTCTGCTTCCTCTGTAGTTAATCCCCTGAGCATGCCCATGTCCCCTTAAAGGAGGTGTAAGCCCTCACCCTCCCACCCTTTTCTAACCAATCACCCACTCCCTAGGGGAGGCCCCTATCCGATCTGTATCATTGCCTGCCCTTCATGGATCTCCATACTGGTGCTCCAGACTGGAACTAGCCCAGGCTAAAGACCTCTTTAGGTAAGATTTTGTATTCTTGGAACTATGGCTAACTGGGCTCTTTAGAAAACTATTAATAGCCCTATAACCATGTGATGAGTAAATGTCGGACCCCATAGGTGTCCTTAAACTGAAAAAGGCCCACAGCCACTGCATTAGGGATTTCAATGTGATATGAGGAATAGTGACAAGAAATAAGAGGTAGGTGCATCACCATATATTTTGACATGGGGCTACTTTTATCAGCAGTGAATGTAAAACCAGAGCACAGTTCAAAAACAAAAAAGTAACTCATGTCCTGTAGCATTTTTTTTTAAAAAAAAAAGGTTATTTATTTATTCCTTTTAACATTCAAGATAAGAAAATCAGGACCATGCAGTCATCCCAACCCCACCCCCAATCCAGCAAAGCTCTGGCAACATCATTTTAAGCATGTTTTCTGTTTACCAATCAGAACTGCAACACCAAGAGGGAGATTGCCATAGCCCTAAAGTTCTCAGGTCTTTGCAGAATTTAACATATTTGAAATCTGTATGCTGTTTTTAAATGATTTGGTGGTCAATGTGTACTTCTGTCCTGGTAAGAAAATTTAGGCCCGGACTGGCAATCTGTGGGTTATAGCAAATGCCAGAGGCGCTGCTATAAGGTGCCATAGAAAGTCAATATTTAGTGGGCTGGTGGTTTGGGCCTCTGTGTGGGCTGATTGGGCCTCTGTGTACCTGAAATGCCAGGGCCTATTTTAATTCTCAGTCCGGACCTGAGTAGATGAGATAGGCAGAGGACAATAGAGGTTAAAGGAGGCTTAGCTTCCTCAAATGAGACCAACCACCATGTATAAGTCTATGATTGTAATTACCTCCTCTTGCCTTTTAGCAGCCTCTCCAAATAAAAACGTCACTGTCCTCTGTGGTTGAAAACCTGTGTACCATCAGAAGGAATGAATCCTCTTCTTATCGCCTTAAAACAAAAAGTACACAGAAAATGTGCCTCCAAAGAAACACTCAACATGGAAGCAAAATGGCAGGCACTCCGAAGGGACACCTATGGAACCTAAGGGACACTACCTTCTCTATACAATCTAGATAAGAGATATACAAAGTTTTGTTCATTCATGAAAATGTATATATTTGTAAAAGGGAACTACTTTTAATCAGAAGCAACTTGTGTATAATTTAATTTGAATTTGTTATGTTAATAATGACTTCGTTGTTGGTACGAATTCTAAGGTTGGCGGCACAGGAGACTATTGGGGGAGATTAGTTGCCCATCGACATATCGGCTTTTCTTCGGGCGACTAATCTCCCCTAAATGCCTTCCTGCCGGCTAGAATGTAAATCGCCAGCGGGAAGGCACTCGGATCGATTCAGTTTTCCGAAGTTGCCCGAAGTTTCCTCGTGAGGCTATTTGAGGCAACTTTCGGAAAATGAAGTGTTCCGAGTGCCATCCCGCCGGCGATTTACATTCTAGCCGGCAGGAAGGCATTTGGGGAGATTTGTAGCCCAAAGAAGAGGCGTTTTGTCGCTGGGTGACTAATCTCCCCCAGTAGCCACATCTGCCACCACCTTAAAGGCTGTATAGTTTCTAGTGCAAAAGGACAGTCAGCAACAAAGCTTTTCCTTTATCACCCTACTCTGACAGCTCTACCTGTGGAATAATAGAATATTTTGACTTGATTGGATGCTACACTGTGACATATTTCTCCCCCCCCCCGGACACATGGTCAGTTCTGAGTTCTGACTGCATATCTTTAGCTGATTGGATAGGCTATTCCAGTATAGTGCATATATATAAATGTGCTTACATAAAAAAAGATACTAAACTCAAACACTATTTGGAAACTGAAATACAGGATACGAGAAACAATTGAAAGACAGAGAAACAAAACCAAGGTTTGAACTTCCCAAAAGGGCTGCAAAGCCAGAGAGAGCTTCTCACCAGATCACAAAGGGCCACACTGAGCAACCTAGTCCTTATGGATCCTGTCATCGGAATACATGTTTTTTCAAAACACATCAGTTAATAGTGCTGCTCCAGCAGAATTCTGCCATGAAATCCATTTCTCAAAAGAGCAAACTGATTTTTTTATATTCAATTTTGAAATCTGACATGGGGCTAGACATTTTGTCAATTTCCCAGCTGCCCCCAGTCATGTGACTTGTGCCTGCACTTTAGGAGAGAAATGCTTTCTGGCAGGCTGCTGTTTTTCCTTCTAAATGTAACTGAATGTGTCTCAGTGGGACATGGGTTTTTACTATTGAGTGTTGTTCTTAGATCTACCAGGCAGCTGTTATCTTGTGTTAGGGAGCTGTTATCTGGTTACCTTCCCATTGTTCTTTTGTTTGGCGGCTGGGGGGGAAAAGGGAGGGGGTGATATCACTCCAACTTGCAGTACAGCAGTAAAGAGTGATTGAAGTTTATGAGAGCACAAGTCACATGACTTGAGGCAGCTGGGAAATTGACAATATGTCTAGCCCCATGTCAGATTTCAAAATTGAATAAAAAAAAAGGGGTTTGCTCTTTTGAGAAATGGATTTCCATGCAGAATTCTGTTGGAGCAGCACTATTAACTGATTCATTTTGAAAAAAAAGTTTTTTCCCATGACAGTATCCCTTTAAGGTACCAATGTCTGGCTCTGGTAATATTCGTATTTGGCAATTCATACCATAATTCAAAATGTTTAGTGATATGCAGTTTATTCGACAGGCGCGAATTCACCGGCGAATGTGCGCTGGCGTCCAAAAAACGGACGCCGGCGTCAAAAAAAGAGACGCCGGCGCCATTTTGCAGATTTTCCGCCGTTTCCCGAATCACTATTAGTTATTCCCATACAACACTTCTACTACTACTATACAGTAACACACCTTCCTTTTTATGTTGGCCTCGTTGCATGATGCGATTAATTGCACTTAGTGACAAAGATCCCCTTGATTTTGTAACAATGACAAGGCTGAATCGTTGTTACTGAGAGCAAAAATGCAGACATGGATATGGGAAGCATTAACATGCAGCTTCAGATCCTTTATCCACACAGAAGGTTTAGAATAATCCACGTCTTACATTAAACTGTAGCACAAGAAATAGCAAATGTCGGGCACGGAGAAGAGGAGGGCTTCTTGTTTTCAGCCACTAGTTCCCGGTTATTATTTTAGAAGCAGAAATATTTGGAATAATGACAAGGTTCAGTTCACAGAGTAAAAGGTTTTCTCCTAATTCAACTGCACTTTTCTCTATAGATTTTCAACCATGAGAAATGTTTCTGGCGGAATAGAATCTGACGTAGAATTGACAGATCTGGAATCAGGTAAAACCTTGTGTTTCTGCAAATGAACTTAATCCATTAGCTTTTGATATGAATAAAGTTGATTTTGAACGTTAGCAATATTACAATAGGACATAAGCAGATATGGACTGATCCTATGAATGAGATGAACCCATTCAATTTTAGATGCTTGAGAGCTTCATGGAATCAGTTCACAGATCCTATCAAATCAAGTGATGAAATACAAGAAAATTTGTTAGACTGTAAACCAATACTGGACTTATTAATAACACCATTAGTGGTGGGTGTTATTAATAACAGTGATGGGCGAATTTGTCCCATTTTGCTATGCCATGAATTCTGCAAATTTCGGTGAAAAATTAGCGAAATGCCGATTTTGACGCAGGCACCCGTTAAATTCAATAGACGTCAGCTAATCTTCGCCGGTGTCAAAATTGGTGCCGGCGTCGTAAGCATCGGCAGCGTCAAAATCGTTGCCGGCTTCAAAAAAACTTTGACGGCGTTGGAAGCGTTGCCAGTGTCAAAATGTTTTCGACGCCGACAAATTTTCGCACCAAAAAAGGGACAGTTGGGAGGTATGGAAAACTCTACTTACAAAGCAATTACTGCTAATCTTTCCTTATCAGTGTGATATTCAAGCAGCATTTTTACATTTAACTTACCCTTTCACATTTGAAGTCTTGTTAAAGAACCAGTAACATAAATTTTTTAAAAAAAAATTCGTTAGTAAACATCGAAAAAAAAAAACACAAAGACAAATTAAACTTTTCTCCTCCCTGCCTTCCTTATAGGTGATAGCCAGGGAGGAGAAATCAAGAGCCGCACGATGGATCATCGCCCTGTCGCCTTTTCTGAAGGGGAGCGCAAGTGGAGTTTCGGTAAGTTATTTCTTAATAAAGACTTAGCAATTTCTAAGTTTCATTTGTCTTTGTGTTTTTTTTTTGTTGTATACTATATTTGAAAAAATCGATGTTACTGGTCCTTTAACATACAGTATGTGAAAGATGCGCCATAATAGCAATTATTGGCAGTGACATTCTGTTACAGGAATATGCCAAGCAATTAATTAATATGGGGTCAGTATGTACTATTTCTAATATGCATATTTAATAAACACTTGGCTTTTTATAATTGGTAGTTCACGGGATTTTGTAATTATATTATAATTAAGTGATTTAATTAAATATTATGAATACAGGTATGGGAACCCTTTATCCAGAAAGCTCCAAATTACGGAAAGGCCGTCTCCCATAGACTCCATTTTATCTGTAATAATAAAACAGTACGTTGTACTTGTCTTTCTAGTTACGGAAAGATCCTTATCCAGAAAACCCCATGTCCCGAGCATTCTAGCTAACACGTCCCATACATAAACAAATATATATATATTAGCACACATGAATTTCATTACCATTACAGGTACATAGTTACATAGTTACATAGTTAAATTGGGTTGAAAAAAGACAAAGTCCATCAAGTTCAACCCCTCCAAATGAAAACCCATTTGGAGGGGTTGAACTTGAGGTACAGGTATGGGACTCATCCTGAATGCTCGGAGTTTTCCCGATAAGGGGTCTTTCCGTAATTTAAATATACATACCTAAAGTTAAATCATTAAAATCAGATGGCAGCCAGACACCAATCCCATCAATCATTGAAATATTAAATAAACCCAATAGGCTGGTTTTGTCACAAAAAGGAAATCATTTTTTAAAATATGGATTATTTGGATAAAAACGAGTCTGTAATTCAGAGCTTTCTGGATAACGGGTTTGAGAATGGATCCGTTATCTGGAAACCCATGATCCAGAAAGGTCATCTCCCATAGACTCCATTCTTTTTAAATAATTCAAAGATTTTTAAATTATTTCTTTTTTCGCTGTAATAAAAAACAGTAGCTTGTACTTGAGTCCAATCTAAGATATAATTAATCATTATTAGAAGCAAGACAATCCCATGGGGTGTATTTAAGGTTTTGTTTTTATTAGCAATATACAGGGATGTAACTATAGAGCAGTGATCCCCAACCAGTAGCTCGTGAGCAACATGTTGCTCTCCAACCCCTTGGATGTTGCTCTCAGTGTCCTCAAAGCAGGGGCTTATTTTTGAATTCCAGGCTTGGAAGCAATTTTTAATTGCATAAAAACTAAGCATATTGCCAAGTAGAGCATCCTGTAAGCTGCCAGTCCACATAGGAGCTACAAATAACCAATTACAGCCCTTATTTGGCACCCCAAGGGGTCTTTTCATGCTTGTGTTCCTCCCCAACTCTTTTTACATTTGAATGTGGCTCACGGGTAAAAAAGGTTGGGGATCCCTGCTATAGAGGAATCAGAACCTGCGGCTGCAGGGGACCCAGGAGGTATAGGGGGCCCTGGAGACCCTAAATAATGAGCAATTTTAGCAATCTCTGGATATGTTGGGGACCTTAAAATGAATTTGCCCAGTAACATCTAATTACGCCACTGGTAGTATGGTGATCCAAATTACAGAATCCCCAGGTCATGAGCATTCTGGATAACAGGTCCCATACCTGTATTCAGGAATCTTTACATAACCAAATGATTTACTTCATACAAAACTACCTGGACACATTCCCTTATTAGATAACAGAACTGTTCTCCATAGAACTTTTAAACCAGGGGGCACCTTGGGTTCATGTACAGGTATGGGACCTGTTAGTCAGAATGCTCGGGACCTGGGGTTTTTGCGGATAACGGATCTTCCCATAATTTGGATCTTCATGCCTTAAGTCTACAAGAAAATCATGTAAATATTAAATAAACCCAATAATGTGGTTTTGCTTCCAATAAGGATTAATTATATCTTAGTTGGGATCAAGTACAAGCTACTGTTTTATTATTACAGAGAAAAAGGAAATCTTTTTTTAAAATTTGGATTATTTGATTATAATGGAGTCTATGAGAGACGGTCTTTCCGTAATTCGGAGCTTTCTGGATAATGGGTTTCCGGATAACGGATCCCATACCTGTATAAGCTCTAATAGTAGCTCTGTCTGTGCACAATCACCTCTTCTCTCCTGGGTTTCAAAGCAAAATAAAATTCACATTGGCGCTATCCTGTACTGACAGTTAACAGACTTGAACGTGACGCTTTGAAGGGTCTCGGTTAAATAAACATTTTCACTATAATAATAATAATGTGCATTATTCAGTATAATGTAAAGTATTTCAATTAAAATATATAATATATATATAATATACAGGAAACAATTGCTAAATGCTCCAAAAAATGAAATTGGCAATTGCACAAATGTGTTCCTTCTTATATTTCCCCATTTCCAAATTAATAGTATTACCTGCAGCTCTTTCTTCTAGCCAAGAGCTTCTGCTGACTGACTGGCTGATTGAAAGCAGCTCCAGAAGGAGTTTTCTCTTATCATATCAGTGGATTAACTTTGCCTTGAAACTTTTTTTTTTATAAGCTATTTGGAGATATGGTTTGGGCCAGGTATTGGCTGTAGTGCAAAAAAAAAAAAATCCCAATACTTGGGGAAAAAATACTTTCACCTCAGCTGTTAACAAGTTGTGACCTTTGATCTCATTTGTTGGGGCAAATTAGCTCCTGGCACCCAATGACATCAATTATTAACTCTCCGATTAATAATTTATGGACAGGCCGAATGCACGAGGCTTCCGAAAGCCGACAGTGAAAGTGAAAAAAATAAAAGGAAAATGCAGAAAAGAACCCGGGCCTAATTGTACAGATGTAATGATGGTGCTTGGAATGTGTCAGGTGATTGCACCCACTCTAAATGCTTTCTGATGCCTCTTTAAAACCACATGCGCTGGAAAAGGAGCCAAGCTGTTATATCCCCCTCCCCGATAATTATTTATGGATATGGTTTATCTCAATTTGAGCAATCGGAAGAAAAGTGCTTCATTTGCATTAGATTAATGACACATTGAGTACGGTGACCTGATCTGTCTATCTATCTACCTCTATTTCTCTACATCTCTCTATCAATCATCTATCTGTGTATCATCATTCTCTAGCTCAGGAGTCCCCAACCTTTGTTACCTGTAAGCCACATACAAAAATAAAAAGAGTTGGGGAGCAACACAAGCATGAAAAAACATCCAGGCGAGCCAAATAAGGCCTGTGATTGGCTATTTGGTAGCCCTTATGTGGACTGAGCCTACAGGAGGCTCCCTTTTGCAGGATTCTTGGTTTTTATACAACCAAAACTTGCCTCCAAGCCATAAATTCAAAAATAAGCACCTACTTTGAGGCCACTAGGAGCAACATCCAAGGGGTTGGTGAGCAACATGTTGCTCGCGAGCTACTGGTTGGGGTTCTGTAGATGGTGAAGGAAGGGGGTCTCTTATCTTAAATGATTGGGACCAGGGGCTTTCCAGAAAAGGGATTTTTTCATCATTTAGATGGGCATTCTTAAGGCTATAGAGTAGGATTGTTTTGCCATCAGTATAGCCTTGCTTAGTTACAGAGCCAGGCCTAGGGAATAATACTTGGCCCGGCACTAACTCAAAAAAAAAAAAATACACTTACAAGAGTGTAGCCGTAATAAGGAAATATGTTCCTAATGAAGTTGTGTTACTGTTTCCTACCAGAGTTTCAGGCTGTTCCAAAAACAGAAATATGGTTTCTGGCACTGCCTGTGAGTTACTATTAGACCCCCTCAATATCCCTGTGCACAATCTGCAGAAATATTCTGTAATATCAAGAGCATGTTCCTAAGCAATTCTGTCCCACATCTAAAGTTACTTTGGCTCAGCACGGGTTTATAAAGGGAGAATATTAATGCATTTAACGGATTTAGAATAAAACAAGAATGTCCGGACTGGTATTAAGAAATGGCAAGGCAACAACTGCTACTATTTTAAAGGAGCAGTAAAGCTTGGAAAAAAGTACTATTCACAGTGCCAGTGGTTGGCAAGGCAGCTTTACCCCTTGCTATTGGGATTTATTGTAGTCAATACCTACTGGAGATTTCTAACTTGTGTGGCTGAATGACGTGCAAGTTAGGGGAGAGGTGAGGGCACACCTTAGAGCCCCCCATGAATACAATGGTTCCAAATACAGGCAGTGCTGTATTTATGGGGCACAATGCAGAAAATGCAGGGTAGGGTGTAGCGTGTGAAAAATATGATGTTCCGCATTCATTTTTTGCACTTTGCACCCAGACCTGCACTTTATTAACAACCTAAATGCAGTTTTACTGACCACAGTTCTAATAGCAAACAGGCAGGAGATCTATTAAGCAGAATGCTTGGGACCTAGGTGTTGCCTGTTTCTTTCTTTTATTTGGATCACCATGCCTTAAGTCTGCTAAAATAAATGACAATAGGATTGTTCTGCCACCAAAATGGATTCATGCAGCTAAATTACCAACAGGTACAAGGTATTGTGTTATTATTACAGAGAAAAAGAAAATCATTTTTAAAAATTAGAATTATTTGCATAAAATGGACTTTATGGGAGATGGCCTTTGGTACTTTCTGGACAATGTCTTTCCGGATACTAGATTCCATATCTGTACAAATTTAAATGGCTTTACAGCTGAATGAATGTGCCTACAATCTTAATGTAGTCATTTTTGTTTTGAGTTTATTTTAGCCAAAGTAAAGCAGGCAATACAAAGGAAGATCCACTACCATAATCTGTCAAGGTGGCCAAACCAGCATCTCTTTGATTGATTCGGCTTTCAAAGTGATTGGTCTTGCCAGGAGAATTCAATTTATTTGGTCTCTGGGTCATACACGTGAAGATCCACTAATAGGGCAAAGTGGCCATTCAGAGAAGAAAACATCTATAACCTAAAGTAGCCTTCATCCAATGAAATATTCCAACTTTTGAGACTGACACTGTATCTGACCCAGCTCAGATCATGTATTATTTGGCAACGCTGCAATTTTAATGAGATAGAAGCTGGCCAGTAAACGTTGGGCTGTTTTAATTACAAATGTGCTTTTAAAAAATATCTACTCAACATTTGAAATCGTTTTCTTGATTGTGTCCAATAACAGGTATGACTTTCAAAGAGAAACATGTCTCTATATAATTCCCAGAAGTCATTAGCCAAACTAAGAATGGCTGGTTCCTCTGTATTACCTTTTTCTTTCCTATTCAAGTGGGTGTTTTACTAATGAATTATTATACTGTAGAAACACAAATGATAATAAAATGTCAACTATTAAAACTAAGTTAACCCCAAATCTAGTGTCCAATTGGAAGGATTGGACCATACCATTCTGAGGAGTCTTTTTTTAGGATTTATTGCTGTTAAAAAGACATAAGCAAGTGTTTCTCAAGCTGTGGGTTCTTGAGCCCAGGCTGAAGGAAAATTAAGGTGAGATTTTGGGAGAATGCCTTCTTACTCTCGCAGATCCTCATTTAAGCACATCTTAAAAGTCAAATAGAGTTAGATTTTGAGAAAACTCTTAGGGGCAGATTTACTAACTTGCGAAAAGTCAGCATCGACGTTTTGCACCCATCGCTATACTTTGCCAGGCAAAAATTTGCTCAGACAACGCTAATTCACTAAAATGAAGAGTTTCATCCCAGGCGTCGAACACTGGCGACTTTTCACTAGCGGTACTTCGGCAATGAGAGCATTCAAAGATATGCTAGCGTTCATTTCTGCCTAGCGAAAAGTCACTACAGATTTTGAGCTCAGGTTAATTTGCATACGGCGGGAAATTTAAAGTTGTATGAGCAAATACTTTACGTTTACACTGTTCATTACACATGTCCAAGGAACATCAAAAAAGACAATAGAGTTGTAATAATGCCCTACACATGAGCCCACTATAAAGTTAATGTTCCATATGTTAGAAAATGTATGGAGAAAGACAGTTACAAAAATTTTTTTTTAAGGACTTTTGCAGCCTATCATTCTGAAAAAAGGAAAAGTCGCCAGCGTTTTTTGAACTTGCATTTTCCACACAGAATATGATGTAAGTGACAGAAGACTGAAGAATATCTATGTACTCCATTGCACTATACCTGGTCTGAGCTGGCGAAGGCAAGTCTGGCAAAAGAGGTAACGTTCAGTAAAATCCGCATTTTAGGTAATTTGCAGAGTAGCTTTCAGTCGCCATAGTGAATTGTCACCAGGTGATAAAGTGCAAATGTACGCTAGTGGTGGTCCCTTTCGCTAGCGAATTGGTGCCTGCGTCTGTTAGTGAATTGCCGATGTCCCTGCTGGTGGCATCGCTGGTCGAAAAGTCTCTAGCTTTAGCCACTTCGCCCTTTAGTGAATCTGTCCCTTATTTGTTGTCCTAGATATTTTTGGCACTAAAAGTCATATGACCTAAAGAGGGCTGAATTCTGGACCTCAAATGGGCTTGAAATAAACAGGTTGAAAAAATAACAAGTTAAGCCTTTACTGATATTCCCCATAATGCCATGACCAGTTTTCGTGCGATGAGACATGTAACTTCAACCTTTTGCTTGTTTTAGCTATTACCATATAACAATAATTATGACAAGTCACAGATGGCCACTCTTTGGGCCTAAGCATTTTATTCAATCTCTGAAGTGCCACTCAATGGGCTTCAGCTGTTTGTGGGATTCTGTCAGATCTGCTTTAACATCTGAAGGGCCAGTAGTTGCCCACGACTTGAGTGCTAAAAAGCAAGAACATTTTCTGTTTAGGGTCAATCAGGTCAATCAACAACATACTCCTGTTCTTCAACTGATCAAATTGCTCCTGCTGCAAATGTGGGACTCACAGCTAAAGTCAGTCGGATGAAGCAGAAACATTTTTTTGGCAAGTTTATTATATTTTGCACAAATATATACACAGTTTTCTCAGAAATATTTCCAACATACAAAGCTGTTTCACGCTGTGGTGGTGCAAGTTGAGGCTAGCATTTATAGAGTGGGAATTGCATTACTTTCATATATTAAATTCAAATACACTGGGTACAAGTCTGACTCACCTATATATAAAACCTGCTGTAGGACCCTTGAATTACTGGCATGGTCAAGGTGAGTGGAAGCTCCAGTGCTCCTCAATGGACACACATGCACACAATTCATCAGAGAAGAGAGTATGGACACAATGCCGCTCATCGCAATTGTTGAAGTCCATGGACACAAGCATCGATAATATCATCAATTCACATAGCCCATTGCTTTTTTTACCCTTGTTTTAAATCCATAACTTCACCTTAAGGAGAGAGCAGAAGAGAAGACACAAATGTAATAAATGGCACAGATTCCATTTGCAAGAACAGCATTAGACTGGGCTGGTGGGGCACTGTGATAAAAACTCAGTGGGCATCAGCCCTCATGAGCCCCCTAGACCAACTACTTGCCCTGTGGTGAGATTAGATCTCAGCTCCCCTCAGGGAAGGAATGTGCTGGTGTGGGAGCCTCCATGGCTGGCATGGTGGGCCCACAAGGTGGCAGCCTCAGTGGGCCAGGACATTCCAGGCTGACACTGTGCAAGAACACACACATATATCTGAGAGGATGAACTGCTCTGACTACTTCAGTAAAAAAGTTGCCCGAATTGGTTTAAACTTGACCAGGGGAACCCCTAGAGGAATTTTTGGAGTAGAAGAACATCACTGACCACTCTCTTTCTATAAAAAGTGAAAAACAGAGACAATAGATTTACATGTGAGAAGAATGGCTTTTTTTAGCTTAGCGTTGCAACTTCAGCTAACACATATGAGTGATTTAGTGCAAGAGGGTCTGCAAGTGACCCCAAACATAGTGCAGGATATCTGATATTTAGCAGTGATTGGTCCCTGTGCACAAAGATTAGGACCTCACTGCAGAAAAGTTGGGTTTGTGTTCAGTCCTATTATACATACTAGAGCACTAGGGATGTAGCGAACGTCGGAAAAAAAGTTCGCGAACATATTCGCGAACTTGCGCAAAAATGCGAGCGGTTCGCGAACGGTTCGCGAACCCCATAGACTTCAATGGGAAGGCGAACTTTAACATCTAGAAAAGACATTTCTGGCCAGAAAAATGATTTTAAAGTTGTTTAAAGGGTGCAACGACCTGGACAGTGGCATGCCAGAGGGGGATCAAGGGCAAAAATGTATCTGAAAAATCTGCCTGTGTGTGCTTGGAAGAGATAGTGTAGGGGGAGAGCTGTTAGTGATTTCAGGGACAGATGATAGTAAGTTTGCTGGCTAGTAATCTGCTTGATACTGCTCTGTATTGGAGGGACAGAAGTCTGCAGGGATTTGAGGGACATTTTAGCTTAGGTAGCTTTGCTGGCTAGTAATCTACTGTTCTCTTTAAACAACTGCCATACGTTGACCTTGTAGGCATTGTTTGCCCAGTTTTTTTGGACGCAGCCACTGAAGCACAGTTGCCATAAAAAATATGCCATATAAATGCTGAAAATAGTAATTTTTCGCCATACGTTGACCTTGTAGACATTGTTTGCCCAGTTTTTTTGGTTGCAGCCACTGAAGCACAGTTGCCAGAAAAAATATGCCATATAAATGCTGAAAATAGTCATTTTTTGCCATACGTTGACCTTGTAGGCATTGTTTGCCCAGTTTTTTTGGTCGCAGCCACTGAAGCACAGTTGCCAGAAAAAATATGCCATATAAATGCTGAAAATAGTAATTTTTTGCCATATACGTTGAGTCAACGTATGGCAAAAAATGACTATTTTCAGCATTTATATGGCATATTTTTTCTGGCCTCTGTGCTTCAGTGGCTGCGGCCAAAAAAACTGGGCAAACAATGCCTACAAGGTCAACGTATACACTACTACAGCGGTGGATACGGATTACGTAAAATATATTATGGCTGCTTGAAAAAAGTCACTCCGGTGTTTTTTCTGGAGACGGTAATATTATGGATATTTAGACAGAATGTGAACAAGGTCACACAGCTAGATGGCGGGTTGAAGAAAACAGTGTGCAAATAATGCCTACAGGGCAAATAATGCCTAAAAGGTCAACTTATACACTACTACAGCGGTAATAAAATAAAAAAAATAAAATAAAAAAAAAATGAATATTAAAAAAAAAAATTAAAGTTGGTGCTGCTGAACTACTAGGAGCAGCAGATTAGCACACCAGTCCCACTCCCCAACACTGCTAGACTAATAGCACTGGGCTCTTATAGTAGTAGTAGTAGTAGTAGTAAAACAACAAAAAAATAAATAAAAGCAGTCCTTACAAGGACTACTGTTATTGCAGCAGTCAGCAGATGAGATCAGAAGCAGGACAGCTGCCCACAGCAGCTACATACAGAGCACTGCAGTAGAAGGTAGATTACTAGCCAGCAAAGCTACCTAAGCTTAAATGTCCCTCAAACCCCTGCAGACTTCTGTCCCTCCAATAACAGAGCAGTATCAAAACGATTACTAGCCAGCAAACTTTCAACTGTCCCTGAAATCACTAACAGGCAGCAGCTCTCTCCCTACACTATCTCTTCAGCACACACAGGCAGAGTGAAAAAACGCTGCAGGGCTTCGGTTTTTATAGGGAAGGGGAGTGGTCCAGGGGAGAGCTTCCTGATTGGCTGCCATGTACCTGCTGGTCTGGGGTGAGAGGGCAAAAAAAAGCGCCAACAATGGCGAACCCAAAATGGCGAACGTCGCGCGACGTTCGCGAACTTCCGGCGAGCGCGAACACCCGATGTTCGCGCGAACAAGTTCGCCGGCGAACAGTTCGCGACATCTCTATAGAGCACTCCATTATCTTTTCTGCATTGGTGTCATACTGTAACCCTCATACGGCTGGATAAAGTCTGGTTACCCAAAAAGGAGCAAGCAACACCTGAATCAAGAATCCTTGGCGGAGACCTGATAAAATGCAACTCTGTAGGCCTATCCATCATGTGATGGTAGGTTGGATCTGCATTTTGGTGTATTTTAGTTTGTGGATCTACCTGTAGTTTCAATAAAACCATGAAATAGTTTTGGTTAGTTATGACTTAAGAGTAGAGCTCAAGAGTGCTGTAGATGAGGTCAACCTGGGTCATAACAGAGAACTGAGATTGGAACACATGGTTGATTGCAAAAATATCCAAGGTGAGAGACTGAAGGTATATTTGAGAACATCCATTTGCCACAACATCCTTCAACATACTTTTACCCTCTTGAATTATCATGTGTTCCTTCCTGATCTTACATCCATAACCCATAAGGTAAATATGTAATATTGCTGACAAACAATGCAGTTCAGTCAAACAGAAAAGACAAGCTCAATATTAGATTAATCATCCAGAGAAAAGCCACTAATTCCCCATTTTTCATCTAATGGAAATCAATTATTATTATGTATATTGATATTATATTTATCATTATTTCTCTGTTTCCCTTGTAGATCAGTCAACAGAATTCCAAAGTGTCCAAAGAAATAAAAAATAGCTTTGTGGAGATGTTCCTATTGTAATTTCAGGCCTTTGTGATTAATACTGTTTTTTGGTGTATCAGGTCAGTTATTCCCATCAGGAAACTATTGATATTGGAACTTTACAGTGATTTATTTGATAAAAAAAATATATCAAGGTGTTTAAGAAGGGGTTTTTTTTGTAATTGTCTAAAATTTGGGGAGCTCATGGAGAATCTGTATTTCCACAGAAGTAGGTGTATGAGGGGGTCATTATGGGTAAAAATACCAGGAGGTCTATTTATCAGGTATCATGTTTGTGATTAAACCCAATCTAGTTGTACTGTGTTCACAATTTTTTAGGTTGCTAACATACTCAAAATAGAAAAACTATTTAACGTACGATCGAAAGATTTTACTTAGATCGTTCGATGGCCAAATTCGACTTTTAGTGCTTAGAAAAATGCTGTAGAAGATCCCCATAGGCTAACATAGCACTTCGGCAGGTTTAATTTGGCGAAGTATTGAAGTCAAAGAACTATTTTTACTTCGAATCGAATTCGAAGTAAATTCGAAGTTGTAGTATCCTTTTCGATGGTCGAAGTATCCAAAAATTACTTTGAATCTTGAATTTTTTTACTTTGAAAATTCCCTCAAATTCACTTCGACCCTTGATAAATCTGCACCTAAGAGTCTGAATTGATTAAAAATGGTCCACTAGGATCAGTACAGCTCCCAATGATTTTTATGGGACCCCAACAGCTTTTATTTGGTGCAGTTCTGTATTAGAGGTTTTTGGAGTTTTTAAACTTAAAGGAGAAGGAAAACTACCGAAGCAGTTTATTGCCAATAGATTAGCCACAATAGTGCAAGCTATAACACTATATTTATTCTGCAGAATGCTTTACCATACCTGAGTAAACAGCTCTAGAAGCTCTCTGTTTGTAGGATAGCAGCTGCCATATTAGCTTGGTGTGACATCACTTCTGGCCTGAGTCTATCCCTGGTCACTTATGGCTCTGGGCTTAGATTACAGCTGAGAAGGGGAGGGGGAAGAGGAGCAAACTGAGCATGCTCAAGCCCTAGCCCTGGAGGTTTAAGATGAAAACAGGAAGTCTGATACAGAAGCCCATGAGTACACAATACAAGGGAAGAAATGCTGTGTTTATTTTGACAGAGGACTCAGAACAACATTACTTTGAGGGTTTACTGGTGTATTTATATAGACCTTTCTGATAAAGCTTACTTCATTTTAGCCTTTCCTTCTCCTTTAATCTATCTCAAACTTTTAGAGTTTTAGCGAAATACAAATTTAAACCACACATTTTTAGAGAAAAAAAAATTCAAATCCAAACTTAAGTAAATCGGCTCTTAAGTCTTATTAGGCTTTCTCCTGTCCTAAAGTATGACCAGACATTGTACAGGAGAGTGCCTTACCTGAAGAAAAGGTTTTTTTTTTAATGAAAAAAGGAAATATTCAGTAAAACATGACTACTTTCCATGGAACCTTTATTATGCACATACAAATGGCTTGAATGATCCCTCATCCAAGGGGCTTTATATATGCTGGTGGGGAAGAACATACCTGAAAAAACTAACCCTATGCAAAAATAAACAAATTTGCATATTTTCCTATTCTACCCACTATATTTTAGCCCTGGTGTTGCATTCCCAGTACTATATGATTTTTCGTAGCAAATAAAATTGTGTTCCGCAGTAAGAGACTGATGTGAATTCTAGACTGTTTTAATGCCTTTGCCCCTATGAATACTTGGGACTCTTTATTGAATTTTAATCCATCATTTTAAAGGAATCCATTTACCATAGGGAGGGACTTTTAAACATGGTCATACTTAGTCAATACATCTTAAATTCCTAATTTATTGCTTGATAAACACGTCAGGTACCTTGTCAACGTGAGAACATTGCTGCTGATGTGGAATATTTTATCATTAATGGAAAACAAATGCAAAACTCCCGAGAATGAGTGAAAAAAAAAAGCAACAACGAATATTAAAAAAAAAAAAGGGTTTTAGAAGTTTTATTTGGTTCATTCTTGGAAGTGGGATGAAACAGATGACATTATGAGGGAAAATTCTACGTCGTCGAGTAGAGTTGCCCAAAACTTAACTTGCCTTTTATGACCTCTAAGTCTGTGGATATTTTGTAAAGTCAGCACTGTTTTTCCTGTCTTAAAAATGCTGATTCCCCAAAACAATAAATGAATGAGTAAAAGAACACTGAAAGCAAACCACAAATAAAGCAAAATATGCAGTAGAGGAAAACTGTATGGAAAGTCTGGCCTTGCAACTGTTTCCAGACCATTGGGTCTTTGAACTCTCTCTCTCTCTCCATAAATATATATATATACACAGTATATATTTCCTACTATCTCCAGAACATTCTGGTCAAAGAAATCAGATTTTAAGTGTATTTTGAGGAATATGTGTATTGTAAGGGAGATGTAGACTTGTAACATAAACCAAATATGGGTCTTCAATCCTGGTTGGTGGTTGTATCTTCAATATTGTCTAAGCTATCTTGCTTCCACGAGGCAAAGGGCAGGTTCCTTCCTCTATCTGTATAAAGGCTTGAAGTATTTATTGTGGTTGGGTATTACATTAGTGCACCTACTGGGTCTACTGTAGAGAAGTCACACTAGGACACCACCTATGAGCCTCTTTGGAGGACTGAGATACAAAGAAAGGATGCTAGACTGAATGTATAGGGATTGTGACCACACAATGGAGCTATAGTTAAAGGGATACTGTCATGGGAAAAAAATCTTTTTTCAAAATGCATCAGTTAATATTGCTGACCCAGCAGAATTCTGCACTGAAATCCATTTCTCAAAAGAGCAAACAGATTTTTTTATATTCAATTTTGAAATCTGACATGGGGCTAGACATTTTGTCCATTTCCCAGCTGCTTTTTGTCAACAGGCAGCGAGAACAGGGCAGGGTTGTGAAATTCGCGGGGTGGGGTATCAATGCCTCTCTATGGCTACTACCTCTTATCTTTGACTTTTGTTCTCCTGTAATTGATGTATATTGGAACGTTGCTTAGTATTACATATTCTTTCATTATGCAAGGACAGTGTTTAGGTACAATTCCTCTTTACTTTACAGTTGCTGAACAGAGTGGTATGGGACCCCTTATCCAGATACCAGTTATCCAAAAAGTTTTGAATTACAGAAAGGCCATCTCCCATATTCTGCAAATAAATCTAATTTTCTAATCCGACTTCCTTTTCCACTGTAATGATACAATAGTACCTTGTGCTTGATGGTAACTAAGATGCATGAATCCATATTGCTGTGAAAGCAAGCCTATAGAGTTTACTTAATGTAAATTAATGATTTTTATAATATTTTAAAAATGGTGATCTAAATAACAGGAAGATCGCAAATCCAGAGATTCTCAGGTCCAATTCATTCTGGATAATAGTTCTTATACCTGTATAATATTTTTTTTATGTTACTACCGATACTGTAATACTGATATGATTCTTAAATTTAATTTGGAAGGTGCCTGCATCACAATGTCCTCAGTCTGGGCGGGTCAGCTGTCTCAAGCTATTACTAAATGTCTCCAACATTGCAGTCACTTTATGTTCTGTTTCTACCATCTTTCATGAACTTATATCCTTTATGTGATATTTTTCCCTGAAGATTTAACCAATCTATTGCTGTTTATTCTCCCTTGGTGTCTTCTCTCTCCTCCCTTTATCACTGTTCTGATGGGGGAATTTGAATCTATTCCATAAGAAAGAGTGTAATTCCTCCTGCTCCATCAGGGCCAAGGGAGAGCTCAGACGTTATTTCCGCAGAGGTTAACCTGCTCTGATTAACTTTCCCTGCTCTTCCATTAAATCAAAGAAAGGCCTCGACACTCGGACAGTGAGCCATCTTGGAGTTAATACAATAACCCAATCCATTCTCCCCAAATTGAGTTGCAATAATTCATTTTGGTGACCATACGTATTTGTTATGCGTAATATGAAACGTTGCCAAATGAAATCAATAGAAATGTTTCTTGTTAATGAAGATATACTGCTGGGTTATGTTTTGCAGTATACTTAATACCACACAAATCCTATTTGTATTGTGAATTTCACCATGTCTAAGGGTAACGCTCTCTCAAGGAGCCCAGGACATTTAGATAATGGAACCCTTCATATATTGCCTTATACTGCTGAAAAACACATATTTGCTAAGGTGCAGGGCAGATTAATATTAGGTGAATAAGGGACAATACCTTAATTAAAAAATGTATTTCTAAAGGAGCCTCTTACTCATTTCAATTTATTAGAGACATATGGGGTCATTTACAAATGCAAAATTGCTCCCCTTTGTGTTCAGTTACACAGTATTTCCATCTGGGGCATCACCTGATGCTGGGAGCAAGGCAACCCTGCCATTAAGGACAGAGTTCCTTTATAGACTTGCGTCCTTTTATAGACTAAGTAGTTATGGGTCAGGTAGGGCATGGGATGGGGGCTGCCTATGTGACGTCCCCAACCTGGTCTTTCATGAATACAGTGCTGATGGATGCTCCATTCTGGAGCACAAAGGCTTGCACTTACACATGCTTGACACAGGGCAGAGCATAATTCTTGAAACTATGGCAACTTGTGTCCGCTAGCATGAGTAGAAGTTTATTCTCCCCATAGCAAAATTTTATAAGGGTCTCTCAAGAGAAGTCTATCCGTTTCATGGGTCCTTCTACAATCCTGGGGGCCCAGCAATTGCTGGGTCTGGTTCAGGGTTGGACTGGACTACCAGAATATCAGAGGATTTAATGCTAGGCTCCAGCCTTAGACGCCAGGAGCCCAACACTGCTCTGGTTTCCCTTTTATATGCACCTACCGTATATACTCGAGTATAAGTCGTCCCGAGTATAAGCCGAGGTACCTAATTTTACCTCCAAAAACTGGGAAAGCTTATTGACTTGAGTATAAGCCTAGGGTGAGAAATGCAGCAGCTTCTGGTAAGTTTCAATCAAAAAATTTAGGGTTTCTGCTCCCATTGGAGCCGGCGAATATTCTTGGACGCTGGGAAATATTCTTGGAGACTATTCTTGGATGCCGGCGACTATTCTTAGGCACCGGCGACTAATCTTAGACGCCAGCGACCGTTTTTGTGCTTGACCCGAGTAGAAGCGGGGGTAGAGTTTTTCAGCATATTTTGGGGGCTGAAAAACTCGGCTTATACTCGAGTATATATGATATGTTTTTGTTGACTGCTAATGTGGCCTCCCCAACTTGGTCTTTCATTAATACAGTGCTGCTGGATGCTTCATTCTTGAGCACAAAAGCTTGCATCTACAGATACTTAACACATGGTTGTTGTGTAATGTTTGAAAATATGGCAACTTGTGTCCACTAGCATAAGTAGAAGTTTCTTCACCTCAAAGCAACATTTCTTAAGGGTCTCTCAAGCCTTATGGAAGACTGCCCATTTCATGGGACCTTCTACAGTCCTGGGGTCACAGCAGTTGCTGGTTGCTGATTCAGGATTGGACCTTCATACCAGACCATCAGAGGATTTTGTGGGTCCTAGCCCATTGGTCCTTTTCATTTTCACCATTGACTTCTAAGCCGTCTATTACATTTAGGGCTGTTTACAGTAATTGTTGTAAGGATGGACCCTCAATGCACAGTTCTCTCAGTGGGCCCCAAGGAGTCCAACACCGGTCTGTTTTCCCTTTTATACACACCTATGCTTTTGTTGGCTGCCTCCCATCTTTAGGGAAATTCCACTTCCTTCACCCCACTGACCTATTTGTGGATTTACTTGTTTCCACTACATGCTGACTATTTCTGTTTCACATCCCATAATGTGGTTATTCACAGCCGGTTTGTCCTGACTGGTGCCTGTAATGTTTTATTTTCTACTTTCATGTGGAAACCAACCTTAAGATAAATAAATACAAATTTTAACATTTAAAAATAGGATCCTGTGCTGCTTTTATGGAGGGTACAGTCATAATAATAAACTTGATGACATAAGTACATGTGAACTTCAGACTGGCTGATTTTTATCAAACTTATTTTGCTGAATAAGATACTCTTTCCTTTTATACTCTTCCAATCATTGGTGTAAGGGATCAACTCTTTATGTCCTCTCTCTATATACAGTACGCTGAGCTGACACTCATTCAGCCCAACTCAATGCACTTTTGTAACTATGTAAAATAAAAATCCTTGTAACCCTGTATATTAAATACAGATATTACTGCCACTGGTGAGAAAACAATGCCATTCCTGGAGATATTTGATGTCCCAAGTATATTTGGTGCCAGTAATAGGTATTATGGATAAACATTGCATTTACTTTCCATTTCGTGGTGGCACACTTGCTCTGTCAGCGCCAATTTCTTTGACTTTATCAAGTGATATCTCTTTAAAGCTCTCCTCTGTGAGAAGTTCATGCGGTGAATTGATTTTGGTAGGATTGTGGTTATGAGTTTGATACTCAGAACAGACCAAATCATACTAGCTATCTATTGGAAAAACAACATGACATAAATAAAACAGTCCGTCAATAAAACCACAAGAGTAAACCAAGTGGGACACTTGTTAGCAGCCGATGTCAAAATTATTTAATCAGTAGCATAAAGCAAGTGTTTCAAGTGATACCTCAGATAGCGCAGTGGTATAATTAGTTACTTGGGTGACTTATATGATGTTCTGTCAATCATAATAAAATAAACAGTGTCTCAATCCGGCGGTCAGGCCAAAGCCACCGGGGTTCAAGATAATGGATCAAGAATAAGTAACATGACCTACCTGTTTCTCATCATTCCAAAGGGTGGGAGTGATGACCCGGCTGAAATATACATATTTAAGTTAATTTTCTGCTTCTTTATTAAGATATCCGTTCAGTTTATCTGTTTATTTACTGGGACACTGGAGGTTCTAGGCTAAGGATCCCCCTACCCCCTTCCGTTGTGCTTACCACCAACCTGAATAAAAACCTGAATAACGACACAGAGACTTCTTAAGGTGGCAAAATCTGTGGAGGTCACGTATTTTATTAACAAAGTTATATATATATGTGCCAAGGACTAGGTACACCCTGACCACCAGCTGCGGCTCCTATAATCACCAAGAACATGGGCCTGGTGCCCACACCATACCAAACAGTTATTTTAGAGAGCAGGGATCATGGGGCAGAGCGCCCGCTGTTGACCAACCAGTAGCCCATCCCCCTGCTCCCTATCATGTGCAATAATGGCGCTAACCCAGCCTCTCGCATGACACAGACAAGACCGTGCAGTCAAAGTCTGCTCCACACTCGCGACTTTCCGAGGGTAGGCCTGCACTTCACTGAAAAAACCATCCATCTTCCTGGAGCCGCACTGATGCCTTGTCACTGAAAACGCAGCTGTGTCAGGGTGGTACCTATTGACCTGCACAGATAATGGTGCCCCAGAGGAAGTCAAAAAACTCAGGTGCTTTTTTGGCCAATTAGCAGCCTGATGAAAAATTCCTTCCTGACCCCATAAGGGCGATCGGTTGCTAGAAACCCTGGAGCACCGTCTTTTCGTATCTTCTTGCTCTTTACCTGGGATGGGAGGGTGGGAGAAAGAAAAAACAGGTTATGTTTTACTGGCCTCCTGCTCCTCCTTAAAAAGCCCCTTCCTGGCTTACCTGCCCCCTGGCTCCGCCCTTCAGCCCGCCCCCTTTTTTCCCGCCGAAAAGGGGGACCTATTGTTGTAACTCCCTGTGAGAGAGAGTGGGGGCTGACAGCCGATACTCACAATACACATCTAGCGGGGGAGGTTGCCTAGCCTAAACTCATCTCGACCCTATGTGGGCCTCATTCCTCCTAGGCTAAGGATCCCCCTACCCCCTTCCGTTGTGCTTACCACCAACCTGAATAAAAACCTGAATAACGACACGGAGACTTCTTAAGGTGGCAAAATCTGTGGAGGTCACGTATTTTATTAACAAAGTTATATATATATGTGCCAAGGACTAGGTACACCCTGACCACCAGCTGCGGCTCCTATAATCGCCAAGAACGTGGGCCTGGTGCCCACACCGTACCAAACAGTTATTTTAGAGAGCAGGGATCATGGGGCAGAGCGCCCGCTGTTGACCAACCAGTAGCCCATCCCCCTGCTCCCTATCATGTGCAATAATGGCGCTAACCCAGCCTCTCGCATGACACAGACAAGACCGTGCAGTCAAAGTCTGCTCCACACTCGCGACTTTCCGAGGGTAGGCCTGCACTTCACTGAAAAAACCATCCATCTTCCTGGAGCCGCACTGATGCCACCCAATGGAAAAGAAGGGAAGGGTGCCACCTATCCTTTTCCATGGCCCACCTAGACCTCCTGCGACCTCCACCATTCTTCTATATAATTCCTGAAGTTTGCCCAGAACAAATCCAAACCTTCCTCTGTCAAATGTACTTTATCCTTTCTAAAAAGCTGTGTTTGTCGGTACCTTATATTGTCATGTCTAATTACCCCGTTACCTGAGGAACACATGATCTTGTGCATGGCCCGGTTTACTTTTTTCCTGGCTCTTTCAATGCCCTGGGGGGAAACTGCTCCTCGCCATTCTCCTCTCTGTATGATGTCTGACCAAGCCACTCCCCCTATCTTGTTGCTGGACATTAAATCCTCCAAGTCCTTTCTCATGCTTTCCAACGCTGGGGTTTTGATTGACGTAAGGTCATTTCCCCCAGCATGTACTATCACCAGGTTTATGAACTTGAACTTCTGTATTGAACTATACAACCGGCCTCTCATTTGTTCCCACTTCATGCCTCTCCACCCCTGCCATGTAATCTTCATGTGTTCCTCCGGTAACCCCAACTGCTTGCCTGCTGCATGCTGTCTTGCCCAAAAAATAAAGGAGTGGCCTATGATCAAAATGTTGCAGGTAGCTTTTCCCCCTGCAGCAACAAACCAAAGAAAAAAGGGGGGGTGGGGTAGGTTAAAAATTGTAGGATTACTACTGTGTTACATTTATGGGGCGTATGTATTTTTTGTATGCTTTTGATTTCCACCTCCCAATTCCTTTTATCCTATCCTCTGTTTCTCCCCTCATTGCTGCTTCTGTTGCTGCCCCTATCCTGAATGAATGTGATCCAAATTTTTTAGGATCCCATCCGTTCGCAATGACTGCCTTTTTGAGCACTTGCCTAAATTGAAATGCTGACATGGGGGATAAGTCCCTGTGAATTAACAAAAGGTGCCCCCCTGCTGGGCGCATCCCTATGTAATCCTGCAAGGCCTTGACCGGCATGTTATTCTCGAAGTTCTTTCTATACTGAACCATCTGCCCTTACCCAACTGATCTGTTTTTGATCTACTGATGTAAACTAACAACTTCCTGTCCTGTAATAAAACCTGGCTATACATTAAACCTTTATCTGTTACCTTCTTGGATGGGGGGACCAATTCGCTTATCCTAAATGCTCCTCCGAAAGCCAGAGCGAAGGCTGCTCTAAACAAAATACATTCAAATTGGTCTGAACACACCTCCTCAAGAGAGTTCAGAATCATTTTTAGTCTGCATTCAATTATGGGTTCTCGCTTATCGACCCTGGGGCCTTCAACTCTTGCCCATCCCTTCATTATTTTCCTAACTAATGGATCATGTGTGATATCTGCTCTACCCTTTACTATGGAAAAATGAGAAATTGCGGCTAATGCGTTGCTGGCTCCTGCTCTTGACTTTCCTTCTCTGTACAGGACCATTAAAAATGACACCAAATCCTTAGTGCCTTGATTGCTCTTACCGCTTCTGCAGAATATCTGCCATCTCTTCCAGGCCCTTTTGTAGCTGGAAAGAGTCTTTTCGGATACTGCCCTTTCACACAATTCTTCTAAGAGGGGGTCACGAGCCATAGTAGTCTTCCGTGTAGGCACCTTGGTCCTGTCGCCGTTCTGTGAAGACTGCCCTTCTGTACTGGATGAAGCCCTCTCCCTTCCTTCCTGCCGTCTTGAAGGTCCTGCTTCCTCCTCTCCCTTCTGCTCTCTCTCCTTTCTCCATTGGATCCAACTCTCCTCCTCCTCTCGGTTTCTAAAATAAAAACTTGGCACCCGGTTATTTCCGTAACCAATGTCTTCCTGCCACATTCCCTTTACTGGCCTCCTTTGCCGATGCCCGTGGCTGCTTGCAGGAAAAAACTCACAATCATCCTCGTAATTGTATTCCTCGATAAAATAGCAAGAGTCATCATCTTCCCATTGGTCATACTCCCCAGACCACTGTGGCTGGCTCCAGTGTCTTGAGGTTTGAAAACCCTGGGCCTGGAGTTCCCTCCCCCCCTTGGGAAAGGTCCTGGGTGCCTGGCCCTAGATTGGTTTGGGGTGGATTCTGCCTCCATCCCCCATTCTCCTTCGTCCGAGCCCTGCTCCTGTTCCCAGCTCCCTCCCCCTCTATGGGCATTCCTATGGATCGGGGGAGTTGTAGGGGCTGGACTGCTGGGGTTGTTGGGGCGGGCCTGGCTTTTCCCCCCGCGTTTTCCTGGTTCCCGGCCCTTGCTTCTTGGAGGGACCCCCCTCTGGCTACTGGGAGGGGGGTTCCCTGTTTGGGCGGAGATGGGGTTTGTATGGCGGCGTTTTAATAAGATAGGGCCCCTGGTTGGTGTCTTGCCCCGTGGCGTAAATGCTCCCCGATCGTTGGTGGGCTGGCGTGATGAGCAAAATTGGGGCCCCTTGGGTGCTGCATGGGGTATTGTGGCCTCCTTCTCCCCCGGCTGTGGACCTCTGTGGCTGGCCGTAATCGGGCTCTTAGCGGTGTGGACCGCTCCGGCTCCCTTACCTCCTTCCGGTGCGATGACGTCATCCGAGTCTCGCGATGCCTGCATCTTCATACCGCCGCCATCTTCTTCCGACCCGCTTCCTCCGAACTCTTCCTCCGGTCCGTGGCTGCTGGCGGCGTCGTCTCCAGTGATGGCCTCCATCATCCTGCGTCGCCTGTTGGAGCGTCCACCTAGAAGGGAGAAATTTACCTTCCTCTTCGCACCGGAACCGTGGACTTGGCCAACATCTTCTTCGTCACGGAACCTCTGAGGACGCAGCACCCTCCTTCTCGGCGCAGTGGATCTTCCTCTCTCCATTTTCAACGAAGCTGGCAGCGTACCGGTAAGTGTCCTCTCTGAAAGAAAAAACAGGTTATGTTTTACTGGCCTCCTGCTCCTCCTTAAAAAGCCCCTTCCTGGCTTACCTGCCCCCTGGCTCCGCCCTTCAGCCCGCCCCCTTTTTTCCCGCCGAAAAGGGGGACCTATTGTTGTAACTCCCTGTGAGAGAGAGTGGGGGCTGACAGCCGATACTCACAATACACATCTAGCGGGGGAGGTTGCCTAGCCTAAACTCATCTCGACCCTATGTGGGCCTCGTTCCTCCTTGTGCAGCCAAAGTCAAATGCTGCCCTATTATTTCTCTTAAAAGAGTGATGGCTGATTCAGTTAATGCTTTTAAGAATGGCTTTGATGATTTTTTGGACAGACATAATATCAAAGGCTATTCTGATACTAAGCTCTATAGTTAGTATAGATATGGGTATATAGAATTTAATTAAAAGTAGAGAGGGGTGTGTGTATGGATGCTGGGTTTTCATTGTGAGGGGTTGAACTTGATGGACTTTGTCTTTTTTCAACCCAATTTAACTATGTAACTATGTAACTCCCAACACAGCAAAACAGGCAGCACCACTTGATACTGATATATACAAAATAATGTACAGGTATCGAATCCGTTATCCTGAAACTCGTTATCCAGAAAGCTCCGACTTATGGAAAGGCCGTCTCCAATAGACTCCATTATAATTATAATAATCCAAATTTTTAAAAATCATTTCCTTTTTCTCTGTATGGAGAGGTCTGTATGACATTCAGCGACACTTTTCTAAATAGTGGACTATGCGGGGAGGAAGTGTGGATAAAATACATTTTGAGGTCACTGAAAAAAAACATTTTAAATGATAAGCAGACTCCATAATGTCTTTATATTTTAAAGAATGTGTGCATTATTTATTTTATATAAGACACAAGTTTCAAAGAGCTATTGGACATCACTAAGCACCAATTGTAAGTGATGACATCACTAAGCACCATATATATACATATTTAATATATTGTATATATATATATATATATATATATATATATATATATATATATATATATATATATATATATATATAATATATATATATAAAACAAGGAAAAGTTGTGCTCCCCATTAGGCGGGGGTGCAATGAGGCTGTGACCACAAAATACATACAGACAGATACAAGAGTCCTCTGCACTCAACCCATTATCAATATATTTAAGCAGCCAACTACGTCAAAGTCATCCCATATCTGGTCAGTCCTACGCTCAATTTTCATCTGATTCATTAAGAATTCTATTGCTTCATTATACATTTTACAAAGGGACTAGGTTTTACCTGCAACTTACTTGCTGCTTTCAAAGTAAAACTCCCAAACTTGGCTGCCCTTTTATTAGACACCAGTGGGATCACCTGACTAAAGATGGGAAGGGTGGGAGCTACAACATGGAGCTGGTCACTGCTCCTGTATAAACTATAACAAACAAGGGAAAGTTGTGCTCACCACTATTTTTTAAAAAAGGGCAACCAAGTTTGGGAGTTTTACTTGCAGGTAAAACTTAGTCCCTGTGTAAAATGTATAATAAAGCAATAGAATTCTAAATGAATCAGATGCAATTTGAGCGTAGGACTGGCCATTCCAGGGTTGACTTAAATATATTGCAATATATTGACAAACAACAGTGTCGGACTGGCCCACAGGGATACCAGGAAAACTCCCGGTGGGCCCAGGTGTCAGTGGTCCCTCATGCTGCTAAACATTTGGACTATTTCATGGTCATTCCTTATTTCTATGAGAAAAAAAGGCTTAATAAATGTAATAATACATTTAATAATAATAGATTATAGTATGTAAAGAAAAGAGACTAGGAGAATAGAGGTTGAGTGACAAGAGGAAGAAAATAATACTGAGGGTGGACCCCGAGTTTGAAGTTTTTTGGTGGGCCTCTGGTCTAAGGTTTTTTGGTGGGCCCCTGGTGTCCCAGTCTGACACTGACAAACAATCCCTGTTTTGTTTAAAGGGTAAGGCATTTTTCAGTAGCAGTAGCACAAAATGTCTCTGTCTTGAATATATTGATAATGGGTTGAGTGCAGAGGAATCTTGTCTCCCGTCAACTCTATTTTCTCCAAATAATCAAATTTTTTTATGTAATTTACAATTGTTTCCTTTTTCTTTATAATAATAAAACAGTAACTTGTACTTGATCCCAACTAAGATATTATTAATCCTTATTGGAGGCAAAACCAGCCCATTGGGTTTATTATAAAGTTTAAATGATTTTCTAGTAGACTTAAGGTATAAAGATCCCAATTATGGAAAGATCTGTTATCCGGAAAACCCCAGGTCCCGAGCATTCTGGATAACAGGTCCCATGCCTGTACTAAATAGTCCTGAAATATACACATTCATTTTCACTTATTCGTACATCTTCTGTGGAGGATAGATTCTCCTTCCCATTGAAGTCGTAATGGCATATGGTCACCTACAGTAGCACATAAGGCGATAGAGACGTTCAACATGAATCTGCTAGTTCATCAGTAAAAAGGAACACAGTTGACTACACCAATACTAGATGGTTACATGTATAGCTGGTTGTTGGTTGCCCAGAAGTTCATCACAATCCATGGTCTGCAAAGACTAACACCCTCATCCCAAAGGCGAGAGCACTAAGTAAATTGCCATGTACAAGGATGTTGCTGTACAAATGAAGATAAAGAAACATACACAGGTACAAGTCACATTAATGACGCATAGGAATAATATCTTAGTGATGAGTAATCTCCTTTGTTCAGCAGTGCATTGTATAGACTGCGCTCTATTGACTTTAATCAGGATAGATTGTCCGGGTCATCTAGATGGTCTAAGATACATTTCAATTTCCCCTCTGTTGGTGCTCTTTGCCTTTTACAGGCTCCCATTATAATTGATAGATGCAACATTTTTAATATATTTACATCTGATATCCCCAGTGGCATTTAATGACATGTGGAGTGTTCCTTTACCTAATGCAGGATATTCATCTGATCTGCGAGACTGCTGAGTTTTAATTCTGCATTGTGTATCATTTAAATGCCGGATACCCATATCCACCAGGAATGTTTTTATGCCATGAAGCTTTCCCAGGAAATCCATGGACAGTGTAGCTTTCCAACCATCCAGCAAATAAGAGCTCGGTGTAATGTCATCCATGCAGTTATTAGCATCAGAGGGAAGTCATTCTGCAACCCATACACATAACACATTGATTTCTGCATCTTCGTCCTCATCGCCATCGATAAGCGAAAGTATTGGTTTCTTATTTTCAAATGTGAAAAAAAATATATAGCATTAGACAAGTACAGTTGTATTTGGGCTTTTATAGTTTTTTTTAACTTGGAGATTTTCAATGGGCTCAGCACTGAACACAGTTATCTTTTTAAACCCAGTTATTACTGAAAGGTATAAACATACATTTTTTTTCCCCACCTGGCATATTCAGGTGAGATGGAAAACTATTAGTGATGGGCGAATAAATTCGCCTGGCACGAATTCACGGCGAATTTCTGTTTTTTTGGTGAAAACGTTCGAACTGCTCGTTTTTTTTAGTGAAAGCGTTCGAATTGCTAGATTTTTTAGTGCAACCGTTTGAATTGCTCGAATTTAGTGAAAACATTCCAATTGCTGGATTTTCCCGTGAAACCGGTTGAATTGCTCGATTTCTTTGTGAAAACGTTCGAATTGCTCGATTTTTTCGTGAAAACTTTAGAATTTTACGATTTTTTTGCGAACTTTCTGATTTCAGTATTTTTAGTGACTTTATCTGGAGAAATTCGCCCATTACTAAATACTATTATTATTATTATTACTACTATTAATACTATTATTATTACCACAATTATTCTAGAGTCCAAATGCATTGCATGAGACATATATTATCAAGGGATGCACCGAATCCACTATTTTTGATTCGGACTAACCCACGAATCCTTTGCGAAAGATTCGGCCAAATACCGAATCTGAATCCTAATTTGCATATGCAAATTAGGGGTGGGAAGGGGAAAGCATCTTTTACTTCCTTATTTTGTGACAAAAAGTCACGCATTTCCCTCCCCACCCCTAATTTGCATATGCTAATTAGGATTTTGATTCCGTTCGGCCATGCAGAAGGATTCGGCCGAATCCAAATCCTGCAGAAAAAGCCTGAATCCTTGCCAAACCCTGAACCGAATCCTGGATTTGGTGCATCCCTAATATTATCTGATCTTATTTACAGTTATGGTGATGCTAATGTAAGAGCTTTTGTATATTTTATATTTAAACCCCTTACACCAGAATTATTTATCAATAAATTCAATTTCAGGGGCATTTAATTTGGCAAAGACTTTAGGTTTAATTAACAAAGGGCTTAACATTGCACAACTCTCCCTGGTGCTTGTGTGCCCTGTACTTATCTTGCTTAAACGGGTTGGTTATCTTTGAGATTACTTTTAGTATAATGTAGAGAGTGATATTCTGAGACAATTTGCAATTGGTTTTCATTTTTTATTATTTCAGGTTTTTGAGCTATTTAGCTTTTTATTCAGCAATTTGTTTTTTAAAGGAATTGTTCAGTGTAAAAATAAAAACTGGGTAAGTAGATAGGCTGTGCAAAATAAAAAATGTTTCTAATAAAGTTATTTAGCCAAAAATGTAATGTATAAAGTCCAGAGTGACTGGATGTGTAACATAATAGCCAGAACACTACTTCCTGCTTTTCAGCTCTCTAAAGGTGGCCATTCACGGGCCGATAAAAGTCGGCAGCTTATTGGCCCGTGTATGGGGCCCCCCGACGGGCTTCCCCGATTAAGATCTGGCCGAATGTCGGGCAGATCTCGATCGGATGGGACTAAAAATCCCGTTGGATCGCGGCCGCATCTGTTCGTTGATGCAGTCCCGCAATCCGACCGCCCGTTCCAATTCATTAGGATCCGATCGTTGGGCCCTAGGGCCCACGATCGGATCAGCCCATATTGCACACCTCAAGGTGGGCATATCGGAGGGAGATCCGCTCGTTTGTCGACATCGCCAAACGAGTGGATCTCTCCGTGTATGGCCACCTTAACTCTGAGTTAGTCAGTGACTATAAGGGGGGCCACATCGGACATAACTGCATTTGCTTTTTAAAAGGGGACAGTGACGCCTATTTGAAAGCTGCAGATAGTCAGAAGAAAAAGGTGAATAACCATAAAACTATAAAAAATAAACAATAAAGACAAATTTGCTTTGAATTTGCCCTTCTATAACATACTAAAAGTTAACTTAAAGGTTAACCACCCCTTTAAAGGAGTTGTTCGCCTTTAAATCAACTTTTAGGGGCAGATTTATTAAGGTTCGAATGGTAAAATGAAATTCGAGATTGATCATACCTTGACCCTGGAAGTAACTCAAATTCGATAGGTTGCCACCTAAAACCTGCTGAGTTCATGTAGAAGTCAATGGCAGAGGTCGAGTGACCCATTTGAAGATTTTTATAGCCTTCCTGATGTTTGAGGGTTTTTTTGGAGAAAGAAACTAGAATCAAGTTCTGTCGAATATTCAGGTCGGTAATATTAGTTAGAGTTTTAGACGTTCGAGTTTTTTTCTTAAATAAGATATTCGAGGTCATTTGAGGTAAAAAAAAAACCACTATCACACAACCTTTGATAAATATGCCCTTTAGTATGATGTAGAGATATTCGGAGACAGTTTGCAATTAGTTTTAATTTTTTTTAAATTTTTTGTGTTTTTTGAGTTATTTAAATCTTTATTCAGCAGCTCTACAGTTTGCAATTTCAGCATTCTGGTTGATATGATACAAATTACCCTAGCAACCATGCATTGATTTGAATAAGAGACTGGAATATGAATAGTAGAGGCCTGAATAGGAATATGAGTAATAAAAAGTAGCAATAACAAAACATTTGTAGCCTTACAGAGCATTTGTTTTTAGACAAGGTCAGTGACCCCCATTTGAAAGCTGGAAAGAGTCAGAAGAAGAAGGAAAATTATTAAAAACCTATAATAAATAAACACGGAAGACCAGTTGAAAAGTTGCTTAGAACAGGTCATTCTATAACCTACTATAAGGAAACTTAAAGGTGAATTACCCCTTTAATAGAATGTGTCATGAATATGTCTCCTAAGGGTTAAGGTTAAAATGGGGAAAATGTGGAAAAAATGTGGAAAATTGCCAATGTCTATTTTTTTTTAATGATCGAATAGGTCCGTATTCGGCTGAATTAGAATTGTATGAATCGAAGGAATAGCGCATCCGATCAATTTGAATCAAAGTTTTTCCCCAAAAAAACCTTCCATTTCTCAAAGTCCACCAATTGACTCCAAATAGGAGGTCCCCCATAGGCTAAAACAGCAATTCGGCAGGTTTTAGATGGCGAATGGTCAAAGTAGAATTTTTCAATTTCAATTTTTTTTTTAAATTCAAAAATTCACCTTGATCTTTGATAAATCTGCCCCATGGTAATACCCAATGTTGTCTGAGCAAGGTCTCCTGCTGTCTGCTTTATACATATATATGTAAATTAAACATAGAACTAATGATGGGCCACTAACACCAAAGGAAAAGGCAGTCCTCTTGCTCTTTCACCCCCTCCCCGCTAGTAATAGATTGCTAACCCAGAACCATTTAATCCAGTGATAGGCTACATTACACTTTGCTTCCCCCTGAGAGTATCTTAGTTCACAGTGATTGATATATTTTCTCAATTACGTTGTGGTTTAGATTTTGTTCAAGGTCATCCAATAATGTACACTCAGAATTTCTCCGTACCAGAGAATTTTGTTTCTTCCCTCGGACTCCTGTCATTTCTTTTCCTTTCTTTGGTTTCCTACTTAAGCCTTTGAGTCATTGGTCATTTTGTCAAAAGCATTTGTTTTTACTCTTCATAATGTGGAGCTGCCCTTCTTGAGCCTAAATATAAACTGTGGAGAAGAACATGGAGTCGGGACACAATGATTTTATGTGATGGAACATTCGGCGCCAGAGTTATATGTCTTTATTAACGAAAACACAAAGTCTGAATAATCGAATAACAAAGCCGATAAAAGACCGTGTCGGCAGCTTACTGACCCGTGTGTGGGGCCATCTGACAGGTAACCCCAATCGATATCTGGATCGATATCTGGCGATCCGACCACCCGTATGGCCTCCAATCTGATCCGATCATTGGGCCCTAGAATCAGTTCGATATCACCACCTCAATGTGGGCACATCAGGGAGAGATCCGCTCGTTTGTCGCCATCGCCACCTTTATTGTGCAAGGCACCAGTGCTAACCAGTGTGTCATATAGTCAATGGCGAACCTTGCATAGACATTGTCAAACAAACCGAATCTACTAATAAATTCGGAGCAATTTAATTGCACAAAAGTTGTCACAGCTTTTCTTTTAGAGGCCCATTTATCAAAGGTCGAAATTTAGAATTCATGTGAACTGTTATAAATTCGAATATACTCACAATTCGACTGGGAGGTTATTAAAGAAAAATTTGAATGCCTAATATTTGATCTTATGTTTCCGACCCGAAAATTCGAATCGTACTCTATTCATATTCGAATAGTGAGAATCAAATTTTTCTTCCGAAAAAACTCGAATGTCAGGAAGGCTATTAACATTTTCAAATGGCCCAACGGACCTTTGCCATTGACTTGTATATGAACTCAGCAGGTTTTAGGTGGCGAATATTAGAATAAGTAGTTTCCATGGTCGAGGTGTGATTTATCTCACATTCAAATTTACATTTGAATAGGGGGATTCAAATTTCAGGGACAGATTTATCAAAGGTCGAGGTGTATTGTCAAATGGAAAAAAATTCGAATTGTGAGATATTTTTGTGTACTTCAACTAGGGAATAGTCCAAATTCGATTCAAATTCAAAAAAAAAATTTAAAAAATGAGAATATTGAAATTTAGCATGTACTGTCTCTTAATTAGACTTAGACCATTTGCCATCTAAAACCTGCCGAACCTATTTGGAGTCAATTTGTGGATTTTGAAAAATCTATTTTTTTTTGTGAAAAAATTTGAATCATATTCGATCGAATGCGATATTCCTTCGATTTGAATTCAGCCAAATACAGACCTATTAGATCAAAAATGGACCTATTCGACCCAAAAAACCTTTTGACTTCATTTCGGTTGGTCTTTTTGAATTAGAATTTCGAAGTTTTTTCAATTCGAAATTCCACCCTTGATAAATATGCCCCTTAATGCGTGAATTTTGAAACTCAAAATCTCAAAATTGAATTAACTATTCAGCCGTTGATAAATCTGCAACATAATCTTATGGACTGAAAGGTGCATTTCTTTTTGGGTAGCTATGGGCCATTCTTGGACAAAGACACTGGAGTTTCTTTTTTTTTTTGCCGCCCATTGACTTCAATTTGTTTCGTGAATTTTTGCGCCGTTTCGTGAATTTTTCGGTAAATTCACAAATTTCTTGGGGAAACGTCAAGGATTTGCCCATCAATACTACCGATTTAAGTGATTATTAGTTGAAGTAGCCATCAATAGTGTAATAGAGATAAAACATTTAAAGCGTGTGGGTGGGGGTTATGAGCTTCATTGAGATTTTGGGGCAGATTCAAAGTGGCTAACGCCAGCGTTGCCACCCGCAGGGACATCGCCAATTCACTAACAGGCGCAGGCGCCATTTTGCTAGCGAACGGGACTGTTGCTAGCGTTTATTCTCATTCTATCGCCAGGCGACTTTTTGCTCTGGCAAACGATCGTTACTCTGCAAATTCACTAAAGTGCGGATTTTAATGAACGCTACCTCTTTCCCCAGAGTTGACTTCGCCACCTCAGACCAGAGGAAGTGCTTAAAAGCAGCGAGATCTTCCTCAATCTTCTGTCACTTACATCATATCCTGTGTGCCGAAAATTCACCCGTGAGTGAATCTGCCCCTTTGTATGATCAATACATTTGTTGTTTCTGCTCTGAGTATGTGAGAGCTTTACACCACCACTAGGGAAAATTGCCCTTCACCCTTCATTTGTCTGCCATATTGTTTTATGCAAATTAATTTTCTTTTACCCATGATGCTTTTGTATCTCTGCAGCCTCATATGACAGCATTTTTATTACGGATACACCGAATCCACTATTTGAGTATGTGAGAGCTTTACACCACCACTAGGGAAAATTGCCCTTCACCCTTCACTTCTCTGCCATATTGTTTTATGCAAATTCATTTTCTTCTACCCATGATGCTTTTGTATCTCTGCAATCTCATATGACAGCATTTTTATTAGCGATACACCGAATCCACTATTTGGGATCTGGCCGAATCCCCGAATCCTTTGTAAAAAATTGGCAGAATATTGAACCAATTCCTAATTTGCCTATGCAAATGCATATGCAAATTAGGGAAGGGATGGGAAAAAGTGGAAAAAACATTTCTTGTTTTGTGATAAAAAGTTATGTGATTTCCCCTAATTTGCACGCACATTATTAGGATTCGGATTCGGTACATCCAGGCACGAGGATTCGGCCGAATCCAAATCCTGCTGAAAACCCCGAACCACATCCCTAATTTTTATCTTTCTGTCCCTAACTACAAGGCTTGATGATGATGGTGGTTTAATAGAATTTTTTTTAGCTAGCGCTGAATCAAGAACCGTTTGCGCTCGGTGGTGATTGATTGACTTCTAATGTCTCTGGATACATAAAAGCCCTTGGACGTTACTTTTCCTCTCTATTTGTGGCCGGGAAATGAAGATTCTATTATGCTATTGTAAGGCCAAACCTCAAGCTGGAATATAATTCAGAAGTCCTTGAGAAGATTTTGAGCCAGTATTGTGTCACTGACGCCTGCCTCAAAGAACAAAGCTCATGCTTCTAGCCTGCAAGACGACAGCCTGAATCTCCCTGAACCAAAAATTAGACTTGATTGATGGGAGGCCGGTTCTAAACTGTCAGTTCTTATAGATGTGGAAGGGCCGTAGTGCCAGTGATAAAGTGAGATTGGTCAGTTCTGACAAAAATGCTCCATAGAACTATTATTGACCAAGGTAGATGGTATTGATTGAGCTGCCAAGCTTATCATATTACACAATTATGATATTAGATTTGCATTTTTAATTCATTTAGAAGAAATTGGCTTCAGACAATTATGGGAGACATATACTAAGATAGATCAAGCTATTACAAATACAATATAATATATATATATATAGAAAAGGGAGGCTTTTAGGGAGATGTCTACGGCAGGAAAAAAAAATGAAACTTTTACTTATGGAAAACATGGCAAGGGAACATAAATAACCGCTGCAGCCTTATTCTTTTTTTCTTTTTTTTTTTATAAGAACTGTCTCTTGTTAGTTGCATTGGTATTGAAATAACTAACCAGCTTGCAAGCACATGCTGGTGTAACAAACACCTTACAGTGACTAAATATATATGTATATTTACACACTCCTCCCCTAATTGCCAAGGTTAAATTAAAAAGGGTGAAATGAATAGTCAGTAGCGTTGACCAATTTATTTGTGACACCGACTGATTTACCTGTGTAACCAACTGATTCACCTGTTTTAATGACTGATTTACCTGTGTTATCAACCGATTCTCCTGTTTAACACATTGATTTACCTGTTTTACTGTTTTACTGATTGGCTCACCTGTGTTACCAACTGATTTACCTCTGCTATTGGCTGATTTACCTGTGTTACTGACTGATTTACCTGTGTTACCAACTGATTCAACTATTTAACTCACTGATTTACCTGCTTTTCTGATTGGTTTACCTGTGTTACCAACTGATTTACCTCTGCTATTGACTAATTTAACTGTGTTATTGAAGGATTTACCCATGTTACCAACTGATTTATCTCTTCTATTGACTGATTTACCTGTGTTACTGACTGATTTACCTGCATTACCAACTGATTTACTTGTTTTACTGACTGATTTACCTGTTTACTGATTGATTTACCTGTGTTACCAACTGATTTACCTCTGCTACTGACTGATTTACCTTTGTTACAAACTGTACCTGCTCCACTACTGACTGATCTATCAGCATTGCTACTTCTCCACCACTGTCAGGGTTGGACTGGGAGGCATGGGGCCCACCGGGACTACTGCCCCAGGGCCCCCCTCCGGCCGCCGCTGCCGCTCCGGAGTGCTGCAACGGGCTAGTGCGCATGTGCGCGTCACCACGTTTGTGTGCACGCGTGCAGTGTTACATTTGTGTGCATGCGCAGATCTTCTATTCTCCCGCGACCCCGGACAAAGTGGGATCGCGCCGCCCCACTAAGTAGCGGATCTGGGCCAGTGGGGTCCACCGGGTTTTTCCCCAGTGTCCCGTCGGCCCAGTCGGACACTGACCACTATAACCAATAAAATCACCTTGCTACAAACTGCTCTACTGTACTACTGATAGATCTGCAAGTGTAACTTACTCACCTTCTAGTGATACTAACCGGCCCATCATTGTTACTAATAGACCTACCTGTGTTGGCAATATATCCACCTTTGTTACTGATTGTTATACATCAGCAGCATAACGTCCAACTGTTAAATATATTCCCACTGATATGAATATAATGAATTGTCTGCACATTCTGGAATAAAAAGAATCCTGGAAGCCTCTGTTCTCCAACATAGAATCCATTCTGGAGTCCCTTATTGGCCAGGCAAGATAATAGTGTGATATATAGATAAATACTGCAGCCAGAGACTCTTTGCTTTTCTTTTCTATGACTTCTCCCCCCAGTTCTAATTTTTTTTTTTTGTCTATGCTAATTGCTTTAAAAAGCGTCTCGCTCATTAAGGCAAAGTGATGGGAGAAGTGCTGGAGCTACTGTATAACGTTTCTTTATGTGATACCACAGGTCACCACAAATGCGTTGCATTCAGCTTATCACTGGCTCCTAATGGGTGACAATAAAAACACTTTAGTGGGAAAGACTCAGAAAGAAAACAGATTTCCCTCTTTATCTCCAGCAAATGTTAATTTACTGGCAATTACAGGCCAGTTACTCTCCACTCACGTTCCCATTCACTGACACTGCCGACAGGGCTGCTCTCCCTTTATGACTTATTTTATCTTCCATTATTGATGCCTCTAAAGCCCCTCACTTCCTGCTCTCACAGCTCAGATAATTGATAAGGCTTAATCAGGTGGGGCCGGCCTATCGGCTTGGGATCAGGGTAATTCTGTGGGTTCATACAGTAATTACAGTATGGTGATTATTTACTGTACACTCCTGCACTGGGGTTTCCGAAGGAGTTCCATTATGTGCTAATCGCCCGTTATTATTGTATGTAGCCTAATGAAAGAGGCGCCAGATGACTCCATTAAGTAGGGCTGTTCAACCTGTGGCCCTTTTGGTTCTGTTGAACTACAACTCCCAGACTTTGGCTGTTAAAAACCGGCTCCAATATAAATAATTACTGTCCCCATACATAACATCTTGAAACCATTCGTTAAAAGGATAGTAGTTTATTGAACTGTCCCCATACATGCTTCTTTCCACTCTTCCTACCTATAACTAGTGTTCTGCAAGGCCCCATAACTAGTGTTCTGCAAGGCCCCATTCCAGATGGAGGACCAGCCAATTGCCCCTATTTACAGCACCCGAGATAACTATCTGATACATAATTTGTGCAGATGCACGTTACAGGGTCTCTGTGTCTAAGCAGCCATGCAGCATGCATAAAAGACCATAATGGTCATGACTGTTTGTCCAGCAGCTGCACATAAAATATTTTTTTGTCTCACCCTGCATCTTCCCATTCATCTTGCCTAACAACACCCAGGCCCAGATATTGGAAAGGATCACAAAGACCTGGGTTTTGGGCTGCATACATCCCAACATCTGCCCAAGGCATGGCCTATTTCCATCCAAGCCCTTCCCCATTGTTGATTCCAAAATCTGGACCATTGGTAGATATGAAGCTGGTAGGGCAGCCAGCCACTCAGATAGTATTGAATCATTTGCAAACAATAGAGCAGGAATTGGTTTAAGGTCTATCCTAGTGATGAGCGGGTCGACAAAAATTTGACCCTCATCCACCTGCTCCCAACCTACACCCAACACAAACCCAGCCGGCACATCCATTTATAGACCCACACCCAACCCACCCATCTCTGACGTCACAAAAGAGGGCAGGGCAGGCATTATAAATGGACAGCCCTGAAATCAAAAGCTATCAGAGGCAAGAGGTGGAGAGAGCAGAAAAATAGCTCAACTAGGGTTGCCACCTTTTTTACCTTGGAATCCAGACGGGGGGGCGACACCAGTGATGTCAGAGGTGGGGCGATGACATGAAGGGGGGGGTGGTAATGAAAAATGGGCGGGACAGTGCCACAAAGGGGCAGGAACAGTGATGTGAAGGGGAGGGCCAATGACGTGGTGGCCTGTGATTGCCCAAATTGCTCAGAAAGCAGAGGACAGGCCTGCACGGTTTGTAGACTTTTGAAAACCAGGTTTAAAAACCTGCCTGTCCGGTTCAAAACCAGAGAGGTGGCAACCCTAAGCTCAACCCAAAACTGACCAGCAGAATGTGTGTGGCAGTCACCCTGAACCTGCCTGACCCACGGCTGTGAGGCTGGCCTGAGCATCACTAGTCTTTTGTTCTATACAAGCTATGGACACATTCTGGAGGCTTTTCCAGCTATGGGGAGTTTCCTTTATTGCCCCATTCAGCTGACCATGCACTTAGACTTGCCCCCTAAGCTAATATACCATGTCCCTCCCCCACCACTACTTATTTGCTCCATTGAAATTTTTACAATTGTCACCCCAAAGTTCTCCAATAACGTCTGAATCAGTTGAGCAGGGAGAACTGCAGGTGGGTTGGGGAAGGGGCATAACGGGTTTGGGTTTGGATCCGAATTGAAGTCTCAGTAAAACAATCAAGATTATAGGTGTTTACATGGAAGTATAAGCTCATGAAACTGCCTCTAAGTTTTCCAGAGACTGTCCTCGTTTTTTTTTGGTCTTAGTGTCCCAATAATAAATAAGATAATTCTCAAATCCTCAAGTCAAATGTTATAGAGTGTCCTATTCTTATCAACTCTTCCTTGTCTTCATTTGTTACAGTTTTGGAATGATTCGTTCCTCTTCTCTTTCCAGGTTTCGAATATGGGTCAGAGATTCAGTGAATGTCAGGGATCCGCAAGCCTTTCTCATACAAGTTGGAGCCGCTTGGATAGGAATGGCCATGAGATGGCGCTGTGAAATAGCTTTACACCACTCAGCACATTGCCTGCAGAGCTAGCGTAGGGTTTCTCAAGAAAAAAGTGACTTTTTAATTTTAAAAAGGATTTTCACCAATTATTAGAAATCTGTATTCCTAGCATACATTGCAGGGCCTATATTAAATGTCTAAGCAAAACACGAAACGCACAGTCGCTATCTATTAGATATATATGACTAGGAAGATTTTCATTCATCCAGGTCATGATATATCTAGTATAGGTAAATCTAAAAACAACTGGACTTGCTGAGTAATCATTGAAGACGTTTCACTACTCATCCGAGCAGCTTCTTCAATCCAACTGACTGGTGTGGGAAGTTCTCGGCATGATATATAGATTTACGCCCGTACAAGAACAGCATTGTATATCACAATAAATGCACTTAAAAAATAAATGCACTGTTGTGTGGCTTGGTTTAGCCCCTGGCATTTGTTAGAAGGGCCAGTTATGTACAAATCTTGCCTAGGACCAGTTATATACACAGGCTGCTTTTAATAATCTTAGTTTCACCATAGCATTTATGCAAAGGAAATATTAAGATGCAAGTTTATTTTCCTTTTGGTTTTACTCGCAGTTACTATAAAAACCAAATACTGCATAAAGTAGATTTTCCACAAGACTCCTTATCACTTCCCATGGACCTCCTATTGTGTTATCTCCCCTGCTAGATGTGATTTAGCAGCCCAGTGGGGAATGGTGTGAAGTCATTAGTGGACAACTGGAACCAAACTGGACCTCTACCGGTACTGCCTTAGAATGCGCATATTTTGGGAATGACTAGACACCCTTTAATTGAATGAGCAAAGCCATACTTGTCCATAACTGCTCAGCAGACTTCTGTCCATGCTTGGGAAGCCCAGGTGAGGATATCAAAGGGTTACTGATACTTGCTATGAATGCATGGGAGATGCTAGGGAGTACTACTATAATGTAAACAATTAACAGGGCCAAATGATTTATGGCATATGACCAGGTCCAGACTGGCATTAAAAATAGGCCCGGGCCCCTGGCATTTCAAGTGCACCCAAACCAGCCCAAAAATTTGTTTTCCATCCCTCTGTTGCCCATTCTACCTCAGATGCTGGTGCCAAGGTGTAACGCAGGAGTTAAAGCCAAGTGAATATACCTGTGTGGGGGACACTGGGGGATTGTTGCTTTGCTGATGTTGGCTCATTGGATCCCACCTATAAGCTGGCGGGGGGCCAGGAGTGATCAGTCACTCGGTTTCTGTGATTCAAGCATTAACACAATTAGTCATTACCAGCTAATTAGAAGCAAATTGGAGCAGACTGAAAGCACCGGTCCCAGACAATTAACGATTACACTTTTAGCTGCCCATAATTGAACGTTTTTGGAGATTTAGAGCATTTTTGACATATTGGGAGGTGACTGTTTCATTATTAGGATTATTTTGTTTTCTGTCCCTGTATCCTATAAAGTTGTTACTGGTTTATCTTGCAGAATAGATATTATCCTGTACTTACTGTACAATTCTGCAAAACTGACTCCTTTACTTGTTCACAGCCTTTATGGAGAGAAACCATCACAGTTTGAGGAACGTAGTACACCAGGAGAAATCCCAATGGGTCCCGGGCATAATGGGGTCTGAAGCCCCAAACCCACTGCCTACACAGGTCTGGGGGCTGGGTGGGGGGAACAGTTTGAAGCAGCTGTAGGTGTTTAGGGTTCATAACTGGCATGGGGGCCTGTGTGGCTGGGGTGATGGGCCCTTAGGTGACAAAAAAGGGATGAGATTGGCTATATCGTTGGTCTGTGTGGACTGGCAGCTACAGGAGACTCTGTTTGGCAGTACACCTGCTTTTTATGCAACTAAAACTTGCCTCCAACCAGGAATTGAAAAATAAGCACCTGCTTTGAGGCTACTGAGAGCAACATCCAAGGGGTTGGTGAGTAACTTGTTAATTACAAGCTACTTGTTGGGGACCATTGCTCTAGTGGGTACCAAATGCCCCAGTCCAGCACTGGATACAATTATTGCCCTTTCTATCCATTAATGCAGTCTATTATTAGTTGCTCGTAGACAAACAGATGAGGCACCCCAGTCTTTCTGGAGTTTGCCTGGCTCTGGTGCTTAAACACTCTGCTGGTAATTTCTTCATTCTCTGCCTCTCTTCACCTGAGGGTTGAGACCCCTTCCCCGCTTACCATATAACTCTGCCAAGACTGAGTAGGGCTGTCCCTTATAGACTCTTATCCCTACTTTCTATTACTGGCCATTGGCTAAAGCTTCCTATCATGTTCAGCCTTGTAGTCTTCCTTGTGGCTGTCGCTACAATCAGGGAGTGTTCTCCTAACATGTTCCTGTCCCAGCTCTGCTTTCCAGATCTAAGTCATAGAACAAGAACAACATTTTATTTACATTTGGGTGCAACATTTGAATCAGATATAAGGTAAATGGTTATATTCACTTCCCCTTTAAATGTAAAGTGGGCAGTTTGATTGCTACGACATGTAACAGTGCAATATGTGAGCACTGGCCTTTAAATCTAAGCACTATAGGTGCCCAACTGGCCAACACAATAATGTGTTACACCCACAGATAGCAACAAGAAATTGTGACCCTTATACCATTATCTCCCCACAAACCAGGAAAGGTGACTATATTGAAACAAACAAACAGAAAAAGCCTTCAATAAAGAGCCAGTAAATCATTTCCAGTGAAATTCTGGCTCTGACTCCCCTCCTGGGGCCGCGGCCGACATGCAGTAAATTGCTCAAATGTCTCTCCGAATTGAATTCAAAGCCATTTATCTACAATTGGCAGATCCGGAATTTAATTAGCTGATTGGTGCTTTTAACTAAATATCCCGGCAACGGGCTAAACAGTCCTTCATAAGTGCGAACAATTCCTGTGCCCAATGCCCAAATCTTACATCCTACACTGGCATTAGAGAAAAGCCTTTGGTTCCCAGGGGCCACTAAAGAGGCAGATTTAATTACAGGATCAACGGGGCCCTTGCAATTTAAGGGAACATTGTTTAAGAGCTGTTTACATGTTCAGCTCCTAACGGCACAGGAGAAAGTGGAAATCAGATTACCAAATTCTGGCAGAGTAAAAGGAAAAGATTTATAATGTGATCTCCTACAGAAATAAGGATTGGGTAGCACTAGTAGCACTTAATATATAAGGATAGAGACAAGGGGAAAGTGATGGAAGGGTTACTGCCTGCTCTGCTCTCATTTCCCCTACAGAAATAGGGATTGGTAGCACTGGATAAAAGTCTAATATATAAGGACAGAGACAAGGGGAAAGTGTTGCAAGTGTTACTGCCTGCTCTGCTCTTATTTTCCTGCAGAAATGGGGATTGGTAGCACTAGATAGGTACCTACCTAATATATAAGTAGTGATGGGTGAATTTATTCGCCAGGCACGAATTTGCTGCGAATTCCCACAAAAAAAAATGTGCACCGGCGTAAAAAAAATGGACACCGGCGTAAAAAACGAGACGCCTGCGCCGTTTAGTGAATTTTCGGCACGGTTTCACCACAGATTTGCCCATCACTATATATAAGGATAGAGACAACTCGGAAAGTGTAGGTACCTAATATATAAATATAGAGACAATGGGAAAGTTTTGGAAGGTTACTGTCTGCTCTGTTCTCCTTCCTCTACAGAAATAGGGATCGTTAGCACTAGATAGGTACCTAATATATATATATATATATATATATATATATATATATATATATATATAGACACATACAAGAGTCCTCTGCACTCAACCCATTATCAGTATATTTAAGACAGCGACATTTTGTGCATACTGCTACTGAAAAATGCCTTACCCTTTAAACAAAACAGGGATTGTTTGTCCATATATTGCAATATATTTAAGCTGAACAACTACGTCACAGTCATCCCATATCTGGCCAGTCCTACGCTTAATTTTCATCTGATTCATTAAGAATTCTATTGCTTCATTATACATTTTACAGAGGGACTAAGTTTTACCTGCAACTTACTTGCTGCTTTCAAAGTAAAACTCCCAAACTTGGCTGCCCTTTTATTAGACACCAGTGGGATCACCTGACTATAGCTGGGAGGGGTGGGAGCTACAACATGGAGCTGGTCACTGCTCCTGTATAAACTATAACAAACAAGGGAAAGTTGTGCTCACCACTAATTTTTAAAAACACTAGGCGGGGGTGCAATGAGGCTGTGACCATAAAATACATATAGACAAATACAAGAGTCCTCTGCACTCAACCCATTATCAATATAATTAAGGCAGAGACATTTTGTGCATACTGCTACTGAAAAATGCCTTACCCTTTAAACAAAACAGGGATTGTTTGTCCATATATTGCAATATATTTAAGCTGAACAACTACGTCAAAGTCATATATATATGGATAGAGACAAAAGAAAAATGTTAGAAGGGTTACTGTCTGCTCTGCTCTCATTTCCCTACAGAAATAGGGATTGGTAGCACTAGATAGGTACCTAATATATAAGGACAGAGACAAGAGGAAAGTATTGGAAGGTTACTGTCTGCTCTGCTCTCATTTCCCCTACAGTACAATATAGTAATAAATAAATATTCAGTTGTAATGCATTTTCAGCTGCTGCTGCTACACATCACTGAGCTTATACATCAGAATTTTTTGGGCTCACTTAAAATCATATTTGTAAAAGGATTCACAGGACAGATTTTAGGTTTTGGTACAATTTCTTTTTTTAAAACAAGAAGTACTAAGGAGGCCCCTAATTGTTTGTGAATGAGCCCTGATCACGGCTTTCTTGGTTGTCATTACACAGGCTGAGCCAATATCTGCTCTTCCTCCCCAGCCCATCACAAGCTGAAGTCTTCTGAAAAACGATCTCCCTCTGACCCCTGTCAGGTTTGTTATTTGGGAGACATAACCATTACTCCAGCAATCAGATGGGTTTGTCTGAACATTATTCCTGCTCTCCTGTTGGGCAGCAAAGGGCAGACGGTTGACCACGGGCTCGCTGACAGTGATCAATTCAGTCTCGTGTCCTGTCACTTCCAGCGCTCATTCTGCCATCCATCTCCCGATTGCCACTTACCACAACCACTTTTTGCTGTTCAGGCGCTTTTAACCCCAACAATAATCCAATTTAGAATTGATCAATGGGAACCTGTGGTCTGTAAGCAAAATGACAGAGTCTGCAACCGACCGCTGACCACAATGTGAAGTTTTTATTTATCTATAAAGTGCCTTGCAAACTTATAAAAAAAAAAGCGCGGCCGCACGAGGAGCTGCTCTGTCTTTACCTGATGTACTAAAAGTATTTTGAGGTGCACTTACTGTTCCTCCCTCACTCTATATATAAATTTGTGCTGCAGACAACATTCCAGAAGCTATTTGTTATTGTAAAGTTACTTTGCCACTTTAAAAACTTGCCCTGTAAAATATTTTTTTTTTTCTTTCTTCATTGGTGATTAATTTTGGTTGAATTCTCAAAGTTATGAACACAGTTAAACCAGAAGAATAGTTTCATAAGCATAGTTCAAATCAAGTTACTATACTATCCTATGGGTTTTTGCAACAGTTTAATTCCGCATTCAAATACGCATGCCTACAATTTGCATTATTTTACGCATGATCCTTAAACCATAAACATTCAAATACGCATATAGAATGCAGCATTACGCATATAATTTTACGCATGGTCTCATAAATGTATGCATCAAAAACCGGATGTAAAACATGACACATGGGTTTGAAATAAACGCGTAAAAATATGCATAAAAACACGCGGTAAAGCTCACAATGGAATATGCATTAAACAACAAATGATGCGTCTTCAAGAAAATAAATAAGACGTATTTAAACAATAAAAACGAGCTCCACTTACATTTTAAGGATTACATGTTACATGTTAATAACAGAATGCGAAGGAAAAATATAACAAGCTGCAAAAGATTATTCCATGGAATGTATAAAGGTCCTATTAAAAATGTAATACTAAATATGTTATGTAAACAGTTATGTATGTTGATATGTCATTAATTTGACAAATGCTGTTAATAATTGAAAAAAAATTCCAATAAAAATTATTGAAACATAAACATAAAAACTTGCCCTGTACTGTGTTTTACTTACTACAGGTATAGAATCCGTTATCCAGAAACCTGTTATCTAGAAAGCTCAGAATTATGGGAAGGCCATCTCCCATGGACTCCATCTTAAGTAAATAGTTGAAAATTTCATTTTTCTCTGTAATAATAAAACAGTACCTTGTACTGCATGTGATCCAAATGAAGATTCAGTCAATCTTCTTATTCAGTTCAGTTTATTGGAGGCAAAACAATTCTATTGGGTTTAATTAATGTTCAAAAGTTTTTTTTAGTAGATTTAAGGTATGAAGATCCCAATTATGGAAAGATCCAGGCCCAGAGCATTCTAGATGACAGGTCCCATACCTGTACTACTTGCCACTTAGATTGTAAGCTCTACAGGCAAGGAACTTCCTTACTCCTGTGTCTCAACACAAGGCACTTAACAACTCATTTATGAACACCAGTGCAAGTGCAGAGGACAGTACTGGCAGATGTAGGGCAGCCCAGTGTTAACTGCAGGTGCTCCCTGAAGGTAGGCCATACACGGGCCGATAAAAGCTGCCGACAGACCGAGTCGGCAGCTTATTGGCCCGTGTATGGGGGCCCCCGACGGGCTTCCCCGATTGAGATCTGGCCGAAAGTTGGGCAGATCTCGATCGGATCGGACTAAAAATTCCGTTCGTTGATGTGGTCCCGCGATCCGCCCGTTCGCTAGGATCCGATCGTTGGGCCCTAGGGCCCACGATCGGATCAGCCCGATATTGCACACCTCAAGGTGGGCATATTGGAGGGAGATCCGCTCATTTGGCGACATCGCCAAACGAGCGGATCTCTCCATGTATGGCCACCTTAACTTGCATTTCTAAATGAAAGTTAGGGAACACTATGGGTGACACCTATGCGACTTTGCTTGCCTGCCCTTCATGCAAATTGCACTGGATGTATAGGACACAATGGCCGCAATTCAGAAAATTGTATGGAAGGGTCAAAGTCTAAAAGTGCGCACCCTGCCCCACACTTTGTAAATGACCCCTGTTTTTTCCGTAGAGATGGGAAAAACTTTTCACCATGGAAAACTCCCATAGACTCCAATATAAAAAAAAAGTTGTGTGGTTTGGAAAAAGTCACTGCCAAAAAGTTTTCAATGAGTTTTGCCTTTCGGGACTAATGCCATTTGCATTAAGAAAAAAATCTGGTCTTAAATGTGACCACTTTGTTGGTAGTAAACATGGCAGTTTGCGTTGGTTTTAGCCCTTTTGCACAGGAACTGACTACAGAGCAGGGGATACATAAGAGTGGTTTGTGGAGACTGCAGGAAGCTGTAGTTCATCAACATCTTGAGAGACATCTGACTGTGGCCATGCCACTACCAATATGGTAACCAATTAGCAAAAACTTTACCTTCAACTGCCCATGATAACACCTTCGCCCACACAGGGCGTGAAATAATGAAGCAAATTTGCTGAATATAGAAGAAATATATTATATGCCTTCCACATTTTGAATCACCTGCAAAAGTAACATGAATGAGACATTTGCACAAGAACCCCCACCAAATAAAGACTGAAAGAAAATAATGGATTTTGACTCTGATATGGGCATGGTCATACAGAGGACAGATGGTATCTCTTACAACATTCCCATGTGCCGCTTAGCTTGTTGAACCCAATTTTGGAAGGCTGTTTTGACTCACTTAAAATAGAACATGGGTTACAAGGACCCCTCATTCTCATTCCAGCCCATTAGTTAGTGGAGGTGCCCAGTGGATTCACAATAACGGGTACCAGGGGCTCTTCATTATCGTGTTAAAGGTTTATTGACAGCAACTTGGACAGTACATGTGTCATAGTAGAGTCAATATCTTCAAGATCTCACACAGTTACACAGTAGTTCTAAGTTACAATCAGAGTATTCCTGCTTGGCCATCAGCCACAGAGTACCAGATTGTCACGATCGCCGCCCGGAGCAGTTCCAGGAGCTCCGGGTGACGCGTCCTCCCCTGCCGGCGTCGCTCCCAAAATGGCGTCGCCCATGGCCGCCACGTGGATAGCGGCGCTGGCGCGATGACGCCGGCGCAAGGACGCCGATGACGTCACTTTGGCGCCAAATTCAAATATAAAAGCCTTACCAAGACGCCAGAATGGCGCCCATGTATAGGATTCGTTTCTGTGTGTTTCCTTGGTTTCCTGTCTGCTATTTTTGTGACTAATCTTGTTCCTGTTTGTTGCCGACCTCTTGCCTGGACTTTGGACTTTGCTGATTATTCTGCCTGCCCTTGAACCCTCACCTGGACTTTGATTGTTCTTCTGGTTTACCCCTTTTGGACACCGCGACCTTGACTCCTTTGTGGGCTTCCTCCTTGATCCTGACAACCTCCCTGGTGGGAGCATCCCGGCTCCCTGACACAGATACCTTCAAGGTGGACTATCAAAGGATTCTCCTCATCCCTGGGGGTAAAACAACTACATCAACTAGACATAGGGGTTATCCCTCCCCCAAACTAATCCTTATTCACATGGTCACGTCATCCTGGGGTCTTGTCTTACATCAGGACTTATGCTTCAGATGGACCTTGTCTTTTCCCCAGGCTTTGGCTACACACCCTTCTCAGTATGGTGAATCCAAAGCAAGGAAAATCACTTTCTTTATACAGACTAGAGCAGTGATCCCCAACCAGTAGCTCGTGAGCAACATGTTGCTCTCCAACCCCTTGGATGTTGCTCCCAGTGGCCTCAAAGCAGGTGATTATTTATGAATTCCAGGCTTGGAGGCAAGTTTTGGTTGTATAAAAACGAGGTGTACTGTCAAACAGAGCCTCAATGTAGGTTGACAATCCACATAGGGGCTACTAAATGGCCAATCACAGCCTTTATTTGGCACCCCAAGAACATTTTTCAAGCTAGTGTTGCTCTCCAACTCCTTTTACTTCTGAATGTTGCTCACGGGTTCAAAAGGTTGGGGATCCCTGGACTAGAGGATACTACCTAACACCCGTACCAATGGGATTCTAACAGACTTATAGGATATGCATTCTTCTGCTGGGGCATTATAATACCTATGCTTGTACCACTCTTCTTCCATGCAGCACTAAAACTGTCCTACTTGAAGACTAAGAAAGTTTGAATTTCGAAGTAACTTTTTGAATACTTCGACCATCAAATAGGATACTACAACTTTGAATTTACTTCGACTTCGATTCGAAGTAAAAATCGTTAGAATATTCGACCATTCGATAATCGAAGTACTGTATCTTTAAAAAAACTTTGACTTCAATACTTCGCCAAATGAAACCTGCCGAAGTGCTATGTTAGCCTATGGGGACCTTCTACAACCATTTTCTAAGTCTTTGTACATCGAAGGAAATCCACTAAAATTGTTCGAAACGTTCGATTCGAAGGATTCGATCGTTCAAACGCTAAATTCGGTGAAAAATCCTTTGACTTCAATATTCGCATTTAAGGGTCGAATTTCGAAGTTTTTTTAACTTCAAAATTCGACCCTTAGTAAAAAAAATTTGAGATTTATTATACCCTGATACTGCAAAAAGCCCAAGTCCTAAAATCCGCCATCTCAGACCTGTTTGAGGTCCTATATAAAGTCAATGGGAGAGACACCTATCTCAATTCAAAACTTTTTGTGGTCTGTGCTGGGTTTTAGGAATGCACCAAATCCACTATTTGGGATTCGCCGAATCCCCAAATCCTTTTTGAAAGATTTGACCGAATACCGAACCGTGACTTCCCTTCCCGCCCTAATATGCATATGCAAATTAGAATTCGGATTCAGCCAGACACAAGGATTCGGCCGAATCCTGGTCGTATGCCGAACCGAATCCTGGATTTGGTGCATCTCTACTGGGCTTAGCCCGAAAAACTGACTTATTGGGGTTTTTGGGCAACAACTCAAAAAATTAGAGCAATTCGGGAAAAAAGGCAGAAAATTTGGAGCGATTTATGTTTTTGCTCGATTTTATCAAGTTTTTAAACAATCCGATTACATTGAGTTTTTTTTTATTAATAAGTAAGCTAAAATTGGGCATGGGAGCTTGTTTGTGTTTTTTTAGCATGAGATAAATTTGGATTTTAGTAAATAGCCCCCTAACTGTCTTAAGAATGACTAAATCAGTATCCCTGTACAATTAGATTTAATTCAATAGCAAGTCCCATATTTCAGTGGACTGTCCTACCCTCCATGGAACTTTATGATGCATATAGTGCCACCTTAGAATGGGGTGAAGTGTAGGGACACAGTGAGGGTGAAAAGAAGGTTCAGAGAGAAAAAGTGCTTTGTTTGTAATTTTTACCATCATCTCCATGTCTCTAATGTGTATAAATAATACGTTGGCTCTACAGTGATAAATCCCCTCTGTTGGGTGGGTAAAGGATTTAAACATTGGGTTTTTTTAACCAACCATGATCAGTTTGCGTAGAATAAAATACAATTTACAGCAACTGCTGAGTTTTTCTTTTAATTGTGGTATGGGACCTTGTTATCCGGAATGCTTTTCTGAATAAAAGATCTTGGATCTCCATACCTTAAGTCTACTAAAAAATATTTTAAATATTAAATAAACCCAATAGATTTGTTTTGCTTCCAGTAAAGCTTAATTATATCTTTGTTGGGATCAAGTACAAGCTACTGTTTTATTATTACTAGTGATGGATGAATTTGCGCCGTTTCGCCGAAAAATTTGCGAATTTTGCGCGAAATTCGTGAAACGGCGAAAAATTTGTGAAACGTCACCGGCGTCTCGTTTTTGACGCCGGTGTCCATTTTTTCGTAAAACTTTTTTTGATGCCGGCGAATTTTTGCCGCAAATTTTCGCTGCGTTTCGCGAATTTATTCGCTGGCGGCGCAAATTTGCCCATCACTAATTATTACAGAGAAAAAAGAAATCATTTTTAAAAAATTGGATAATTTGGATAAAGTTGAGTTTATGGGAGACGGACTTTCTGTAATTCAGAGCTATCTGGATAATGGGTTTCTGGACAACAGATCCCATACCTATATTAGCAACACTCTCCCCATAAAGTACACTCAGTAGATTGCAATGAAGGAGGGAACGTATTTTTATGGACAAACACAATTCCTCAACAATATGGGCTCCTTCCAGAACTGCTCATTGTGATTATAATATGTAATTAAGCCATAACAACACAGTGACAGCTAAGTGTCATTTTATATAGTATTGTGTGTAATTGGCCTACTGGAGATTACTGGACAATACTTTCCTAGATTGAAATAAAAGAATTATAATTACTATTAACAACAACATAATGATATCAACTCTCGTCATAACATTCCTTTAACTTAATTAAAATCCTAAACCTTTTCAATTTTCATCCTTCGTAATAGAAGTTGTCATTTACTTCTGGCTCAGTGATGATGGGGAGGAGTCCATATGATGGGAAGCACCAGTAAATGGGACACAAGAGTGGTTTGTCGTAGTAAAGATTAGAAAACGTTCATGTCATCCATTAAATAAACTAGGGATGCACCGAATCCTGGATTCGGTTCAGGATTCGGCCAGGATTCGACCTTTTTCAGCAGGATTCGGATTCGGCCAAATCCTTCTGCCTGGCCGAACCGAATCTGAATCCTAATTTGCATATGTAAATTAGGGGTGGGGAGGCAAATCACGTGACTTTTTGTCACAAAACAAGGAAGTAAAAAATGTTTTCCCCTTCTCACCCCTAATTTGCATATGCAAATTAGGGTTCAAATTCTGTTCGGTATTCGGCCGAATCTTTCGCAAAGAGTTCGGGGGTTCGGCCAAATCCAAAAAAGAGGATTCGGTGCATCCCTAAAATAAACCAAGGGTTAGTGCAGGCAGATGCCCGTTAAGAGGACAGAGGTCAGAAACAAGGAAATTAAAGCTGAATTTAGGCTGGGGCTCAGGGGAAATTACAAGGTAACAGGAGCCAAGACAGTGGCATAAATATAGAGGAAGCAGACCCCACGGTCTTAGGGGAACCAGAGGGAACATAACCTCTACTACAGCTTGGAAATTCGGGCATGTTGGGCTCCGTGTACCATGTACTTGGCAGGCAGAGATGGTGGACAGCCTACGAGTGTGCAGCAAGTGTGTGTCTAAGTTGGGCCCCCGGAAATGTTTTTGTGGAGGAGCCAAGTCGACCATCGCCACAGAGCCAAAGCAATGGATTCCAAGGAGCTTAGGCAAAACAGAAGGTTGGATCAAGCATGGGAGTTTAATGATGATACAATTAGCAGAATCAAAATCAGGCTTATATAGGTCCTTGAGGATAACTGACACCTGGAGGCAGAAACAGTGGAGAAAGGGAAAATAGTAGATGCTTGTATGATTTGTTGTTCAGAACTCATGTAGTCTCCATTCACTCACCAGGGCAACACACCAGCAGTTTAATACAGTCTATGGTTTTAATTCAGACAGAAGACAAACCCATCAGGAACATACATTTATGTCTTTCATTACGTGTGATGTCATATGCATGACATCATCATATTATTTTAGGATATCATCATATTATTTGTGTGACACCACTGCAGATTTCACCGAGCACCAGGCAGCTTAGATCATAAAATCCTTATTTTATTGGATATTTTAAAAACAATAAATCACCAACAGTAGTGTTACATACCCCGCACTTGACCGTTTCGTGGCATCACGCCACTATCTTATATCTAATAAAATGAGGATTTTATGATCTAAGCAGCTTGGTGCTCCGTGAAATCTGCAGTGTTGTTATACAAGTTCGTCTGGATCCGGAGGCGTGATCACGGGTCTCCACAGGAAGTCTGTTTGTGGCGTGGAAGTGGATGAGTGCTCTCCCCTTCAGTTTTGTATCTGTATCATTTGTATGACATCACTTTATATCAATACCATGTTAAAGTGGATAATTGTTATCCTATGGCTCATAATTAGTGAAGGGTGAATCTGTCCCGTTTCGATCCACCAAATAATTTGCGAAACGGCGAAAAAATTCACCAGACAGTGAAATGCATTGAAGTCAATGGGCATCAAAATAATTTTGACGCGCAACAATTTTTATATGCGGGACTATTTTGTCCAAATGCATTCAAAGTCAATGGGTGTCCGAATAATTTTGAGGCATAACAATTTTTATGCACTCAACAATTTTGACGAGCTACAATTTTTTTTGCTGCAGAGGAATTTTCAAAGGCAAATTTATTAAAGCAGCATACATTTGCGGGCGACGAAATGCACCACAAATCCATGCCCATTACTATGTACTGTATATATAAGCCAATACAATGTAATATTCAGCCAAGAATGGGACTGCACACCATTACTTCATTGACAAAAATCAATGAATGTTGGCTTGTATATACCATACATACATACTGACTTTGTCAACAACTCATACAGGAACATGACCCCCAAGCCAGAACGATTAATATTACCTGCAAAAAAAATGTACTCTACGCACATAATCACTAACGCCGAGGGATATTCAGTGAGCTGCAAAGAAGATGCATCAATTAGCCGGAGATAATAATCGGGTGAAATACAAATGAGTCACTGAGTGCTAATTTGTGTTTGTCATCAAGTGCTCATTTTCTTTTAAAATCTTCAATAATAGTCTCACCCCTTTCCTTTTTATCCCAGTTTAATTATACATTGAGAGTGTTGATGAGCTGTTGTTGAGAAGTTGTGTAAGTGCTTTTCTTCTACTGATGTACGGTGTCGTGTAATTAGAAACTGGCGCCCGTGGATCAAGCAAAGTTATTAGCAGGCTGGTGTTGATCTCAGAAACATGGGGTATGTTTGTGGACCCTCAGATCCTTGGATTGGCACAGTTGTCTCAGGTCATTGCATTCGTGGTAGATGATAAATTGCCAACAACCAGGAGCTTGTAGGCCCTGGGGCCAGATATTTTTGGGAAACCACGGTGTTTCCTGTAAATAGGTCCAAATTTCTTTATCTCACCACCCAACCCTGTTGTGTTCCTTCCATAATATAAGATGAATGAAAGGTAATTCTGTACAATGGATTTAGGGTTAATGTTGTAAAAGAGGCAAAGTATTTGCAGTATTTAGGAGGGGTTGAAGGACAGGCAGGTGATAGAGGATAATATACTAGTGGTTATTGCTATTGAGGGGCTTTTGGGGACAACACAAAAAGAGAACCAAGAACACCAAAGTTGGGATGCACCGAACCCAGGATTCGGTTGGGGATTTGGCCAGGATTCCGCCTTTTTCAGCAGGATTCAGATTGGGCCGAATCCTCGTGCCTGGCCAAACTGAATCCTAATTTGTATGTATTATGGGTGGTAGGGATTTTTTCCCAATTTTTCCCCACCTTTTCCGTTCCCATCCCTAATTTGCATATGTAAATTAGGATTAAGATTCGGTATTTGGCTGAATCTTTCACGAAAGATTCGAGGATTTGGCTCAATCCCAAAAAGTGGATTTGGTGCAATCCTACCCCAATAGAGAGAACAGGTATGCATGGGGGCCTGCAGGGGGTTGCAGCTGAGGTGGCAGGCCTTGAGTTGGGCTGCAGAGGGGGCAGGTGGGCTCAGAAGGGACGTGGGGGCCCCTATGTAGGAAGCCCCGGTGAGCCTTGGACCTTCCAGTCTGTTGCTGGTTTGAAAGAAAGAAAGCTGTTGTGGGTTACCAAACTTGGGCTCAACAATACGGATTATATTACATTATCCCTATAGTTTGGGTAGGAAGGATAACTTCCCCAAATTACAGAGAGAGAACCATCCTGTTATGTGAGGGAACAGTAAATAAGTAACATAGAACAAAAGCCAGAGGTTTCCCTAGTTCAGTAGATCGCTGTTAACCAATAAAGAGCTCTTTGAATTATTCTAACTATACTGGACCAGATCAGTTTGCGATGGATTATTGGTCAACTTTTACCCATATTGCTACATACCTGAAAAATCAAGACATGACCAGAAAATTTCAATTTTATTATAGGAAAATTGAAAATGTATCCTTATTATATACACTATAATAACAATAACAAAATTTTGACTTTCATACTGTTCTTGACATGGAATTAAAAAAAATGACACCTTAAACAAAACATTTTAAAGAAAAGGAAAAGGCGAAGTTTATGGTAAAACAGCTGTAGTCGGGGGTCAAAAAATGATCTATGCAGCTGGTCTGCCTGTTTTTTACTGTTCTCTTTGCACAACAACTATTCATTCAGTAAAATAAGAGCACAGCAGGGCCGTCTTTAATATGGAAGGACTGGGCAAATATTGTAAATAGTAAAGGTTATCTTCTTTCTGTATGTTGTGCTTTGTTCTTGAAACAATCCATGTAGTCAGAAGCTACTCTAATGGGCATATACAATTACTAGAGCAAGCCCATATTTACAATAGTATTACATGTGAATTACATATTCATATTCAAATATTCAACTATTCATTACAGCATCTGGAACCGGACGAGAACGGAAAACCTGTTGCACGGGTTCCCATTAACTGAATTTATGAAACTGAGTATGAGCGTAATTATCAGTTATCACCTTTAATTGCAGCTTGGATTCAAGGGCAACTTGCTCATGTTTTGAAAGAAGGCAGCAATAAACAAGTTGTTTTTATTCTTTCCTTCTCTCTGATCAGTTAAGTATATGTGGGGGACATTAAAAAATGTAGGTTTAGTTTTTGAGCCATATATTTATGCCTAAAGAATTCTTGGAAATTGTACAGGTGCCATTTAAGAATATAAATTAACAGAAAGTAAAAATTTGAGAGACGTCTGAGGTTTTCTGGATAAGGGATCTTTTGTAGTGATGGGGGAATTTGTCCGAAAAATTAGCAAATTTATCACAAAATTCACGAAACAGCGAAAAAGTCGCAAAATGCATCGAAGTCAATGGGCGTCAAAATAATTTTGATGCGTGGCAATTTTGATGCGACAATTTTTATACGTGTGCCTTTTTTGTCTATTCTGCCATGCGCCAAAATTGACGAATTTTCGTCACAGTTTTGTGGATTTATTGAATGGCTGCAAATTCGTGCCTGCCAAATTTATTCGCTCATCACTAATCTTTTTGTAAAACTTTATGTACTAAAACATAATTTAAACATGAACTAAACCCATTAGGATTGTTTTGCTTCCAATAAGGATTAATTATATCTTAGTTGGGATCAAGTACAAGGTAATTGTTTATTATTGCAGAGAAAAAGGAAATCATTTTAAAAAAGTTTGAATTATTTGATTAAAAGGGAGTCTATGGCAGATAGCCTTCCCGTAATACTGAGCTTTCTGGATAATGGGTTTCCAGATATCTGATCACATACCTGTACTAAAAAATCATGTAAACATTAGGGAGCAGATTTATCAAGGGTCGAATTTCGAGGATTAAAAAACCCTCGAATTCGACCCTCGAAGTAAAATCCTTCGAATTCGAAGGATTTTATTGCAAAACGTTCGATCAAACAATCGAATAAAAATCGTTTGTCGCAAATTCGAATCAAACGATTCGAACGATTTTAAACGATCGATCGAAGGATTTTTATTCGACCAAAATAAACAGAAAAGTTCTGGGGAAGGTCCCCATAGGCTAACATTGCACCTCGGTAGATTTAAAGTGGCGAAGTATGGAGTTGAAGTATTTTTTAAAGAGACAGTACTTCGATTATCGAATGGTCGAATAGTCGAACGATTTTTACTTCGAATCGTTTGAATCATTCGATTCGATTAAATTTGACCAATTCGATGGTCGAAGTGCCCAAAAAAATACTTTGAAATTCGAATATTTTTCCATTCTAATTATTCACTCGAGCTTATTAAATCTGTCCCTAAATAAACCCAAGTATGTGCCTCCAATAAGGATTAATTATATCTTAATTGGGATCAAGTACAAGCTACTGTTTTATTATTACAGAGAAAAAGGAAATCATTTTTTTTAATTTTAATTATTTGTTTGAAATGGAGTCTGGGAGGTTGCCTTTCCGTATTACTGAGCTTTCTGAATAATGGGTAGGGATGTAGCGAACAGTTCGCCTGCGAACTTGTTCGCGCGAACTTCGACCGTTCGCGTCCGCCTAATGTTCGCGAACGTTTGGGAACGTTCGCAATTTGAGTTCGCGACCATTCGACCGCTAAAATCGAACGATTTCCATTCGTTCGAACGATTTCCATTCGTTCGAACGATTAAAATCCCTCGACCGTTCGATTCGAATGAAAATCCTTCGATCGAACGATGAAAATCCTTCAAACGTTCGAATCGAACGAAAAATCCTTCGAACGTTCGAATCGAACGATTTTGCGGGTGTTCGAAGCTCGCGAACGGTTCGCGAACCGTTCGCATTTTTTGCCGGTGTTCGCGAACGGCGTTCGCGAACACCAAAACGGCGGTTCGCTACATCCCTAATAATGGGTTTCCGGATAACAGATTCCATACCTGTGTGTGTTTCCATTATGTGACCCAGTGTCTCCTGATGGAAGATATACGTTTTTGCAATGCTTGTCCAATCCAAATTTTAATTAAAAGAGTCACATATATTATTTTTATTTAATGGATTGGTGGGGGCTGTTTGGGCCTCTATGTACTTTAAATGCCAGGACCTACAGTATTTCGACTCCCAGTCCAGACCTGGTCACTATGGCTCCAAAACAAACCTGCACTAGGTTCATGGTGTTGCATAGAGATTTACATAAGCTCACAAAGAAAATAAAAAATGACAGCAAAATAGTTTTTTTATAATAAATTTGAATTTTTTTAATCAAAACATTTTATTAAAGAGGAATTTTTGTTTAAAAGAAATTAGATGGTAGTGGATGGTTAAACAACAATAATTTGTATTATTTGTATATGCTTACAGTGTTCTGTTAATGTATTAAGACCATTGGAATGATTATGTCATTCAGTTCCCAGGTAAAAAAATATTTATATATATATATATATATATATATATATATATATATATATATATATATATATATATATATATATATATATATATATATATATACTGTATGAATGATATATATATATATATATATATATATATATCATTCATACCAGTGCCGCTTTGTATGCTATAACTAAATTTTCTGTATTTCTTCTCATGGCCTGGTGGTGTCATGCTGTGATTATCATGGAAATAAAGATCATTTTCTTGAATGAAGGGGATGAGCATAGAAATAAACATATTCAACACAAGACGGCTACAGTGTCCCTGCTTGTGCCTCTCCTTTTCTTTCTACAGTGGCTCCAAGAAAAGAGGAGTAATTAAGTCAACTTTCCATAATTTTGGGGGCCCATTTATTAAACCTCAAAATTTTCTGGTCATGTTTTTAAAGGGGAAAAACTAGAATTTTTAGTGATTTATTATACCCCAAAGCTGCTAAAAATCCAGACCTGAAAATACTCCATCTCAAATCTGTCAAGCACTTGTAGAAGTCAATGGCAGATGTCCCTAAAGTTGTTTCTTGACATCGTGATCTGCGCTGGACAACCAGATAAAGTCGGGGTTTTCGTACGATAATCCGATAAAGTCGAGCTTTTGTCGTGTCAATGCTACGAATTGAATTGACGCACATATTTGTTGCGACGTTTTTCCGCTCCGACTTTTTCAAGAATTATTCATAAATGAGTTTCGTTGATGGGAGTTAGGTTGACTTTATTTTAATAAAAAAAATGAGATTAATTTGAGTTTAAGTAAATAACCCCCTTGGTGTCTGTAACAAAATCAGAGACCGATGAAGAATTTTACATTAAAAAAAAGCTTTAAATGCTAAAAAAAAATCCTTCAATGTTCCTATTGACTAATAGAAAAAACTGATTTGAAGGCCTTAAATTGGTTTTGCTTTAGCTTCTTAAACCTTTTGATCATCATAAAATAAAATATTCATTAATTAATTCTATACACCTGTCTTAAATACCTTTCTCAGCTTCTGTAGAAGAACCCCAGGCAAACAGCAAGTTTTATGCAAAGTGAGCCACTTCATCTTCCCTGAGCTTCCAGGCATCCCCTATTGGTCTCTACAGTACAGAACTTTTACACAATATATTTATTATATTTACTAAAATCTAAAAGCATGATCTCTAATTTGTTTCGATTTGAGCTTTCCAAAAATTCCAAAATTCTAATTAAAAAATTCAGCGGCAAAAACCTAATGAGCATCGATGTAAGCCAATGGGAGGTGTATTGTCAACAATTTCAAATATTTTTGTTGTTTGTTGAATTTGTAAAAAATAATGGAACAATGCACTTATCAAAGGTTGAATTTTAGTGGTATTACAGCGTTTTGAATCCATGATTGAACTCGATTTCAGTAATGCCATGAAAGTTATTAAAAGTTCCGTATATAAAAAGTACAAATGAAAAACAAAAGAATATCTCTAAAACCTCTAACCTTTTGTACAATGACTAGAGAGAAAAAATCCAAAAACCTCTAAAAGTCTGAATGGTTAAGAAAAAGTTCAATTAGGATCAGCGTAGGTCCCATTGACTGTTATGAGACCTCAACTGCTTTTACTTGACAACGTTTTGTATGAGAGTTTTTTGTGGTTTTTACACTTAATAAATCTCAAATTTTTAGCGTTTAAAGATTTAACAAAAAACACACATTTTTAGAGGATTAGTGTGATTCCTGAAAAATAGGAAATCCAAATTTGAGTAAATTATCCCCATAGTGTTCTTTTTTTATTTTACAGTATTTATTTATAGTGGCGCGTAAAATATTAAAATAAAGAAACAATACAATAGTTGATTGACACACCCTAGCGACTGTAATCGCTCTCCTTTATTTCCTGTATTTTTTGTTATGCGTTTTTCTGATTGGAGGTTTTTTCCTAGCAATCGAGAATAATTTGAGATTCATGGAGCTTCTATAGAAATCAGCAGATGTGTTATATTAACATTCAATCTATTTTATTTTTCAACTTTATTTAAATGGTTTTATTTGTAAAAAAAATGGAACCATGCAATTTTAATCGAGTGATTTTTCCATGAATTTACTAAATGTAGTTTTCTGATTGGAGCTGTTTTGAAGATGTTTGTAACTGAGAGAAACATCATCAAGAAAAAAAACTTGTTTGAGTTTAATCAAGGATTTTATTTTTCTAAGATAGAATTTAGAAAAATTTGAGAACTGGCAAATCACCCTTATAGTATCAAGGTGCCTTAAGGTATCAAGGTGCCTCCATATCTGCACTCACATTGGGTAACATTTATTGGGCCTGTAAAATGGAAATATACAATACAGAACACAGACGAGCTTTATTCTTCTGCTGAACTTCAATATTTTATATGATTCCACAATGACCTGACCGGTCCAAGGGATTCTGGGAATTGCATTTCTATATTGAAGGCTGGTATCGGCTGATGCCTTATGGTTTAAAGTTAAACATAAGTCTTAATTCTGACGGGGAAAACATATTTGATTACTGTAGATGTGGAATATACAGTTCTAACTATTTTGATGAATTTGTGCCAAGTACTTGATGCTAAGGGCTATATATTTTTTCAGAATTCGTTTAATCAAGAGAAGTGGTGAGTTGTGAGATTGAGCCCATAAAGATGATTAAATATTTACGGGACAAACATTAAAAAAACCAACTTCGATCAATAAAAAAAAAAGCTTGGGATAATTTAGGGGACACTTCTCGATCAAATGCCAACACTGAGATGAACTATGTACTAGGAAGGGTTGGCACTTTCATATCAAATCAGTAAAGAAATAATTCAGTTTGTGAGGTATAATTTTTGGGTCAAAAGAACACTCTCTCAAATTCTGTAGGGATAAAAGTACTGGAGCGCATTCACAAACTATCTCCAAACCCCAGTTTAGGGCCGTAAGGCTTGTGTAAGGATTTAACCATCTGTGAGGAAGTGTACCTATGCCCCAGGGGAGGGATCTATTCCTATTGCCCCACTGGTAGTTCAGTTAGAGGAGGGAACATGTGGTTGTAGTTTTTTGGACTCCACTACAGGACGGGGTGGATTCTTCTGGAGAGCCTGAGGAAAAAGTACTCAGGAAGAAGATTAAGCTCTTAGGTAACCAAGACCTTAGTGAAGTTGGGGATAAGGGCCGCCATGAATGAGGCAAAGCCAGAGATTATAGAATGCTCTAGCATTGTTAGATAGTGTGAGCTAGTATGCGGATAAGCTTTGTGCTCCACCAAGGATAAAATGCTTTAGGACTGTTAGATATACAGTGTGAGCTAGTAAGATCCGCTTTGTGCTCCACCAAGTAGGCTAAATGTGTGATAGTTCCCCAGATGACACTCACCAGATTGTATGGACTGAAGTTGGTAGGGACTCAGGGAAATCATAATGTAATCCCTTGGACCACCCCTTGAGGGATTTGGTAGACTTAGAACAGACATCCATGGTGCAAGTCATATCCGTTGTGAAATATAATGTCATATCTTGTATACAAAGTAAGTACCTATTGGTTAATATAGCTTTTAATTTTTTTGATCAAGAACAACAACACTCAAATTTCTTTGCGAATGGGTTGAGAATTATAGTTTACTTCTGCAAGGGCTTCTAACCATTTTCTCTGGGTGATATAAAGGCAATTATTATTACTGGACTCTGGAGCATTGGAAGTGTGTCTTCTGGAATGATAAATGGTATTTGACCATCTAGCGGTCTGGACCAGAACACTGCCACTCTGAATGCAAAATGCTGATGATACGGTTTGGAGGGGGTTAAATGATGCTCTAGTACTGCTTTCCATAATTTGGGCCAGGGCCCATTGAAAACAAAACTTAAGGCTACAAATAAAGCTACAATTCTGAACAATTCTTCCTACTTTGTGGGGTTGACTCATTCCTGTTTCAACATGATAATGTCCCCTGTGCACAAAGCCTGGTCCATACAGACTTGGTTGGAATGCGAGTGGAAGACTTGACTGGCCTACAAAGAGTCCTGATCTCTTCTCAATTGGATTAGAATTGGAATGCCTAGAACGGCCAGGACTGATTGGCCAACATCAGTGCTGAACCTCTTATGTATGAAGAAAATCCCACCAACAATGTTCCAACATGTAGTGGAAACACTCCCATAAAAATAGACCCTGTTATAGCATCAAATGGAAGGCCAATGTCATATTAATCCACCTGGTTTGTGGATGAGATCCTGGACATGCAGGTGTTTTTCCATGCACACGTATGGGACCTGTTCAGTGGCTTAACTTGGTAGTGTCAGGCCCCCCTGAGGGGGCCAGGTGCAAATAGTCCTCTTCCCCTGACCCGCTTGTGCCACACCTCCTGTACCTGCACTTTGAAGCTATTTTAAAGGTAAAATATGGGTCAGGGACTATGATGCAGTAGACCCCCTGTTGCCTGGGCCCCCCATGGCCACGGGGTCTGCTGTATAGGTAGTTATGCCAGTGGAACTGTTATCCATAATACTCTGGACCTGAGGTTTTCCAGATAACCAATCTTTCCTGAATTTGGTTCATCATACCTTAAGTCTACTAGAAAATCACGTAAACATTAAATAAACCCAATAGGCTGGTTTTGCCTCCAATACGGATTAATTATATCTCAGTTGGGAACAAGTACAAGCCACTGTTTTATTTTTACAGACAAAAAGGAAATCATGTTCAGAATTTTGGATTATTTGGTTCAAATGGTGTCTATGGGAGACAGCCTTTCCGTAATTCAGAGCTTTCTGGATAATGGGTTTCCGGAAAACGGATCCCAAACCTGTAGTGTATATTAATATTAGTGATGGGCAAATACATTTGGCAGACACGAATTCGGCAAAAAAGCCGCCACGTCCAAAAAAAAATTATGTCAGCATAAAAATTGTCGCGCATCAAAATTATTCGGATGCCCTTAATGCATTTGGACCAAATAGTCGTGCGTATAAAATGATTTTGACGCCCATTGACTTCAATTAATTTTGTCACCGTTTTGCAAATTTCGCTGTAAATTCGCAAAACGTCACAGATTCGCCCCTTCATTGATCAATATATATGAGTGCATGGCATTTTTTTTCTCCACAGCTGCATATTTTCTCAAGATTTTGAAAGCTGTGTTAGAAATAAATACATATATATAAAAAAGTTCCAGTGCGCCGGCACTCAAATCCAAACGATGATTTTGAGGGGCAAGATCAAGAATGAATAATCATCATCATCATTTATTTATATAGCGCTGTCAAGATACGCAGTGCTTTAATAATGTAAAATGGATGGATCAGCAATGTGTGAATAATTCAATTTTTATTTTAATCTGACGTTGCGGTCTCACATGAGGACCATTATCAATATATTAATATTTTATATACATATTTATATAAACTATACATATAAAATTATAGAACATTTTCAGTTTACAAGTTAAAGTGATATTTATTTTACTAGGGAAGTTGCAAATTTGTGTATTTTGGATTCCCTGCCTCTTTAAATGAATAGCAAGTTTTACAGTAATTTGAGAGTAGTGAGGCTGTTGGAAGCAGATCTATCGGCTTATTGTTTCATACATATTGTTATCACCTCCAGTGTCGCTCGTGTACTATATGCCGTGCTGCTTTGATTTCTCTGAACAAAAGGATCCTTCTTCCCCTCACTTGAAACCTAAGGTTGCCAAATCAAGTTTTAATTGATTTGGAGGCCTCTTTAAAGAGGGAAAAATACAATATGCTCATTATATGGAACCCTGAGAAGCAGCCAGACACATAAAAGGGTGTCACAAAAGTGATTACTAAATTATTTGGGTTAGACATCACACAGATAGAGACTCATGAGATCACCATTGGAATCGTCTCTCACACACACAGACAAAATATAAGTAATAATCATCATTTCTTCTTCCGCTTCTGATGTTTGTGAAATCAGGGTAATTTTTGTAATCATGTTCAGAATGGGAACGTTTCCCAAACCGCAAGTAAATTTATTTTGATGAAATATGTACAGCAAAGAAAACGCAGGACACTTCCTCAGGCTCGTCTGATATTGAATGTCTCCGTGGGGTTCTGATATCTGCTGGGCAGATGGAATATTATGCGAGGGGAGAAGATACACATCACTCTCACGTTCTAGAGAGAATGTACTCGCCTAAATGATATGTTGGAGACATGCATTTAATCTGTATTACATTAATATAAAAAAAAAATCTGTATTAAAAAAAAATTACAAATGTTTTTAAAAATCTGTATTGCAAACAGGCAGAATTGTCCATCAGGATTTTCAGTTATTCCATCTGTTTAGGAATCTTTCCAAATTGATCCAAGTGGTCTATCAATTTAATCAGTTGAAATATAGGAATGCATCGAATCCCTGATTTTGGGATTTGGCCAAATCCTTTGTGACAGATTTGGCCGAATACCGAATCTGAAACCTCATTTGCATATTCAAACGAGGTTCAGGAAGGGCCAAAGAGAACTTTGTGCACAACAAACGGTTGTGTGAAGAAAAGTGACATGATTTTATCGATTCGGATTAGGTTCGGCCAGGTATTTGGACTCGAATCAAGCTGAAAAACGATGAATCCTGGCCGAATCCCGAACCAAATCCTGGATTCAGTGCATCTCTAATTACATCAGTTATATAAAAAATGGTGTTTATTCTCAGAGCCTTCAGTGATTTGTTATTTTAGTCCCCCCCAAAAGAATGACCGGGCTGGTCTATTGAACCCCTTAGGAGGCAGTAGTCAATATTTAATATCTTTTGCAAAGGCAATATGAACAATCAAAACAAATGTATGTATAATTGCTGAGAGCGCTCGTCTAAACACATTTCCTATTAACATTTTTCTAGATTTCAAGATATTTGCAGTTTTTACGTTACTAATATAATGAATGCGGCAGAACAGCGCCACCTGCTGTGTATTTTGGCTGACTGGACGCAGTTGTTTAACATAATTAAATAATTACAGTGAATGGATTTTCTTTAGTGAATTTTAAACAACAGCACCAACTTCATTTCAGCCAACCGGCTACAATCAGCTGGAAATTAATTTCCCTAGAAAAGGAAAGTTTTGAAGTTAGTGAACAGAGTAGTGCCTTCGGATGTTTCTCTGGTCAGTTCTAAGCAGAGCAACATTGCAAGACATATCTGTTCCCAGGAATTTAATTTTCAGTCAACTGTAAACTGAAATGACCAGCAGGGGGTGCTTTGCTTCAACTTCATTTCATTAGCAGTTTTAAAACTGTTAATATCTTGAAAACTAGCAATACATAATTCATAGAAGTTGTGCACTGTGAGCAACACTGATACAAAAGACTTATGTTCCCTTACAAAAACATTTTCACCTTATTTTTAAATAATATAATTCACGTCTCTAATGTAACACCTATAGCTGTTATTTTCCCTATCCCGTACCCAAAAGCCTGTGCACGTAATGCCTTTTTATTGTAGATATCTGTTTCTGTGTCTGTTCTCTCTCCCTTAAGTGAGTTAAGTAAAATATTACTCTATCCCTCCCGTGGGAGCAGTTTGCATCTGCTCTTAAATTGAGTGATCTTTAGATTTCTGATAAAGGGGGTCTGAATTGTGCAAAGTGCTTGGAGTCAGCTTTTATCTCCAAATGGTAAATAAGATTGAGACAAAAAAAAAAAGATCCATTAGCAATCAATATTACTTGGGAGGTTTTCTTTTCCCGGTGATGCTCGGCTTTTAACTTTTTCCTGTTTGGAGGTCTCAGTGTTTCAAGCTGCCTGATTGTTGTGAGCCCGAACCTCATTCATGAACTTGCAACCTGATTATTGTGAGTCCAAGACTCAGTTGTAAACTTGCATCCTTGTTATTGTAAGTCCAAGCTTATTTGTGAACTTGCACCCTGATTATTGTGAGCCCAAGTTTCAGTCATGAACTTGCACCCTGATTATTGTGAGCTGAGCCACATCACACGTGAATGAGCCCGAGCCTCAGTTGTGAACTTGTATCCTTGTTATTGTGAGCCCAAGTCTTGAACTTACACCCCAATTATGGTGAGCTGAGCCTCATTTGTGAACTTGTAGCCTTGTTATTGTGAGATCGAGCCTCAGTCATGAACTTGCACCCTGATTATCGTGAGCCCGAGCCTCAGTTGTGAACTTGCACCCTGATTATTGTAAGCTGAGCTACAGTCACAAATATAAACCCTGATTATTGTGAACCTAAATCTTCATCATGAACTTGCGCCTTGATTTTTGTGAGCAATAGCCATTAACTTGCACCTTCATTATTTAGAGCACGAGTAGGGCAGTTCTGCAAAACAGGTCAGATCTGCTAAGCCGGAGCCTTAGTCATGAATTTGCACCCTGATTATTGTGAGCTGAGCTTTATTTGTGAATTTGCACCCTGATTACTGGGAGCCCAAGTCTCAGTCATGAACTTGCACCCTGATTATTGTGAGCTGAGCCACATCACAAATGTGAATGACCCCAAGCTTCATTTATGAACTTGTACCCCAATTATTGTGAGCCCGAGCCTCAGTTGTGAATGTGTATCCTTTTTATTGTGAGCCCGAGCCTCGTTCATGAACTTGCACCCTGATTATCGTGAGCCTGAGGCTCAGTTGTGAACTTGCACCCTGATTATTGTAAGCTGAGCCACAGTCACAAATATGAACCCTGCTTATTGTGAACCTAAATCTTCATCATGAACTTGCACCTTGATTTTTATGAGCACAGCCATTAACTTGCACCTTCATTATTTAGAGGCCGACTAGGGCAGTTTTGCAAAACAGGTCAGATCTGCTAAGCCGGAGTCTCAGTCATAAAATTGCACCCTGATTATTATTACCAAATGTGCTGAGCTTTAGTCTTCTATCTGTTTACCCCAACATCACAGACATGACCATATGAGATATGACCAATGAGTTTCCTCCATTCTATAGTATTACAGAACTTCTCAGCAGAATGGGTTATTGGGTGTTTTTGTAAGATGCATTTGCGTGGAAACCTTATTGGTTTTGATGCAAATATTGTTGGTTTCTGACCACAGCACATTGTATTGGTTAATATCACCCAATGGCCCTTCCCTGTAGGCAGGTTGTGAATGTGTATCATCTGTATTATTTACTGTGTGATAGACCTGATCACTTGCTTCAGTGGGTTTATGGCTTTGAGTAATCTGTAGTGGGTGAAGCACTACATGGGCTTGGTGCAAACACCACCAGTAAATATTAGTGGTCACCAGGTTGAAACAAGGTCTTATTTGCCGGCTCTTATTCCAAGAATATTCTAGACGTTGTCGGATATTCATCAGGAGTTTCTCTTTATGCATTTTACATGGCCAGATATTTTTTAAGATAAAATGTCCTGTTTTGTTTTCATCGCACCAAGATCAGCTGTGGTTGCTCAAGGTCCTAGCAGGCCCGGCTTGTCAAGGATCGGTGTTGTGTTGCCGCATTACTGGGTGAGAGTGTAAACCGATCTCAGTCTTTCCCATCATGTAAATAAAGCCGGGGTTAGAAAAAGGAAATCATACACAGTTCTAAAATATTTGCTCATTGATTTCAAGCAAACGGAGTGACTGTGAGGCTTCTCTGAGAAGCTCAGCTTTGTTTGTTTTGCATGAAGGTAAAGTTTGATGCACCACATGGTAATCTGAGCTCCCACAGAGCAGTTGCAAGGGGACCAGTTGCAGGGTGTCCTGGTAGGAGATCAGTCATGTCTGTGCACAAACATTCACCCCATTTTTAGAGCAATGCAATAAGCTCAGTGGCACTGCAGGGCTCCCTGTGCTCCCAGATATAAGTGACATTTTTACATACACATAAGCGCAACCCCTAGCTGCTGTTATGCACCCCCACATTATATACATAGAGAATGGCATCTCAATAAACATTATTCCACTGTTCGTGGCTAAAACATTGCCTAGGAATGCTAGTAATGTAGTAATGGGTAATGAACTCCACAACTACCAGTAACATCTCTGCAAAAAATGGGTAATGAGCATATTAACCCCAGACTTGCCAGTAAGAGCACTGCAGAAAAAGGGTAACAAGCATATTAACCCCAAACAGGACAGTAAGATCATTGCAGAAAATGGGTAATATGAACACATTACTCAAGAAATAACTGCAGGACATGGATAGAATGAAAGGATCACCTAAATCTCAGTTGAACAAGCAGAAGACCCCCATCTTACTGGCCATACTGGCCCTTTAATACTAGAGGTTTTATCCAACATGGCTACCACATTACATGAATATAAAAAAAAACATACAAGACCATGGAGTCCCTAGATGTGAGCAAATACGTAAAGAAGTAATAGATAAACATTTTGCAACAAATAGATATTAAATTGCTGCACATGAGAGTAAAGGAAAAGGTCTCTTGTTTGGTTGCGGCTGGAGATTCGGTTGCATTAATGGAAAATAAGGAAGCCTGCTGGCTGTGCAATACTGGGACGTTAAGTGGCAGGAAGGTTTCCTTGGGTAGAGATCCAGTTCCATTTTGAGAGAGAGAGGGGAGGTCAGCTGGATCTTTAATCTATGAAGCTGAGCACTAGTAATGGTCAAATCCACAGTGTGGAGGCATTAGGTTATATTGAATAAATATCGGCAATGTTCCACTTTTATCCCAGGAGATACATGCAATGGCTGCTTTACATTTCAGCTCTGTAACTAATCTGTGTTTATAAAGGGAAACACAAGCCAGCATCAGGTTTCTCATTGACTTATCAAAATAACAATGTATGGAGGGGGCACTTCAGCTTGACGGCCGCCATCTTGGTCTTTTGTCTTTCTGGTCTGGCAGGGGTGAAAGTGCTCAGTAGATGGGTTCTAAGAAAAATTGGGAGCAAAATTTACACCTATTTCTTACAATCATGAGGTTATTTTTATTATTTGTATGACTGTTGACTTAAAGGGCATGTAAAGGCAAAAAATAAAATCCAATTTTTACTTTCTTGAATGAAAAATTTCACACATTCAAATTTAATTCCCCAATTCGAATGTAAATTGAAATGTGAAAATTATCATACCTCGACCAAGGAAACAGTCCTAATTCAAACATTTGCCACCTAAAACCTGCCTGATTCACGTTTTGTTCGTATTCGATTAGAATACAAAAAAAAATTCGGCTCTTTCTCATTTGATCGAATTTTAGATGTTCAAATTTTTTCATAAATAACCTCCCATTCGAGTTATGAGTACATTAGAGTGAAAAATTCACATTAATTCAAAATTCGACCGTTTATAAATCTGCCCATAAATGTTTAACCTTACAGAGCATTTGTTTTTAAGATGGGGTCAGTGACCCCCATTTGAAATGATCAAAAGATCTTGTTGGTCCTGTTGGTTTCCTGCCGTTCTCTCCGCAGTTCCAAGGAAAAGGAAAGGAATTTCCTTTTCCTTGGGACCCCCATTTGAAAGCTGGAAAGAGTCAGAAGTAGTGATGGGCAAATTTGTGCCGTTTCGCCAAAAAAATTCACAAATTTCCCGAGAAATTCGCTTAACGGAGAAACATTTGCGAAACGCATTGAAGTCAACGGACGTCAAAATTATTTTGACATGCGTCAATTTTGACGCCCACGACATACGTGTGCCTATTTTGTCCAAATGCATTTAAGTCAATGGGCATCCGAATAATTTTGGCATGCGACAATTTTTATGCGCGCGTCTGTTTTGTCCAAATGTATTAAAGTCAATTGGCGCCTGAATCATTATGACGCGCGACAATTTTTACGCGCATCCAAATTTTTTGGACGCAGCAAATTTTTCGCTGGCGAATTGTGTCCGCAGTTTCTCGAATTTATTCACCAGCATCAAAACTTGGAAATTCACAGCGGATTCGTGCCTGGCAAATTTATTCGCCAATCACTAAACATGGAGGCAAATAATTAAGAAAGAAAAAAAAATGAAGGCCAAATGAAAAGTTGCTGAAAATTAGCCATTTTAAAACATATTAAAGTTTAACTGAATGGTGAACCACCCCTTTAAAGTCTCATGACATAAAGGAGACAATTTATTTATTTTCAAGTTTCAGTTGTGATTGGGAATAAATAAATTAGCCAATAAGGTTTTCTTTTGGCCCATGAAAGAGCAAAGGGGAATCTGGGCAGTGCAATGTCATGTTATTGTCTCCCTTTTCATGAATAAAGAGCATAATATTAAATATGCCAAGTGACTGGTTTTAGCCTTTTTTCTTATGGTCTGAATAGGTGGGATGATTTATGGCTGTCGCTGCTAAACACAGTTCACTATCAGCATTTAAGAGCTATTAAAAAGCTATGATGACAGGCTTTGGTGAAGTCGATCATTCTGAAAGACTATAATAAACGAGTTACTGGTGATGAGTAAAAGTCACAAATCTTTTCTTTATCTTATTGTTAACCCAAAAATACAGTATCGGATAAAGTCCTATCTACTGAGCCAAACGCCAGATAAATGTATTAAAGCCGTGCGTGCTGTTTCCTTGATGGTGATTTTATATATATATATATATATATATATATATATATATATATATACATAACCGTACACAAGAGGCATGACAATCCTGTAAATGATATGCTTATAAACAGTGCATAGTTATGTCATCAATTATATAATACTCATTGTTTAGTGGTGTAAAGTTGTACATGAATATCTGAAACTTGTGTAGTATAAAGGATAATGTACGCCCTTGTTGTAAAATGATATATATATATATATATAATAAATAAATAAATAAATAATATAAGGATATTAGAAGTCACTAAGGGGTTCCATGACCATATAACTCACAGTGTGCTTCTAATATCCTTATCATTTACAGTTGGGGGTACATTATCCCTTATAATACATGAATGATACTCAGAGTTCCCTGTATATCTCAGCCTGCAGCCTTGTGCCTTTATATGGATACAGAACCCCTCAGTGACTTCTAATATCCTTATCATTTACAGTTGGGGGTACATTATCCCTTATAATACATGAGTGATACTCAGAGTTCCCTGTATAACTCAGCCTGCAGCCTTGTGCCTTTATATGGTCACAGAACCCCTCAGTGACTTCTAATATCCTTATCATGTACAGTAGGGGGTACATTATCCCTTATAATACATGAGTGATACTCAGAGTTCCCTGTAAAACTCAGCCTACAGCCTTGTGCCTTTATATGGTCACAGAACAACCCCTCAGTGACTTCTAATATCCTTATCATTTACAGTAGGGGGTACATTATCCCTTATAATACATGAGTGATACTCGGAGTTCCCTGTATAACTCAGTCTGCAGCCTTGTGCCTTTATATGGTCACAGAACAACCCCTCAGTGACTTCTAATATCCTTATCATTTACAGTAGGGGGTACATTATCCCTTATAATACATGAGTGATACTCAGAGTTCCCTGTATAACTCAGCCTGCAGCCTTGTGTCTTTATATGGTCACAGAACAACCCCTCAGTGACTTCTAATATCCTTATCATTTACATTTCATACAGTATATACTGTAACTGACATACCTGGAACAATTAAAAAGAAGTACTCTGTAAAACTTCAGGTTTTTGCCTTACAATAATCTCACCCCTTTTCATACAGTCCACTATTTTTTAGCTATCAGTAATTGGGTGACAACTTTCTCTGTTCCATAGATATCCATGTAGATGCTGCTATTTAAAGGGGAAACTGTATTATAAATACGTATTGTTTCATTGGTATACCCGCTGAAGTATAACCACCAGAATAATTGGAGTATACTTGTAATATAAATATAACCCTGGTACTCAAAGAAAATTCATTCCCCATAAGACGATTTCACCTGTCTTTTCAGGAAACAGCAATATGGCACATCACTAAGGATTGCCCTAATTTAAAGGAGGAAATTGGCCAGGGAATGGACATTGCACTGCCCAGATTCCCCTTTGCTCTTTCATGGGCCAAAAGAAAACCTTATTGGCTAATTTATTTATTCCCAATCACAATTGAAACTTGAAAATAAATAAATTGTCCTCTTTATGTCATGAGACTTTAAAGGGGTGGTTCACCATTTAGTTAAACTTTAATATGTTTTAAAATGGCTAATTCTCAGCAACTTTTCAGTTGGCCTTCATTTTTTTTTCTTTCTTAATTATTTGCCTCCATGTTTAGTGATTGGCGAATAAATTCGCCAGGCACGAATCCACTGTGAATTTCCAAGTTTTGATGCTGGCGAATAAATTAGAGAAACTGCGGACACAATTCGCTGGCGAAAAATTTGCTGCGTCAAAAAACTTTGGCCGCACGTAAAAATTGTCACGTGTCATAATGATTCAGGCGCCAATTGACTTTAATATATTTGGACAAAACAGGCGCACGCATTAAAATTGTTGCACGCCAAAATTATTTGGACGCCCTTTGACTTTAATGCATTTGGACAAAATAGGCACACGTATGTCAATTGTCGTGGGCGTCAAAATTGACGCATGTCAAAATAATTTTGACGTCCGTTGACTTCAATACGTTTGGGTAAATGTGCATTTCATTTGTGATTCTCATGACTTTTATTGGTTAATAATGTGATGCTTTTCTGTTTCTGAAATGGTTGTATATTTATATTTACTTACAATTAAATTTCCACATTCACAATTATATAAACGCCCTGTTGTCACATCGGTGATTTATACCCACCGATGATTTGGATTTCCCCTTTAAATCAAATAAAGCTTTGGACTCGAGAAAAGAGAAGCCAATGTTATCTCAGGGTAGGAAATAATTCAGTGCAGAATGTGAACATGAATGGGTCCGGTTGTGCATAATCACAGGAGACTTTGCCAGAAAAAACGTAATTTCTTGCTAATAAAATCTGGCACCAAACATGGGTGTTTCCATCTGTTTTAATGAACCGCTGTTCTCGTATTGTAGACTGAAAGGCTTTCCAGGGCGAACGGAAGGAGCAAACAGGACTTCAAAGACTTTATAGCGCTAGTGCTGAAGGGAACACAGTCAAAGATTTCGGCAAGTTCTGTTTTTTATGATCAGTTCCAACAGGTTGGGCAACCCTGATTCATGTCTTTTCCCCTCCTCCCCCACTTGGATTGGGGCCCCTGCTGTTACTCGGGATGCCAAGCGAAAAACTCTTTTACATCGTTTATGAAATATATGAATGTTATTAACATAGGGTGGGACACGGGCTTATTAGCAAACAGGAAGCAGCGGAAATCTCAACCTGAAATTAGAATCAATTATCAGATATTTGTTTCAATTCAGAAGAAGAAACAACACTTTCCTGGCAAATGTTCCTCATTTCTCAATTTCCAGGAAAATACACAGCTGAAAGCTCCAATGCAGAAAATGTGGGAATTTATTAAGCAAACACTTACATTCAGAAGCTTAACTCGACTGGGCCCCACAGCAAATTCATTTTAGGGTCCCCAACATATCCAGAGGTTGTCCTGTTTTAACAATATAATCTAAAGAGACACTACAAGTATGGGACCTGTTATCCAGAATGCTTGGGACCTGGGGTTTTCCAGCATAACAAATCTTTCCATAATTTGTAATAACACAGGAATACATTAAAAAAAACACATTTTACAATAAATATTTTGAATAACCCATTCTGCTGCACTAACTGCAGCCCTAATTACCTAAATCTTATCAAATATGTAGAAGAAGACAGCAGAGATACAAAACGTCTATGCTCAGATTTAGTGCACCCTACTGTAAATGACAAGGATATTAGAAGTCACTGAGGGGTTGTTCTGTGACCATATAAAGACACAAGGCTGCAGGCTGAGTTATACAGGGAACTCTGAGTATCACTCATGTATTATAAGGGATAATGTACCCCCTACTGTAAATGATAAGGATATTAGAAGTCACTGAGGGGTTCTGTGACCATATAAAGGCACAAGGCTGCAGGCTGAGTTATACAGGGAACTCTGAGTATCACTCATGTATTATAAGGGATAATGTACCCCCTACTGTAAATGATAAGGATATTAGAAGTCACTGAGGGGTTGTTCTGTGACCATATAAAGACACAAGGCTGTAGGCTGAGTTATACAGGGAACTCTGAGTATCACTCATGTATTATAAGGGATAATGTACCCCCAACTGTAAATGATAAGGATATTAGAAGCACACTGTGAGTTATATGGTCATGGAACCCCTTAGTGACTTCTAATATCCTTATATTGTTTATTTATTTATTATATATATCATTTTACAACAAGGGCGTACATTATCCTTTATACTACACAAGTTTCAGATATTCATGTACAACTTTACACCACTAAACAATGAGTATTATCAAGCATATTATCAAGCATATCATTTTTTTATTTGTTTTGTAATTTTACTTGTCTTTTTAAGATAAATGTTCTTTTAAAAAGATACAATAGTGAATTGTGATTGAATTTAATAAAAATATTTGCAAGATGAAGACCACTTGGCCCAGGAGCA